>NC_134285.1:11180682-11816066 GCF_949628215.1 Phalacrocorax aristotelis
AAAACCAGACAAAAAATATGGTGGGTACTCACAGCTATACAGAAGAGCGTGACACAATACTTCTGGGTATAACTACTAGATGTATATGTATCTTACTGCTTAATTAAACAAGGTTTTAGTGAGAGCAGAAGAAGGTAAAAATTCATGCAACTTAAAGGCTGTGAAAGTCAGAAACCATGGTTTGATCTACAGAAGCAATCTGTAGACATCATCTTTCTAGGTCACTGATGCTCATTTGGAACAAAGACCCCATCACAAAGCAAAAAGCTTCTCTAGAGTAAAGAGTCTGTAAGCATGAGAGATCATTTATCAAGTTTCTGCATATAAAATATATATACAGAGAAACAGACAATTGCTTTTTTTTGTTTAGAGTTTTAATTCCAATAGTTTCCACAAAGCAAAAAGCTGTTAAATGCAGCAAGATGTTTGAAGCGTTGTACTTGGGTAGGCACCAGAATGACTTGCCTGATGATTATACTCTTGACAGCCGAGCTTCAAATCACCAGACCCATTACTACCAAGACTCTTACCTTTATGTCTGGATCTGACAGCTGATGTTTTAACAGCTCAAAATCTGTGGTCTCACCCTAGCAGGGAAAGAAAAGTAAGTCTGAAACTTATCACCCACTCATTTTTTTCCAGCAAAAAGTACAAATTTCGACAATGTATCTGCACAACCTGATATTGCTTAACAGTAACACAGAGAACACAAGTCAGCGAGAAAGCTTAAGGAAGACTGAAGCAGCAGTAAGAGATGCCCGTCCCTGAAAGACGACTGAAGCCGCTGGGTCACTGGAAGCTGCTCTCGCTGCAGACACAGCTGTGATCACTCTGCACCTCTGGCACGAGCCGGGCTGTTCAGGACGTCACTCGGGTTGACTCACGGGGGAAATTTTTCCCCTCGAACAGCGATACCGCCTGACACAAGCCCGCAGCACTCGGCCGCCTTCAGGTTTCTTTCCTAAGCCTTCAGACACGGTCTTGTGTAAGACGAAACGCGCCCCCGCACTGGAACTGCATCCCAGGAACCAGCGCGCCAGCACCGGGCGGCAGCAGCAGCCGCGGGGCAGAGCCGCGCTCACCTTGTGGTACTTCAGCAAGATATCCGTCAGGGTCCCCCCGAACCGCACCGTCTTCCTGGGCGGAGAGCTGATGAACTCCTCCCCTCCCAGCATGGTCACGGCCCCACGCCTGCGGGACAGCGAAGCCAAGTAAGCACCGGCGGCCTCACACCGACCACCCTCCCTCAGGGGTCTAGCTCGCCCCGGGGGCCCCGCCGGCACCGGGCCCCGGGCGCGCGTCGCCCCTCGCACCGCACCGCCTCGTCCCCGCCGCCATCCCGCCTTGCCTTGAGCTGGCGGCAGCCCCTCGCGCGATGCCTGCCCGCGTCGCCACATGCCGCAGCCGGGCGGAAAGAGCGCTCACCCCGCCGGAAACGGGGAGCGCTCCTCCCCTCGCGCCATAGAGAGGCGCGGCTGGAAGGGCTGCAGCCGCTCTGCCCCTGCCGTCAATGGTGCCGGCGGACCGGGGCACGGAGGGGGCGGTTCCCTCCCTGGGAGCCGGGCGGGGGCAGCGGGAGGCTCCACCGGCGGCACTGGCTGCTAAAGCCGGGCTTCCCCTCCGAGAGTGGGGCGGTGGGCTGGCGCAGAGGCACAGGTCGGGAGGTCTGGATGGTTTCGTCCTCTCCCTGTAGTTTAGCCCCATGCTAAACACAGCGCTGGTAGCGATAGCATTCCTTAAACACTCCGAATAAAATAGGGTAGGAACACTTCTGTCTCTGAACTACTTTTCCTCTCAAAACACACACAGACACACATATCCCGTTGAGAAAAATCATTACCTGGATTAATTTCAACGGCCATGGGGTTTTGTTACATTGTTTGAGGTTTGTTTTGCTTTATACACACCAGCTGACTATTTTAAAGGATGTAGTGGCTTGGAGATCAGAGAGTTCAGATGGAACAAAACATTAAATGCATAAAAGGCTTCAATAATTTTCAGAGCAACTTGGGTAAATATGAATGGAAACATGCATTTTACATGTAGTTCTTCAGAAATGTTCAATCTGCTCAAAATGGGTTACTTTACATATTCTACTAAAATAACGTTTAATTCCCCAACTCACAAACTAATTACAGCGACATATGACATGATTTGACCTTAGTTCTCTTCACCAGCTGTACATATTTGCTTATTCCCTACACAAGCTGCTACTGCAATAACTATCTCCCTCCTGGCAACTCTCACTCCCAGAAGTCACATTGAACAGATTTTTATAGAACTTACTAATAATTTAACTTCTCTATGAAGAAGGTGTTCCCATTTAAGTAAATCATATATACCACATTAAAACTTTCTTTAGATACAGTCCACATCTAAAAAGTCTAATACCAAGCATTTAGTCCTTCTACATAATTACAAGTGAGGGGTTCGGCTTCTTTGCTGCAGTGGAATATTGGATGCTATTTTGAGCTATTTTTAAGTCTTAACCAGCTACAAAAAACTCCTGTGTAATCACATCCCTGTAACCAGAGTTTGGTTCTTCGTGATTTTGGCTACATTTTTAAATGCAGTGCATAGGACTGCTTTAGATGCAAAACTCTGCGTCCACACAACTGCAAGCAGTCCTGACCACCTACAAGTGCTTCTTTCCAATCAACAGCGTAGAAGTTCTTTGAATGGACTTTGTGCTGCATTGAGCTACAACTGATAAGGATACCAGGAGACTAAAATAGTGTTAAATATTTGTTAACGTTTAACTGCTAATAATTCAGTTGCCAGTTTCTATTTAGAAGGCAAATAGATTGCATGAAACGGTAACTGGTTTACATTTTCAAAAACAAAGTATCATAACTTACAATAGTTGTCATTGCTCCACAGCAAGAACTTTTTATCTCATTGTTTAGACACACCATACTAGTAATGTTCTAGCACTTCTGTGATAAACATCTTCCTTTACTGATGTGTCAGCTCCTATATTTAAGTTTTAAAACATCCATACTGTTCATAACTGTAAACGTTTTAATCCCATGCATTTTTTGAGTGAAGCTGCAACATTCTAGCTACCTTCTTATGCAACAATCGTTGAATAGTGATATTGGATTTAAGATTAATTACATTGTAATCTACTGCGAATGCTAAGCCCTGCTCAATTTACTCTGGTAATTATGATTGCACCACTAGATCAGAAAAAAAATTTTTCACCAGACTAAGTACATGAATGGCTACACACAAAAGTTTTGGCTTAATTTAGAGCTGCTACTAATCATTCCACTTATTAAACATGACATCTCTTATTTCAGTTTAGAAGTGAAACTATGAGGAATAAGAAAAAGCAGTTATTGTTCAGAACAACAAAATGAAAAAAAATCTTGTGAATGACACCAAAACAGTGATGTACAGGTTTTAATGGAGGAGGTTGTTTGGGTTTATTTTTATTTAAATCAAACCATTGCAACAAGACAGTGGTGTCACATTACAGTTCCTCTAAAAGGAGGAAACAATTGTGCACACCTCCTAAAAACTGCAGCTAGTGAAGAAGAAATTCATTACAGACCTTCAAGTTTAGTGTTCATCTAACCTTGTGGAAAAACTCAGAGCATCTGGAAAACAGTTAAAAATTAGAATATGCATAGAAAAGTAAGAAGTTACTAGAGTAACTTACAAGAGAACACTGAAAGACATTTCAAGGGTTCACAAGGAAGTACAGTCACAATATTCTTAGTAAATATTTACCTTAAAACCACCTCTAGCATTCAACAAGGTGTGGCATAAAACCAATTGTACATTAAAATTTTAAGACCTACCCATATTTGCTAACAGTGGGCTCAAACTCTTAGTGTTTGTTCAAAAACAGAGCAATCTCTCCACACAAGAGTGTTAGGTATCATTAACTTTAATATAAATCTTTTCCCAGGTGTGACTTCTCAGTTACATCTAAATGTAAATTTGTTAATATTTTATAAAGCATCAGAATATTTGTTAATCAACAGGGGAGGGGGGTTGGGGTGAGTGGATGTTGGTGGTGCCCCTCCTCCCCCAAATGCTTCAGCATTAGGAAAATAGTTCCCAACATCACTGGAGTAAAAATGCCTCTTCGAGTCATCACATTACATCATTTGCAACTATGAAGAATGTACTGGTATGCCAACATCACTACTTTTACTTGTCTGCTTATAAAAACCTCAAGTTCCAAGTTATTCCAAAATAATGATGGAACTTTACAAGAGTCACTGTAAATTGTGTATTTACACTATAAACAACTTTTACTACATTTGCAACTTCGCATCAGTAGTCTAATATAGATATTTTAAAAGCACCCTTACAAAAGTATTGCACTGGCATCATAAAAATTCACAGTAAGTTTGACTTCCAGACCTTGACAAAACAGTGCAAGAGCTTTTTATCCAAACATTCGCAGGTTATTAAAAATAAAAAAATAATTCTATATTACATGCTGCAGTGATTTTTCTGTGAATCAGGTTTGTTTCTTTCTCAGTTCTCACTTCTTAGGAGATCTAATTTATTTTTTTGAAATGGTGAAAAACACCCACAAAAAACTATCCAGTCCAACATTGAAACAGGTGCATTTGGCAGAGATATGGCTCTATATATCCATTTTATAGAGAGTCCACAATGGTTGCAGAGATTATTCCGTAAGGAGAGAATCCTATTGCATTGAGTAGGGAATTCTCTTTCCATATTTTGCAGCACTTCCCCCACTTTTAGAGGCAGTAACTTCGATAGCCATGTCTTCAGCAGATCCTGAAGATAATACATTAAGAAAAGGTCACTCCAAAATAGTCTTAGAACAAAGTAATATAAAACTGTAAACTGTATATATTTAAAAGTATCTTTCCTCATGTTTAACAGCCAATTAGGACCCAAATAGAAGACCCATCAAGTCAACAGCCCATCTCCAATGGTGGCCAAGTGTGGATGTCTCAATAAAAGCATAAGAATCCAGCATGCAAGTAACCTCATCAGGATTTTATCTCAACTGCCACTTACTGCCCCAGGTCTTTGGGAGCCAAATATATTAACTTTGCATCACTTCTGTTGTTTCCTCTGGCTTTTTGAATCAGTGAATTTTTATCTGTCACACTGTCCCATGTCAAATAATCCCCTGCTTCAATTACGTCGCACGTGACAACTCGTTGGGTCCTGCATTGTCTTGGGAGAGGCATTCCCTGTGTACCTTTTCCATACTGTTTCTGATTTTATAGGCCTCTAGAGTATTTTATACTCTGCATCTCTCTTCAGGCTCAAGGATCCTAATCTACTTGTTATTCCTTTAATATAATTCATTCCATATCTTGAGAATTCTCACCCTTCTCATTCACTTCTACTATATAATTTTTAAGATAGGAAATTGGCAGCATGCCATATTCCATTAATAATGTCAAAACCCAGAAAATTATCAAAATTACAAAAATGCATGAACAGTTTTTGTAATGAACAAATTTCCTTATTAAAGTAACAGTTAATTTTTCCAAATGCTTGATTTTAGGAGAATTTGCAAGTTAGTGGCTCAGAAAGCTTTTCTAATGGCCAGGGTGGGGAGTGGGTATTGAATTTTTTTTTGGGGGGGTGGTGGGAGGGAAGGGGGTTTAGTTTTGGGTGGGGTTTTTTTGGGGGGGTGGTTTGTTTTTTTTTTTGTGGTGTTTTTTCTCCTCCTTTCTCCTGACAATATCTGCCCAAACATGTTTAACCCGTTTGGTTAAGTTCATAAATATCTCCAGATGGGGAAATGATTTGGTCTATCAGAAAGGGATGATCTGATTCAGACAGTTGTTTATGAGAAGATACAAAGTACTTCAGATGAACTCACTTCAAAAGGGAACGCTGAATTATCTTTGGGGGTGCAACTGTTTGTTATCCTTTATCCTACCGTGAAAGTTAAAATCATAGAGCTTATGTTACAAAGTGTAACATAACTCTTCCATACTCTATTTTTGTTCCTTCTGAATCACAATTACTAATGCAACGGTACTGAAGTTTGTTTACTCTAGCGTTAGAAGCTACTGTTTACTTGGGAGAACTTGTAATAAAGCACTCTCTATATTTTCCTGTATAGGAAATAATAAACCACAGATTATTTCTAATTAAAATCCATAACAAGACTTGAAATATTTAAAAATAATGGATAACTTTCACTACTAAAAGTTCATTAAAACAAAATACACAGCTGTGTATGCATACTGAATACAGGCCCATCTACAGAGATCATATATTATCTACTGAACTGAACTGAATACCTATAATTGCCATAATCTTTAGATGAAAAAGGTTAGGCGTGGTCATTTACAAATGCAGTGTCTTCCCTCCAAATATGGATCTCTGTCAATTCTAAACCCATTTCACAAAAAAAACCTAAGAAGAATGACTCATTTTCAACAGCCTGTTTTCTAGTTGCAGATATAGTTAATAATAAACTAAATATCAGTAACAAATCTTAAAGTTGTACTGCTGCTGTTCTTTTCTGCTTCCTACAAGTTTTCTCTTAAGCAATAGTTATCTATATTCTGTCTCTCTACTGTCAGAACTTCCTCTCAAGAAAATTCTGAGGCTTTCATGAAAGAAGATGACCTCCACATGAACTTCTCTGTAAACCCACAGTAGTTTCAAGGAGCAGCAGAAAGAGCTGACCTTGTACACAGTGAATCAGAACTGCAAGATGTTCAGAATCCTTGAATAGTTCAGACACTTAGTGCAAAACTATTTTTACAGTTTCTTTATAAAAGGTTTTTACATAGTGAAATGAAAGCTTGACTTTTTTCTTTTTCCCATTTTCAAGGCATTAAGCATGCTTTTTTCCTAAATAAACACCCCATATTAATGAACACACTAAGGATGTTTTGAAAGGCTTGATGATCTTTGCCAATGTTTCAAAGTTGGACCTAGATACTTTATTTGCACGCTGGATAGTAGTGCATCTTTTTCAGATGACTGAGGTTTAATACAACTATTGATTACATTTATGAGTTTCAAACTATCAGCTACAACTCTGGCCCTAAGTTAAATACAAGTCAGTGTTTCACTTTTTTTTGTTGTTCTCTAAGAAACAAGCATTTTGTATTGCTAAAGAGGAAGCTTCCCCTCACAGGAGCTCATGTGGGTAGTGATTAATGGCGATTTCATTACCCTACATGTACTTCTGGTGACATTTAGAGTTATTGTCAGGGTCAGTTCAGGACCAGTTCGGAACTACACGGCTTCCATGTTCTCACCTGACAGACCCTGCAGTAAGCTCTCCACACATCAACTCCACCACACTCACACATGCTTTACTCCAGCTGGCCTTCTCCATTCTTAGACATGCACAGAAGTAACTTCCCCACCTGATCGAATTTGGGCCACCTCTCTCATCCGATTTCTGTTATCGCCTGAGCTGAGAAAGATTCTATAACTTTTTTTAAGAAGAGCTGTGAGTAAGTGGTTTAACACAAGTTTTCAACTGAATCTCAGGTAAGAGAGTTTTCTCAGACAAACTTAAGGGCGGTGTGTGTCCCCCGGCCCCAGCTTTCCTCCACCGGCCCCTCTGGCTGGAGGCCCTTCCCGGCACGGCAGCACGCCCGGGCCCGGCCTCACCTGCTGGAGTCGGCGGGACGGCCCCGCGGACACCCGGCGCGCTGCAGCTCCAGCTCGGCGGCGGCGGCCCCGGCGCGGGAGCGGGGCGCGGGAGCGAAGGCAGAGGAGACGCGGCGGCTGAGGCCATGCACCAGCCCCCGCAGCAGGCTCTCCCCGCGACCCTTGGGCGGCGCCAACCCCACGTCGTCGCGCAGCTCCTCCAGCGGCACCTCCAGGTTGCCCGCGTACCAGAACACCCACCAGATGAGGCTAAGGAAGATGCCGATGCCACCCGCATAGATGAGCAGGTCAGAGAACACCACGTCGGCGAACACACCAACCAGCAGCACAGCCAGGCCCAGCGCGTCGAAGGCCAGCGCCAGCCAGAAGGCAGCCACGCAGCGGCCCAGCCCGCCGGGGGCCGCCATGGCGGGGGAGCGGCGGCAGCAGCGGCGCCGCCACCGCCTTGGGCCGCCCGCACCCCGGGGGAGGGCGGGGCAGCACCTGAGGGCCACGCCCCTCAGCGGGCACCTGCGCGCGGGGCCACGCCTCCCCGGGCGCTGAGGTGGAAAGCGGGAGCGTCGCGCCTGCCGGGGCCACCCCGCGGACATCGGGGTGACCCCGGGGAGCCCAGCGGGCGCTCGCCGCCTCCCGCCTTAAGCCTCTCCAGGCGCGGCCGACAGCCCGGTGGCCGAGGCGCGGTTCCTACAGCCGGCCTCTCCCCGCAGCAGTGTAGGGCGCCCCTGACCCCTCGAGGCGGCTGGCGCAGCTGGCGCCTCTTCCAGGCGTTTCTCCGCTTTGTAGGAGACTTCATATCAGGAGTGGGTGTGGAGGATTGGCCTGTGGCAACTGTCGGCATTCTGGAGTTGAAGCATCGCTTGCGAGTGGCGGTTGCTGCCATTTCCTTGTGCAGGTGAGCGAGAGGCAGACACCCCTGGGCACGTTGAGCTGTTTCCAGCTGAGGCAGCATCGCCCTGTGAGGGGGTTTAAGGAGGATCTTTGCCTCAGTTTACTTAGACACCCAGAAGGGAGGCACTTCAAAAAAGGTGGCCTTGAGATTAATGTACATGTTGTAGACCTCCACACTCGCAAGAGGCAGTAGCTATCAGGAGGCAGCAGAGATTTGCAAGACAGCGATAATGTGCATCTGCAGTCACACAGACTGCTTTAACTACATGCTTGAGGAAGTTGGCTTGGAAAAGTAGTTAGAATACAACTTTGGGTGAACAAGCGGGAAACCAGTTGTGAATGCAAGGTGTAAAATCCAGCAAGTAAAATTTATGTAAAAGGCAAGATACATATTTCACTTCACTCTTGTGTCAGTTAGTGACCTGGTCCATATCTGCTAATGCTCCCAGTCCCTCAAGCACAAGAACTATATTCAGCTGTAGGCTCTGTTACACGTACTCTTGTGAAACCCCTATACCTAACAGTTTAATGATGGGTAAGCCATGCTGTTCCAGTAACTAGAAACATCAGGCCAGTGGAAAGTCTGACATGCCTAAGAGCATTTGCAGCTTCCATGTATTTGTGGGAGTATAGTGTGCCAAGAATGATGCCGCTGAGGACTATTCCTCCAGTGACAGAATGTTGCCGGTTTACTATATTAAGACTACAGACTCAATTCCTATCATAGCACTTGGTTCACTTATCATTGCTGCTGAACACTGAGAATCAAGACTAGGTAAAGCCACTTCTTCATTAGTGACTGCCTGTGGTACTGACATTATTCCATAAAGGGAGTTCTTAGTAAATCACAAGCTGAAATCTCTTGAAAAGGAAAAAGTTAAAATTGTTCTAAGTACTTCCACAATAAAATATCTTTCACTTTGAGACCTAATACCACTCCTGTCTTGAAAAGAATTATGGTACCAAAAAGCCTATGCTGCTATTTTTCCTGATTATTTTCAACTCTCTTTTGGATTTTAAAGTTTAAACCTAGCTTCAGGAAAACACCTATGGTTCTACTTCTGCCTTACATTATGGTGTTAAATAACCTTCTAACTTTTGCCCCTCTCAAAAGTATAAGATAAAGAAGATAATGTACCAGTTATCCAAGTTTGAGTGAGGTTCATACACCTGCTTAGTTTAGGGGGGTTTATTGCATTAGAATCAAAATAGCTTTTAGGAAGTCAAGCTAATTTTAGGATTATGTACTTACCCTGACAGCAGAATTCAAATGATCATATACAACCCTAAAAGAAATAACTATGACCATTTTGCTTAATCTGAAGATTGATAGGGTGAGAAGGCAGATCCATTTACAACAGAATAACAAATACTGAGGGAATTTTAAACCGAAATCAGTAGTAATAATCTTAATTCAGATTCTTTGGGAAAAGATCTATTTAAGTTATAGTTTTAGTCCTGTGGCATTCTTATTGTGTGCACCACTTACCACCCCCTACGGCCCAAGATGTAATTAAATCCTACAAAATGAGTTTGTGAACAGATTTCTATGATCTTCTCTGGATCCCTCCTGCCAAGACTTTGGTTTGATAGTATTTCAATATTTGCTTTATTATTAGCTGTTTCTTCCCAGTGATGCTGAACTTGAGGGCTCATCTGAAAGTGTAAGTTATATATCACCCTCATCTTACCAAACATGCATATAAATACAGCGATTTCTATAAGCATGGCAGAAGGTTTACAGACCAGCTACAGGCATAAACTAGTCTATGTTTTTTCTAGACAGATGGTATTTTTCTGCCATATTTATCTGTCTATGGAAATGAATTTTTCAGCAAGAGCTCAATATTGTTCAAAACATGACACTGTTGAAGTTACTAACACATTGAATATATTTCCATTTGATTATTTTTTAAAAAAGCACCCAGACCTATAAATAAGAGAATAAGTTAATGTTGTTTTTAAGTTGTTTCTCTCTTGCAAAAGGAATAGTTCAGCAGACTTTTTTTTGAGGGGGGGAAAGGCAGGCACTTTGGCTTCAGTAGATTAACAAGTTGCAAGGTAGCTGCACTAAGTTATTTCACTGTAGTTTTAGTTTCTAATACTGCAGTCTTTTGAAAGATTTGCTTCCTGACTCCAGTTTATCTCTGTGAGGAAGATGAGTTAGTTCATAGAGTTTAATACAAATATGGAGAACTGACCAATTTAGTCAAAACCACCACACTGTGCGCTACTAGAGAATATTTTGGTAGATCTTTATTAAACCTTTCAAATAAAGACTCCCTGCAGAAGCTTGTCCTTAAGCTAATTAAGCATTTAGTATTAACTCTTGCAGTAAATTTTAATAATTTTTTTTTAAATTAAAGTGTTGGTATTTTGAAAGTTATCGACTTCCTCTTCCCTTCTAGCCTCCACGCAGCCACTCTGCTTTCAGTACTTCTAAAAAGGACATGAACTGGATCCCATGAACGATTAATTCACATTAACGATACCCCAAAAATTTTGGCTATTAGTCAGTCTCCACAAAGCACTGAATGCAAGCATACGTGAGTCGTGTAAAGAAAGCATTGTGTTTCTTGAATGCAAGCATACGTGAGCCGTGTAAAGCAAGCACTGTCTGTATTTCTTGAAGTGCTTCAGGAGCTTAGATATGTCTTGACAATTCCATATTTTAAAATATCATTATTCTATACTCTTAATAGAGAAAAAGTTAACAGATTTTTCCATTAAAAAAAAAAAACAAACGCAAAAGTAGCTAAGGAGAAATAATATTATTGACAGTGTTGCATAAGAATTTAACCAAAGTCCCCTTTTTAAATTCAGACTTGTGGGGCTTCTGACAGAACTTGTGGTAATACAGCTTTATTATAAGACTGATAATTTTACTATCCATATCATAAGTGGATTTTATAATTCATTCCTCTGTTCTTTCCACCTTCAATTTTCAAATAAAATGAAGACTGTGAGGCAAAAGATATAGTACCTTAAATTACTTAGATGTCTATTAAACCTTTCACCTTCTGTTTCTAAAGTCAGTCAGAATAAATATTACAGGAATGAAAATGGTTGGTCTGTAAGAATTTATACATAAACACACCAGATTTGCTTTAGTCTCCTGATGGTCATTCCCAGAAACATCTTTACAAAGGCTCAGACATGACTATTACATGCTAGTTATTCATGCAAGACTGAACTTAATACTCACCAAGATGGTTTGCAGAGCTAAACCAGGTCAGCCCTCAGGGAAGTGTTCTCTATCATAGCTGTTTCTGCCAGCATAGAAAATTCAGTTATCTTTGTGGAAGAGCATTTATACTAAGGACATGAAGCGGTGATTTGGTCCTTACAGCTTGCCAGTTGGACTTAGTTAATTGAAAACAATTCTGCTTTACACCCAATTTGATTGTGTAATGCATCAGCAATAGGCACAATTTCAACTTGAGTGAATGTTAGTTTTTCATATTTACCTCCTTTCTTGATTAGCAAAGTGACAGGTTTTCCCAGGTCTCTTAAACAAGCAAGAAAAACATTACTAAGACATAGTTCCATAACAAATTTAACTCATCATTCAACACTGATCTTCAATACATACGGTCTGCTGAAAAGTTGAGAAATGTACCTCCATGTAACAATGGTAAATTACTGCTTCTGAGCAAGGGTGGCTACTTGAAATGCCTCCAAGTGAAGATCTGTGATAGCTATGTCAAATTATTACCCACTGATTTTCTGAATTCTAAATATATGTATTTTTAATAAAAGTACATTACTCATAGGAAGAATAAAAATCACATCAGTAGTGTTACATCTTATTTAACTGTCAGAATCCTAGATAGTCCACAACATAAAAGGAACAAATTTCACTATATATTATATTATATATATACTTTTTCCCCAGTGGGTTAGTTTGTAGCTGTCTCACTCAGCTGCTGTACATGTCTTACCTAGCTGTATGAATTCTGGTGCTGCTATCAAACAAAAGGCAAGACTGACTACTGCAGTCCCAACGTAGATTGGCTCAAGGTGCTGCAGAATTTCAAGGCAGTACTAGTTAATATTTTAAATGTGAAGGATGTTTTTCTAGCACCTACAAGCCAGTACAATTCACTGTAAATTACTCATACAGAAGTTATGCTCTTCATTTCATAAGTTTCTGCACATCTACAAATTAAGAAACATCTTAATGTGAATGATTAGATACAAAACCACATTTTTAGAAAGGAGGTGAGTTCTGTATCTATTCTCTTACTTAGCTATTATGGAAGTAAGGTAAGTGATGGGATTATTTTTGGACAAGATCAGATCTTTTTGTTAGCATTGACCTAACAGGGATCATTGAGTCAGACTTGCTTTTTTCGCTATGATTGATTTGTTTCTTGATTAAAAAATGTTTATAGTAAACTAGAACAAGAGGTCGTGGGTTACAGAAAGTTGACACCATAGAACAAAATCTTTTCATATTCTTTAGTAGGTTTTTTACCACTTTTTATTTAGCACCCAATTCTTTCTAGGTAGCAAATCTATTCATATGGGATATCCCATAAACAGAAGATGGGATAGATTTTTTTTTTAACTCTGCAAATTAGGCTGGTTACATACTGTTGATTAATCTTGTCTCTTATGACCTTTTTCCTATTTAGATTTGAGTAAAATACTGCAAATAAAGATTTTTACTACTAGGACTTTTCATCACAAATCTGTATTCTCACTCTGAGAATGATGTGAGGGAATTACAGAGAGCAGCAATTTGGTTGTTCTGTAAAATTCCAAACAGATAACCTTTCAGGTCTGTAGTGGCTATTTTTCATGCCTTTATGGGACTGGCTTAGTTAGCTGGCACACCCCAAATTCATACAGCCTTTGGTGTTTTTCAGATGGAAGAAACCATAGTATTGTGACCAGCATACAGTAATACCCTCAATTGTTCTGGTAGCAGAAATAAAGCCCAAAAGTGAAGGTAAGGAGATTTTGCTTGATGTCATAAAGTATAAATAGTCAAAGCATACAATGATAAAATTGTCTGTGCTTTTTTTTTTTAACACACACACACACACTAATAGCCTAGGTAAAAATAACAAGCCAAACAATGTATTTTCTAGCTATCAGGCTACTAACTTTAATATCTGGAATCAAATTGATAGATATGAACCTATTTTCATTATTTTGAACAATTTAAGGAAAAAAAGGTAGCGTCTATTTCACCTTTTAAATCACTTGTTAAATAGATTGTGTCTCCTGGTCTGCATGCTTCTTGCTTCAGCCATTGTCTGCTCACATACTAAGCTATGCTTCAGGAAGATGTCACCCATAAAGTATCTCAGCTTTTTTTCCTGGAATAGTCCCCTCCCTGCCCATTGACACTTAAAGAATTTGAACGGTTTTAGTTTGGACCAGGAAAAGATAAAAGGTAAGAAATAGAGCCAATTAAGATCATGAGTTTATTTGTTCCAGCTCCTCAGTTAGAAGGAAACACAAATGAATCATTACAGGTCTCAGTGAAAAAAGCTCTTGGGATCAGATTTACTTAAGAAGGTATTTTACTTCAATATATTTATTTACTAAAGAGACCCCACTGAATGACTACATAAAATGTGTTACAACAGACACCATTCATGCTGACTGTGGCCTGTGCACTTTCTTGGGTGTTTGCTTTGGTGTTTTTGAAGATTTCTTGGCTGACTGTATTGATTTTCCAGCTTTTGGTGTTGCAAAAGACTTAGCTTCAGGCTTTCTAGGAGTCTTTTTCACCTCTTTTTCTTTTATTGCTTCCTTTGGCATGCTGAGCTGCTTGGCTTTTTTCTGTTTTGGTGTGGTCTGCGAGTCTGCACACACTTCTGTAACTTTGCTTTTTGTTTTTGGAGTCTCCACAGCTAGAGGCTGTTTCTTTCTCTTACCACCGGGTGTTTTAGTTTTCTCGCTCAGGTTGTCACCTTTTTGTGGACTTGGTTCAATTTTCTGTATTTAAGACAAACAAAAAATTACCCTTTCACCTAAGAAACATCTTTACTGTTTTTCAAGAAGGTAGGTCAATGAAAACAATTATAAATGACAAATACTTTCGTATCAATAGAACTGTGCCCTAGCTCAAATAATTTGTTCACATTTCAGTCTGGATGCAGTGGATTAGACACAGAACTAAATCATAAAAATAATGAAAATATAACAAAATAGTAAGAAAGTAAATAGATTTAATAGATGCAAGGATCCTCCTGGCCAGTCAAGTCACTGACCTCTGCTGGCACAGCTTTAAACCACAGTCCTCCTCTTGCTGCATTTCCAGGCTTAATAGACTGAATATAGACCAGCTCTATTTGAAGTCCAGCTGTACACACACAAACTGACTGCACTCTAATTTGCACACTAGGCCTAGTATTCCCCTTGACTTCATCGTATATTCCCAAACCGCCCTCATGAAGGAAGGTTGCTGCCATCAGAACAATTCATACAACCCAACTCTAGCTGTATCCCAGGCATCTGGAAACAGGGCTCTGGCAATCACATCACATGAGCTAATCTAGACCTGTTGCATGAGAGCAGCTTGACGCAAGCTGTATGAAATTTTTTTGTGGGCCTGCACATAATCATAGTTTTAGTTTGGGCATCCCTGAAGAGGTGCAGTGCTAGAGTTTAAGGATATGCTCCATCATGAATGCAGTATAACCAAGTTGAATTTGTAAGTGTTACTGTTCTATTCATCCAAATATCTTTCCCAGATATTTGTTAAACTGGTTGCTTTGCAGACAGGTTAATAACCTGATCCACATCATCTTGAATAATGACCACAGGAAGTCCCTAAGGTATTTCATGCAACCTGCTAGCTCTCAATTTATGTGATTGTTAATGTTGCATATTACTATCCTAGAGAATGTTACTTGTTCTTCCTCAAATTTTGCACTCCAGACAGAAAATGGTACATTAAAATGCATTAAAATTTAATTTTACAAGAAATTTTAAATTAAAAGTTGTATTATTTACTTAATCAAGTATTAAGCTGTTTCTCAATCATTTACCCTTTCTTCTGACTTCAGGTGTATTATCTGACTTAGACAAAATTGCTACTATTCAGAAAAATATGTAAAAGGACAATAACCACTGGCTTCCTCTGCCTGTAAGAGATGTTAACTAAAAAATAAGAAAAACCTTAAAACCAAACCAAACCATCTCCCCGGGGCATGCCCCACCATACAGTCAATTCTTGCTTTCATGATATATTCACAAAAAAATCCAGTTCACTTGAAGCGTGTTAACACACACTGTTCCCTAAGGAGCAATGAATGATTTCAACAGTTCAAGATCTTTACTTTTAACTGAAATGTGAGTTTCTTGATACTATTAAACAGTTACCTTCAGCTCAGCTAAGCTGGTTGTTTGCATAGGCACCAGTTGTGGAATTTCTTCATCATCATCATCATCATGATCACCTGATTCTTGGACTACTACTTTTTCTTTTATCTCAAGCGCCTGAGTAGCAGCATCAGCATTTATTTTAGTTGTCAAAGTCACTTGACCTGAATTCAGTTTCTTAGCTGCCGCCTTTGGTTTCTTGTTCTTTCCCTTCTGGAATTCATTAGAAGCACATCTCAGACAAATCCCCGTAATATTTCCAAATATCTAATAATTGTTTTAATATGGTTAAAAATAAGACTGTCTAGTAACATTAATTTAAATATTGTTCTTCAATAGACCGGGACTGGTCCACCATATGTAATATATGAAAAAATTCATTGCTTTCAGAAGTTTACTATAAGTAGCTCATAGGTAAATGATAATAATGTCATGATTACAGTCTTTAAGTTGAATATATATGCTCCAAATTTATCTTAGACAGAAGAACATAACAAGCAGAGCTCAGTACAAAGGAATAGCTGATTATTTTCTTTTTTAAAAAGTAGGTGAGCCCCCCCCGCCCCGAAATATATTGAGCTTGTGAATTATTCAGATGTCACTGATTAGCCAACAAATAACAGATGCATAGTCTGAATCCATGTATATGTTAACAAGTGTATTTTCAGAAGGCTAATATGAATAAAAAATACAAGCAAAAGTTCTAAGAATGAATCTCAGCTCCCTACAGTTTAGGACTAGAAAAACTTAGCTAAATTATTTCCAGTTTGCTTTACAACCTATTGGGGAGCTTCCATTATTTCATTAGTATTACTGAGTATCTGAAGTGCTCAGAGTCAGGAGCACCTAACCCATTTGTAGCCATAAATGCCTGGGATCTACTAAAATGTTTAAACTCAATATATCAGACACTATAATGCATGAAAGGAAGCCAAAGAACTAGTTGTTCTGATTTGAGTTTATGGAAAGTTTGAAGAATTTTTCTTTTACCTTTACTTCTTTTTTTTTGAGAGATGGCTGTCTGTCAAGCTCATCCAAGTTGGAGATATTTGCAGTAAAAATTGGAAGTGCAACTGATTTAAGTGTTTTGAGGTGAAGAATTTTTACATTTTTCCAATCCTGCAAAAACAAAAACAGTGTATTATGTAAAAATAGCAAAGCTGAGTTATGATTTGACTTGGCTTTAATGCAGTTAATCAGCAGTACCTTTGGTAACTTCTTTGCAATCACCTCAGCTGCTGCAATGACATTATCTACTATCTCATCAGCTTTCATTCCAGTGTGACCTATACGTGCTGTACTGAAAGAAGTGAAGAGTAATATTTATATGTGGGCAAATAAGCATACTTCAAGTTACTTGTTTTTAGGCATACCCAGAAATGAAAAAAGCCCACTTATCTGCAATTATCTTAACCTTCATTAAGGATGGCTGGCTATTGCAGACGTCTTTTGTAATAACAGTCAGATTTACCTGTATTCACCTTTCTGTATTGGGATACACAACTTCTGCCTTGTATGACTAGGCATATTACCAATTTAGATCCTTTTAGATGCACAAGAAATGAAAAAAGTCTTATAAGAATAGAATATTTTTGAAGTAGTTTTTATCTAATTTAACAGTTTACTTTTCTAAGATTGTAGATGCTGTTTGACAGCAACAGTTGCCTAGAAATTCCTTAGGTCTAAGGAAAGAGAGACAAGAAGTAAAACTTCACAGTAAAACTTCTTCATAAGTGGAACTACTGATTTCTTTATACAGGTTAAGGTTCAAAATGGCCTGTATCTGGAATGGTGACCCTTAATCACTTTCATTCACATGTTAATGGATAAAAATAATTCACCCGAAATTCCTACAGTTAAGGTACAACCACCCTTCAAGTGAAGTATTGATCTACTTATACTTACTAACAGCACCCTTTGTTGGTAACTGGGAGTGTAGTCCCCTGGATATGTTTTTGCAGTTCCTTAGCAAGATTTCTGGCTTTCAGGTTTACAGATAAAGGTGCCCTAAAAAGGAAAGGGGAAATTAAGGAAAAGAAGATTTAAAAACCCAATCCAAACGAAAAAAAGCCGCCACCCCCCAAAAAACAACCAACCAAAACTTTACTAAGAAGAATCTAATCTTATAAAAGATAGCACAAAATGGGTATACAGAATTTAAAGACCTACTTTTTCCTTTCATAGAAGTGTTTTCCTAGATGTGAGGGCAAGAGCCTTCTAATTCGGTCATCAGACAGAAAGAGATCAAACCTGTTCAGGAGGCGACGCTTTGCTTCAAATAGTTTATACTCTTTTTTGAGAGTTTTGTATGAGATGATCTGCAATGCAAGTAACAGGTTAGTCCCCACTGCTGACAACACAGCCTAGAATACTTCTCAGAACTGCACGGAATTAACTTGCATACACGATAGTCTCTCATGGCGCATTATTTTAGAATGCTGAAGACAATCAATAGAAAAAGGACACGGTACTTTTTGTTTTAAGAATCAAATAATATGGATGTCTTGCATACTGTGAATCACCAAACAGAACTTGATTACATGGTAACATCTAAATCAAGTTTGAATACAACAATAAAACGATTTTCTAGTTTTATTGCTGGTAGCATAAACAGTCCAATCCAGCTGCAAAGAACTCAAATATTCTGTTACGTTGTGAGTTTTTTCCTGTTGCTTACTCAAGCTAAATATTGAGCATATATCTAGCAATTACATCTGATTGCTAAAGATCCTGTTTCAAACTCAAATTATTCTAACTAAATTTTGAAGTTTAGAAAAACTAGTGTGAATAGTCAGAAAAATGTTACTAGAGCTCAGAACCATTGACATTAGAATATTAAACAGCAGAAGACAACAACTACTACTTTCCCTTTTTGTTGGTACAAGAGGAAAGAAATGACAGTACTGTACTACTCCATAACAGATCTTTCTTACCTGGCCAATACTTCTGATCCCATTCTGGATTAAAAGTTTCCTGTACAGATTTTCAGTCTGTTCTGCTGATAAATTTGGCTCATCCTTTGTGAACAGGCAAACCTCAGCTGTTTCTGGTCGAATGCCATGGGGCAGTGGTCTACAACAAGAGCATGAGATGGAGAGGGAATGACTAAGAGGAAGAAGTAGGTTTTTTCCCAAACTAGGTCTACACTGAGAGATCATTACCCTTTAACAAGTACTACAGGGAAGCTGGGTATCTAGATTCTGTTCTCTGTCAACTACTACACGTTCTCAGTGGAACCTATAATTCTTGAAGCAAACAGAACTGTAACAGGCAATCATATTCCACAGTCTCAGTCAGATACACCACTGAATTCGCTGAATCCATCTGTCCTGCCAGGAACTGTTACCACACAGGTCCTGGGAGAAGGAGGACCACCAATTCTCCTCTCTTTACACCATCCAGTCATTAGACGAGTCTTTGTAGAACTGGGGCACAGATACATAGATGTAAACTTTCTCAACATAGCATAGCTATGGCTTAAAAGAAAACGTATAATTCATATTCGGGTTTGGGTATCACGGGAGGGGGTCTTTCTCATGGTTTGGTGGGGGGTTAAGACAGAGAAGAGGTTGATTCCTTTTCTTGAGTGTCAGGCACATACCTTGTAACTAGCAACCAACAGAAACAGCATTCTATCTGTGCGTGAAGCGGGCACAAGCTTCCAGCCGCAAAAAAGCGGGGGTAAAGCAGCGGTCCGACCCGACAGCGCCGCTCACGGCACACCTCCCTTAAGCCCAGAATCAGCTAAGCGCTCTTTTCCGTGCTAAAGGACACGAGCAACCCCCGTGACTAACAGCCGAGGGTGAATTTCTTACATCTTGATGACCTGCGCCGCCCGCGGGACCTTCCAGACAGTCACCAGGAGGTGGACGTTCTCGCCCTCGTTGAGAAGCAGCGCGTCTCCCTTGGCCTTGCTTCTGGCGAAAGCCAGGAGGGCCTCCACCGCCTTCTTCACCTGCAACGGCACGGCAGCGGCCGGCATTACCTTACCTTACCTTACCTTACCTTACATTACATTACATTACCTTACGTTACGTTACGTTACGGCCCCGCTCCACCCCGCCCCACCGTGCCTGCTCGCGCTCCAGCCGCTCCGGCCCGCCCGCCATGTCTCCCTCGGCGCCACGTGCAGCCACCGCCTTCCGGGGCACGTCGGGGGCACGTCCGGGGGCGGGGCGGGGAGGTGGCCCGCGGGCCCCGGGAGGCGGTGCTCGGGGCGGGTCAGGGCTGCACGGCCGGGCTCACCTCACCTCAACTCAGCTCAAGTCAGCTCAGCCTGCGGGAGCGCTGCGACGGCCGGCAGTCCAACGTGCAGTGCAGCCGGCTTCAGCAGCAGGGCCGGCCGGGGGTCAGTCCCGTTGCTCAGGGCTGTATCCAGCCGGGGGCTCACAGCCTCCAGGGAGGAAGAAGGCAAGCCCCGTGTGGGCAGCCTGTTCCTACGCCTGAGTGTCCTCACGGCGAAAAAAACCCTTTTTGTCGTACTCGCGTTGATCTATTGATGGTGCTGGATCGGTCCCGCCCGGGACGCTGCTGGCCACCTTTGCCTCCAGGGAACATGTTTAGGTGGCTCATGTTTAGCTCCCTGTCCCCCAGGTTCTTCCCAGTAGAGCTGCTCCCCAGCCAGTCATTTTCCACTCAGGAAGAGGCTACTCCTTCCCAAATGCAGGCTTGCATTTGCCTTTGTTGAATATCAAAACATTTGTGTTGCCTAATACCTCTAGCCTACCTAGGTCCCTCTGTATGTGAGCCCTGCCCTCAAAGGTGTCGACTGGTCCCCAAGTTTGATGTAATCTGCAAACAATATGACCATGCTTCAGGTTATTGATAAAGATATGAAATAGAACATGTCCCAGGATAAATCCCAGCAGTACTCCGTTTGTTATTGGCCCTCAGGTAGAGTACAAGCCATTATCTCTGCCCTCAGAGCCCCATTGTCCAACCAGTTGTTAGCCATCTAGTTGGCCACTCACCCAGACCATAATGTTTAGGATACAAGGAGATTGTGGGAGACTTTTGAAAGCTGTGTTACAGTTGAGGTGAATCCCATCCACTCCTTTCCCCTCATCTGCAAATCTAGTCATTTTGTCGTAGAAAGTAATCAGGTTGTTCAGGATGATTTGCAGTTGGTCAATCCATGCTGATTGCTCCCAGACACCTCCTGCATGCACCCAAAAATGTATTCTAAGAGGACTTGATCCATGATTTACCAAGTGACCAAGTGAGCATGAGTAGTCTGTGGCTCCTGGATTCTCCTCTTGGTGTTTTCTGAAGGTGGGGGAACATTTGCTTTTCTCCTGTCATTAGAATCCTCCCTCAGTCTCCTTTCAAAGATGACAGAGCCTTGCTCTGACTTCAGCCAGCTCTCAGCACCCTTGAATGCAGCCCAACTGGACCCAAAATCACTTGCCCCACTCAGCAACCATCCCACATGTATTTGTTCGGCCTTTTGCTACTACTGTAGCAGAGGAAGCTCTTCTTGTTGCCCTTGACATCCTGGCTCATTTCAACTGTAGGTGAGATTTTGTTCTCCTAAGACAATCCCTACGTAGAATCATAGAGTCATAGAATGTCCTGAGCTGGAAGGGACCTGCAAAGATCATCAAGTCTAACTCCTGTCCCTGCACAGAACAATCCCAAAATTCACACCATGAGAATTCACCAATTCACAAATGCCTGAGCAATGTTTCTAGATCTCTTCTTTGCAGCCTATATCTGATTTTACCTCCTGTTTTACTGTCCTTTTGCACTGGAGTGCTGTCATAAATTCACTGTTTAGCCAAGCCAGTCTCCTGATAGATCTACTTCTTTTCCCGAGTATCAGGAGCTTGTATGATTGGAGGAGGTTGTCCTTAAAGTCCTGCTGCCAGCTTTCCTGAGCTCCCTTGCCCTGTAGAGCTGCCTCCCATGGGATCCTGCCTACTGGTTCTCTGAATAAACCAAGGTCTTTCTCCTGAAGTCCAGGGGCTGTACTCTGCTACCCATCCTCCTTACACACCTCTCAGTATCTTGAACTGCACTGTTTCCGGGTTGCTACAGCTGAGGCTACCACTGATTATCACATGCCACTTCTTCCTTATGTGTGAATAGTAAATGCAGAACTGCTGCATCTCCAATTCAGTTTAGAAATGCATTGACTGAACACATTGAAGTAGCTTAATTGTTAATTGCTTATTCCATTCAGCTCCACACTGGGTAAGTGCATTGTTTTGAGACCAAATCTAGCCTGGAACTATTTTGGCCTCATTCTCACAGCACTGTGTGTGCCCTGGCAGCTCTGGGCTGCCTGCATTTATCACACAGGCAAGCTGCTACCTGGATAACTCATTAAAATCTTTTTCAGCACTGGTAGAAATTACACATGATACTAGCTGTGGTGTTTTGTAATCTGATAATTGTATTAGCCCTGCTCCTATCTCTGCATAGGTTTTGCGTATTTTAGAGCAGCCATGTTTAAATAAAACATCAACATATTATTGTGACATGTTAAAACAAAACAGAAACAGAAAAAGTCATATGACTAGTACATCCCTTTGAAAATAACCCAGGCTAGCCTTGTAAGATGTGATGGAACAGTATGTGTGAAGCCTGACTGTACTGGGTCAGCATAGCACTGATCGGATAAAACTAAAGGGACTATTATTAGTGACTCAAAGTCAAATGCTTCACTTATCAGTCTCATCCAAGTACATTTTTTTGCACCATTTTAAGTCTGACCTGACTAAATTGTACTAGATGTGGTTTAACTGACTTAGTATGATCATTTTCTCTTGAAAGGTGTTTGACATAGCTAACAGAGCTGTCTTGGAAAAATAAGTTAATCTTTGGATAAGAAATATTTCTGCTTAATATAGCATGCAATGAATATAAAGAGTATGCTTTTAATCTAGCAAGTTCACAAATTCAGTTACTCTTACAAGGGAAATTAGGTTAGTTACTTTCATCAGTTATCGCTGTACACTAAACATGTTCTGCTGTAGCCCTCAATTTAACTACTTCTGATTACAAAAGTATGTATCTTTTCCTTAAGCCATTTGCCACACTTAAATTTAAGTGCTAAGACTTAATGATGTAATTGCAAGCCATTCTACCTCATCACTTATTTAAGAAGGTGTTTCTGTGCATCCCTAATTTTGTACTTCCTCCAAGCAAAATGGATGTACAAGTAGCAATTGTTTCTGCTGGAAACAGGTCTTTCAGGTTTAAGATTTTTCCCTTAGTGTACATCCCTGAAGTTCCAGTACCAGGCTTGTGTTCCTCCAGATTATTTGATGGTGGGTGTCAAAACCCCACGTCTCTGTAAGTGTACTTCTTGCAACAAAACTAGCGTGAGGAATATGCAGGAATTAAACCAGGAGTACAAAGTCCCTTACAAAAGAGCTCTCAGAAGAGACTATCCCTGCTAGAGCTGGAGTTCAAGCACTGGTTTTCTTTAGATTGTGTTCCTTTGCAATCCTAGTGTAAGCCTCTAGCTATAAACTGTCAGACAGATGGATGCTTACAGTGCAAGTTATTAACATATTCAAAGACTATTTTCTCAGAAGACAGAGGCACCTGTCTTTGTGACACAAGCTGCAAAGTTTTCTTGTTATCCTTTGCCCATCATCAGTTCTACAGGCTTAACAGATGACAGGAACACAGCCTCAAGTACCTTTTTTCATCCAACAGTTAATCCGTCATATCTCTTCTTCAGAAATATGTGGACATTTTAGGTGTATGTAAATGAGTGGAGATGTAGAAAAAACCAATTTACATGGGAAGCTGAAACTTTTTGGGAAGGAAAGCCAGTAAAAGGATATGTATTATTACAAGTTATATGTACACACAACAGATTTTGAATTTGTTAGTGTAAATTTCCATTTTATATTAACACTAGATTCCTTTTTAGCATTTCTTCAGAGGAAAAGAAATATTTTGTCAGGTTTGTAGTGCATTAAAATAAACACAAGGAAAGAAACAGGTTCACAGTATAAAATCTTCAGCAGTAACTCCAGTTTTGTTGGTATATTTTCTTTACCAAATCCTCTATAGCATATACAAAAAGAGCAGAAGTAGTAAGAGCCTTTAAGTATCAGTTCAGGAAGAAAACAGTCTTGTCTGGAGTACATTTCATCTGCTTTAACATCATTATTTAAACAGTCTGCATTAAGAACCAAAAAGCCAGAGTAATACAGAATCAAATACTTGGGACATTGAAACAATCTTTTTTTCTTAGGTAATATTCAGTAATAAACACTTATAAAAACACATTTCTCATAATTAACATAGTTTTTAGTATATGGACTGGTGCCATAAGTAGTCTAAAACAGAGGTTCTCCATTGAGCAATTTTTGCTGGGCTTTCTATGCCACTGCAAAAAATCTGTAGACGGGCATAAAGTTCATGACCAGCAAATATCCCCATGGATAAACCTCCTAAAGCAGCCATTTTTCTTACAACACTACTACACCATCATTGATAGCTTGTTGTTCAAGAATACAATTTACTACCAGAATAAGTGTCTTGGGAAACCAGTGCTATCATGTTTGTGTATCAGTTCCCAATTGCAAAGGTGACCAAGGTAGGTGGAATGGTTTCAGGTAGGTGGTTGATGACAATGTTAGTCAACAGATTGGTGTACCCATTCCTCCATTTAGTGTGCTTTACTTCTTGTAACTTGCAGAAACAAGTAATTAGTACTGCTGCACATTCAGATTTTTTTTTTACATTTAATTATTGTTACATATACCAAGGCTTTCAGTTCAAGGACATACAAGGTCTTAATTTATAGAATTATAATTTGTGTTTTTATAAGTTATATCGTGGCTATACACTTAAGCCATATCTACACTACAGACTTTGGCCAACCATCAGGGAGAATAGGTGTGGTCCTCATCAGTACCACACCGCATATACAGACTGCTATAAATGCTATTATACTGGGAGCGGGGGGGAACCCAAACCCTCAGTTTTGCTGGTATGAATTACATCCATGCCAGGACCCAGGAATACTCTGCCAGTGTCATATGCTTGCACAGTTACACTGGTACTGCTCCTAGGGTTCCTGTTGCTTCAATCCAACTTCTATTTCCCTTTTTTTTTTTCTTCCCCCCCCCCTCCTTCCTTTCAGCTGTTGTGGTTGCACAGCTCCTTTAATTTTTCATCTTCAAAGGAGCATACCACATGTTCACAGAGGGGAGTATTCAAAATGGTAATTTTAAAAAGTTTATTACATCAGTAAATTGGTAAATAGTATTTATTTCAAAAAAGCCACATCTTTTTTTAATCTAGATTTAGCTGTGCTCAATATTAGTAAAAATGGGACTATAAAATGTAGAATGTAGATGAAATGAAAAACTCAAGATGTAATCTGAGGACTATTAAAATATAATGTACTTTTAGCTCTTCTACCCAAAATGCAGGCAATTTGTGTAGATTTATCCTACATTTTCATATCAGTATGTTTGTTACAGAATGCTAATATTTTATACCCAAACAAAAGCCTCCTACAGGTTGGCAATGTCTTTAATTGTATAAGGTAGATTCTGTTAGTGAACTTGAAATAATTTAGCCTCCCTTTACAGACAAGGTGACCTTAACCAGATTTATGGAAATGGTAATCAAATGTGCTAGATGGGATGAGTAATGGAAATGCTTAGACTTTCTATTCACTGTTATTTCAACCCACCAGATGATTTTTCAGTTTAATAATAAATACTCAGTCCAGGCTCAGAATAATGAAGTTTTAGAATCCTTCATTAAATTTACCTAAAAGTGGAAAAATTCTACAGGAAAATCATGTAGTCTTGGGATGCAATTCAATGCTTCTAAAAAAAAAAAAAAGCTTTAAAAGTTCAAACAACTTAGTAACGTGTTCTCCAATAATGGTCTTCACAAATTTCAAATCCATGAGCTTACTTCAAGAGAGCAGATAGGTGGAAATTCTGAGTCAATCCAGAATATGAACAAGACAGTAAGGTTCTTTGGCTTTTAATTTCTTCATTAGTTTAAGATCCAAGGAACTGTGGGTTTTGTTCACTTGGTAGGGGAAAAAAAAGTTACTTTTAAACTCTGATTTACCAAAAAAATAAAAGCCCAGAGATTTGCAGACATAATAAAATTTATTTAAATTCCATGCATTACGGTAGCTACAAGTGTAGTCATATGAAACTGAAGGACAATAACTTCTTCTGTCCATACAATGTAGCTGTAAGTGAAATGAATGGGAGTTCCACAGTTACAAAGAAATAAAACAAAAAAAAAAAACCAAAAAAGATAAATCTGTTTCAGTTTTGAGTTATCTGTGAATTCAGACACAGTCACTAGACTGTAAACTTTTGGGGGAGGAGATGGGCTCGCCACAATTGTACAACTGAAAATGTTTAATTTAAAACATTCTGAAGAAGCTCTGAAGATACCTTTTAATACTTACTACTAATACTCTGAGAAATGAAGACAAATCCGTTAGCCTTCATCCTAATTGTTAGAATCAGGACAGCAACTGGAGACAGTCCACTTCCAAAGTGCAGCTAAATAGGGTTTTATAACACAGCTCCTTCAAGTTGTACTGAGTAAGCTTTATTTTGAACCAGTTTTGCTTTAATTTCTCAAGAAAAACCTCACTGGTCCTCCTAAGCTTACATTGCTTTTTGATATGCAAAAATTTACAGACTGTGCTTGATTCTGACTCTCCCATATTTCAGTATGTGCAAACTCTTAGGGATATTTAAATAGTCTTTCTCCCTCTCAGTTCAGACTGATCTTTAAAACAGCAAGGATTATCCAGCCCTCTAAATTAAAGACAGGGTGAACTGAGTAACTTATATAACTGGCACTTTTTAATTGGCCCAGTTCTCCCACAAAATGCAGCTCTTATAAATACTAATAGGCACTATTGCCACAAATTCTCTTATTTTTGCAAGTTTCACTGATTTACTGGTTGTTAGCATTTTCTGCAGTTAAGAATTTAATAATGCTGAATTTTTATAAAGACACAATATGTAGATCTAGCCTTCAAATTTGACTTACTGTGTCTAGTAATAATGTTCAGTCAACCTAAATTCGCTGAAGATATTAACAAATGTAAAGCGAATGAAGGTGCCACATTTACATGAACGTTTTTTAATTTTAAGAATGCATTCGACAAAGGGAAGGGGCAAACCTAATTATTTTAATACAAACTTGGTTGAGTGCCCAATTGCCTCATTTAAAACTGTGTGTGTGGGGAGGCTGAGGAGTTTAGAAAAGTCCAAGTAACCAAACATCCAGGTTACTGGAAAGTTAAAAAGCTAATGCAACTGCGTTACATCCGGATAAAAAACATTATTCAAAAGCAATTCAAATACCGAAAAAGATTTCAAATTGAATAGTTTATTAACATGGTAGTCATCTTTGTAACATGTGCACACACACTCGCACACTCTGAATGATCTGCCTGGAAAAAAGAGGTCAATATATATGCTGGGGAAATGAAACATTAAAAATCCTTTAGATTTTCATAATTATAGGCAATTATGTCCACATCACTTACAAAGCTATTGCCAAATCTTTCCAAGGAAGCAGAATTTGGGAGAAAAAAATTATTTTTGGGAAAATTCAACAGTGGCATAGCAGAGCTCTCAATATGAGAAAGCTGACATAATGTGGACCTTTGCTGTGAAATTTGTCTTTGCAAAATATGGGGAGAAGTTTATCAATGGGCAGAAAATAAGAAGGCGGTGTGAAGTAGGCTTTTGCAGAGTCGATTTTCCTCACAGTATTGTGCGGGGGTCATTGAGAAAAATGCTTAGTCCTTCTCTGGAACCAGTTTCAGAA
The DNA here is from genome assembly GCF_949628215.1 of Phalacrocorax aristotelis. Taxonomy (NCBI): domain Eukaryota; kingdom Metazoa; phylum Chordata; class Aves; order Suliformes; family Phalacrocoracidae; genus Phalacrocorax; species Phalacrocorax aristotelis. The sequence goes on from NC_134285.1 coordinate 11,208,292, forward strand.
CTTTTCCAATTGCAATGGTCTTACCTAAACCAAGGAGGCAAACAGCAGAGTTACATATACTACGAAAAGGATGTACAGGTCTCTAAGAACATGAAAACTTTCCCCAAAAATGCAGGCTCTCCAGAATATTAGAAATAATACAGAGAATAAATTGTTGTATTGCAGAATGAAAGCACCAGTGTATTTAAAAGCACAGTAAAATCGCTATTCTCACAGTAAAGAATACTATGTGGATTGTGGAAAGCCTACTCTATATTCGTCTATGGAAAAGAAAAGGCAGAATCGTTCTACCAGATCTGTTTACTGCTTTTAAAGACAATTTATTTTAAATATGTCTCACAAATCTATGAGTTTTACCAGGGTGAATGAGTTAAAGCCCAACATACAACCCTGCCTTTTCTAACTTTAAATAGAGAAGCTATGGTTTTCATATTGTAGGTGGACATTCCAGGATGCATTAAGAAAACAGTGCTGGTAATTTTTCAAATTCAACCTTTTGTTTCACAATGCACATTTCTGTACATTATTCCTCTAAAATAAAACACACCTGTTACTAGCAAGAACTCTGCACAATGACAACAATTTGCTTAGATTTACTTTTCCATTGTTACCCTGATAGCGATTTCCACTACATACCAGCGTTTTAGTACCTCATTGCCATGCATGATCTCCTATTGCAAGTAACTATTTCTTGCAGCAGTTAACTGTTGATCAAGCAGTCTTACCCTCGTCTCTTAAGGTAAAGCGACCCATTTGAGGGAAATCTTTGAATGTCTCAAGGCAGATAGTTCCTGCTGTCCTTAAACGGGCAATGCATACTTGATCTTGTTTCACAAAACGGGGCCGTGTCTTACTTTTTTCTCCTGTTTTTTTGTCTACCAAGCAGATTAAGGCCTGTATAAGTAAAAAATTAATAGCTGTGAGTGAAAAATAAGGGTTATTTTTCTTTACAAACAAAATTGAAGTGGTCTAAGGAAGAAAATACTTAGAAATAAATAAACAACCCGTCTAAGTTTTACTGCATAAGAGTCAATCACGACCTACCACACTTTTCAGAAGGCTTATGCTAACAGTTACAGCCATTTTTGGTTGCGTTACGGTACTGACCAAAGATTCCATTCACAGCTGGAGCTTTGTTGCATTACTTGCTCTACAAGTGTATGTCACGACAGAACTCCTCGCCCCAAGAAGTGGATTATATACATTCACATCACAGCTTAAAGGACACTTACTGTTATCTCGACTTCTTCGATACAGGTGTGGATGTGCAGCACAGCATTATAACCTGGGCAGATAATGGATTTGTGCTCAATTATCACTATCTGTAAAACAATTAAGAGTAAGTGCATTTTTCTTCATTTCAATTATAAAAGAGCAGAGAATAACCAAAAGACAAAACTATATTAAAATGTGTAGTTGAACAATACATACACAAGTTTTTGTGAAAAAGAAAATTTGTAATCAAGTAAGTTGTTTATATTAGGAAAGTGTAAAATTGAAGAATTGGCCTGACAAGATCTTGCTTTCACAACTATAGGTATCTAAAACTTAACTGAATAGTTATATTCAAAACAAATGATATTTTAAAAACTCTGATGATGTGTATCTGTTATTGTCGATTTAGAGATATGGTAGCAAACATGATAGCTGAACTAAAACTTCAAATAACTGAAGTTTAGATTCGGTGAAACACAATTATTCTACCTGGGCATCAAACGTGCGTCCAGAATGACACAGGTTGTTGGGATCACAGAGAATAAATCCTGGAAGGATCTCTTCCTCTTCAATTCCCTTCAGTCTGATCTTTAGATTTTCACCTGGGGCTACTGAATCAGTTTCTACATCATCAGAAAGGATTCCAAGAACTTCCACATTGTGCTTAAAGAAAGCAAAAATGCAGTTTTTATTGTGAATATTTTAGTCTGGTAGAAAGTCATTTAAATACAATACAAGGATTTCAATAAATAATTTCATTATAGTTTAAATTCGTTACATTTGGTTCTGCAAGCTTCAGAACATTTAAAATATTTGAATGATGAGGTACTATTTAAAATAGCATATTTCATAAATTTTAATATAATTCTATAGTAGTTATTCAATGGAAAGCAAATTCCAAAAATATCCGCTATTTCTCAAAGTGAAATGAGTTTAAAACTTACGAAGAGATGAGATAAAACAGATGCATATTATCTAAGCCGACTACAAAAGCCACATTGCTGTATAGACTCATTACATTCAAAATGTAACAGTCTGAATATTAACACAATCCAGAAAATCCTAGAATACCAAAATTCCACAAGATTTCCTGGAGAAGATGATACATTTGATATTTTTATATTAATGAACGCTCTCCAAGCAAAAACCAAAATGTATTTTCAGACGTTCCTCTATGTTGTAACCTCTTCTGATTTTTGTATCTTTACACAGTACTAGATACCAACAGAAAGTAAACATTGGAAAGGCAGAGAAGTTAAAAAAGGAGTAGTTTCAGAAAGAACTCTATTGTTCTGACTTCCAGAAGTTTTAGTTCAATCCTCATTATCTGCCAAAGTAATAAAAGTGTGTCATCAAAAGCACTGGCTATTTACTGAATACAAGTTCTGTAACGGTTTAGTTAAAGCCATTTACAATTTATGAATTTCTCCTAATCAACCCCAAAATAACGTGGGCGTCAGATGCATGTCAAGCAGTTTTATAAAAAGCCACTGTCTGTTAAAATATCTTAAAAACTGAAAAGCATAATCTCAAACTGTCTAAGTTTAGTTTCAGCAGCTCTTGAGAAAGGTGACATGGAAGTCAATCTAATTAACATATTTTGATTTGGAAATATCAGCTTTCAACGAGCTGCAGATTTATTGCATGTTTGAGTATTGAGACATTTTCTAGGAAACCACCTCAGCCTACAGAATTAGAAAAAGTGTGTCAGCGTAAGTAAAGATGAGATGAATAGATAAGAAGTACTTCAAACCCTTTTTTTAAGAAACCACCATTATTCGAGTACACTATTCTCATCCACTGCCTCTTCTCAACTCTATTTTCGCATCCTTCATTTTTATATTTTCACATTCTTCAGGGCAGCACAATGATTCCAATTAGTGATCTTACACTACCTACCCACACAAACAACCTATCCTTAACTAAAGCAAACTTCAGGTCTTTCACTGGAACACACTGTGTACTGTTTGCATCCTTTATATTTTTTCCTATTTCCCTTAAGGAAGGGAAAAGAGAAAAAGAAAAATAAGAAAAAGGGAAAAAAATTTTGAGCAATATTAACCCACAGCAGGAAAAAGGTTTTGTGGGCCAACTATACATATACAAAGTAAAGCACAGTTCAAATAAACTAGGGTTCTTTTGTAGCCCAGCAACTCAGTTTAAGAGACAACCCAAGTTCTAAATGCTAAAGAACTATACACACACACACCTGGAAACGTCAACCACGTAAAACAGGAAAGCTTAGTTGTGTTCAACTGAGCAACAGAAAATTTTCTGATTTACAGTAACAAATGCCTTTAAGACTGAAGCTGTTTTTTAGGGTAGTAATATTTAAACCTTACCGTACCTTGTTTGGCATCATCACAAGCTGTTGTCCTTTGCAAATAGAGCCTGACTCCAGCTTCCCAAGGACCACAGTGCCCATATCCTTCACAAAAAGAAATTATATAAAAATTGAAAACACTTTCCTATGGAGTCTGCTCTATTTATGATTTAACTCTAAGTATGATTACTTAACCCTATGAAGTAATTTAGCACTGCTATACCTGATGTTTTGGAAACTGTCCTCATGAAAGATTACAGACTTTAAGAGTCTCATATAATGCCAAAATTATTTACTTCCCCTCCCCGCCTCTATTCTATAGCTGGAAATGTAAACATATCAGTGGGAAAAAACCCTCTAAAAATACAGTAAATAGTCCATTTACTGCTTTCCAAGAACAGTCCATTTATACTGTCTATCCTATTATTTTAATTTGTACCTTATATTTATCCACAATTGGCAGCCTGATTGGTCCATCAACTGAACGGTTGAAGTTTGGTAAATTATCCAGGTATGGAATAAATGGTAGCCCACTAAAAGAGAAGGCATTTGTTTCAGTTTCATGAGCACCCTTCTGTTTGAAAATTACTCAGAATGGATAAATGCAGTCCAACAAAAGGAATTATTTTCATCCTGTCATCATTAAGAACAGTGACCTCTAAGACAGTTAAATCTATCATAACATCCCATCATTAGTGTCCGTTTTACCCCAGCTAACATATTAATACCCAGGAAGTGCATGTAGTTTTAAAGTTATGTTACAGGCATATTTTTACACAAATGAATTTTTCCTTTGAGAATCTTGCTAGTGTGTAATATGTTTTGGAAGTACAAAACCATAAGCTAGGTCCAAACATGATTTTCATTAATGTGTTTTAACTGTCATGAACAATATTGGAAAACATGACATCCAGTGAGAGACATGGCTTGTCACTAATTATTATATGGCTTCAAGCAAACTGTTCATATCAAACAATTACACATTCCAGCAACATGTCAACTGCAGCACCACTGGAAAATTCAAGGGCTAGTATGGCACTCAAGCTCAAAGCCAAAGACCACCGCTAATACTATCACAGTCTTCTAACTTTATTCTGCAGTTAGGAAATGCTATTGTTTGGCTTATTGCATGGCTGTGATCTTGGTGCCCTGATTATATGTCCTCAAGCACTTTAGAAGACAGCTACAATATACCATGCTATACTTCCTAGCTTTACCATAGTGTTTACTTTTATTGAAATACAGCAAATATCCAAGTTGCTCAATTTAAGATACGTACATATACCAAGGACAGAATTCTGACTGTTCTTTAAGGTTTGCTCCAGTCAGTCCTGAGCAGGGCATGAAATGAATATCCTTTTTGGGATTGAAGCCAACTTTCTTCAAAAATGGCACCAGTTTCTCTTTACATTCCTCATATCTATTAAAGTGACAAGCAGATCAAGATAAGTTTCAATTGTTCCAGCATGACATAATACCGTGCTTTAAAAAAAAACCCAGACATTTAGTTTTCATCAGTTAAGTTATTCTGTGAGCAGCAAGCAAACCTAATAAAACTTAGTGGCCTATTTGCATCTTCTCCCCAATCTTCCAGCACAACTTGCTGTTGTCTATTACCCTGTTACTCCTCTGCTGCATGAAGTATCATCAGTTTTCTCCATACACCTCAATTACTGGGCTGGGTAAGCAGCAGCAGATGCTATATCTGCTTTTAAGCAATAGATCCAGGCCAAGATAGCAGGAGAGACCAAGCAGACAGCTACTCAGCTCATGCTGCAGGCTTTCACTTTAGTGCTGGCTTAGTCTCCTCCAATCTCCTACATAAATTTCCTAAGACTTAATGCTATTTATTTCTGTTGCACTTCTTCCCCTCGGTCAGCTTCAGCTGAGTTCAGTAATGTCTGAAGGTTGGGGAAGGACCAGGACAGCACAACTGGACATGCCTTATTCTTTTAATAAACTCAGCTGATGCTGTACGGTTGCCTAGTCCCTCATAGCTTTCCAAAAAACCTTTCACAATTCTTGACAGCACAGCAAGTTCTCTGAGAACTCTTCTTATTACACTGTAGAAGAAAACTGTATCCTGTCATTACATAAGTATCTCTAGGGAAGGACTAAGTCACTTTTCAGCAGAGAGCTTAAAGGGGTGAGAAGAAAGATGTGACAGAAGCCATAAAAAGACCTAAGTTTTAACATTTAGGAAAAGTAAAAATCTTTAACATTTGAGTGTTAAGGGAGAAAAGAATAACTTAATCCTTTTTATTAGTTATTTAAATATTACATATTGACTTTCTAGTTATTTTTACCTGGCCTGTATCATCACAAGACTCCCTCCCTTCCCCCTTCTCAGACTGTTATCATAAGCCACTTTATATTATTTACTTATTCAATTCAGCTTATCATTAAAGAACAACCCCAAATAATACAGGGTGGATACTGAAGGTGACCAGGATAATATTCTCACCAAATCTTAGCTAAGAGTTTACCAGAAAAGTGGCCAAGCAATCAAGAATATGGCAAGCTAAACTACTGAAAACAGTCACTTCCTTTTAGGTTCAGTATAAAGTTTCTAAGTCAACAATTAAACTATGTTAGAATTCATGGATTTATTAGATATGGCTGCACAGATCCAAAGTGTTGAAAATGAATGTTTTATAGTATAGAATTTCAAGCTTAATTGAGAGGCACTGTCCTAGGTACTATGCTTCTGTTTTTCTTGCAATTTTCATCACCCGTCTGTAGTCCCCCAGTCTACCATTCTTTCAGCAAAAATAGGGTGCAAAAATTACTTAGGAATTATTTTATTTCCATATCTTTTAATGAATAATATTTTTTTAATATTAAACTCACCTTTCATTACTCCAGTTTACAGTTGGATCATCCATTTTATTAATAAGGACTATTAAATGTTTTACACCTGCTGTTTTTGCTAACATGGCATGTTCTCTTGTTTGTCCACCTTTCTCAAATCCAGTTTCAAATTCTCCTTTTCTTGCAGAAATAACCTAATAAGAAAATACATATTTTAATAATTCTACAATTCTCTCAACAGAACAATTGACAACAGGTAATACTGCCTTAATAAAAAATAGCTTTGGATAGTAAAATAAAAAGCTTTCAAAATGCACTGGTATATCCTCAATATTACCCACTAGTTTCTGTACTGACATATGTAAAAGTCACATGACACCTGTGGACAATTTTATGACACTGTTAAGTTACTCTAAAAACCACTTGACTTGGTAGAGTTAAGATTTCAAAATTTTACCCACTGTAACTAACCAGAGGAGTAAATAAGCAAACAAAAGTCAAAAGCTTAATTCCACAGTATATCCAAAATAAAAGAAGCCGATTTGTCCTTACCAGCACAGCAAGATCAGCTTGAGAAGCCCCACCAATCATATTTGGAACAAAGCTCTTATGTCCAGGAGCATCCAGAATAGTGAAGTGTTTCTTCTCAGTTTCAAAATAGGCACGACCCACTTCTACTGTTTTACCTTTGTCTCGTTCTTCTTGGTTTGTGTCTAAGGCCCATGAAAGGTACCTAAACAAAAAGAGGAACAACCCAAATATTCTGGTTTTGTATTACTTTTTACTAAATTTATGTATGATGATTTGTTCATCCTGTCTTTTTTTTTCCTGCTCAACTATTCTAACCATGTCAGTGTTACTGAATGTAAGCATTTCCAACACCAATAGTGACTTTTTCTTTAATTTATTGACTGTTTTGTGTATACGTAGTGAGCTGTAACGCCCAGCACTAACTCTCCCTCACATACCTAGAAAATGCAATTCTAAAAACCAATTTTCAATTACTAAGTTCTCCAGGTATGATCTAACCTCAAATAGTTTAAGCTTTGCCTCAGTTTGAAAAACACCTCTGGATCAAATACAGAACAATTCTTCTTTCTCAGCATAATTAACTAAAAAAATTAGTCTTATCTGTACATATTCATATTATGAGATTATTGTTAGTTCTCATTTATTTGCACATATCAAGCAGAAATTGGCTATGAAATAGACACCACCTTTACATACCCTATATTTGATACTTTGGTCATATCAACTGTAGTCCCCTCTTAATTATATTTTATCCCATTGGCCATTGACAAACAAGTTAGATTTAAGTTAGACAGATGAACCGAAATTTCAAAAAACATTTAGCTCCTTCAGGTTTTGTGAAAATTGGTGAATAGAAAGGAGAGAAAAAAATTAATACTCTCACTAAGGAGAAGAAAAGTAGTAATAACTAAATTGAACTGGCTTAACATACCAACATTTTTCACCATTAACAGCAGCCTGTAAAGACCTTTAACTTGTCATTTGTATTGACTGGATACCATCTGAAGAGACACTGCTAACTCAGCTGACCAGAGATCAGGGAGGGAGCATCAGGGGCTGTTAAATACAAAGATGTCCTTTCCAACTCAAGAGGTTCCTGAGTCAGAGAAAGCACTAAACATTGGGAATTACGCATATATAATCAGTCTTCCACAGGCAGTAGCTATTTGTCACTGAGTCGTAGGTGGCATGCTAGATGGCTTTTGGTTTGTACATGTACATGTGCTCCTATGTGTCTTCACCATGGCCTGTGCTTCTGGAAGATTTCAGCCAAACCAAAGGTCAGGTTTTACTCAGCTAACAGGAGTTAACCAGGAATTTATGTGTGGTAGCTGGATGGGTATCCCTTTTTGCACATAGGGTTTTTTAGGGAAAGATGCGTTTCTGGATGAAACGTCAACTCTGCACTACAGTATAGAATTTTGAGTCACAACGTAAAACTGCTCAGATTTCAAGACTCTCAACATATGAAATGAGCAAACAAGATCTTTGATAATGACACGGAGATTCGTCATACTTTCTGTTGTATATCATGGCATATATTAAGGAATAAAAATAGCATTCAGAGAGGCACTTCCTGCAACTCACTCTCTAAAAGAGGAGGGGAAGAGGAAATCTGTTTTTCAAGCTGTCCAGGGTTTTTGAGGAAGGTCCTGAAATTCATTACTATGGTCGACTACCAACAGGAGGATGATGCTTGCTTGATAAAAAGAATGTATCCCCCTCACGCATATAATACAATTAGTTCAGGTCTATGCCCGCCCCTTGAGTGCTCCATTGCTGCTCTACCCTTAAGGAGGTCTTCAGCTGCTTCTTTACCAGAGCACTTTGAGCCCCTGTTTTCCTCTACCATAGCCAGGAATGGAAAGCTTCCAAAAGAAAAATCAATTTTCCAGGAGTTGTTTGAAGGAGAAAGCATGCTGCTCTATGTGCTGTATACACACACATACACAAAAGCAAAACCCAATGAACCAAAAGACAAAAACCCAAAACAAATAAGAGGCCCGCAAAAAATCCATGCATGACAGCAGCATCGTCTTACCTGGAGGAAACTTAAGAACTGCAGACCCTACCTTTATTCACATACAAATGAGATAGAAGGTGAAAGCCAAAACTATTCACTCACTCTCTCCTTGTGTCTGCCAAATGGACAACTTTAATCTCTGTCCCTTAGATATCTCTGTGCTGTTCACAGGTGAAAGACATACAGATAGAATGACCCCAAGGGCTGCCTGAGAAAAGTGTCTGCCTTGTATTCTTTTTTTACCAACTAGGTTTACCAAAGCATCGTAGCAGCAAAACCTGTTCCAATGTGAGTTGCACTGTTCCATGTAGTTTTTACTAAAGAAGTACTGGAGGAAAACATGGATTCCTCCCCCCACTCTTGAAGCCGATTCCAGCAGGAAGCCAGTGCTACAGGAACAGAGACTAAAAAACAGTCTCATTTTCATCATAGTGCAAAGAGGAAAGCACACCATTATCTTCAGTAAGTTCATACCATGTTTCTCTGTTTTTTTCTTTAGCTTCTCTTTCATATTTTTCAAGTGTTCTTTTGTCAACCATTCCTGTCAAATACCTAAGGGGGAAAAAAAAAAAGGTGCAATTTTACATAAGCAGAAACATAGTTCCAAACAGTTCAATGCTTATACAATCCCTACAGATTATTCTGAAAAACTGGAACAGCCTGATGCAAGCAGCAGTGGAATTTTTTCTCCTCAAAAAGCCACACCATTATCTGATATGTAAAAGTACACCAGTACCCTTTAGGAGAAGTATGAGGAATGTCTTTTAAAGCCTAATTGTAAAGTGTTCTGCAGAGGTAACTTTTGAAAAGGAACAACATCTGTTAAATCTGCTTGAGACTAATAGAATATTTCAAAATTAAGTAACAATCGCGATAGGAGAATTTTTCACACCCACTCACCCCCGCTATCTCCCCCTATTCCTAAAATGTAAAGAAAAATGTTTTTGGTTTAATTCTTTTTAGATCGAACAAGGAAAGTAATAGCTTGAGAGACTGTTCAGTTATGAAAAGTAGTGTACAGTGTTATTATATTAAAACTTTAATATTTTTCCTTCAAATATTTGTACCTGATCTTCTAACAAAAGTCATCTACTTAAGTTTATAAAATTAATGATAACAGTAAATAACGGGTTAATGATAAAGTTGGTACAGCATCCAATTTTTTCACTCCCTCCTTACAACAAAGCGATATTCTGCAAAAACAAAAGACCTCAAAAAGCTTCAGGAACATTACACATCAGTAGGAGCGTTAAGAATAGGCATCTGCTTGTACAAGGAGAATACCAGACATGTCAGATAATAAAATGCTAATTTGCTCTAGTATGAACTACAAGGTTAAATGTAGCATGACAATTCCAACATTCCAGTTCGATCAAAACAAAACAAGATGAAAATGCCAAGACAAAGACCTCCCACTTTCACTGAGATTATTATTTTAGAATCATAGAAACACTTTGCATCAGCAGGATAGCATTTATTTCTTCCTGTACTACATTCCGTTTCTTTTTTTTAAACGGACTGTTAGATCTAGCTGCATTTATTTACTTTTGTCTCAAAAATATTGCAGTCTTTAGATACTGTTTCTAAAATAAACGATTAACTATTAAAATTTTACATTTTGAAATCAAATTATGGCTGACAATGTTACCACCAGGAAATAAGGATATTCAAGGATCTTCACAAAACGGACAAAGTTTAACCAAGGGTATACAAAGCAGTTTCAAATAGCATTTTAAAATGATGAAGACAGACAGTCATGTTGTAAGAAAGGGATTCAGGTTTTTCAATTTAATGATGTGTGCTATTGCTGATTTGTTTCCGTTAAGTAAGTGAAAATCCTATAGCGACAAGATTAGATCTGCTGGAATTAAGAAATTCCAAAGGCAATAAGTAACGAAATAGGGACAGTAACAGTTTATTATAAAAATATTTATCTATGCTGATTAAAGCCATAAAGAAAATTTTACTTAATGCATTTAATTCTCAAGAAAAGCAAATTAAAAATTTTATTTTTTTCTTACATTATCTGTCCTCCAATTGTTGACTTGCCAGCATCTAAAAAAAAACAAATTCAGTCATTCACAATTTAAAAGAAAATCCTAGAAAAAGAAAACAACTATGAACAAGGTCATCTAATTAATTTCCAAAGAGATATTTTAAAATGTAATTTTTTGAAGCATCTCTCAGCTTCCCTTCTTTCCATAATAACTCATTGTCAATTCAATCACACTGAATTTTGAAAATTCTGTTTTCATACCTATAAACTTGGCATTATCCATAAAAAAAAAAAGAACTCCCAACAACCAGCAAAAGCATGGGTTAAGACTGTGGAAAGCTCTTGCCAAAACCCTTTCCCTGCTTCCTTTCTCCCTTGTCACTAGCTTCTGTAGGCTGCTCTTCAATATTGGGATGTATCTCTGTCCACTACCTCTTTCCTTGGTGTGACTCATTCTGAATTTACCCGAGGACTAAGTTACAGTACTTTCAAGGTGATAAGAGATGATACAAATGAAAATACAGAATTTACTGTTAAACTCATGATTCAATAATTCTTCTGTACTTTTGACAGCACTTTATTTTTCTGAAGCTTGTTGAAACTATTCAATTGGGACATTGCTATAAATGCTTCTTTTAACCCTGAATTATGTTCATCTGTCGTTTATAGCTCTACAATTATTAATATTTTGAATAATATTTTTAAATTTAGTAACAATTAATAAGAACCCTATGAAAATATTTAAAACAAGCAGAAAAGGAGCACCACTTTCTGAGTTTGTTCTTTGGATCATAACTACAGATACGTCACTGAAACACTCAATAGAGCAGGTACTTGAGAAATCACGAACACAGAGATTGCAGTGCCCACAAGAATACAGGTATTCTACCCTTGGCACTCTACCCATGAAACACCTTCTTTAAGTTTTTTCGTTTTTCCGAAGCAGCTTCATTAGAATCAATGCTCCTGTTAACTTCAGGACATGGTGAATACATACATCCCTACAATGAGCAGGATTAATTTCTAATCCTCCAAGTTCTAGATAATACACCACACAAAGATAAAATTAGTTCACATTCACTTACAACTTACCTACATGCCCAATGAATACTACATTTACATGCTCTTTTTTAGGAGCACCTGGTGGTGCTACAACAGATTTCGGTTTTGGTATTTCCTCCTCCTCTTCCATCATTTCCTGAGCACTTTCTTCAGAAGGTCCTGCATCCCCTGTGGGACCACCTCCTAGTTCTGCTTCACTTGTTTCTTCTTTGTGGTCCCATGACTCTTCTGGGGACATTTCTGTCTCTCCATTTTCCACTAAAAATTAACCAGTTAGATATACAGAAATAGATAATGAAATTAAAACCAATGACTATGCAGAAAAGCCCCTGCCCCAAAGATACAATCAAAAAGACTTCAACCATCCCATCTGTTAATGTCTTCCTATATAAAAACAGGCAATTGCTGTTTGTTTCTGAAATGATTATTATTGGGAGCTTTCAAACTAGCTTGTGTGCTGACATCAGAAAACTATGATTCACGGGGATTAACAGGGCAACAATTTTACAAGGAAAAAACAAAGCTGAAGATCCACTCAAACCATCACACTGGTCTGAATCCAGAGAGACACACACTACCTTATGTTTAGAAAGGCAGACAGTGTTTTAAGTTCTCTCAAAAGCCATACAAATACAAGGAGAAAGATACAATTTCCATGTTCTGATTGCTCATATTACTGATCACTTTAATATTTTTTGTTAATCACCATTTCACACATATTAATGAGACTACTTTGTAATATGAAATTATTTAATACAGTGCTGATGATTTTTCAGTGTCTAAGTAATTTAAGTGTACCTGTCAATGAATACTAGTATTCAATTACTTCTTTCCTAATCTAAATACACAGACACAAGGAAAATTAGTAAGACCAAAAATGCAAAGATATTCTTCAATTTTGTTTGTAATGATTCAGCAAAAGCACTATAGAAGTATTTTATAGTACTATCACAGTGAAATGGAACAATTCTCATCTTACCAACAGATTCTGAAATTTCCATGTTAACAGCAGCATTTGAACCTAGGGAAAAAAGAAAAAATCATTAAGGACACATTTACCATGATTGTACCAAGAACAAAGAAAAACAGAGTGACTACATTAATAAAAGCATGGTTCAGATGCTTGGGCACTTACTAATGCTATTTAATATACAGATTCAGGTTTTAAAAATCTGCTTCATGCAAGCTTTATGATCTCCAATAAACCACTTGGCCTTAGTATGCCTCGCTTAACTAGCTATAAAATTGTAAACAACCACAGATAACCACAAGGTCTTAGAATAGCACTATGAAGATTAAAAGAATGAAGATTCAAAAAGATTCTGAGATTTTTAAAAAGGAGATTATTTGCAATAATTAAAAAATCATGTTTCATGCAGCTGCATTGCATACCATCAGAACATGAAAACAATTACCTTCACAAGAGGCTGTCTGCTCCTCTGGAGAAGTCTCTACAGGTGCGCCTGTAAAGAAGTTTAACTTTTAAAATACACTGATGTAACCAATTTCTCCCAACTTTATTCCAAGAAGTGTATTTAAGAAAAAACATCTCCCACCCCCGAAAACAGTACTAACTATAGCCTCCAAGCACAAATACTTCTAAAGAACACTGCCTAAAAGTCGTGAAAATAATACACCGGTTCTAAAAACAGTTCTCCCTCCCCACCCCAAGGAAAGATACACTTAAAGCAAGTTTTAAAGGAAGCAATTTTTCTATACATAGTATTTACCTGCCCATTCTTTCTGGGCATGCTGTCTATTTAAGTGTTAGTAGCAAATTGGTGTTTAAAAATGTCAAACCAGTTTCATTGTATCCAAGGAAACAAACCATGTGTGATGTCACAACTGTATGGAAAGGTTCTGCCAGCTTCAGCTGCTACTGCCCCACAATTTCACATAAGCATTGAGGAGAAAATTGAAACAAACTATTAAGAATAAATTAAAATCTTCTGTAGTTATTAGGGTCAAGAGATGATAAAGTCATTCACATACCTGGTATGTTTGCCAGCCCACCATAATAGTCATATTAGTCTGAGGGCAATCTCACCACTCACGTGTATATCAAAGCCACAGGTATGTTTTTTGGATAAATCACTCAAACCTTCTCATGCACTAAACCATGCCACTAAACTATATGCTGAGGTATAACTAGTTATTAAACCTACTAAGAGTGATACGTTCCAATTCAGTTACACCCCATGATGTTTCAGGACATTATTCCACATGATCAAGAGGCCTTCTATAATTATCCCTAAAACTGTAACCTATTTAGTTTTCTCTTGGTATAAATTCAACTTAATGATTCTTTGAAACAAGTTCATTATCATATTTTTCAGGCACATACCCAATCCATACCCTCTATTCAGCTGTACTCCAGCGCCCCTTCAATCCCATTACTTGCTCTATATGCATGATGGAACCTAACGATGAAACAAATCCCCTCAAAAGAACAAAACCATACAGAAAAGGACCTGCTTTTCTAAGCCGCTTTGCTTTCGCCCTGTTTGTGTATTTGCTGCAGACTTCTATAAACTGGAGCAGTGCTGCAAAAGCTGGAAGAGGGCCAGAGGACAAAGCTTGCAGGCAGGGTGAATGTGGGTCACAGCAGAACACCCAGTGACCAGCAGCAGTGGAGGGGGCACAGCAACACAGAAGATGAAACTGGTATGAGCGAGGTTCCCTACACTCCCCTGTGATATCCTATGTGATCAGCACTCCAGGGTCCCAAAACCACAGGAGCAAAACTTCAAGAGAATCCTTTAATATAGTAAGTAAAAGCATAACAATAGAATACCTTGAGATTCCTTGTAAGAAGTGATACATTACTCACATCTGAGAGCTGGAAAAGACTCATATCAGCCCATTTATGAGTGAGGTAAGCAGGTGGCACAGAATCTAGGTATGAACCTAATGCCTCCATTTTGTAACACATCAGAAGATTGTTGGCTATTTCACACACACTATGGTTGGGACACAAATATTTTAATTACAAGATCATTTCAACAAGCTTTTAATTTCACTCCTGAAGTTTGTCCATAATTAAAACCATTAAATGACGGTATTTATGCACTTGCCTTGAAACAGAAGCTCTACAAGTAGTTGAAGTTTTATTTAATTCCTTAGAAATACACTGTCAATCAACAGCATTCATAATAAACTCAGTTTTTCTTTCTGGTCTGTAATACAGCAGGCACGCTGACAGGAAAAAGAAGTTTCTTCACAAATAACAGAGAGGAGGTAGGAAATTGTTAACCTAAAAAGGTCCATCTGTTAAATTTTGTACAAGTCTAGCACACAAGAGAATCAATAAGCAGTTTGTGTGTGGATCCTAAACAGCACTAATGCCACACTATCAAGTGGCAACGGATACTCAGTTTTGACCACAGCTACTTATTAAATTCTGGTCACTTTGGTACACAAGTGGCTGGCATGCTTTGGAAGAGGACACTGAATTACATAAAACATACGCTGTGCCTTCAAAGCGGAAAAGGAATACAAACCGCTCTAAAAAAGCTCATTATAAAGAAAACAAGTAAAAAAATAAAGAATCTTAATTTCAGAAAGAACATGCTTTAAGTGATAAAAATAAACAGTCCTCAGTAATTGTTTACTTCTGATAAACAATTTCAGGTTATGTCAGGTTATTTCAGGCACTGGTACACTGCAAACAAGTATACAAGAGAAAAATCTAACTTTATAGGGTCAGATTTAACGCTCGCTCTGTGTGGAAATGAACAGATTGTCTTAAAGGCATAGTTCAGGCAATCACCTGAAAAAGGATGCAGTCCTGCTTCTCAGACCATTGGGTTGCCGCATTTTGCTCTTTGTCATCTCTCCTTGTGTCAGCCCTAGTGTACTTATAACTATTGAAGGTCCACAAAGGGAGCTGGTCTGCCCAAAAACTGAACTAGCAAAGAACCTACTAGCTTTTGGGTGGATCAGCACTCTGAAGCAACATACTGGCTGGGTGGAAGAGCACCACTAGTGCCATGGCTGGGAGGACAGAAACGCAATCTCAGTAATTCAAGGAAAAACACTTCACCTTTAAGTTTGAGTTCTGAAACACCTAGAGAACGTTTGGATCACATAGAAAGGAGATGGCAATTCTGAACCTAGTTGAGATAGGCTTACTACGTAGGACTCAATATTGGATTAGGACATGAGAAGAACTTCAACTCCACACTGTCCCTGTGGCAAAATATTTGGACAAATCCAGTGAACTGAAGTAACCTTGCTTATTTTGCCCATGAGATAAAGCAGTCACTACAACAAAATACCTTTAAAGGTGAGAGAAACCAAGAAAGGTTCTAAGTAGTCCTTGTAACTTATCCCAATATCTCTAAAACATTAAAGTGGATATGCAAAGTTTTTCATTTTGTGGAAGTCAGGGAACTAACTAACAACATTTATGGTTAACATAGTTTACTATTATTGTAAAAATGTTACAGCAAATTAAACACAAATTAGAAAAATCTGTAGCACACTTCAAGTTCAGCTTAAAAATTCTAGATCCTCATCTGTGAAAGCCATTCAGATAGGAATCTTGTCATATGAGAGGGATTCAAAATGCAGTTTGTATGAAATCTGGTTTTAAAGTCAGAACATGTCTGAAATAAGAAATCTTGAAGTCATGCTTCAAATTATTGCCTTTACAATAAACAATTAGATTTTACATGGCATCCTCCATACTCCATCTCACCTCAAACCATAAGTCAAGAACTGTTGTTGCAACCTTATTCACTGTATTACACGAGGTGAGTGGTTTATCCTTAGTCCTCTTGAACACCAGAGCCCTAGAAATCTTTTGGAATACCTTTGTTATCAACAACAAAGGCAAAAATGGATATGTATGCTGCATTTATATACTGGTAGACCAGGAGTCAAGGCCATTATGTAATTTAGAGTCTTGTCTGAATACAGTAAAAATTATTATTATTTTTTAATATAAAATTAACTGGAGGAGTGCATGCTCCTGATAAAGAGTTCAAAATTGCACAACTTCTAAAACATAGGTCTCTAAAATATAGCTGACGTCTTAAAGAAATACTGAGAGAATCCACTCTGCCTATTTCATTCACATGATATTCTACTACAGCTGATGAGTTTGTTGTGTATTACATCAAGTTTTGTACTTGCACGCATTTTTGCTGCACAATAACCAAAGCTACACAGGTAGAATGAATTAAAACTCAACCTCTGAAAAGATTGTTTAAAACCAACATTTTAAAGCAGTATAAGCCAGGAACTTCATAGCATTAACAGTTTAGAATACTTGCACAGAAACAATAGAAAATTGCTTTATAATAAATTTACACTAGAATGAAAAAAGATTTTCCTATATGGAACAGGTAGAGCTGGTAAACTGAGAATCAATATTAGAAGAACAACTGCAGTTAAAATACGGTATTCAAGTGAAACTCAAGTGCTAAGCAGTAACGACAACTTGATCATTACATAAGCTGCAGTATTTACCAGATGCACAGAATAAGCCGAGAGACGTCTCCACACAAGCAGATACTGTTCAGTGATTAACTGGTAACTCCTCAGAAGCAGTTACCTGAGCCACAACGCAAAAGCCTTCACAGAGTTGATGAGAGGCTGTAATTTGTTGCTACGTGTGGCAGCACTCATGGCTCCCAGCCTGCCAGTGGTAAGAACCTAGACAGTGCTGGTACCTGACTATGGGGTTAATGAAACTGTTCTCAGAACAGAGCATAGAGAGAGATTAAAAGGAAAAAAAAAATGGGCAAATACAGTTTGAAAGAAGCGTCTTATCTACAGAACTTAGATGGTCTGTATAGTGAGCTTGTTGTTGCTCCTCCAATACAGGCATAGAGTTTGTTCACAGGAATTCCTGGAAGGCTGAGGAGTGAAGAAATGCATGACACCCACCTTAGGACTGCCATCACCTTTTCATTTGTGTGACTCGAATACCCGAGTTCAGTAAGTATTTACACAATAGTCATGTAGTCACAACAGTTTTCTTGAATTATATAACAGTTGTTTGCCTTCCCCCCCCCTTTTTTTAAGTGAAAGCAGAAAGGGAATTACAGCAAAGTAAAAGATAAAGGTCTGAGTCAAGCACAGAGAGCATGAGAATCAGAACGTAAAAACCACCATGAGTTTCTTCATTAGCAAAAAACCCCACAAAAAATTATTTAAACCACAAATAAGTGGTAGTGCTAAACAAAGTATTTAACATTCAATATTTTAAAATATACAGAAAGAAAAGGTTTTCAGGAGATCACTGCAATTAAGGCAGTTCTGAAAGTTAACTTAAATCCCGAATTATTTTATTCTTGTCTCTCCCCTGCTTCAAGGCCTACACCCTAGCTTCACCAGTGGGCACCGAGATGTATGCCCAATTTTTAAGATGCACCAATGTAAGAGCAGTTTTAACAGTTTTACAAAGTTTAAAAGACTTTGTAAAATTCACAAAAAAGCTAGCACTTGCTTTGTATTCATAGGATTTTGCTACATGTTAGCTTAGTAAGACTCTCCTCCTTCCTTCCCCAGTGAGGACACACCTTAAGTTTATCTTATCTAAAACTGACATGCTTCTTCACAAATAAGTCTTTAAGAAGGCCTATGGGGATTTTTCAGGCAATATAATGGAAAACCCTTTTCCTTAAGGCCAAGCATTGGCACTCAGTTGATAACTTGAGTTTTGAGGCAGATAGTCAAGAAATCAAGCTCTGTATGAGAATAGTTAAGGATTCCACTCTCTGTCATGGTTTAGCCCCAGTCAGCAACCAAGCTCCACCCAGACACTCATTTGCTCCCCCCATGTGAGATGGGGGAGAGAATCAGAAGAGTAAAAGTGAAAAAACAGTTTAATAGGTAAAGCAAAAGCCACGTGCACAAGCAAAGCAAAACAAGGAATTCATTCATCGCTTCCCATGGGCAGGCAGGTGTTCAGCCATCTGCAGGAAAGCAGGGCTCCATCACACATAATGGCTACTTGGGAAGACAAATAGCATAACTCTGAACATCCCTGCCTTCCTTCTTCCCCCAGCTCTATATGCTGAGCATGACATCGTATGGTGTGGGACATCCCTTGGGTCAGCTGGGGTCAGCTGTCCCAGCTGTGTCTCCTCCCAGCTTCTCATGCACCTGGCAGACCAAGGGAAGCTACAGAAGTCCCCAACCAGTGCAAGCAACCACACACAAACCTAAGCTCCCCATGGATTTTTAGCAGGTTAAGTTCAGGATCTTAACATTTAAACATAAAAGAATAAAATTTACACATACATTCTTAGACTGTTCTAGAGAACATATTTTTAATATTGCATCACCTGTCCTAAACTAACTTTTGCACTGAAATTCAGTGTCATTTTCATTTAGACCTCTTCAAAACATAGTCATAAATTTCACTGATGAAATTTCAACTGCTTAATTCCTTCATAATAAGAAAGCCAAAATAAAACCATCTTTTTATCTTGGCTCCATACAATCAGCTGCTTCTCATGCTTGCATGTCTCGTCACAAAATAGGAGAATCCCCAAATTCTGAAAATGGAATTGTAAAACCAGGTTGCTAGTAGAATCCAAGAATTATCCCAAATTACTTTTGTGTTCATTTTGATATAGTGATCAAGTTTTAAGACAACATCATGCTTTCAAATATGTTAAATCAGTAGTCCAAACCAGGGTGCAAAACACATGATCAGCAGACTGCATGTAGACTCCAGGACAGTTCATCTAGTCCACAGCTGGCTCCCAGTGGTCTGTTTTTCATTGGAGTCACACAAAAGCCACAAGCGTCATGAATTATACTAACAGGAGCAATACAATCCCGGCTACCTTCCTGGGGGCAGTTCAGAGGTAGACAAAGGATCTGTGTAATACATTGGCACCTTGACTGCATTGCACAGGTATATTTTATCTGATCATCTGGCAAGCCAGTGCCAAGACTTACAGCCTTTCTCTGCACTGTTTTAAAAGAGGTTGTGCAGCTCACCTGTCTAGGGAAGCTGATACAGAAGAACACTGCTCTAGGTAGTCAAGTGCTGACTCAAAGATTTTTTTGATAAGTATTTATACCCTATACTGGCATGCACAATACAGCACTGATTTGCTGTCATGTAAGCACTTAAGTTTACAGTTATGAAGGATTAACAGCAGCATTACCAACACCCTACTTGTGAGGAAACCATCAGCATACAGCTATTCAAATGTTGATAAGAGTAAACCATGTAATCCTTTAGTATGATAGCTTCTTGAATGGTGGCCTACTAGTTTGAGACAAACAAGACTTTCTTAGCAAGTTCATATGCAAAGTGAAGTCTCTTGATGGCTGAATTGTTGAAGAGTCTTAAAGTACAGCCTACAGAGAATGGTGTAAAACAAAAGATGACCAGTTTTAGGGACCACAATGATAAAGATAACAACCTACTCTGGAAATTACAGGCTTCAGAACTTTTGTGTCTGATTGGCGGGGGGTGGAAGTAAGGGTGGCACGGGCAGAATATAGGTATGTCTCAGCTAGCTACAAGGTCAAGAAAAATAAGGGCAGGGAAAACCAGATAGATGCCATATCCATTTGTTTACAGCGTTTGAAGGCTGAAGTTGGCCAGCTGCTTGAACCTAACTATTAAAAAGTGACTGCTGTGGGTGAGTGAGGACATTTAGGGAATGAAGCAATCTAAAGGCCATTGAATCTTAAGCCAGATGTTTGCTTGGCTCAAGACTGTAGGTGTAAGTTTTCTAAACTTTAGTCATTAACAAACCTGTTCAGAATTTTACCTGAAGTGGTCAAGAGAGCTACTAAATGAAGCAGTAGCACTAATACCACCAAAAGGATAAACGCTATCTTTCCTTACACTAGGTGCTGTGTCACGCATTTGTTCTTATTACTTCCATTATTAATGACACACTTTTCTTACCAGAACCACTGCATACTTCAAATCATTGAACAATTCAGGTTGGAAGGGACGCCAGGAAGTTATATAGTTCAGTATTCTACTCCAAGCAAAGTCAACAGTGAATACTTCAAAATTACTTCTAAAAAGAAGAAAAACTAACATAAAACATAGTAAAGCCCATACAAGGAAGCTGTGATCAATTTTACCAAGAATCCTGTGAATATTGAAGAACTATGACAAAAATCGAACCACAAGAATGCAGGTTGATGCTGCATTTTCAGATATTTTTTGTTTCTCTCATACCTAAGATCCAAAACTCAGATAATAGAAAACTTACTAATTTCTATTAATAAAGGGGGGGGCGCACAGCAGCAGTGAAAGGAAGGTTTTAACTATTCCCTTACACCTCCAAACCGTGCTTGATATAGAAACAAACAAAAAAATCACCCAAATGAAGTTACATCTTATATACACTTAGAAAATTAATAAACAATAGTACAAAAATAAGGCATAGATGCTACAGAACAGTAAAGCTGCAAGGTACAGTTGTGATTAAGAATGTTTAGAGGCCCTTACACAATCTACTGTCATTTTATCGACCATAACACCTTGCCTTAATTTAGTTGAGTTTGCTAGCCCAGCAACTGCTATCTACTGTAAATTTCCCTAGAAGTACAACATGTTCATAACATACTTGACACGCTCACTGGAAGGAACTGTGGTACAGTGATGTCTGCTGCAGACAGAAAAAATTGTGCAGTCTTTATTTCGCATTTCTGATAGAATCCAACAAAAAGGGATTTTACGTGAGTTTGACTTGGACACAATTTGATAAAAGCAAGCCCTTGCAGCTACAACGTTTGGAACATATGGGTTTTAACCTGTTCCCTAGGTTCAAAAATTTAAACATATGCTTTTTGCATATAGTCAAATGATAATTTAATACCAAAGTAATTCTGAAACTACCTGCAAGCAAAAATTGTATTAGTAGTAAACATCAGTCAGACACTCTCCCTAATACACAATTTGCAATCCAAAGAAAGCACGCATAAAAAAGTTTTAAACTAAACTTCTTGGAATGCAGGTCTCAAGAGTTTCCTGATTTTAAAAAGTTAAATCTTGCTCCCTAAATGACCTCTGTGAGTGTTATTTCAGTGCTCTAAACATAAGTTACAAGAATTTATACAAATTACTAAAAATGTGAAGTTAGTGTGCATAAACGGAAACACTATTACACGCTACAGCCCCACAATGGAGATCAGTTCTGTGGAGCTTTTCTGTATGCCATGCTGCCACTATATATTTATCTTGACCTACAACATCCTTTGAACTACTAAGGAATTATGACTCAAACAAAACCTCACCAAGAGAAAGTTTCAAGAAAAGTGTTACTAGAACTTTAGGTCCTCAAACTGACACCCAGCTTTTTAAATTCTTCCTAAAAATCAAGATTAATTTAGATTCTTCCCAGTACAAACCAATATTTGTACAGACCTCAATAGAGATAATAGAAATATATTTTTTCTCACAATGTAATGAAGACTGAGTGCCACAGAACACCAAATTCCCTACAGGAGCAAAAGCAAACTGGGTTGCTGAAAAGTAACATATTCAGCACCATTTTCTAATCACACAATGTTCTGACTTATTTCCAGAGCAAGCTCCACCTAGTTCTTCGAGCCAGGAAAGTAGTTGTCACCTTATATGAACACCTGCAAGGACAAGACTGTTGATTACTTTCTGTAACTGAGTACATCACACCTGGAAAAGTACTTAACCTAAAGTACTAACCTAAAGCTAACTAAAGTACTCCAGTTAAGAAAGGAACTGGGTTTTGATATTTTTTTGGGGGTGGGTGTGGTGTGTGTATTGGTTGTGTTGTTTCTTTCTTTCTTAACTGCAGATTTGTCTGCTTAATCTTAGGGACATCCAAGTTAATTATAGAAACTTAAAATTCTAAACCTTAAAGAAGATCTAGAAGCAAGGTGAATTCAAACCAGGTAGATTATAGCACTACGTAGGAAACATACTCAGCAACTAAAATGGAAAAAGCTATTCTGATCACTCCAGGTGACCAGGGTGCTTTCAGTCTCCAGTCTCTGGAAAGACAAAGCTCATCATAGGTCTCAGAAATAGCAAAATAGTGGAGAAAAGGAGAGCATGAAGAAATAAATATAATAAGCAGGTAGGAAATTTAGGTTAAAACCCTAACAAAAACAAAATTAAATATAGGAAGGCTTAGAAGAAACTTTACAAAAGTAGCCAGGGAGAAAAAACAAAGTTACTCTAACATTCAAAACCCCAAGAAAGTTTTCAGTCACAGCATTGATTACATAGTTAAGAGATACTTAGATTTGGGTTGCAATGGCTGAAACACACACTAGAATCAAATTTGAAGATTATTCAAAGGTGCATCACATTTGGAGCACAGCCTCAAGCTATCTACTCTACCTTTATACCTGTGAACCCTAACATATACATTTATTCTAAATGGAATCCAAGAGCCTGCCCACAGCTTCTTAGAAGTGTATTTAATACATATCGCCTGCCTGCATAGCACATGAGCTACAATTTCTGATAAAAGTTAGGAGTGCTGAACAGCTATAAAAAATACATAATCGAACATTCACTCTAACACAAAAAATGGGTTAATAGTCTGTTATGAAAATTTTAAAGCTTAGATATGAAAGTTACAGATTTTAGCTGTTAACATCTGATAACTTTACATACAAGGGAGAGTAAGACTAATTAATATATTAAATTAGAACACAATAAGTAATAAGCCACAATCAACAGGAAATTGTGACAAACAATGTAACAAGCAGTCACTTCGTGAAATTAAATCCCTATAATCAATATCTGAAATACTAGCTTGTTTCATATTGTACCAACAGGGATACAAAAAACTATAGAAAAAAATAGGAAGGTGTTAAACATCATAGTCAGGTCTCAAACTCCTTAGCTGCAGGAGTGACATTAAAATCCTACCACAGAGTTAACTAGCATGTCTCATGCTTGGAAGGACCTTCAGTTTGGAGCTGGAAATTAAAAAGTAGCTCTCCTTTAATTTCCCATATGCAAAGTAAATCTAGTATAAACATTGGTTGCATACACAAAGATCCTCTGAAGTTAAAAGCCAGGTAAATTTCAAGTTATTCCATTGACTGAGGCCAGCTGGACAAACCTCCTTTCCCTACTAATCATTTATCAGCATAATATTGGAAAAAAATAACTATGTGATATAATCTTCAGAAAGACAAGATACATCTGAAGCACTAGTAGCTGAAGCAGTGCTGTTTTCCCCAGCAACACTAAATTTTTTACCACCAAAACCTCCGACAACTTCTCTAGTGCTTTAGGACGATGAGAGCTACGTGGTTTCCTCTCGTCACGGGCGACCCTTTGCAAGTAAAGGTACGAGGGAAAGGTACACAGGGTCCACAGGCGGCCAGACCACACCAGTTACTGCTGCCCCTTGAGCACAATACCACGGCTTGACCTCCCACCGCACACCCTGCAGGGTCCCCACTGCCCCAGCTGTACCACAGCGGCCTGCAGACCCCCTCCCATGGCCCCCACGAACTCTCGGGGCTGCATCAGACGCCGCACCCAGCTCCTCTGCCATGCCCCACGGCTCCCCTGCCCAGGCTCTGCTGCTTTACGCCCCGTCCCCAAAACCCTCTCCCACATAGGGCTCCCCCCGGCTGTATACCCCGCGGCGCCTGCCCTCGACGACGAAGGGCCCTTAGGACCCAGGGCCCCAGACCGGGTCGCTCTCCCACTCCCGGGCCGGGTCGTCTCTCGGCTCCCCCCGGCCCAGCGCGCCCGCCCGCACCTACCCGGCCTGACCGCCCCGGTCCCCGGGCTGCCGGCCGCCTCCCAGCCCGGCCCCCTCGACCGCCGGAGGCCCTCCGCGCCGCGCTCTAGCCCCGCGTGGCCCTTTCCCTCCTTCCCCTCGGGGGCGCGACAGCCTTCGCCCCGGGCCCCTCCGAGCACGGCCCCGCGCCCTTCCAACATGGCCCCCATCCCTCCGCCCTCGGCGCCCACCCGCCGGCGGTACCCCGTCCCGGCGCGGCAGTTACCGTGGGGCGGCGGCGGCGGCAGGCCGGGCGGCGGCGAGGGCGGCGGCAGGCCGGGCGCCGGGCCCCCCCTCAGGAAGGACGGCACGAACTCGGCGGCGTGGACGTTGGGCACGAAGGGCTTGGCGTTGACGTTCAGCTGCCGGCTGAAGGCCGCCCCGAGCAGCTCCTGCTGGGCCTCGGCCTCCGCGGCCGGCGGGGCGGACCCCGGGCCAGCGCCGCTGCCCGGCTCGATATCCGCCTGATCCCAGCAGTCGGGAGCCGAGTCGCTGCTGCTCCCGCTGCCGCTCCCGTTCGCCTCCATTTTGTGGCTGCCCCACAAGCCTCTGCGGCCCCGAAGCGTCTCCCAGCGTCCGGGGTAAGGGGGAAGCCGGCGGCGGCACCGACTCAGCACTCGCTCCGCCGACTCCGCGTGTACTCCACCACCCCGACGCGAGCGCAGTGCGGCCTCCCAGCGCTGCCCTGCGCCCTCCCCGCAGCCTCCCCCGCCGCCATTTTAGTAGTTCGTAGCTCCGTGGGGCCTCGCCCCACAGTGCGGACGAGGCTCGGCTCGGGAACTGCGGTGCCCGTCATGTCTTGCGCGAGCCCCTCTGGCCCGCCTCCCCGGAGGAGATGGGAAATGTAGTTGCCTGCGTTTTGTGTGTATTAAGAAACTACAATTCCTGACATCCTTTGCGCTCGCCTGTCTTTTCTGCCGCCTCCGCCTCCAGTTTCGGGGGGGCCGGGGGGAGACGGGGCATGTAGTTGGCGCGAACGCCTCGGGCGGGACGACAGTCACCCGTCCCGGCAGGGCAGGCGCCATCGTCCCCTCGGACGACGCTTCTGTTTTGCCCCGCAGGTCTCTGGGAAATGCAGTTCGCAAAGGCCGCGAGGGGACAGCGCGGACGGCTGGCTGCTCTCCCTTCCCTTATCCCACAGGAGGGTCCTTTCAGGCGGGGACGGGCAGCAGCCGCTTGGAACGCTGCCTCGCCAGGGGAGATAAGCCTGTCCCGCGGCGTCCCAGGGGCCGCCTGCGCCCCACGCCGCCGGAGCGCCGGCCCGTCCCGCCCGCGGGGGTGCGCGGAGAGGCAGGGGAAAGCGGGCCCGGCGAGGGCTGTCACTTCATCGGGTTTCGCGCCTCCCTTAAGAACTCAGAGTTTGGAGTCGGGTGACGATATGCTTGATTTAGTTTTTATCTATGAAAAATTGCACCTCTCCAGTCCTAGAAAGCATAGGTGCAGAGTGAAAGAACAGTGAGGACACCTGTGCTGGGTCAGCAAACCTCCCAAATAAAGATTTGTGAGCACACTTGTATTTCTGTATGTGTCCAGCTGTAAATTGACAGGATGTGTTAAAAAGTCCGATTCTGGCAATTCTACAGCACACTTTGACTTGGTTATAATTATTAACCCTGCCCCACCCCTGTTAAGCCCACTTCAAGTACTGTGGCCCTTGTCTGCTACGACTATTAGAACTTCTTAAAAAAAAGCTACTAAGAAACCCAAAAAATATTGCTTGAAGTTAGGTATATTTGGAGGAGGTGGGGAGGAAGAGAGGGGAAAGTAGTAGATTTTGCATATGTCTATGTCAGCATTTAATCTTGGAAGGTTCAGCATAAGTGTTTATAACTATCCGAAGCGGGTGCTTGGGAGAAGGGAGTTTCTTGGAGTGCTCACATGTGAGGACTGAGTCATCTGCAGCATTATTTATATTAGAACACTGTAGAGCAGGTTATGGAGTTGTTTTGAAAGCTGGCGGGCTTAGAACTAAAATGTAAAGACCTCCATTCAGTACATAATTCGGTGCATTTTTGGTTGGAGAACTACACAAACTCTCCTGAAGTGGCATTTACATAACATAATCCTGACACAAGAACCAGGTGGTTTCTGGCTGCACATCAGCAGCGTGTATGCCCTTGACAAGCAAAAAATTCTACATGGCAGGTAATGCACACGTGTTAATGGAAAAATGTGCTTCCAACTGATCTTATTCAGGGAAAATACTAGTGCACAGGCAGCACTTATGAAAGTAAAACCAAAAAATCCCACCAATGCCACAGATAATTCATTTTGAAAGAAAAAAATGTAATTCATAATGAAAGACTATACACCTCTGCTAAGTGGAACTCTTCAAGGACCAAGAGCTTGCCCTCACCAGGGCCTAAAGAATGAGTTTTAAAGACCTTGTGAAAGTCACTGTCTGGTTATTCTTTGGGCAGAGTTCCTTTCCGGTTTTCAGGCACACAATGCCAGGGCCTCTATTGGTCAAAGTTGAGTATAATTAAGGAATAGTCTTACCTGTGTTACTGTTGTGTTGTGGTTTAATCCAGCAGGCAGCTAAACATCACACAGCCCTTCACTCACTCCTCTCCAGTGGGATGGGGGAGAGAATTGGAAAAAAGGTAAAACTCATGGGTTTAAATAAAGATGATTTAGTAGAATAGAAAAGGAAGAGAAAACAATAATAATGATAAAAGAATATACAAGAGAAGTGATGCACAATGCAATTCCTCACCACCTGCTGACCAATGCCCAACCAGTTCCAGAGCAGTGGCCACCCCCTCACCGCCAGGCCAACTCTCCTCTGTATTTTTGTTCAGCATGACATCGTATGGTATGGAATATCCCTCTGACCATTTTGGGTTCACTGTCCTGGCTGTGTCCACTCCCAGCTTCTTGTGCACCTCCAAGCTGCCTCACTGGCAGGGCAGTATGAGAAGTTGAAAAGTCCTTGACTTAGTGTAAGCACTGCTTAGCCACAACTAAAACATCAGTGTGTTATCAACATTATTCTCATCCTAAATCCAAAACACAGCACTATACCAGCTACTAGGAAGAAAATTAGCTCTATCCCAACAAAACAAGGACTTGTAATAATTAGAATTTTGTTAAACTACAAGTAAGTTTCTCTGCTGTGTGTGGCAATCATGTTTCCTTTTAAAACAAAGTCATATGCAGTCCCACTGAAGGCTGGGATAGAAGCAGGAATAGGATATGATCTTTTTTTTTTTTTTTATCATGGGAATGGAGGAAGCAGTTGGAAGTAAAGCTACAGGAGTAAGAAAGAAGTTTCCTGAGCAGCTAGTATCATAAGGAACACCTAAATATAGCACTCATATAGGTTTGTTTGGGGCTTTTTTTGGTGCTTTGGTGTTTGTTTTTTTTTTATTTAAACTAACCTTTGCTTGTTAGGTGACATTTATTAACCAGTAGGAATCTGATACATTTAATTTAGTATGGAAACAAGGTAACATCATTTAGAACAAAAGAGCTCATGGGTTACTACTGTTGAATAATAGATAAAAATCCAGTGGAAACCAAGCTTCATGAATTCTGCTGACAGAGTGGCTTGTTATTGTACAGTATTTACTGTCATTATGAGCATTTAATAGCTCAGGTTTATAACGACTGCAATGCTGTACTGCAAGCTTGTTTTTTGTTTGAGCCTTGACACAGCCTACAAGTCAGCAAAGGCTTAACTAGAGGCAGGTACTATATTTTCAGAGCAGTTAGGACTTACCTTAAGATTTCCAGCACACAGAACATGTAGACAGCAATTCTTACACTTTGGCATTCCTTAAAAAGGCTTCTTAAAGGCTTTTGAAATGGAGCTTCATTCTGCCAGGTCCCAAAGTACTGAGTTGTGATATTTTTTTTTTTTTTGGGGTGTAGAGTGTGGGGCCAAATATGTATTTGATCAGAGGTATGGAAGTGTGTATTGCCACTGATTTCAGGGGAAAAGAATTACTTGTGTTATCCAACATTCCTTCCTTCCTTGACAGGTACTTGCTAGGATATAAACTACTAGTCCACAGAATTTCAGAAGATGCCAGACGTCCTTCAGGGTGTACAAACCTGTTTGGCAGGCTGTGTCACGCATAGGAATTGTGTAAACACTGAATTTTTACTAGGGCTAGTAGTTTGTCTTTCCACTTACAAACAGCTGGTAGTCAAAACAAAACCTAAGTGGAATCATGATAATTTTACTGGCAAAATATCTACTGGCAGATAAATGGTCATGTTCCCTTGAGGTTTTAAAGCATTATAAAAGCTTTTCTTGTTTAAATATATTTTGCTTCAAAATGTTTAGAATAAATATACTAGCCTTTCATTTAATAAATACTAAAAAACTTTTCTTATTGAGACCCACCCATATAAAACCATCATCACATTGTGACTGACTTAAATTATCAAAGCACTGCTTAGAAAAGAAGAGGCTGGACCACCAGAGGGTTAACATGTGGGGACTGGGGTGCAGTCGCACTTCTACCTGTCCTTGCACTGCCTTCTAGCTCTTGTTAGACCCTTTGCTGAGTCAGTCCATCTCATTAAATTTAGCTACAGAACAATCCACTTTCTTTTTCCTCCTGGGTTACTGAGATGAATCAACCCTTAAGAGGTGTTTGACAAATGCCAGAGCTGGTGTAAAGTAAGAATGGGGACCAGGACTTCTTTTTTAGTGAAAGCAAACTATTCACATACTGAGCTCTCTCAAGGTATCTTCACCACTAGTTTGCAGCCTGTGATAAGTTAATCCTATAGCAGTGAAATGGAGGTCCTAATTCATATGATATTAGGAATAGCATTCTGTACTTCAGTAGTAACTTTCATCCAATGTTCTCACAAGCACTTTACACCCTAGCAGACATACCTATGAAATACCAATGTTTTAGTTATGTGAACTGAAGCAGAAAAGAAGGATATGTTTTGCTAGAATGCTTCAAACAGGTTAACAACTTCAAGTGGTTAACAGCTTACCACCAACAGGCAAGCTTATCAAACTCCATAAAATAGCAGCAGTCTCAGGGGGAAGGAGAGTGGGTTTAGGGTGCTGGGTTATGAGTGAATTGACTCAGTTTACCTTAAGATCAGATAAGTTCCTGAGCTGCTGCGAAATGGGAAAGAAAGGGTTTGGCTGAGATTGGGAGGAGAAGGAAAGGACTAAGACTTCCCTTTCTGGTGTGGCAGCAAGCTGAAATTCAACTGATGCACTGTGAGCCATGCCCTGAAATTTAAAGGTATTCAAATATGTACATTAGTTATGCACTCAGATGAGTAGCCTGATATTTAGAATTGCTTTGAAGTCAGAATGAGCCTTTAAAAACAAAGGCAAAGGAACGAGTTATTTACCTAGGAGGAAGAAAAGACAAGAGTTATAAAGTAAATTATTAATAGAAAAATATAGGAAACTGCTCAGCTATGAAAGTGCCATTCTAGAAGCATAGCTTTTATCTGAGGCTTATGTGAAGGAACAATCTCAAAAGACATTCTAGAAATTAAGTTTAGCATTACTTAGAAAAAGCAGGTGGAGTTAAATGCGTCCAGAAAGTTTTTTGTGGGAAACATTAACTAAGGCTGTACCTAAGTACAAGCGATATGCCTCTCTTGAAGGGAGGCTGTGTAATAGTTTTCCTAAATACATTTCATAATATTAATTAGGCCTGACACAGAACTGAAAATATTGAACTAGTTTAAGTTTGATTAGGTGCCAGGAGATTATAAACTAATATTCTTAAACTCTGGCAAATTCTCTTTCCAGGTTGTCTGTGGAGATGCAGCTGAGAACTAGAGAACAAGAAAGACACTGTGTTTCAGCATGTTGGCTTTTCCAAGAGCCAAGTCTATCCTGAGCTTTGCTGGTGTTCCTGGAAGCACAGGTGAATTATAAAGAGGCTTTTATATTTGCACAAGACCATGTATAATCCAAACGAAGACACCTTGACCTGGAAACATCTTTTCACAGATTTGTTTGTTCTAACCCTGCTATTTAACAAATGCTTTTTCTGACCTAGTACTCTCCCTCTGCTGGACACTCACATAATTGCTGCATTTGTGTTACATTAATGTATTTTAAACTACTTGATTGGAAGAGATTAAAACAAGTGTTCTTTGGTTTTCCAAATGTAGCACCATAGCATAAGATCTCTTCCACAGTCCAGTTGTAGAATTACTCCAAGCTTGAAAAGGGGCATCCTCAAAAGAATTTAGGAACTTAAGTCTTACATATTTAATTTGTGTTTGGCGATGGATATTTCTGACCTGGGTTCTTCTTTTTGAGGTCTCCAATCTAGAGTTAAAGCCTTTCATTTGGAGCAGTTAAAGCATATACTACAAGCTTCAAAAAGGGCATAAAATTGTTTTTACTTTAGATAGCAAAAGAAAGAAATAGATCCATACACCAAAATACCAGTTTATAATTCTCTGTGTCCATCTCCTTACCTCTCAAACACTTCATATGCCCAGCTCATTATTTTCCAGGGTAGTGTCTCTCATTTTTATGTGTTTACACAGCCATTCTTTCTCTTGTTCATATATCTTTAGAAATAAAGACTGAAAGATCTTTTTTGCAAGTGCCATCCTTTTTTTTCAGGTGACTTTAGTTGGAGGCTCAGAGTTCTTAGCTGTGTGATCTATTGCTTAGTTAGCCTGTTGTTTAGATTTGAAAGACCTGTAAGTTGGGTGCTAGATAGTTCTTTGTTCAAGGTGCCTCTCTCTGAATGCACAGTCATTGCAGTTTACTCCTTAGAATTTCTTCTGTGGTTTTGATACCATGAGCCTCCAGACTGAGAAAGAGTAGGGGGATGGTGGTTTAGGTATGTAGTTTTGCTATCAAAACTGCTTTTTATGTGCGTGGGTGTTTTCTATCAAAGCTCAAAATAAACAAAGATGGGGTTTAGATGTGCACATTGTGAAGAATCTGTACATAGTTTATAAAGCTTATGACAGTTGGAAATGTTGTAAACAGCAGAAGGTTTGCTTAATGTGGAAGGAATGTGCTGAGCAAAGAACGCGCATCCAAGGAAGGGAAGAATGAGATCACCTATCAATGTATGCAGTGACTGAGTTAGGATTGGAAAGGTTAGAGACAGGAGGGAATCTATTTTGAAGAAAGGCGGAGACCACGTAGTTTTAGAGATCTAAAAGCCAGGTGTTGGATTGGTGGGAGGAGGCATCATGTCAGTTAAGATACTGAAGCAGCTGAAAACAAATCCTGTTAAGTACAATCCAGACATCTGTTCAACTATTCTTATGATTTCATCTTGATTGGCAACATTTTGATTAGAAAATTAACCTTCTGCTTTATTAAATTTGTTTTCATCTATGAATCTGTTGGATGTGGAGACTAAATATTACAAGCCTAAGATACATAGATTTTCTGGAAGTGATAAATGGAAACTGAGGGTATTTTTGCTCCTTGTGACCTGAGACAAATTTGAGAGTCTCAGGGGCTGGAATGCTGAGTTGACTGAGCAACAATGAAAACTTCTTAGTGCCAGATCCTCAGGAGATGTTCTTCCACTGGCTGTAAGCTAGTATTGTTCTAGCAGGAGACAAGTAACAGAGAGAACTTGCAATTCTGGATACCATCAAATTGTCAGTCTTGTAGCTTGATATAGAGGTAAAATAATGCAGAAAAGGTGGCTAGCATTTAAAGTGGGGCTTACAGTCTAACACAGATGCACAAGGCTAGTCCCCACTATCAATCAGAATTCAGCTGTACCTCATGTAATTTTTCTGGACTGAGTCAATAAAGAATGTTTTTGTGAGATAAAGAAAATACTGAATTTGGCACTGAAAATATCAATACAGGATGTTAATGCAGGGTATGTAACATGCTGTTTATTTGCACCCTTATCGTAGTGACTCCTTGATATGGAGAAGCTCAGAGTTGCCATGTCCACTGTTGGGTTCTATAACATCTCTAGGCCAGATCTGCGTCCTCATACATGTCGTAAGAGTTTTATAATGCTTATGTTTCATGTGGAAAGTCTTACACACTGTCTGTCTCCAG
Organism: Phalacrocorax aristotelis; assembly: GCF_949628215.1. Classification (NCBI taxonomy): domain Eukaryota; kingdom Metazoa; phylum Chordata; class Aves; order Suliformes; family Phalacrocoracidae; genus Phalacrocorax; species Phalacrocorax aristotelis. The sequence goes on from NC_134285.1 coordinate 11,240,965, forward strand.
GGAGGTGGGAATAGAAACCTAGTACCATGCAGGATTTTCATGTGTTTTCCTTTCCCTTAATTCTCCAGAATTCCAGCTGAGGAAGCATTTTGCCCATTAGAGATCCCTTAAGATTTTAGTTTCAGTAATGACTAAAGCAAAATGGCATTATTGTTATGAAGAAAGAATAACAGTGTCATGGGATTTTTAAAGATGTCCTTCTATAGCTAGTTAATCTTAACATTGTTGCAGAAAATTCTTACTTCATTATGAAATTATGAGAATGAAATAGTAAGCTTGTATCTAAATAGGACTAATTACTCCAGAATTATTCTGACCCAGTATTTTTATTCCAGAGAAGGCAATTTGTATGGGGAATTATTCTGGAATAGGGATGGCTAAATCTATTACAATTTCCCTCCTGTCTTCAGAGAGAGCACATATTGGCACTGTGATGCTGTACATGGGGATCTGAAATAAGTAATTGTGTGTGACCTAAACTTGTCCACAAACACTAAATGGCTAAAGAATTTGGTTAACATTATCAGAAGAAAAATTATTGTTAGACTTTAGCGTATGCCAAGCACTTAACGTCATTCATAGCTGCTCGTGCACACTTATTTTCGTTGTAACTCCATTGCTCCTGTTGGCATTATACCACTGATTAGTTTTAGTTTGTTTTGTCCATCTGCAAAGTCACTAAAATAGTTTGTGGGAGATTATTTTTCTGACACAAAATGTAAGTGCTTAAATTAAGAAATGAAGAAAGAAATTAGGTTTACATTCTGTAAAAACGCTTGCGCCAACATAAAAATGTCACTGGCATTCTAACAAGTATTAGCTGAATCCAAACTTCCTTGCACAATTATTGTTTTCCGCATTGCCCCCAGTGTCTGTTAACACTGCTTCTCTGTGCTATGCACTTAATCTTTTCTATAACTTGGTTCCTAGCTAAGTAAACTTTGCATGTAGTAAGGGATACAGAAGTTGGCTGAGATTTACTTGACAGTGTTTATACTATTGTTAATTTAATTACTATTTTTAAGGAACATTTTTCTGTTCAGTTGTTTTGTTCTTTAATCTTTCTTTTTTTTTGGAAATACCAGATGTAGCTGCAGCAACATCACTTTTTTGAAAGCAGTGGTCTAATTAAAATGTGCTGAGCCAAAAAGGCAAAATCTACATTGTTCTTGATTTTGCACTGTGCCCAAATGACATTGAACAATATTGTCTCTAAAAAGAGCATTGTTCTGTGCAGCTTGTAAAAGTTAATGAACACAATAAATCCTGTAATAACCCCTTTCTTTTGTTTATTAGCAGTGTGTACCCCATCCCTAGAACAGCTTATGTCCTCCCACCCATACAGTTAAAACATAGATTTAACAATCAATGGATTTCTGAAAATAACTGCTTCAGAAAGTGTTAATGCTTTTTTTAGGAGATGATTGTCTGTAAGACTGCTGTTCCTTGAAGTGCAGTAACTTTTGGGAAGAAAAAGTGGTGGGTTTTTTGCATGTCTGTTGATCTCACATATTTTTAGGATTGTTGTGGTAGGCAATTTATAAGTGACTTCTTTTCTTTGGATTTTTTTTTCTGTAAATAGCTTTAGAGAATTGGAGAGGACTCAGACCAAGCCTGTGCTATAAGACTTGACAGTGTAGGTCAGTTGCCTTAGTGAGCAGAAAAAAAAAAATTACATGTGCTACCCAGAAGAGCTGTGCCAGCACAAAATGACCAATGTAGAAGCAACTACACAGCCAGAAGAATTCCTTTGTCAGCCTAGTTAATGTTGTTTGTGAAGGGAATGTAACAGTCGTAGCAGAAAACCCTCTTTCTCTTGGTAAGTGCAATGTAATTATGCCAGCAGAATTTCTGAAGTACAGTCAGGAAAAACAGCTGGCACAAGGATGAACAGAGAAACCTCAAAGCAGTGTCAGAACAAAGCTTTATTGTTGAAGTTAATATGTGGTAAATAGATCTGAAGCTACTCTTCTGTGAGAAATTAATTTCAACCTTTATGTTTAATTATTGACATAATAGTATTACTTTCTTTGGTTTTCATTTGGAATTTTCATTTTATTTCAGTGTTGAAACTCAAAATAACTTTTTTCAAATTAAACAGCGAAAGATAAAATTCTTACCTTTTTCAGGTACCTAATTTCTGTCACATAAGTAATACTAACTTAACTCATTAAAAATGGGCACTGAGAGGAATTCTGGAAGTCTTAGGCTTCTCCAGATCTTTAAGGAAACCAACAGTCAAATTTGGGTTCATGGAAGGAAGTGCTCTTGCTGGAGGCCCAGTGCTTGGTATGCCCATATTCTGCCAAAGCAGCATGTAACTCTAGGTGCGTGTGATGTAGATTTGAAGTTCAGAGGGAGTTGTCAGTGGTTGATAATTACATTACAAGAGAAAAGAAGTATATTTCATACTGGTCTTAAATTGTCCCTGGGTGTCACTCCTGAGTCAGACTGAAACATTTTAGAAGCAAATCTGAGAATTGTTTTTCCTTTTCTTTTTTTCTGTTGTTTCTGCAGTTGACACGTTTTTTCTTAAATTTATTTCCCATTATTCTCCATAATGATGTCAACTCCTGCAGGCCAATTTAACTTGTCTGAATTATATTATTCTTAGAGGATATTTTGGGGAGTTTTTGAACTTAAGTTACAGTATTGTAACTGCAGAAATACCTCCCTGGCAACACTTTGTGGATTTACAGTTAAATGACCAATTACTATATTTGATAAATCCTTTCTTATTTTAGACAATCTTACTAATTTCTGTCATCCTTTTGGAGCAAAATCAAGGGACAGGGAGAAAGCATTTATTAGTTTCAACATGTAACTCTATGTGGAAAGCCAATGCAAGCCCTGTAAATCCCATGACTGAAAAAAAGCTGAAATGTAACTTCACTGGTTCACTTATTTACCAGTAAATATTACATATTATACATGTAATATATATATTACATATAAATAATATATGTATTATTTCCTAAAGGCAAATATCACTGTAGGAGAACCATCAGTATCCAGTAACTTCAGACCTTCAGACGTTTTTGTGTATGTGTGTGCACAGTCTACATATAACAAATTAGTGTGCCGCTTAGCAGATTTAATGTCTACTCTACACGGCATTGGATAAATTCTTAACATAACTACAGTTTCTAAGAAACAATATCCTTGCCTTAATGTCACTTAATGCATTTATTCTTAATGTTTCTGGTTTTTGTTTCATTGGTTGGCCAAATCCAATATTCTACTTTATAGACAGCTTCTGAATTTAGGTATTAACATCTCTCATATTAAGCCAGTTTGTATAGCACACTTCTCACAACAAAGTGCTTAAAAGTTTTCTCTGGTTGGTTGGTTTTTTAACTTCCTCCTATCAAAATTGCTCAAAAATGAAGGTTGCACAAGAATCTTGTTAGATAGAAAATGCCTTCCTTACTCCTGTAGCACATCATTTCCCCGAGTCTGTTTTATTGCAAGTGCCATCACCCGTCTACATAATAACAATCAAATTTTCTGCACGCTGCACCAAATAATCCTCTGTTGAGTGAGTTAGCTTTTTCTAGCACAGCTTGACACTTGTTTTTGAGAGTGAACAACAGTGTGTTTTACTGAGTTGAGAAACAGTTATGTTGGATTGCTTTCTGCTTTCGGAATAAATATTTGTAGTATGCTTTTTAGAGGCATGGGCAGATAACAAATGGTCCCCAAAAATGTAGTTTCAAAACTGCTCTACAGACACTTGTCTTCAGAAGTTCTGGGGAAATCTCATATGGTCAGGACTTATATTTATATATGACTTATATTTATTATATGAAATAATATGTTTTAGATGTGTAGCAAGGTCTGTCAATGGGAATACTGCTTATCAAGATCTTCTGATTATATGTTTGCTTTCAGACCCTTGACAAGTATGACTTTTGAATGTTAGGATGTGCAGAAAAGGCAACAGACCATGACAACTAATTCTTCATAGTTCTTCTACCATGTGTTGCCTCTGTTTTGTCATTACATATATCAATAAAACTATATATAGCTAAGGAGAAAAGACTGTGACCTGCATGGTCGTTGTTTGTATGAATGACACATCAGAGACTCTTTACTGTCATCGCTCCCCGGTTTCCTATGTGTGAAAAAGGTATTGCTTAATAATCAAGGATCTGTGTTTTGGGGCACATCTATCAAAAAAAAAAATTTATCGCTAAAGGCTGTAAGATTTGGGAAATAGTAGGCCAACCATAGGAGAAAAATTATCGCTATAAGAGACAGCAGTATTCTCCAGATCTCTGATGAAATGAGTTGTATTTAGCCTTTTACTTGAGGGGAGGTTTCCTAGAGTTTGATTGAAAAGATGAAACTTCTTTGCATTTACTTCTGTGTCCTATGATAAATGTGTTTGGACTCTAACTAGCCACATAGGAAAATGGTTTCTGGCCAACTGGTTATAGAGAGTGTAAACATACCTGTCACAAAATCTTATGATCCCATATACACAATATCAAATAATTAGGCATGAATTAATCTCTACTGTAGAGATTGACAGGACTTTTAAAATGAAGACATTGGCGCATTAGTTTGCCAAATCTGTTCTTCCGTGGTGGACTTAGTTTCACATCCCCACTAGGTAATAATCTGTTTATCTTTTTTTCTCTTCTGTTTCTGGCCTTTTTTCCAGGCCCCAGGGAATAGAACTCTATGAACTGACTGGACTAACAAATTAAAGCTGCTTGCCATGTGGTCAGGTAAGCCCTACAGCCCTTCCTTGTGCTTCAGAATACTGTAGAATGAAGAGCAGGACTATCCCTTTCACTGACACCAAGACTTTTAATCAGCTTAGCTACATATAATCTAACCACAACTTTAGTGTCCTACAAACCAGTCATACTACTTAGACATGAATTGTCATTGTGCTGAAACAGTCTGATTTAGAATATATCTCATTATATTTGAATGACAAAATATTTTAGGAATCACAATCTTAACACTTCTGCATATCATACAGCACATGTATTAAAGTACAATGACAGCATGCTGTTGTGGAGAAAGAAGTATTTTCCGTACACAGGAAAAGCCATTGCCAATAAGTAAAACCAGATGCACGTTTGACTAGGAGAACAGCAAAAGTAAAGTAGTTGTGAAGACTCTAATAATACTGCCTACGTTAGGAGTTATATCCTGCAGATCCTTTCATTGTTAATTGTCTCACAAATTAATGTCAAGTCTTACACTCCCCTCTAATATTTTTCCCAGAAGTCCTATATTTGGGTTTCATTTACTGGGAAGCATCTCTGCCTCAAGGTGAAGCTACTTGTGTACCGTCAAAAGATCATCCTAAAAATGTTCCACATGACAGCACTGAGTTTACAGTATGCCTCTGTTTTTTTTTTTTTTTTTTTTCCCATTATTATTATTATCTGGTCTATGCATTTTCTTCCAAACTACTGTTAGTGTTGCTCTGTCAAAACATGTACAGTTATGGGTTATGGAAAGGGGAAGAATGTGCATTGCCTGGAAGACATAAAACTGTACAAAGTTACCATTGTCTGCTTGCTTCCACTATCCTCTGAACTGCTTTGTATTACCAGTGACACCGTCAGTAAGAGCAGCAGCTATGGGTTCTTTTTACTGAACACACCAAGACTTCAGTTACTTTTCCACAAATGTTAGCTTCTTAATCTGCTTGAGAAAAGCAATGTTGATTTAAATCACATGAGTTTCAGACTTAGAAATAGAATGTGTACCTTATACCTCACTGAAACTGTATTCCTCTCTTTTTTTTTTTTTCCAGATCGTCCAGAAAGATACCATGATCTGGAAAGGAAAACCAAGGTCCACATCATGAACTTTTAACTCTGTTTCATCAGGCCATCCTGAACAGCTTCAGACCAGTCCAGGCTACCTTAGACTTATGTGAGTTACTTAAGACACTTTTGAGAGCCATCTGGTTTTCTAGAAAAGATTAATCAGATCAGTTACATAATAGCATCTTTTGGAATGTTACCTGTAAATTGTCAATGGTGTATCTTTCTTTGCTTTAGTAGAGCATAGGAGCCTGAAGTCTGATTTCAGACTTCCTTTTGAACCTCAGAAGAATCGGAGCTATAAAACTAGTAATCTTTCTAGAAGGGTCTTTAAGGGTGTCACTTTACATTTCAGAAGTGAAATTTGTGTTTCATGGATGAAATCATGTCTGTATCAATTGCACCAGAGAAAGTATTCTTACTAACTAGTTGAGTGCTAGTTTAAAAGGTTGTTGTGTTGACAACTTCAGTACATTTTTCCCTGGAATTTAGAAATCATACTTGGGTATAGCAATGGTGGGCATAGAGAAGCAATGTTATAAGCAGTGTGTATACCCATTCTAGATGTATCTTATTATTTATTTTGTTGCTTTTAGATCAATATTTCTCTCTTTAAGTCTGTTCTTCATGGTTCTTGTGAGTAGTAACATATATCAGATATGTATCAGTTGTAGGATACATTACAGCAATAAGTAGAGCAGAAGTGCATAACAAAGTTCAACAAAGACAAGTGTAAGGTCTTGCATCTGGGAAAACACAATCCAGGAGTGCGGCACAGGCTGGGATCTGCCCAGCCGGGGAACAGCTCTGTGGAAAGGGACCCAGGGGTTCAAGGTTGACAACAAGCTCAATATGAATGAACAGTGTGCTGCTGCGGCCAAGGCGGCCAACAGCATACTGGGTTGCATCAAGGGCATCACCAGCAGAGATAAAGAAAACATTATCCCCCTTCTCTCAGCACATGCCAGGCCACACCTGGAACAATGATTTCAGTTTTGGTCCCCACTATTCAAAAAAGCTGTGGACAGGCTGGAGAGAGTCCAGAGAAGGGCCACAAAGGTGATCAAAGAACTGGGAAGCCTGCCATTTGAGGATAGGCTGAGAGAACTGGGTTTGTTCAGCCTTGACAAAGGAAGGCCTAGGGGACACCTTATCACCATGTTCCAGTATTTAAAGGGTGGCTACAAAGAAGATGGAGACTCCCTTTTTACAAGGAGACACATGGAAAACATGAGAGGTAATAGGTACAAGTTACTCGTGGGGAGATTCCTACTGGATACGAGGAAAATTTTTCGCAGCAAGAACAATCAGCCATTAGAATGATCTCCCCAGGTAAGGGGTGGATTCCCCAAGAATGGACGGTTTTAAGATTCGACCAGACAGGGTGCTGGGCCATCTTGTCCGGACCGTGCTTTTGCCAAGAAAGGTTGGACCAGGTGATCCTTGAGGTCCTTCCAACCTGGTATTCTATGAACTCATACTTTGCATGGGTTTAATAATTTTAATTGAAAGCACTTAGTGATTTTTACTAAAATTACTTTGTACTGTTCCTGTGAAGTAGATAAATGTTACCCCTGCAGGTATGCAGGAAAGTTAGACTAACGTTTTCTAAAGAAAGCTACCTTCTTTAGCCAATACCTTTTGAAGATACCTTGTAAGTATCTGTGTGCATTTCTGTTTTAGGCTTTTTTTTTTTTGAAAACAGAAAAAGAACTACATGTGTTGACTTCTGGAGTGCTAAGGATTGTTTTTTACTCTTTGGTCAGTGACACAGAATGTGAGTGCATATGGGCGAAGTCACAGACACTTCTCAATAGAATCCCTCTTCCATTAAAAAAAAATGCTGAAGACAACCTGAAGAAGTGGCACATACAGGTGCTCTGTTTAACAGAAGCTATCGCTAGCAAGCATTTCAAGGTTTCAACACAAGGTAATACTGAACTTTAAGGTCTTTATCAATTATCATTTTTAAAGCTTAGCATTATCTATGCTGCCTACTTGGGATTTCTACATGCTATTTAACAACAGCACTTTGCTGTCTCCCAGCAAAAATACTCACCACTCTCAATCTGAACTTCTTTCTTTTCTTTGTGAAGCTGTGAATTAATATCAAAATGGTATAAACCTACCTACTTAGCAAAACTACTTTGTTCAAGAAAGCTAGTGTTTGAAATAAGTATACCTACACAATTCAGTCAAAAGTCAAAATAAAAAAGTGTCATTATCATACATTAAAAAATGAGGCAAGAGAACTGTAATAAAAGCAGCTGAAACAAAGACAGTCGTTCCCACGCCCCTAGTACAACTGGAGAAAAAAAAGTGTGAAACTGATTAAGGAACTGGTTCATTCATGTTACAGTGCACACGTGATTTCCCTAGACTACTAAAATAATGTTAGAAGCATTCAGCAGCTGTGATATAGTTTGAAAGTTTTGGAATTTGAGAGCTGTCGATTTCAGAAGGAATTTTACTACTGTGAAGACTGTACCTATCCTGCAGATGTGTAGTGTTGGAACCAGCTGTAGAAAACAATTATAGAATTAGTCAGCTGGTTCCTTTCTAAAATTACAAGTGGTCTTAGTAAAAATTACAGATATTAATATAAAAATGCAAGATAAATGGGAAGTTGCAGCACAGGAAAATATCTAAGTAAAGTTAGAGAGCATTTCACTGCAGTCAATGGAATTATATTGATAAAAGATTAAAGCCTAGGACCCAGCTTGTCTGTCCTGAAATTCACTTACCATTCCTGTGGATACCATGAAGATACTTTCACAAATATCTGTTTTCTTCAGATCACAGTTGAGAATGTGATTGTCTCCCCCATGATTGAAAAGGTTAAACAGCATCTTAGAAGCAAAGACTCAAACCACCCTACGTGTAAGCTACCAAATGTGCTTCATCAGCAAGAGGAATGATATTCTAGTGATAATTCAGGTTTCTTCCCCTAGACTGTGAATGTATGAAGAAAGTCAGAACCGGTTTTATGACTTCGGCATCAGCATTGACTTCCTGGTGAAATTTTTGGCATCACCCATGGTCTGTATCCATATTTCCTTTCATCACACCTAAATCAGATTTTGCCAATTCCTGTTTATCTGCTAATCTTGAATAGGGAGAAAAGCCTGTAATAGAAAGCCTACAGCTGCGCACCTGGTCTATAGAAACAAGTGCAGAAGCCACAAGTGATTCCATCTGCAAGAGACTAGAATACAGATTGCTTTGTTAGACTGTTTGTTCCACTAAAAACAGTTTGTGTATTCCCACCTGGTGCATTTTGTGGGAAAATATGTCTCATACATAGTAATGTGTTACGAAATTCCAATTCCTTATACAGTATTTTTATTTTCTCTTTCGGTAGTCAAAAAGGCAATTAACTTAATTATATCAAGGAGAAATTTAACTCTAAATAAGCTGTAATTCTAATCTATCTGTGGCAGTGATACCAGATAGAGGCAGTTATTGCAGCTTGCTAGATATTACTGGTTAATGTTGGATTTAAAATAAATTCTATTAGATTAAAAAGTCAAGATACAAGTAAGCTGTGTAAATTATTTTCATTGTGGTAGTCTGTTATCAAAGCTTTTTTTTCCTGGGAGAAGACCAAATGCATTTTCACAAATGTTACACTCACTGCGTATACACAGACAAATCTATGCATGTGCCCTGTCCCCTGTCTGGGAAGGTGGTGTTGTATACATTCTACCATAAGAATGAGATCTATGCCCATATATTTTTCCATGCTGGGTGCTGCAGTTTAGTACAGTGACAGTTGTGTGTTATGGAAAAATAAAGGAAAACTACAGATAGCGTTTTGAATAAAAATTGTAAAATAGTCATATAGCTCTTCTTTCACAATTAGAATGTAATCTTATTAAACTTCTCATATAACTGTTGTTATAAGCAAAAAACCAGCTTAAAATCCCAAAAATGAACCAAGCAAAAAAGCTGACCAAAACCTAACAGACTGGATAAATGAGGCTAATTTGGAACTGAGGAGCATTATCCTAGTGACTGAATCTCTAGATTTTGTCTTTCTGTTATAACTGAAGGTCTTAGATGTATTTTGTACAACACACTTATGAAGTAATTGTTGAACTTTAACAGTATTGCATTTAAATTCAGAAAACCGTTCAGTTACAAAAAGTAATTTGTTCATCATCTATGTGTTCTTAATATTATCGTCCATCCAGGGAAACAGGTTAGAAGGAAGTTGTCTGAAGTTGCAGAATGAGTCAGCAGCAAACCTAGAAACTGAATTGGTCGTATCTTCTTGCTGCTGTGCCTCCCCCCTGCATTTTTTTCATTTTATGCTCCTTGGACTGGGACAAAAAGAACATAAATTAAGCATTGCATAGTTTGCATATTACAGGAAAACATAATTACCTTGGCCCATCACTGTGAAATAACCCACAAAATACTAAAGACAAGCAATTGTTATGAACTCCTGTTCAGAGATTTTCTTGCTTTTCTACAGTTTGTAATGTTTAGCACCTGTTCAAGAAATGTCTCCTATAAATAACCATTTTCTGTTTCAGGCAAAATTTACATTGAAAATTATCTTGGTGCAGCTGTTCAGTTTTTCTACAGTTGTGAATTGCCAAAAAAAGGAACAGTAATTCCTTGGGTGCCTCAGAGTTAAATCCTTTTTATTTAACATACTACGTAGTGGAGCTGTGATCGAAGTCTAACTATTATTGCTAGCTGTTCTTAGATTTGCTAAAACTGAGAATTGAAAAGCCCTGTGTAGATGATCCTCACTCTTTTACAATTTCTGTGGCTTTTCAGTTCCATAATTACTGACCCTGATGGCACACTGCCCCAAAAATGAATACTTTGATAATTTGCTGCTCTCTTGTAAGCCTTGTCACCTTCGATGTTCTAGTACACCGCCACCTTCATGTGAAAACTACTGTGATAAAAGTAAGTAATATTTCTGCAATACTTTGTATTGCTATGCTGGAAATTTCTGTGTTGTGTTTTACATAGAACTGTAAACATAAAAATTTAAAGAAATCTAAGACCTGGATAGAGTTTGTCAGGATAGTACATATGCAGTGTTTCCAGTATGAGTATATGTGTTGAGGAGTAAATTTTTAAAGTTCTCAAGCTTTAGCTGAGCTGCCACTCCATAGAAATTGAAATCGCTCCTTTGATATAGAAGTTTTATGTGTTGGACATGTTTACTGTTCATTGGTTATTGTTTACAATTAATGTAATGCTTCTCTTTTATTTCATAAGGTACTGATTCAAGTGGAGTTCTTTGGATTTATTTGGGCTCAGGAATAATTTTAATGCTCACTCTGTTCACCTTAATGGTCTTGTTTAAATGGAAGCACCTAAAGCACCTAAAGGAAAAACTGAAAAACACAGGTGAATAAAAAAGATTCTTTATCAAATAATTTTAGATTATTGTACATTTTAGCAACTCTTACCATGTATAAAATTTGCGTATAATATGTATTCCAGATTCTGATAACTGTCTTTGTTGCATTGTTTTGTATTCCTCAAACACTCTCAATGAAGTTATTAAAGTTATTAGGGAATAAAATATCCAGAAGATAATAACTTGTAAAAGCAGCAATCTGTCTTTGTTGGTTCTGGATCATGTCAGGATCGTTTTGTTGCATTGCATATTCATACCTGGCTTACTTGCTGGTGTTTGAGAAATCATTTTTGAACCCTCAATAGCAAAAGATCTTTATAAGGGTTTCATCGTCTTCTCACTGAATGCAAAAAAGAATTATACCCAGGTAGAGGATACACATTCAATATTAGCTTTCATTTTATAAGACATCACATAATTTTACTTAATATTCTAGCCTGTGAGAAGTGTATGTGGTGTATTTTGGGAAGTGAAAAAAATTATGTTCTTTTTACATTTTACAAACACTAATATTTGTGGAGTGCTCAGTCAGTAAATAATAATGGAATAGAAAATATGTGTTAGAATACTTAAATGCTTATCCTGAAGTATCTTATCAGTAATATATATATATATATGGGGGTATATTGTCATAGGGCAAAAGATTATCACATATAACTACATCTTAAAACTTTCACTATATCTTAAAACTTTCAGTAAGGTTAGGAACAAGTTGGAACAATTAAATTTGGATCTTTAATAACTGTAAGCCTAGTATAGCATGATGTATGTACTAAACTAACGTGTATATTTACAGACTCTTCTGTGGAGCTGAACAATATTCTCAAGGCCAATACTGAAAGCAGTGTGAGTACAGAGGGAATTAGACACTCACTTCAACATGAAACATTAATGTATTCAGTGGAAGAATGCACTTGCAGTGATTGTGGCTTGGTAAAACCTCAGACTGGCTGTGAAACTTCATTTCCATTACCAGCTACAGAAGAAGGAGCTACAGTTCTAGTTACCACAAAATCTTTTGATTATTGCAACTATATTCTTGGTGCTGGGTGACTATGAGAAAGTATATTTTTACTGCATAATAATAAAGTAGTTATTCCAGTATAGCTATTAATCTTAATACTTGCAGCCAGTGGAGAAGGCTAGTACACAATCCTTATAGACTGAGCTTTCATTAATATTGCCATATTATTTCTAATTCTAGTATCTCTTTGGTCAAGTATTTCTACATTATTCTCAGGTACTAAACTAATTACTGGAATTTCTAATTTCTGAAAGTCCCTACATAGGATGGCTTTGTCTGCCTTTAGAGATTGTATCTAGTTATGCTGGATACATACAAACCCATCAATAAACAAGTTTGCGAATGTGTCTTTTATGTTAAACTCAGATCTCCTACCAAAAATTGCTTGATGGTACACAAGGAATGTTCCAAGAGTTAGAAATGAAGACCCAAATTACATCCCAGTCTTGTAAAGAATAATTTCAAATAGCCCCCATGACACTTGAAATCGAAATGTTCTTATGATGAATGCTTTTGTAGAGTACGGAGTCCGCCTCAGTTCACACAGTACGTCTGGGTCACACTAAGGGAGGCTGTGGCACTGTGGAGCACCATACCTACAATCCCAATGTATTTCCTGATGGCGCAGACATTCCTTTAAGTGCCAAGCATTTTTCAGACTGTATTCTATAAAGATATCTTTCTAATTTTTTTTATTTACCCTTGTAATATGTACAAGGACTGCTGATTAGATATAGTCAGGCTAGGATACTGTGTAGCCTAAATTAGGAATACACTTTTGTCACCTTGCCTCCCAAGCATTGTTATTTTCCTAATATTAGGCCAATTGCAACAACCTTTTTTATTTGTATATAACTTTCTATTTCAGGTTCTTGCATGAATGTTGAATTAAAAATCTTTTAAGGCTAGTAAATTATTGCACAAAATCTATGAATGATCACTATTACAGCATCTTTAGGTGGCTGACAACAAAGTTTGGGCCAGTTATGAGTTAGCTGTGTAGGTCTGGCTACACATTGCCAAAACCTCTGAAATAAGCCAACAGAGTTATTAAATTTTTTATTATTACTTTATCTAGGATCTCTTAACAAAAAAAGTAATATTCTGTTGCTTTGCCCAGCATGGAGCAGTTATATGACAAATACACAGGACTGTACTGAAACAGTGTACAAATACAAATCAGCAAGACAATGCCTTCAGTCTACAACATTTAAGCAAATTACCTCATTACTTTGCCATTTTTTTATATTAGAGGTTTCACAATATCTGTACCTTAACCGTAAGGTTCTGTACGTGAACCTTTCAGCACTTTTACCTTGCATAGCACCTGTGACAGCACAGAAAATTTTATCTCAATTTTTCCTCATCTTTCGTCTGCGCGGCGTATCTTCACTTCCCCGCAGAATTACTGCACGGGGTAAACCGTTCGGCTGTCCGTGAGGCGGGATCGCCACAGGGCTTCCCGCCGGGGCTGAGCACGCCGTCTTACTGACGCAGTAAGGTTTGCTGCTAGACGGAGGAGCGGGGTAGGGCCAGAGCCGCCCGGCCGAAGGGGACCAGCAGCTTCGCGCCTTTTCCCCACCAGCGGCAGGCGACGGCTGCAGCTCGCGCCCGTGAGGGAAGGCGGCCGAGCGCGGCTCGCTCGGACTCACGCTGCGCGGCAGAGCCGCTCTCCTCCGCCAGACACCAGTGCTGCCGCCCCGGCACAGAGCCGTGTTTACCTTCCGGGGCGGCGGGGCGGAGTTCCGGGGCGGAACGCCTGTGCTGGCCGGCCCGTCTCCGGGCCGTGTGGGAGGAGGGAGTGGGTCTGGTGGACGGAGGGTGCGAGGCTCGCAGCCGCCATGAATGGTGAGTGGGGGGCTCCAGCAGGGTTCTCTCCGCTACCAGGGCGCGTTCGGGGGGAGCCGCCAGGGTACTGCCGGGGCTGGCTCGGGCAGAGCTTGCCCAGGGGTCCCCTCCCCTCTGCCGCCTTGCTCAGGCGTGGCCCTGTCCCCCGCGGGCCGCGGCCCCTTTCCCCCCCTCACTTCCCCCGGTGGGGATGTGGCGTGGCGTGGCACAGGAGACTTTGGCCTCTGTGGCCCCACAGTGCAGGACAGGGGTCAGTCCTTGCCTGCATCACCACGCCTCACTCCTCATTTTGGCTCCCAAAGTCCCCCAGGAGCGGTGTTTTACCTCGTTTTAAATCCTAAAGTCCGCACTTGAGCGTGACACTGGGTCAGAGCACAAGTGGTGCTGGTCTTGGGGATGTCCATTGCCTCAACTGTGCAAAACCACGGGAAGTATTCCCGAGAAAATAAATGACCAAGAGAAAATAATAATTAAAAAAAGCCCAAAACCCGAATTACTGACATGAAGTTGGTGGGAAAGGTGAGAAGCATGCTAGTGGAAAAAGTGGTCCTTTCCGGTATTTAGGGTGTATCATTGCTGTTTCCCTAACTCAGTCCAGACAAGGATGTGTTGGTTGTGTATATGTTTGTTTCTGACCTCCGTGTTACACCGAAGCAGTGTGTGTGTGAGGGTAGTAAATCCTGAGGTTTTTGAGGTGTTTGTGAGGGGAAATATTTAAAAGCTTTGTATGTGAATTGGGACCATAAACTTCAGGACTGGAGGAAGCATAGCCACTCAAACAGGCCGGTGTGGAAAGTTACTTGGTAGGATGAAGGAAGAAATTTTGATAGATTTTGCCAGTGAATATAAGGATGAAGGAAGAAATTTTGATAGATTTTGCCAGTGAATATAAAGGATAAGTGGCACTTAGTATGTCTTAAAACACACTGGCAAGGTTTTTTTTTTTTTTTTGTTTTTTTTTTTTTTTTTTTTAAGAAGGGAGGTGCTTTAGTAAATGCTTTCACGGGTCTGCTAATACAACTTTAGTAATGGAAGTTGTGGACAACTCTCTGCACCTGAAAATTAGATGGTATGTTTTTCTTCCACTCTGATTTAATACATGGTGAGATCTGTTGCCAAAGATAGTAAGAAAAAAATTGAAGAGTTAACTGGAGTGACTAAATGCTACCTGTGTTATGGATAGCACTCATTTCTGAAAAAGAAACCAAAAATGAAAACGAAAACACTTCAGTTGTATTTTTCTCTGTTTTGTTCTCACCTTTATGGTAAGAAGAAAACAGAAGATTTGTATTGAAGAAGAGATGAGGGGAAAAAAAGTTATTGTGGGGAAAAATTAATCAGCATTGTGAAAAATGCAAGTAACAGTCAAATCTTTGAAACCATGGAAAACTAAAGTTTCTCAAATGCTTCAGATCTTGACATGATATATACTAAATCCTAATTCTGAAGTTTTTAAGAGTCAGCATTTTTGTATGGAAAACCTCAGCCCTTCAATGATGAATTCAGGCTGGGACTAGCCTTGTGCAGATTTGTGCCAATCAGAGCTTATATCTTCCTAGGAGACTCGTCTTTGGGAGCTGTGTTTGAATTCTGTGACTCAAAAGGCAAGGTGGCACCTCTTGTGGCATAAAGCCTCATTGTATAGTTATTTTTAATACCTTTATTAATTTTTTGTTTGTTTTTAACAGGAGATACAGGTTTATGAGGAGAGAAAACATTTAATTACTTAAAATAGAATAATGCCTAAGGTAACATTAAGCCTAGTAGTTCAATTGCATGGCTAACATACCCATGTATAGCCCTTGCCAAGATCTTTATGACTTTTCCAACATTTTCGATTAGACAGCAAGATAATGGAAGGAACACTAATTCTGGACTTTGCCAAACATTACTGTTATACAATACTGTACAATATTTTTCCAGAATAATGTAAGTGGAACAGATCAGGACAGAGAAATGTGTATCATTATCAGGCTTGTTTCAGATAAAGGAGATGATAGCCAAAATAATAGCATCATAAAATTTAACCATGTTCTTTTCTTAGTGGCTGTAACAGCACTGTCCACACTTATTTTCCTGCCCAATTTTAGCCCTTAAAAGTAAAAGATCTGTTCCTAAAATATAGATAGAAGATCCTCTTTCCCTAATGACTATAATTTTTTTTAACTTATATTTTTTTTAGCTACAGTGTATTTCTAGTGGATGTGAAGGTAACTTCCTGTTGATCTGAACATTACTTAAATATTACTAATGCTACTTACTAATTACATGCTCATATTTTATTGGACAGTGTTGAATAAGCTAAACTTTAAAGGAAAGTAGCACAAGGATAGTAGATTTGTATACTTGTCAAGAGTTAGGGGTGTTGTCACTTGTTTAATGACAGTTTCAAAAAAGATGTAAAAATGCAACTATCTCAGGATGAGGCAGTGGAATCATCATGATGTAGTTACAGAGTAGTATTTAAATTAGGTCTATGTTTATCTTACACTTGTACCCTCAGAACCTGTACTAGAGTAGGCAAAATGAATTTTAGTCTGAAATTTTGCATACAAGACTTCAAGAAATACGTAAGAGCAATGTGAGATTTATTTTTTTAACCTATATACATGTGATGCTGAAGGGAGCTGTGCCTATAAAAAATTGGATGAAACCCCTGTTTTTCTTTACTTATATTGTCAGGTTTTTTCTGTGGTAGGTGTGGGTATTTCTGTCAGGGTATGGAGAGAAGTTTGTTTTAAAAATAGGAAAACATGACCCTGAAGAAAAAAAAATGACAGGGCTCACAGAGGCAGGTGCAGTACCTGAGCCTATTTTTAACCCTTTTTTAGAGAGTAGATGATGACAGCAGGAGTCTCTAAGTTTCTTAGTTTTTGCAACCTTATGTTTTCAGAATTATTCTTAGACTCGTGTATGAACTTCCTTTTTTATTGCAATAGTCTAAATATAGCCTTTTTTCTGAGTAATGCTGTTTTCATGCATTCTATATTTTGTGTTTGTATGTGTGTCACTGCAGCTTTTACCACTATTCTGAATCAGTAGAAGGTTATTTTGGTCTGTTTGTAATACACTGTTGGTCTTTAAATCAATTAGAGTTGATCACACTTAATTGGCATTCTTGTCTGAAAATATGCCTTTTTTTTTTAAAGACTTACTTTAGAAAATTAAGACCGTAAAAGAGCAAAATCTTAGAGTTGGTAAAGATTTATTTTTGCCATCCATCTACTTGAAACAAAACCATTGCTAAATAGTACTACATTTTCTAGGCTTATTACAAAAAAATATATCATCTGCTTGCAAGAAACCACACAACTTAATCTTTCAATTTTAAAAAATATTAGACTTTGTGAATATTCTTTTTCCTCTACCTGCAAAATGTCTATGTTAAGCACAGCAATAGAAGAATTCCGAAGACATGCATTGAGCTGAAACCTTGGCCAGCCCTCTGTATAAACATTTTGTGGCCTCATAGCCCTGTTAATGGTGAAGGTGATCTGACCTGCTTATGGAAATTACTGGTTGTAATCACATGTAGTCATAATTGTTATTAGTACAAACTTGCAAGTAAAATAAAGACAAAATACACATTAGCTATGCTCAATCTGTGTAAATTCAAAGCTGTTTAATATCACATGTTTTAGACTTTTAGAACATCAGTTAACATAGTGATAATTTGTAGGTTTTCTGTATTTGTGCATTTCTTTTATATTGTTCACGGTCTGGTATCTAGTTGCAAACCATTTCTGTGTTACCAAATAGATACAAAGATGCCAGAGGGATGTGCATTTGAAAACTAACATGTATTGCACTTGGAAGACAAACTTAACCTACATACTTAGTATTTTAATTTGATAGATTTTTTTTCAGATTGCGAAATTATTAATTACTGCATTTGTTCTGAAGTAGTCTCAAACTGTTAATATGAAGAGAAATGTTGCATTATGCCTATTCTCACAGGTATATGGATAGCGTAAGACTGTAGAAGTCATCAGTTTTGAAACAGTAGAGAAAATTTGCAGATTTGTCTACATTCAGTGTTGCTGTGCATGAGGAGTTGTACTAATGGTTGGGATTTAATTGTTTTCCTTATTTTACAGTTATGCTATTTATTATAAGGCATTTAAATGTATAGGCATGTGCCTCTGTTTTTGGGAATTCATGCATGGTAAGAACACTGAATATAATTTAATAAAATTGTAATCTCTGAAGGAGCACAAAGTGGAGTAGTAGGGATTATTTGAATTTAACCTTATCTTCCCAAGGCATAACTGGCGTAGTTGTTTGGAAGTTAAAACCTGCTTGGCATGGGGTTTGTTTCTAGAGTCCTTTACTGGCATTGAACATTGCATCTTCACATGAGTTTGCACGCATTGGAGTATTTGACTAACAGAACCAAACCTCATACATCACATGTCTGCACAGTCAGAGTTCAAAATCAGAGGTATGACTTATTGAAAACCCACTGTAATCAGCTAAATAAGCACTGTGAAGCTTAGTTAGCTAGCAGCTACATTTGCACTTTTTCCTATTGTTTTCTTTATTCTGTCATTGTGCATTGTAGACTTACTGTGGGTTTTTTCTTCTCCTAATCCTGTATTTAAGATGAAAAAAGGGAGAATAATTTCAGTAGGACAAATTATGTCCCCTCCTGCTGGTTTAGGAGCCAACTACTTTGAATGGGATTTTGAAGATAGGAAATTGTGGGATTGGGACCTCACAGTGTTGGACAGCAAGAGGAAGAGACATATACCTTTGTCTTCTCTATTTACTAGAGGGTTTATTGTGTGGTGTTTGATTTTCAGCATCTGCAGGAACTTGCTCATGCAGAGTTTTGATAATAGACTTTCAGTCTATGCATATATTACTTGTGTGTTCATTGAGAGGAAAAGAATAGAACGCATTTAATTCTGGAGATGTCACAGAGGTTTTTGAAGGTTATTTTGAACTTAAGCTCAGAATCAAGAAATGCTACAGGTGATATAAGTTAGTTAAACAATAATTTTACACATATTCACTGGAGTTTATGAAGCATATTCCAACAAGCAAAGTATTATGCTATTTGTTGTTGGAATGATCGAGAAGTTAAAGATTGTCTCGCGCAGTTGCTTGTATAGTAACAAACTATATTTTATGGGTGTTAATCAGGAATAATGATGCTGATAGTTAAATTTTAAGGGATATATTGTAACAACTGCTTTCTGTTCACCTGACTTAAAACTCTGCAGTAAGGTTGTTTGACAGTAAGGAGGTATTCCTGCTGTCTCTTTCTCATTTTCCATTCTTTTCTTGTGCCATGATAATATACTACCCTGGTAGTCCCAGTATGAACATGTATGGGGTTGCAGTGTGAGCTCTGTCATATACCTAGTCCAATGAACAACAACAACAAAAAATAATCTTAAACTAGGTCAGTTCCAGGTTTGCAATATGGCCCCACAGGTGGCTGTGCTAAAAGCTAGGGGCAAGGTATGCTGATTGTACACAATTATACTATATTTACATCATAAAACCAAAATCTTAGTAAGACTCCAGATGATATTTCAAACAGTGTACCTGCATATTAGAGAAAGGCTACTTGAAACCTCAAAACACAGACTTATACTGTATAATTTTGCTTAGAGGAAATACATTAATAAATTTAATGGAATAGTTGGCATGGGAAGATAGTTTTCAGGGCCCTGGTGTTGGCCTGAATATACTTTACTTAAAAAAAACCTATATATTTTAAAATGGTATCATTTTGTTGAATTTCAGGTTCACAGAACAATGACACTAAAAGACAGTTTCTTCTTGAACGGCTACTGGATGCAGTTAAACAGGTGAGAAATCTGATATGTATTTCTACAGTATGCTGACTCCGAGTTGTCAGCGCTAGCAGGAACTGTCTTTGCCCTTTTTTCTCCTCTTTACCAGACTAAGAAGAAAACTTATCTTTCAAAGAGTACTGCTGAGTTTTTGTGTCTGTTAGCAAACAACTCTTATGCAGTATTTGTTTAAAATTCTTGTTCTTGACAGATTATATTAGTACTATTTATATATATGTATATATAACAATATAGAATATATTTGTAATACATATATGACTGAACTAATTGTAGTGTACTGCAAAGGCTGAATTGGTTAACGTTTTACAGTAGCAGCTTTTTTTCCTGACATTAGGGTTTTAGTGAATGGTTAAAATACAGGTAAAGATGGGATTTATTTATGTAAGTATGTCTCTTGCATCAACATAAAGTTCAGCAAGTAGAATTTAACAGACTGGATTCAATTTAGGAGAGCTTGGGAGGCAAAGGAATGCCTCAAAGTGAGCCAACGGTATTTATAAAGAATGTTTACTCTGTAGTTGTAGCACTGAGCTGAATAGGAGCAGTGTTTGTTTTTGTGGGTGTACGCTTAAAACTCAAAAGTAGTAATTTTTACTCAGTTTTAAATTTATTGAAGGACCTGCAGGTGTGTTGTTCTGGCTAGCAAAAATATATTTGAACTGCAGGGGTAGCCTGTTAGTGGAATGTGATGCTGTAAAGCATTTCTTGGTTGCAGGCTGTATATGCCAATGCTTTATTTTGAACTGCTTCCTTTTTTGTTATGACTTTATTTCTTATATTAAAATATTTCAGAATATTGAGTTCGGTAGTGTAACAAAAATTTCTTAAAATCTGTGTATTGCAGTGTCAAATACGGTTTGGAGGAAGAAAAGAAATTGCTTCAGACTCTGATAGCAGGTAAGATAGTCTTTTAACTTTTAACTTTTAACATGCTTATGCTATGTATTATAATGACATAAAACATATGGCACAAAATACTTGACACTTAAAAAAAAACCCCCAGTTCCCTTTGTTTATGCGAACACTGACATGGGACTCTGAATTTTTCATCTTGTTACAAATATGACAGCTTAACAAAGAGTGCTCTTCTGTATGAAGTTACAATTCTGTATGAATTCTGTATGATTTCTGAGGTCAGAACATGAGATTAGGAGAATTTATCTTCCCTAAGACCTCTTTTAAAATGAATACATATTTATTACCAACACACCTGTGTTTTGTGAAGCTTGAGACTTCAGTGTCAAGTATGTTTAACACAGTCATTAAGAAAAATTTCATTCTTCTTTTTTCTTATTCCTGACATGTTTTAAACCTGCTTTTCTTCTTTTTCTGTATTTGAAGTTGTTCCTTTTTATTAATGTAAGTCAAAAAAATGCCATTTAATTCCTGTTAGTTACATTTGTTGTTGGATATGGCATATTGGCTTCTAAGGCTTTTAAGATGACTGGTGGACAGAAATTGCAATGCTTTTTGTATCCTATTGAGTCTTTCTCAGAATCTGTCGTATTGAATAAATAAATCAGCTAAATGAAACACCAGGGTTAAATGCAGTTGTTTGTTGTCCTTTTTCTTACATCCTTGCAGTTTGACTCTGCCTTTTGGGAAGAAGTTAATTATCTGTTGACCATTTATAAATGATGCATAAAATCCTCTCCAGTCCCCACCCAATTCAGTCTTTAAGAACATGTCTAAGGGTGAAAAGCCAACATAACAATTCATTGCTACTGAAGGGGTGGGGAGGGCTCATTTACCTCCTGACTTCAGTACTACTGACTTCAGTACTACTCCCTTCCACTACCTTTTTGAGTAATGTCTGATGATTGTCCAGTCTTGTCTGAATTAATTTAATAAAAGAAGAAATAATGCAAAAGGATACCTTTCTGCGATTTTAGTGAGGTAAATCAGTAAAATATCTGGTGAATGCTAGAGATGCCACAAGGAGGGGAAGATCATGCAGCTAGAAGCAATGGGAAGTGGAGAAGAGGGTGAGAAGGGATGAGAGGGCAAACCCATCTCTTTTCAGGAGCAGCTTGTAAAGCAGCTCCTGTGCATTACCTGTGCGTGAAACTCCAGGCTAATGCTACTCCATGGCAGCTTAAGCCTGTCTGGCTTTTGGCTACTACTGTTGTCCTGTCCTTGACTATTTCAGCCTCCACTGTTCTGGGGAAATAGATTTAGAAGCGTTCTGTTGACTAGCATGATGGAAACAGTTCAGTACAGTGTCTGTTCAGCACAGGGTTCACTGGACAGAAGCTGGTGTGAGGGAGGAAGCAAGAAGTTGCAGATGGGATGCAGGGATGGTGGGGCTGAAGCACTTCGCAGTTGGACTGGCTGTGCAGCTATAGCTGTTGGCACAGAAGCATCAGCTAGAGGCAGTTATTTAATCCTTACTGTTTAGTTTATGCGAGACAAGGTATTGATGATGTTTGCCTTTGATTGTGTAAACTCGGCTAGAATGAAGTATCTCCTATGTAGAGCAAGTTCTCTGGATCTAAAACTCCTGCTTTCTTGCTCAGTTTGCTCAAACAACTGCTTTGCTGCAGTTGTTTAATAATTTGAATGATGACCTTTAGTATTTGTCGTCTGAAAAACAGTGACAGTTAGGATTCCAAAGATATCATGCTGGCCAAATTTTACTGACAAATATTTTCCTTAGAATTCAGTAGACATGCTGAATA
Organism: Phalacrocorax aristotelis; assembly: GCF_949628215.1. Lineage (NCBI taxonomy): Eukaryota > Metazoa > Chordata > Aves > Suliformes > Phalacrocoracidae > Phalacrocorax > Phalacrocorax aristotelis. The sequence continues at coordinate 11,263,518 of NC_134285.1, forward strand.
ATGGATTATAGCTAGGCAGTTTCATGATTAAAAAGGAAGTGGAAATTACATTAATAGATTTTTTTTCCCCCCTAAATTCCGTGGTGTTTGAGGTTGTTACTATGTTAAGTGTTGTGAGATAATTTTGAAAATTAGGATAATCCAAGAATTTAGATTGAAATCCTTGACTTCTCCAAGTTTTGTTCTCCCAGTGGTTTTTTGTCTTTGAGATTATAATTGTTCAGAGTTCTGCTATGTCTATGTACATTAGACTTCTCCATGTTTTTCTGTATTTGTTTATTTAACATCTAGTAAATACATCATTTATATTGGGCATTGTAGAATACCTGATTTTTTTTTAAATTTGATTTTGTTTTACTAGTGGCTAAATTTTCCTGTAAAATGCTGCACAGTTTTCTTGCTTTGATTCTCAGTGCACATAGATTTTTGATAATATGAGCTCTTTCACAGAACCTAGTTTCCGTTCCGCTTTTTCTGAGTGGAAAAAGTCAGGTAGATTTTTTTTTTTTCCGGGGGGGGTGTGTGTGTGTGTGTGTGTGTGTGTGTGTGTAATGCATCTGATGGAATTTTCATTTTTAACAGCAGCAGTGTTGTTGGCAAAAATTGATCGCAGCTGCTCCACAATAATCTTGAGTATTGTTTGAATTATGTTCTGCTTTACTAATAAAGTTTTCCTAGCAAAGATGTACTGGAAAGCATTATGTGTTAAAAAGTCTTTTGTCCAGGGTAATTCTGGTTAATATACATCCTTTTCTGTCAGTGCTTCTCCGGAGATCTTGCACTTTTTTGTGACCCTGAATAGAACTGTCTACTTCTGGAGCACTGGGGCAGAGCCCTGAGCCACTTTGGCAACTGCTTTTACTTATTTCCTTGAATTTAGTTAAAGTATCTGTCCTTCCTTTTAGTAATCAGCTTTGGCAGGCAGGTGGCAACTTTCTCAAAACTTAAGTTTTAACTATTGTTTATTTAATGGCAAAAATAAAACTTAGAGAAAATCAGATTTCAAACAAACAGATTGATTTTGTGTCTGTTATACCTCAAGCCTTACTATTCCTTGTAGGTTATAATAATAATCCTTTCTTTGGCAGGCTGAATTTTAAAACTTTGCTGGTTTTGCAATATTTCTACCTGTGTGAAAATTGATTCACTAACTGGATTATGTTTAAAAAAAAATCAGGAAGATTCAACACATCTCCAGAAAAATCTTTATTATTTTCCTATGCCTAGGATTTCTGAAGGACATCAAAATGTATGTTTAATTGTTTTCCTAGGCTTGAATTGTAGTGCAGTAATGCAAATCAACAAAATTGTCTATTAATTGTATATGAAGTTATGCAATGAATGATTTTCTGAAAATATTCTGTGTAGTACAAAGTATATTTATGAAGTATATATTTCATTACATGAAAAGTAGGTAATCTGAAGCTGAAATAACATGAATTACAACCACTATAGCAGGTGAGGATGATTTCTCAAATTGATTGTCAGTTCTTCTGAATGTTATTTGTCCCCCAGCTTTGGACAGTCACAATGAGACTTTCGGTCTAAGTAGATTATACTGTTTGCACATAATGAGATTACTGCATGCAAGGGGTTTTTCATTAGATATAAGATAATGGTTGACATTTACATTCTCTGTTCAGAGATCTGGAATAAACCTGCTTTATAGAAAATAGCTGATTGTTATTTTCACACGATTTCTTGAAATATTCTGTTGCAGAGTCACTTGTTTGTGTGCTCAGTTTGAAGCTGTGTTACAGCATGGTCTGAGGAGGAGCCGAGGATTAGCATTAACAGCAGCAGCGATCAAACAGGCAGCAGGTTTCTCTAGTAAAACTGAAACAGGTAATTCGTTAATCATAACTATTGTATTTTAAATAGTTGATAAGTGCAAGCAGGTGATAAAATTTCTAAAGGAAGTTTTAAACAATGCACTAAGCTGCAGATTGTTGGTAGCACTCTTAATGGTCATTAAATAGTGAAAACGGCTATTGCTTTCTTAAGCTAGTTTAAATTTCATACCAAGTTTCTGTAGAAATTTTGGTGTTTGGAAATCTGCATTTCCTATAATTCAGTCATGAATAGTATCATTGGCAAATTTCTTCAGAATTCTGGTAGGGATAAACATTGTGCAGTTGTGCTGTTAAGTTTTTTACTACAACATTTTCATTCTTAACCTTGTCTTACTCCGTTCTTTAAGTGCCATATTCTATAGCATCAGATATGTTTAACTTCTAAGAATTGATGTGATTTTAAAAACAAAACTTATATTACTTATATTGGTTGAGTTTTTATTACTTTCTCCACATTTAAAGAAAATTTTTATTTTTGTTGCCTTCTCTTCACCTTGAAGTTTCCCTTGATTTTTTTATCAGAAGTATATGAAGGTGTTAATCTTCATCAGTTTTGTTGTGAGGTTTGACATACAGTATCTTTTTTTCTTAAAGAGGGTACACATAATGTAAAGAAATTTCTTTTTGGCTTTTGAAACTGTCAAGTGTAACACGTAACACCTAGTGGGGTTTTGGGGTTTAGTTTTGTTTTTAAAACATATTCAGTGGTACTAGAATTGTTAATACATTTTGATCTCCAGCCATAACTTCCAGTTACACCAGATAACCGCATGTAATGGATATTACATTAACACAAAATGTGTAGTTTGATATACTGGTGTTTTTAAATCGCTGTTAACAACAGGCTTGTTTCTTGATGATAGGGTGAAATGCTGGGTCTTTTGTGCTGACTTTCCTGCTGATGGGTTAGAGCCTCCAAACGTAGCTTTTTTGGGGAGCTAAAATAGCTATGCCATTTGCCTCTTTTACTTAGTAATGGGCAAGACTTAACACTGCGGCTGTGCAAAGTGGAAAAGAAATGCAGCTGTTCCCACAATCTTTACAGATTTTTCGACTCTTCTGTATGCTTTTTTCCTCCCTTTTATGTGTTCGTAATGAGGGGTTAGATACTCTGTGGTCTCCTTCAGCCTTTGGGTAGTTTCCATGTCTTTAATGGATAGTGGTTTGGTTATCTGCTTTTTATCCCCCCCAACTTGCAATTGAGAGTCTTATGCTTTGGTGCAGAGAATGTTCTCCCCTGTAATGCTCTTTCTGATTTATGCAAATAGTGTGTCTTTAAATTCCAAGACATGACGTGTAATTCTTATGATTTCTCTCTTTTCTATTATTAATACCAAGGGTGTGTGAAATTTGTGGTCCCATCTTTTAGTGGTCAGATGTACAAAGGTGCATCTCTGATACTTGGGAACTTAGTAACGATTTAACTGTATGTTCTTGTGTATGTGTGTCTTATTTGGGGGCTTGTCAATGAGATGATGGGGAGGAAGAGAAGAAAGTCAAGAAAGTTATCTATGGTTGGGGAATGGAAGAAGGAAGAAAACATCGTATTTACTCCTTAAGAAGCTTAAGCAATGTATGCAAGTTCAAGAATAAAACTGTGGCTGTTCTGCAGCAAATTGAATGCAGTGCAGTGACTAAGAGGAGAAGCTTTATTTTTTTAAAACATTGAAATTACTGGCTTCCACTGCATTTATTTTTGTGAATTACAGTGTTGTTTTGTTTTGTTTTTTCTCCTGAAAGCAGTTGCAAAATGCTTCCATATTTTTATCACTTTCAGGTAAATGAGCCTGGTAAGATTTATATTCCTTTCTGCTAACATAATCACAGGTGTCATCTTTTTCTTCAATGTCGTGGAATATTGCTGTCTAGGCTATACATTCAGGCTTTGACAATTGAAAAATAATATTGTTCAGTAGTTTTTTGTTTTTTAATTTACAGACACTTCATGACAAACAGTACTTTCAAACAGCTGTAAACAGTGTAGCATCATTTTGCATCTAAGAGCTACAGTGGTTTACTTTGTTTTTCTAAAACGAAAATAAAATTTAAAAATAAAAATTCCATATTATTCCAATTAAAAATCCTATTTAAAATATTTTAATTTTAAAAAAATATATTCAAGTACACAAATTCCTAACATCAGTGTCATTTAGTATCAGTTGATGGCATGGTCATTACAGGCATATGCAGCTCCTTTAATCTTACATTAAGCAATCTTAAAAAAAAAGCAAACAATTAAACTGTATTATGTCTTTAGTTTGGAACAATATGAGGGTCTTTTCATTTAACTCCATTAGGTTATGTGAGAATACTGTAGCTGATGCAGTGTTCACTAAAAATTATTAGGGCAATGTTGCTGCAAGATTCTAAGTAGATCAACTCTTCCATTGCTGCTCTTTCTACTGTTTTATAAGAGGTTCCAGACTTGCTGAAACCCTTCTGTTAGTAATAGCAGTAATAGTACATAATTTTTTCTGCACTCAATCAGAGGATCATAGGCTAATTAAAGTTGGAAGGGTCCTCAGGAGGTCTGCAGTCCTACAAAGATCATCTGCGAGGTTAAATGAGGTTGCTCAGGGATTTATCCATCTGGGACTTGAAAATCTTCACAGACTGCACAACCTCTTTGGTCAAATGTGTTCCAACACCTGACTGTCCTCGGGATGAAAGAGTTTTTCCTTATATTCAATGTGGATATAAGGAAAATATAATGGCTGCACAGTGTAAAGAGTTTGCTTTTTTTTTTTTCTTTTTCATAAGAAGGCACTGAACCTGGCTTCAGGCTGATCTCTATGCTCTCAGCTTGACGTGACTGCTGTTTGTGCTCATTAATGATTGGTGGTATTGCAGTTTTAGGAACTGTGATATTAAATAAACTGTTTTCACAAAGTGATGAGTATGTGGGTGAATTGCGTAACGTTAGTGTCTCTTCTGCCTACAGTGAAATTGTACAAACTGTATTTTACTGAAATTAAAATAATCTTACTTCTGAATAATAAGTATTGGATTATTTGCTATGAAAAATAATATCAACAGTAGGACTTGGATTTTCATTTAATGCCACTCTCAAAGAATAGAATTAAGTCATATGAAAATGCCACCTACACTACTGTTTTTATAAAGTATGCTATGGAGGGACTTAGAGTATGGAATGCTCTTTATTTACATTGCATAGATTTTAATTAAAAACTGCTGGTAACCCAAATTTTGAAGCTTTTTAAAACCCTTGATATCTCTAATTATCAGAATGCCAGGAAACACTAAGTTTCACTCTCAGCAGAAGGGGAAATCTGCTTATTTTCTCTATTCCTGTCATATTTTCACTTCCTACTTTAGTATTGTTTTGAGCTTTAGCAACAGAAGAATTTATTTTATTGGTCACAAGAAACAGTGAAATCATTAAATCACTATCATCTTTATACAAATCTGGCATTTTAAAGAATGCCTTTTCTTTTACATACACATGTTCTATTTTTGAAATGCAGAACAAATAAATTGAAGCCAAAGGAGTAGGACATATATTTGAATGCTCTTATATGGTCAGTGGACTTCTGTATTGTTTGCATGTTAATATGCCTATGAGGTCCTAGCTCAGCAAAGTGTATCTTTAGTTTTGCATCCTACATTGTCATTTCAATGGTTCCTGTTTTGCACATTTTTCTAATTTAGAAGAGCTCTGGGTGGTTCTTGCATAGCTGTCAGACCTATTTGGCAAAACTTTCATTTCGTGAATCTAACCGGCTGCTTATGTGTTTAGGTTTCTAAAATTGTATTATAAACTTTGCTAATCTAATTCTCTATTTGGCTTTCAGCAGAGATTAATAAAAACCCCATAGCCTCAAATGAGCATATTTCACCAGAAGAAGTCATAAGCTGTACTGAAAACCTACTCAAAATCTGACTGCATGCTCTGTATTCAGCAGAGAGAAAGAGAAGTGTCATGAATGGCCTTTTCTTAAACTCTTACTACATTAAAAAGGACTTTGAAAAGTGATAAGCAAGGAGTGGCAGAATTGATCTGTTTTTCTCTCGTGAATTTTTTTTCTGTGTCTTTGAGGAATATTTTTGCCTGTCTTCAAACATCTGCTTTATGCTGCCTATGTTGAGATTATGTTCAAAAGCCCGCGTAATATTAGAGGTGATAGTGTACCATTCACTTGTACAATAGAATTATTGTCCCTTTTGCGTTAACTTAAAAAAAAGTTGAGCAAAGACATTCATTAAACTGTCAAAAGGAGTACTTGCACATCTTTGCTGAGAGATTGATGTGTTTTAAAATTTTTTGTAATGCTTAGGTTTCTCAGATTTTTTTTCTTCTAAAAAATCCTGTTTGCTTTAAATTCAGTCTCTTAATGTGTTACTAACTGTATGGGTTAACAGCTTTCAAACCATTTTAGTTATTTGAGCAATTATATGTATAACAAATGAAAGTCACATGAACATTATTGTTAATGTTATATTTTAAGATATTTTTAAGCAGTATGTATTTGATATGACATTAATGACTAATGATTGCCAAACTATCCATATAGTAATGATTCAAGTCTTAGAGGTGAATTATCTGATGTTTGGTAGTTGTTTTCACCCAGAGAAAATGGTAAGAGGTGAATTGTAATAAATATGTCCTTAAAATATACGTTCTTGTTTAGTTAAGGAACAGGAATATGTAAAATACTAGGTGTTTTATTGTACATTTAGAATTACTGATGTAGATCTTGGTTACCTCCAATTGAGAAATTTGAGGCAACTGCAAAAAAACCCTTTTTATCGCTATTTTGGGACAGGAAAAGGAGAGTATTTTAGTGGGAAGGGGTATTGTTGCCTTTTAAATGTAACACTTCTGTTTTTTAAAGTAACATGAATTGGTCATTTGCATGGCTGCAAATTCTGGAGCTACCCATTCCTTTAGACCTAGCTTCTAATATTTCACAATCAGCAATAAGATAGAGTTCTAATGAACTTTTTTCCTTTGCATAATGTATTCCCAGCTGAACATGGGGACCTGTGCTATGGATGACATACTAGCTTGAATAAGCTTTTAAATGTGAATTCTGTTTAAAAATGTAAGCTAGAATCCTTTAATGTGTGTTTGTCTTTTTCAATGAAGTGAAAAGTTCTAAGTGCTCAAATAGCCTGAGTTCTGTAGAAATAAATGACCTATTTAACTGGACAGTTACATGAAAATGGTAAATGATTACCTTTTTTTCAAGGTTATATACCATTGCCTGCTTGTTTTATAAAATTGCACGTAAATGCATTCATATATGAGTGTACTGGTTTTTGGTGTTTTTTTTTTTTATTTTTTTTATTTTATTTTTGTTCCAGAGCCAGTGTTTTGGTACTATGTGAAAGAAGTTCTGAATAAACATGAACTGCAGCGCTTTTACTCTCTGAAGACAATTACTACAGATATTGGTAGAGGCCGGGCTTGGTTGCGCTGTGCGTTAAATGAACATTCCCTGGAAAGATATGTTCATATGCTGCTTGCAGATAAAAATCGGCTCAGGTACTGTGTTTGATATCTTTGTAATGCAGGGAATGTATTGACAAATGAAGTACTTAGATTAAGAAAAACAGCCAACCAACCAAAAAACACAGCTGTAATAATACACCATATTAATTGCTATGCTAGTGAAGCCACTTAACCTCGTGCTTTTATTTTGTTGATTTTTGAAATTTTGGCAGCCACTAAGTTGGTTGCGTGTCTCTATATCAACATTTGACCTGAAACTGGCTTTATTTTAGCATGTGAGAATATGTTCGTCTATCCTCATCTTCATTTCCATCTTCTTTCCTAACTCCCTGGACACCGTGCTTTGAGGTGACATTCTTATTCCATTAAAATAGTACATGATTGCAGCCTTGATCTTATCAGTTCGTCAATGGTAATTGCCTGTTGCCTTTTGGAGGTGCTCATCCTGTAATTGAAAAGCTCCAGGTAGCTTCTACTGCAGATCACCTGGAAGTTGTTTTGTACCAGTTTGTGGACCTTCCTGTTGCAGATATTGAGAATAACTTACTATGGAGTTAAAATCCTAACGTGCTTCAGATGTGCAAAATGCGCTTAAGTTCACACTTAACTGAGTCCTACATTTTTCCTCATACATCTTCTACTCCGTTTCTTATTGAAAGTTTGGGGTATTTTTTCCTTCCTTGTCAATAACTCTTTGATCTTGATCAAGTCCAGTGGATTCAGCAGAAAGGCATTATTTCAATTTACATCAATTAATGGATGTACTGAGTAAGATTATTGCCAGAACTAAGCTTGTTAGCACTTCCTTTTAATTTTTAGTCTGTTCCAGTCCTCTGTAGCTTTCTTGCAAGACAGATTTTTCTAAGAAATCAAACAAAGGCAAATGAAACAACAAAGGAAAAAAATTCTGAAAACTATTGTGAGGAAATTAGTGACTTGAATTGCTACGTCACAAATTACTGTCATGCTTGTAGCAATACTTGCTCAGTATTATCAGGATTATCAGCACTCTCTACATCATACATGAAATATTTCTAAAAAGGCTTATTTCAGAATATTTAAGATTTAAATGTTATCCAAATTCAAATGGGATTTACAGAATCAATTTACATTCCCAATTCTTATACGGTTTGGAAACTTTTAAATAAATCTGTCAAAATTGTTTAATATCGGTTGAGGGTTTTCTTGCTATCTGCTTTTATGTTTAGTTAACTGAATGCTGATAGTAAAAATACAGCATCCTGCTACTACCAAGAACCAGGCTTAGAACAACTGCGTTCATGTGTTCACAGTGAAATTCCTGTTAACTTTTCTTCTGTTCCATCCAAATTCCTAGTTGACTCTTAACTGTTTTGGGTAATTGATGTGGTTTTGGATATTGAAACATGTCACCGAGTCATAGAATAATATAATGGTTTGGGTGAGAAGGGACCTTTAAAGATTGCCTAGTCCAACCCACCTGCTGTGGGCAGGTACATCTTTCACTAGATCAGGTTGCAGAAGATGAAGTGGATCTCTTTGTGTTCGAGCTTTCTAATATTTTATAAAATGGCCTGGTAATTATGGTCACCTACAGTTATTTAAAGCCTTACATATGCAGTGTAGCAACAGGGGTAGAGAAATATTGTGACTGCTAATGTAGTATGAAACTCTTTGCCCTGAGTGGCTTTTTTCCCGTTAAAATGCAGGCCTAAAACTGAAGGTAAAGCACTATTTAGCATGGTTTTTATAATTGTTCAGACAGTTCTATGTATTTCAGGGCTTCAGGGAGTTGCTGTGACATATAATTTGATCCATTGGTGTACTTATACTTACTTTTCAGTGGTTTTTGTGTCTTTTAGAAGTGGAATATATGTTAATATAGGACGCATATTCTTTTTTTTCTTTCAAATTGTAGTGTCTTCTATGAAGACTGGTCTTTTATGATGGATGAAGAACGTTCTAGTATGATCCCCACAATGGCAGCTGGTAAGACCTTCTCTTAAATGCTACTGTTCTTGGAAAACTATCTCATTTTGGGATGTTACATCTGTTTCTGGTTGCAAGGACCTTCTCTAATGTGCTCTTTGCTTATGTGGAGAATGTGTGTCAGGTGCACATTCAGGGTGTTATGCTGATTTATGCTATGAATTGATGAAGTGTTAAAACACTGGATCTGGCCTTACTACCGTTCAAAAGTCTTTCACATAAACTTTCTAACCCTTCATCAGTTAAGGCTAACTGTTTTTTAAAAACTAGTGCAATTTAAAGAAAAGAAATTGGACTCTTCCTGACTAGAAAAGAGCAGTGAGAGACTTTTATTGTAAGACCCAAATTATAGATAAATACATGGAAGGAGAGTAAGACTAAGGAATCATAACAGATAATTTACTGTTTTAGAGTTTGACTACAGAAGCGATTGATGTATTATTACCTTATACACCCTGTTCCTCAGCTATATGGTCACATGCTTCATTCTGCAAGATAGGGTTCACAGGAATTTTGTTAATCTAATGTAGGAACCAATAAATATTGAAGCTGCAGTGAAATGGGTTTAAATAAAATGTTATAAATAAACGAGTTCACAGTACTTACAACTTATTTAATGCGCAGCTGAACAGCCATCAAGATAAATTCAGAACTGATTGCATCAGCTTGACCATAATCTAAAAAAGAAGGAATGGCACATGAAAGAATAAGAATTCATGCATAGAGAGCTGTGGGAAATTTTGGGGGAAAAATGTTTTACATGTCATAGTTTTGTTAATCTATACATTCTATCTTTAGCTTTTGTTAAAGTATATAGTGTGTTTTTGGTCTTCTTTTCCCCTTTCTTTTATCTGAAGGTCTGAACTCCATTCTTTTTGCAATCAACATTGATAATAAGGATTTAAATGGGCAGAGCAAATGCACACCCACAGTGTCTGATTTGCTAAAGGAATCGACGCAAAATGTAACCTCATTATTGAAGGAATCCACTCAGGGTGTTAGCAGCCTTCTTAGAGAGATAACTGCATCATCTGCTGTCTCCATTCTAATAAAACCTGATCAAGACACTGACCCACTTCCTGTTCTCTCAAAGAATGTAAATGCTGGTAAGCATTTTTGCAATGTTAGAGTCATTCAGAAGCTTATAAAATATTAATGTGTGTTTAAATAACTTTTTCAAGTAAATTTAATGCACTATTACAGATCAAAAACCTTAAAAATAAGTGCACTACACACATAAGCCAGTTGAGCGTGAAATAAAAAGTATGATTTCTTTTTAGAAATACTAGTGTGTGAATATTGGATGATACATGTGTATTTCACCTTTCTTGTAACACTGTGAAAGGGAAGCTAAACTATCTTATTAATGAAGTACTTTGCTTGTGACCTGAGTTTCAGTTTCTTATTCAGAAGATTATGCCTTGCTGTTTCTGATATACTGATTTTTCATTTTTTATGTTTTCTTTTGGCACTTTATCAGTCAGAAATACACTGCCGTATATCTGTTGTTATATATCAGATAAAATCTTGTCTTGTAATCTTCTTCAAGCAATGCTCGTGTTTACAGTCTGAATTCCTATATGAAGTAGGTAATTACCACAAATGAAAAGTTACTTATATGCTCTTTTTACCTTTAAATGTGTAAGTGTTGCAAACAGTTTGTAGGATGTTACTTACTAACAAAGACCCAAAATCTTAATCTCTTATCAGTTGAAATTAATCAAATAAAATGTGATATTCATTATACTTTTTAACTTCCAAAAATAGCAAAAAATAGCAAAAAATATTTTATCATTTTTATTTCCAGAAGTTGAGCTGAAAGAATGCTTTGCTTTGTAAAGGTGCAAAACTGCAGGAACATTCTGGAATTTATATGTTTTTTTTTAATTACAGAACAAGTTTTGAGTTCAGGCTTTAAATTATTTTGGTTATGAGAAGAGGGAAAAAAACCCATGTGTGAATGCTATCTGGTAGAAATAGAAGTTGAGATAAAAATCTATTTTTATTGGCACTTAAAATAGACTTTGTCTCAAAACACGTTTTTCAAAACAAACTTGTGTTAAAGCTTCTGTTTAGCACTTCAAATGAGATTAAAATAGTAGGTGGTACTTGACTTGGGATAACATTGTTAGTATAGAATAGGCTTGCAAGATGAAATAACAGAATAATCGACCATATGCTGCACATAACTCTACAACATAATGTATGTTATGTGTTGTCCTGGTTTCAGCTGGGACAGTACATGTGTATATAGTACATGTAATGTACAACTTACAATAAAATGTCATTTTTAAAAAATCGTGTTTTTTCAAATGCCATTATATGTTGAATGTTAGAGCAAGTCAGATGGTTTTTTGTTTTTTTTTTTTGAAGTCCATGTTCTTTGCTGGAATTCTGTTGGCACCCAGAATGGGTTTTAACATCCTCTTACTCTTAAAAGTATGTTAACGTGTTTTGTGGATACATAACAGGCTGACTTGAATTAAACAAAACAGTTTAGTCGCAATGTGAGTTGTCTTGGTGTGTAAATTCCTGGTATTTCTTAGAGTGCTTCAACTTTGCAAGATCATTTAGCCTCATGCACATCAGAATCAGTGAGAATAGGTAATAATTTAAAAACAAGTGCTGTCACAGCATAGATGTGATGTAAGCAGAGAGGATTTCAGTGTATTTCTAAACCAAGAGCTAATTAGTTGAGGGAAGGAGCAAGTTTAATTTCTTTTTCTGAAAACAGACTGCTCAATTTCCAGAATATAGACAAAACTAACTTTATTTGATTGCAAATTGTGGATTTTGTGGGTTGTTCTTTTCAGTTTTTTCGTCCCAGAAATGTTTAATGTATTCTCTGTTGTGTAGACATACTCTGTAATATACAGTAGCTGTATTCCATGGGACAAAGGGACAGGAAGGCTACCTTTTTATTGAAATTTTTTTTTTTAGTAAGTTTGTTGAACTTTTTTTCTTGTTCCAAATGAATACTGTTACGAATGCACCTCCAAAATATCTTCTAGAATTGGAATTATATAAGGCGTATAAAATAAAGATAGTAGTTAAAGATTTAAAAGCTCATGTGTATAGAAAGATCATGAAATACCTTGGAGATTTAAGTGTTTTTTTTCTTGACTAAATGCATTTAGTACCTGAGTTCTTTTAAGAAGAGAACCAAGTGTATTACATTGTTTGTCTTTTCTAAAACATATAAACCTTTATGTTGCTACTAGATTTGAAATATAAAAAAGATCGGAAAAAGAAGAAGAGAGTGACAAATATTATCTCATTTGATAAAGAGGAAGATGAGCAAAATATGGGGGATTCCACAAAGACTCTGACTGCGGGAGAAAGTTCAGAGGAGAGTATAGACAGATCTTCAGTTTTTGTATTACCCTCATCTGAAAGCACTCTGGGAAGAAATTTGAATGGGTATGAAAGTAACCGTTTGTGGAAGAGCAATTCAGTGTTCATGAATGGAGAGTATGAATACCAGAAACTAGATGTGAAGAGCATTGATGATGAAGATGCAGATGAGGATGAGCTATATGGAAAAATGTTAGGGAATAAAGACACAGAAGGTGAAACTGAAGCTTCTGAAAAGTAAGTAATGTTGCAGGAGTTAGTGGTGAATTTTTCATGCTTCCGTCCCTGCCATGGGTACTGGCAAATTTATGTAACTATTGAACTATAGGTTTTTTTCTCCCTCACCTCCCCCCCCTTTTTTTACCCCTCTTCTTTTTTCTTTTCTTTTTAAACCATTTGGGCCACCACCACCATTATGGTGATGGTGTTTTGCTTCCACTGAAAACCAAAATTTCAAGATTTTAGACTTGTTCTCCTTGAAGTTCTCAGTTGTTGAAATTGTTGCATGATATTGGCAGGCTCTAATTCCGTCCTATGTGAAGTTTCCTTGTTCTTAGTATGATATCAACTCTATTGTGGCTTCACAGTAAACCCACGTATTTTAAACAGTAAGTCTGTTATCATCAGAGTAGATGAGATGAGATGAGAAAAAAAAGAATAATTTTAGATACTAATATGACCTCTTTATTTCTGACACAGCAATCTCTTTGGAGAAAGAGGCAAGCAATGCTTGGCTTACCTGCTTTGGAATGGTCTGATCTTTAATGAATTTAAGTATGTCTGAACCAAGAAATTGGCAGGCAGATTGAAATAAAGGTTTTTCTTCTCTGAAGAAAATATAAGCATTGTGAACATTAGGTTGTTTTGTTTGTTTTTAATCTAGGCATCATGAAATAGGCACACGAAATTCTCAGATATGCAACTGGACTCCTCTGCAGGTCCTGAATGATGACTCAGATGTTCTATTTCCTGTCAGTGCCATTGGCTCTTACTCCCAAACAGGTAGGTATTTTAATTTACCAAATTCTAGCAAACTTTATAACAGAATTTCTAAAATGGACCAATGGTAAGAAATAATGGGGTTGTAAGGATATAGGAGATACTGCACAACTGAGATGGGAGGTTCAATTAAAATTTATTCTAGATCTGAATCAGCGTTCTTCATTTGAGTAGTTATTTAATTGAAGAGGATTTATTAATGTCAAAATAAACCACAGTTTTGTTGGGATTAAGCTGTGGTCTTGTATTTTATTAATGTTTAGGGTGGCTGAATAGAAAGTATCCTTATTCGTTTTCTAGATATTACTAAGTTGGAAGAAGCTGCAAATACGTTTGAGAATTGGAATTCAAACTAATCTTGACGGATTGGAGAAAGTATCAAATATTGGATGCAGTTCAATAGAAGCTGTTATCTGTTTACATACAAGATGAGGAGTGATTGGCTAGGAAATACTTCTTTGGAAAAGGATATGGGAACCACAGAATGGTTTTGTTTGGAAGGGACCTTCAAAGATCATCTAGTCCAACCCCCCTGCCATAGGCAGGTTGCTCAAAGCCCATTCAACCTGACCTGGAATACTTCCAGTGATGGGGTATCCACCACTTCTCTGGGCAGCCTGTTCTAGTGTCTCACTAACCTCATAGCAAAAAAAATTTCTTCCATATTATCCAATATAAGTGTACCCTCTTTCAGTTTAAAACTGTTGCCCCTTGTCCTGTAACTGCAGACCATGGTAAAAAGCTTCTCTCCATCTTTCTTAGAAGCCCTCTTTACATGTTGGAAGGCTGCGATAAGGTCTCCCGGAGGCTTCTCTTCTCCAGGCTGAACCACCCCAACTTTCTCAGCCTTTTTTCATAGGAGAGGTGCTCCAGCCCTCTGATCATTTTTGTGGCCTCTTCTGGATCTACTCTAACAGGTCAATGCCTTTCTTGTACTGTGGATCCCAGAGCTGGATACAGTGCTCAAGGTGGGATCTCATGAAAGCGAAGTAGACAGGGAGAATCATCTCCCTCAGCTTGCTTGCCATGCTTAGTTTTGTGCAGCCCAGGATAAGATTGGCTTTCTGGGCTGTGAGCACCAATTGCTGACCCATATCTAATTTTTCATCCACCAGTATCCTCAAGTAATTTTCTGTAGGAGACCCACTATAGTGGGTCACAAGCTGATAGTGAATTAGCAGTGCTGTGCTTCTGCAGTAAAAGCACACTTCATACGGACCTGCGTAAATGACAGTGTCATTTGTAAATTTATGCTCAGTTGGCTCTGTAATGGCCTCAGCTACAGTATTGTATGCAGTTTGGGGTACTGCACTTCAAGAATCATGTGGACATTTGGAGAAGATCGTGAAGCAGACAATGAAAATGATCAAAAGTATGGAAAAGAAGGCCTTGTGCTTTTCCAGTATCTGAATGGGTTTGTTTTCTGTAAACAAACAAAAAACTTCCACCACCCCTAACCTCTCCTCCCTTCTCCCCTTCCCCCTGCCTGAGTTAATATTTTGCTAGCTGTTTATAAAACATTGCTTTTATAAAACTTTAGGTATGTATTCTCATTTCAGTGACCACTTAAAAACTCCTCAGTGGCATTCAAATGTTTTAATTGTAAAATATTTCATATTTTTGCTTGTGTGTTGTATGTGCCAAGAGTTTAAATGGACAGTTAATGGAAGGCCTGTTAAAAAGTGTAATTCAGTTCTGTAAGTTCGGTGATAAAAATGTGAATCATAAAATAATGCTGTACTGCCCTCTGCTGTATTTTAAGACATGTACCTTTTAAGAAATGCCAATGGTTCAAAAAAAAATGGAAAGTACATTTTCTTTTTTTCTTGTGCTCCCACATTTTTCAGTTTATAAAGGAATGGATTTAGAAAACAATGTAGTTTGTGGCATAGTATTCTCTTGTATTTTATACAGAAACTGTTAGAAAAAGTCCATAAATCTATAAGTGTTTGTTGACTACAGCAGGTTGAAATCTGGAATACAAGTAAATGTTCCTGTTTGTGTGAGGGGGTGGTGTGGGAGTTTGCGGTTGAGCTGTGGGAGTTAGTAGCCAGTCAGATGTCATAAGGCATCAGGAGCTAGAGCGGGGTTTTGTAGCTGAAATCAAAAGTTAGGAGACCAAGCCAAGACTTAGTGCTGGAGGCAGATGACCAGAGAGGACAACAATAATTGTAACAGGGGCATAATTTTATTAAGGAGATACCGAAGACCCTTGTTTCATCTTGCTTCATCTCAGAACTGTTTTGAAGACAATACTCAGGCTACTAGAGATGACCAACAACAGGCCCATTCAGATCCCTTCTGGCACAGTATACAGATATATATATCAGTTCTCCTCCTGCCCCTCTTTGTCATAAACCCTATGGTCCAGCATGCAAGCCAGAACAGTAGGACACTGGGCTGGTGACAGGAATCTTCATCAGCTGAATCTGTGTTGCTGTTTCCGATAACTGTCTGGTTTCCTGATTTCAACTTTCCATGCTGTCACTGGGCCCTTCTGAACAGTCCTGAACTGACAGACTCTGCAGGCAGTCATCACTAAAAGGCCCATCATAAAACTCAAATGTCAGCCAGTTAGGGAGGGTGATGTATGGTGGGTATGGTCACCCTTTCCCCAGCCATAATGGCAATTTGATGAGATCGAAAGCTGCCTTAGGCAGTTGTTTGCATGACTTTGGAAGTCACACTTGTTAGATGAGTGTGATACCGGCGGGAATGTTAGTTAGCTTTTTCTGAGGGCAGTTCAGTCCAGTAACTGGCAAGCTTATTATTATTATGACAACATTTTTGCTGAAACACACCTAATGAGCTCTTGTAAAATACATAGTATAACTCAGTATTTTGGTATTTTGGTTTATGGGTCTTAACACAGATAAATAATATTTGAAATAGATTACCGCATAATCTAGTGTTGTATGTCAGTGTTTTCAGTTCTAGTCTGTTGCAGTGCTTTAGGGATGTGTCAGGGTGTATCATATCTCTGTGTACCTAGAGATGAGAGAGCCTGAGTTGGAATTCAGTTGCTTGGAAAAAAAAAATGGAGTATGCATTTTAGGAACTGAGGTTCAGTAAACTCTACAGCTTAAAAAATGAACAATCTCCTCTATAGTCGTTCTGACCTAAGTCTGATTCCTATTAACTTTTTTTCTAGAATTCCTGCATTTTAAATTCTGTACTATTTTAGCTTATGATTTTAGGATTGTTTTATAGTAACTCTGGAACCCTTGCATAATGAGATGCAGAAAACATCAATAAAATGTGATTTTTGTTTCTTTCTATCTGATAATGACAGGGCCAGTGATGTGTGTATTTTGATCCTGACAGTTGTGAATCTGTGGACAGATGCATATTATCCATGCTTTTTAAAAAATACCTCATATGTCTGATTCCTGATATTTGGTACATAGGCATAAGGAGCCAGAGAAAAGCCATGGTGCTCTGTTGGGAATGCATAAAGGACTGGTGTCTTTGCAAGGTTTTATGTACTGGGGGCTAACCACAAATTCTTTTCCTGCAAGTCACAAACAGATTTGTAATGAGTATCAGATGTCATGTGGTGGTTAAGTGCCTGGGGCTTGTAAAAATAACTTCAGTAAGAAGTCTCTTCATAGCTTTGCAACGTCGTTATCAATGTAAAATGTACATCTGAATTATAATTTAGGAATTGTGCAGTGCTATTTTTTTTCTAAACTGATGGCTGTGTTCCTAAGGGACTTTACAAATCTGCTGATGTTCAGGGTTGGATGTGCAGAAGCCAACCTTGGAGAAAGCATTTAAAGTGTTTAAAAGTTTTACTAAAGATGAGTATTTCTAGTTAAAAATGTAACTACCTTCCTTCTGGTTTTGTTTTTTATTTTATTTTATTTTTAAAGTACTGTTAACTGAAGAAAGCTAATGCTTCTGCATTCTACTTTAGATAACTTGGAGAATGGAGAGGGGCATGAACATGTTCATGCAGTAGAACTGGTTCCAAGAAGATCTGATCTTCCTTACGGGTATGTGCCAAATACATTTTTCTTACAAGAAAAAAGTCTTCACCCTGTAGCTGCCAACTTATTATTGTTACCCAATGCATAGCTACTCAGGACTGGAAAACAAATTATTAATTAGGGCACTTTTGCAAATGTTCAGAAAGACAAATGCAAAAGCCTGCTCTTCCCTTTTTGCATAGTTTCATATATTGAACTTTTCCTAATTATCTTGAAGAAGTCATGTAGTTATGTCAAATAACAGGCAGACTTAGGGTCCTGGTTTTGAAAATAGGTTTTATGTTGGTTTTTATGTTGTTGTTTTTTTTTTTTTCCCTGTAGTCTCCATGGCCTGTTGATTTGAATCTTTTTGTGTGTATTCTTAAATCAGACTCAAAACAGATACGTTAAAAGATAATTAAACATAAGTTGATTGAATATAGGTGAATATGATGACAGTTCTAGTTTCTGGAATGCTTTTTTCTAAGTTTTGAATTCAGGATTTTGTTTTCATTTATTGATGATATTGTACTTTTGTGACTAGAGTGGAAGTCAGTCCTCCAGCTCAAGTGAATACTTTAAGCAATATGTTGCCTTCAGCCACTGTGCCAGAATCCATGACAATTAGTAAGTACTTCCTTGTGTATCTAGATTGATGGAATTAACTCCAAAAGTCCTATAACTCTTCGTTTCTATTTTTATTACAGTAAGATCTGTTTAGAGAGGCATACAGCACTTCATTTCTGGTATGCTGGCCACATTAGAAATGACTCCTCTAAAATGATTTTTGAATTGGCAGATCCCAGGTTATGGCTCATTGCAACTGGTATGGCATTAGCTTCTCTGTGGATAGAGATGTGGCTCGAGCAGTTAAATGCACAATGATGACTTAATTTGATTAGCAGCCTTAAATCTCTGCAAGCTCTGAAAACACTAATGGTTGGTTCTGATGTGATCTTGCTTATTTTGCCTGCTTTCATTAATGCCTAGTCAGGGAAAAAAACCCAAACAAACCCAGAACTCTTTCTATATACACTCAGTCTGTGGTTTTGATAAGGAAATCTGCTCCAAACATAAACATGGGCTTTCATAAGCAAAAATTTTAGTTGAGATTAAGGTGGAGTCGTATTGTCAGTGGTGTTAAGAGTTGAGCTGGAGAGGATAGTCTTTGCTGTGGAAAGAGATTAGCAGAAATACAGGCAGTTTGTTTTCCCCCTCTTTAATCTTTTTTTCTTCTTCTGATAAACTTGTAGGACAAAGAATTAGTTCTTAAACTGACCAATTGTCTAAACATGTAAGCCAGTAAGGTTTTCTTTTCCTCACTGTACAGAAAGTTTTGTAACTGAACTGGTAGATATGGCTTTGTTCCTAAAACTCTGGGGTGTATGTTTGTCTGTCTCCTTTTATGAATTTAAATATGTACAGATTTTAACTTATGACATTTAGGAAGTTAGAAGTGATGCAGCCAAGGTTCTTTTCTGAGATTGATTTATGAAATCATCAAAATGAATGACCCTTAAAATATTCTAATCTCATGTTCTAATGTCATGTTCAAACGGTATCTGTGTCAACATATGTTAAAGGAAGTAGACCATACATTTTCAGTGGGTACTGTTTCAGGCTCTGGCATGGGTCTGCTGACTGAGCTTTATAAAGGTGAAAAATCCTTTCTTACAAAGTACTTTATGAAGTGGGAAACTAGTTTGAGACTTTGACATAATTGAAGGTGTAGACAGAGTTACTGTTGACAGTTACTATGATACTCTGGTCACTGGATATTCTCTGCTCATGTTATTACTGAAATATCCTTTCATTCTTACATTTTACTTTTTCAGTAATAGAATTTTAACAAAAACTTTCTGATTTTATTGCACTCCATTGATTATATTGTTTCATAGTTGTATTAGGTACCAGCAGGGGCCGCAATTGGTCTCCTTCAGTTGCACAGTTAGTTCCTATGTATAGTTGACAGCTATAAAACAGAAAGTAAATCTTGAGAATTTCAGTTCCTGATACTTAGCAATTTGTAAATGAAATTAACCACAGGAGCAACAGAAGCAAACCTGCTATCATTAGTTTCCCATTTCAGAGAAGGTTTTGGTGGAGGGAAGGGGATAAGCATGTCAAAACAATCTATAAAGCCAGTAGAACACTTAGTAAATAATCTAATTATCATTATAATAAAAATTCAGATGACTATACATATAAGTTAATACCTTTATAATAGTGGATCCCAGATACATTCAGTAAAAATGCTTTTTTCAAGTTCATTGTTATTGGTTGTAGATCCTCTGTGCAGGAAGAATTCAGTGCTGTGACAAAGCCAGACATTGAAGCTCTCTCTATTGCAATTAGCAGAAGAATTATTAAATGGTGAGGCTTATAGCTTGGTTGCATAGCAACTAGTTCTAACATATCAGACAAGAAAAATGGAATGCAGTAGTGCAGTGAGAAAAGCTGAGAGGTCTCCAGTGACTGGATTTTTGTGCTTCTTTCTTCTGAAGACAAAGCCTAAAATGAATTTTTAAAATCTATTCTTCTCATGCTTCCTTTCCAATTTACTAGTACAGTACTAACCTTTTTTTCAGTTCTTTTGATATGCAAAAGAACTGAAAAATTTTTGGTTGAAAATTATGGTATGAGAAACGGTAATTTAAAATTTCTGCCACTTTGAATGATTTTGCTGAATTTATGTCCCATGCATTTTTAAGGCATAGGTTAAGTTAGCAGCAGATACCTCTCAAAAAAATACTAATACCACTGAAGAGAAATCCTAATCCATAAAGTTTTGCTGTGTGCTTTAGACATAATTTGAAAACTTGCCCTAATGTATAGATTGTTATGTCTTATAAACAATTTTATAAAGAATTAAGTTTGTTAGAGTTTTTATATTTATATGCCTATTCCACTCTGTCATTTTCCCATTTTTAAAAAATTTTATTTAACTTGTCATATACGAATCACAAACAACTATGTCTGCTCCAATTAATGTCATTGGAAGATTATATTTTCAGCATTGTTTTACACCAGAAAAATGTGTCCTACCAGCATAAGTCTCTCCATTTTGTTTTTGCAGTGGGGAAAAAATGGAAGTTCCAAAACTTTCATTTTAGAAGGATGCTACTTGTGTCCTTCTTTACAAGGTTATTTGATTGTAGTGCTATTTTTCGTAAATAATTGGGAATTTAGTTTTCCCACTATCATTTTCCTCATTTTGTAAAGTTGGGCTTAACCACAAAGGTTAGGAAAGATTGTAGCATTGTACATTATTCCATATTTTTTCATATATTCTTGAGAAAGCCCCCAGTTTTTTATGAATAGTCAAACCTACATATTATATTTTTATCTTGGCTGTGTAAGTAAATAAGGTATATGTTTTTGTATTTTCTCTGTCCTCTAAATAGCTCTGACCTGTTCTGTAACTTGGTTGCCACCGGTCACTGACAGGTATTAAATTCTTATGACTTCTCTGAAAGCACAGCTATGGAAAGAGGGTGTATAAATTTAATCACTGAGAACAGTTCATCTTAAGGACTTTTTATTTGGTGAGGACCCTTCTATACAGTAGAAGGCCAACACTGTATTGTCTAATTTGTTTCCTACTAAAATTTGCCCTATTAGTAGTGACACGACAGGGTAATATTTACAAGATTTTGGAGCACTAAATAAAGCTTTAATAGCCAATGTTCACGTAGGCAGCTTAGGGAGCATGTCTCTAAAGGTCAGACTTCTGATTTAAGATGTAGCTAGTGTGGTGGAAGTTTTATTTGCCTCTGAAAATGTCTGTGTAAATTTGCACTCAGGAAAATAATTAAAAAAAAAAAAAAATTATTCCTGTAGACTGCTCCCAGCCCACCCTGATATTCTATCTGCAGGATTGCAGAGGAGTGCAGCATGACCTTGTGTACACTGAGAGATGATTTCACTTACAGCTCATTCTTCATAACAGGTGATTGCAAATCATACTTATCCAATCTTTGGCTAAACAGCAAAAGAGTTGTGAAATTTATTACTCTTCTGGAGGTTGCTGGGAAATTGACAGCTGTTTCTTAAAGCATGGCACTTTTTAATATATTTCATGCTCTGAATGTGACCTTATAATAGCTTTATAGGAGCTAGATTTTGCAGGTAGTATGCAAGTGAATTAACAAATGTTTTAGAGCATATATTTACTTTATTAGTAATTAGACACCACATATTAATTTCAACAATAAAAGATAATTTTTGGTGTTTTTAAAAAGTGAGGTTTAATATGAAAAATCTAATTAGCACATTCCTTGATTTTTATGTTATCTTTTTTTACAGATAAAGATAGACCTGGTTTGGAATTATTGGTTTGCACATGGGAATCCTTTCTTTTAAGAAGTCATTGCAAAAGTATCTCTTAAGATTACATAATTTGAAAGACTTCACTGCCTATCTTATTATATCTGTCTTTATAAGACTCTAATTATCACCTGAATTTTAGATATGTTGGTGTTGAATGCTGATCCTTAAAAACAGTAGTGTATCTCCATTAATGTTACTTACAGAATGTAAATGACATATCAAGCACAAATAAGTTCAGAAATAGGACATAAAACTCTAACATCAAACAGTTTTCTGAAGTGGATATACTTGGCCATCCTCCCACTCCTTTTTTTTTTTTTTTTTTTAAAAAAAAAGGAGAAGGGGGAGAAAGATTGAGGTTGTGAAGTCCAGAAGTCAGAAAATGCCAAATTTATGGTTGCTGCTACAACCCTGATTTTTTTTTATTTATTCCTTTTTCTAACCCACACAATGAACAAGACATAAATGTACTGAAAAAATTAGGTTATGATCATACACTAATCTCAGAGGCAAGCTATAACACAGACAAAAACTTGTGAACTGTGGATGTTCTGGCAGATTTGAAGTGAGCCTGCCACAATGTATGGTACTGGATTTACTTTGTTTTCTTTCAGCTGACTGTTTTCAAGAAGCATAAGTGAGAGTAAGAAAATAAGATTTTTGGAACTTTTGAATGTTATGTGTGAATTAAATAGGATGGTGTCCTTTTAGTTCTATTCAGTTATTTGCATCAAAAGACCATGAAATTAAAATTTCTATTTTTTTTTCTTCGTAACTTTTTATTTATTGAATTACACTAGTGAATGTTTGACTCCTTTATATTACTGTGGATGGAGAGATTAAAAGTGTTAATGGTGAACTATATCATTCTTGTGTTTGTTTTGAGTAATTGATAGAAAATATGACTCCTTAATACTCATCACTTCAAGGCTAAATAGCGTAGGTATAGCAGTGAAGCAATATTGCTGCTAGGGTAAGCAGCCTGTAGAAGCCTTCTTGGAACCCTGGGCTCTTAGCCCAGACCAGTTGTTTGTATTGACACTTTCTTCCACATCTCTACTGTTGAACTAAATTAGCAAGAAATACAGAGTATGAAGAGTGTTTACTTTTGTGGTCCTAAATTAGGCACTGATTTTTGTCCTGTATGTGATAATGAAATTTGGAGTTTCTGCTTTCCTGTGTCTACAGTATTGTCAATTCCCTAACTCTCAGAAGAAAATGAGGCAGATGGAAATAAAAAGCATTTTAACATCTTTTGTTTCAAGAGGCTTTTCTCTCCTACTTTTATGCAAACCATGGTCTTTAAAAGAATCTTGCCTTCATGCTCTGCTTGCTTATGTGTGTGTTGGAGAGGAGAGTGAGGAGATGGGATTTCAACACTCATGCAGAAGATTCTGGGTGGAATAAGGTGAAGAAGATTAAGTTATTAGGCAAGCTAAGGTTACAATTTGAATAGGCTGGTAAGATTGGAAAAGTTGAGAAAATTTAGAATAGCATCACTGTTTAAATGTTAATAAATCAGTACACATTTAAACAGACTGAGTATGCATGCAGGCAATTATTGTAGAGTAGTCACCCCAGCGTAAGTGCAGAGGCAGCGCTACAATAACTTGTCTGATTAGCAATGGCTTTAATTTATTCAGTCTGAGGAATGATAGTAGCTAACTCAGATTAAAATATCATAATGCACAATGACATTCGTGAAATATTTAAAATGCCATTGGCTTGATGCTTTCTTGAGGAGGAATCTGAATCCAACTTTAAAGATCTTTATGTTGTTATAGAGTGTTGCTGTACTGAAAGATTACGATGGATGTTTTTTGCTTGTGTTGTACACTTGTACAAAGCTTGAACACTTACTGGATTATTCTGTCTTCCTCATCCTTTGAGGAATTTTTTATTTCACAGACAGGCTGATGGATTGTGGTCCATTATCACAACACTACATATTATTTTTTTCAGGACTGTTACAACCCACCAATTTTTCCACTGCTAAATAACCCTAACAGCAAACCACAAAATAACCCAAACAAAAACCCTTCAAAACCCCCAACCTTCCCAATCGCTCTCAAAGCGGCAGTGCCTCATCATGACCAAAAGAATACTAATAGTGTGTTGAGTTTCTTGATCACCATGTTTGATATTTTATAGCTAAATATAATACTTAAAAAAAAACCCCAAACCCTACATTCTGAGATTTGTTGTGTGTCCCCGTCATCCCTCCCCTCCCCCCAAAATAAATGCTAGGCAACAGAAGCTGTTATAGACCATCTCTTGAAAAACAGTTGTGAAAATAATGGGGCACAGCACATTTTTTCACATATAATCTTTCCATTCTAAGGTTTTCTACTATTGCTACATAAATTGCCGTTGTTACCTGGTCCCTTCAATGCAATATGAACTTTACTCTTGACAAAAAGGGTATTCTACCTTTTATTCCTCATCCCTATTGATTAAAAAGGTGTTCTGTTCTGCCCTGACTGCTTTCTGCTATGTGTCTTGTGCCAGCAACAGTATTAAACTCAACAGTAAGATCCCTTGGCAACTGCTTGTCTGAAAAGTAGCCCAGCAGGAAAAAAAAACAAACCAAACACCAAACCAAACAAAAAACACCAAACAAACAAACAAAAAAGGCAAACAAAAACCCCAAACAATTTTGAGTTCCTGCTAGGACACTGTGTGTGTATAAACACCAAGTGCCAGAACAAGGGAGATGGTAGCAGTGACAGGTAAGGCATGCTGGAATGTCCTTTTTGCTGAAAGCACAGCCTTAGAAAGACTGATTAAAGTAACCATGTAATCACAACTTGGGTTTTGAATGTAATATTATCGAGGAAGAAAGCAGAAGTCTCCAGATTTTTTTAAAAAAAAGTGTGTTAGTATTTACTACCCACAAATTTAAACTTTTGGCTTTTCTACAAGATTTAGTTTTTGTTTTTATATAGCTGCATAGAGAACTCAAAGACACTGAGTTACTGTAGAAAAATAATTATTCTTTCTGTGCTGAATTACTGGAGTGCAAAATCCCTCTAATGACCTACTGAAATGTTTCGTGCTAATGTCAATTAGTTCTCAAGCCATAATATGGAATGTGTAGGAGAATAATTGTCTACTTTCTCCATAGCCAAAGAAGCAGAAGTGTTTCAGAAACAATCTAGCATGAAGAAGTTGGTTTGGCTGATTTCAAGTGAATCCTGCAAGGGGGGGATTTACCAGCAGATTACCCGGTGCAAGACTGGAATTATGGTGTCTGCACTGACTGTTGCATTTGATTGACATAGTAAAAGCTTTCATGTTTTGTCAACTTGTAGAGTTTGGCAGACTTAGTCTGGTCCACAGGACAATAATAAGTTTTTTTTTGAACTGGCAAAAATTTCTGAAACTATAGAAAATAGTAAGAAAGATATGGGTAAATCAGTGAACTGAATGTAAAGGGCAAAAAAGTTGTCTGATGGCTTTGCTTACTTGAAGAAATTAAGTAATACCAGTTCTGTTGGTATGTTTTCAGTAAAAGCACAAAAAACTTGCTGGCAGCTGCTGTGAATACTTGTGGAACAGAATTGCTGATTTATTATGTATAATTAACTGTTGGGAAGGATGTTTTAATATAATTGTGACCCTGCAGAAACTCTCATAAAATTATTAACATGCATGAAATTGTTAATGAAATAAAAAAAAGAATCTAGTTTAGGACATGTATCCATCCTGGTGTTTGCTAGAAGCCATTCAAGTCTGAAGACCTGTTGTATTTCATGCGTTCATGCAAGATCTGGAAGGCGGAATCTGTTTTAGTTTAGATGATTAAGTCCTAATATTCTTCTGTAAATTTATAGTAAATAGTAATAGTACAGCTGTACAGTTATATGGTAAAACCTTTATAATTGCAGAAGGACTCCAGGTGAGGCAGCACTTTGTGCTGACACTTTTCTCTGTGGTATTTGGCTACTCTGGTATCACTGTTAAACCTAACACTAAAGAGTCTATAAAACTTCTAAAACTCTGTCATAATTAAAAAAAAAAATTTATTGTTGATGTGAAGACAGAAAGTGGTTTTAAGGTATTTATAGGAAATAAAAAGGTTTTATAGGAAATTACAACATTCAGAAATTCCAACATCTTTTAAGACAGTTTTTAAGACTGAGTTTGAGAAGAAATGCCATAAGGAAGCAATGATGTTATCTCTACTCTGGTCTCACTGTAATAGTTATTTCCTGTGTCAGAGTTTATAGCAAGGAAAACAAGAAATGTGAAGAAGTTAAACAAGTAACAGTGTATCTCATTAATATGCATGTAGTGAAAAGCTGCATTGTCCCATACATCTGTGATTAAAACAAAACTGCTGCAGCCACAGGCAAACTTGTAAACATTTGTGTTAAAGCCAGATGCAGACTAATTTGATTTGATCAATACTTATGATACTGTGTTAAGTAATATCATTTTTGAAAGATTGCTCAAATTAGTGGTGAGATTAACAGCATTTTTATGTGCTTTGCTGAATAGCAAATGATGTTGGCATCATCTTAAGCATGTTGCTGAATTAGTGCCACTATGTACAAGACTTTTAGATCCGAAATGAGCAAAATAACACACAGAAATTAATTTTTTTTCCCTTTCGCTTTAGATGAACTTCGTCAAGCTATCGTGGCCATGATGAATAGAAAGGATGAACTTGAAGAACAGAATAGGTAGTTTTCTTTTTCTAGTCAAGAGACACTATAATTTTAAACAATATTAAGCTATGCATAATCTTTGTGTAGTCTTTTTGATGTATGTATTATTGTTCTGTGAAAGGTAAGCCTAATACTTCAATATTCAGCTATTGATACTGAAGAGTAATGTCTGCAGGTCAACTTTTTCCTTTGAATTCGAATCACATATAATTCTTTGTATCTTGGGAGTTTCGCCAGTTGTAGTTTTTTCAAAACCAAAACTTACAGCCAAAAGATACTTAAGATAGCTTTCCAAATGAGAAAATGTTTGTCCTTATAAAAACATTAAAGGAAAATGTCCTTTTTTCCCCTTGTGGTGCAGAAGTGATGTAGGACAGCTAACAATGTTATGCTGAAAGTGGCTGTCATTTGTGGGTGTCTTTATGTTTACTTGGGGCAAAATGATGATGTAAATGCAAAAATAAGTCACTTAAAATGCTATCAAACCTACTTTGTATTTATTTAGTCTATTGGAATGCGTTATTAGATGAATGAAAATACAAATGGTAACAGAGGCTGCTGCCTTCTTCCAGATCTCTGAGAAATCTTCTTGATGGAGAGATGGAGCATTCTGCAGTGCTAAGGCAGGAAATGGACAACTGGAGAAGGAAAGTAGCAGAACAGGAAGAGCGACATGCCACGAAAGTCCAAGCCTTGGCACGGTAAGAAGTGCTGAAAGTGTCATAAAAAGTAACAGCAGTGGAACAAGGGAATAAATATTCTGCATACAAGAAAAAATAATTTTCAAGTAGTTTAGTTTTTACAAAAGCATAAATGATTTAGGACTAAAAATCCCATGGAATGTAGTTGAATTTAAGCTGAAAAAAACCTTTGGAAGATTTTCTGACAAATTTAGTGGGTTTGTGGTTTTTGTTTTGTTAAGTGTTAACAGTAAGTGAGAGTTCAAAATATTAGTAAAACCACCATTACAGCTTCAGAGGAAAGAATATTAGTGAGCTGAATTTATGACATCTGGTTTAATTTTAAAAAGTAATTAGGCTAATATTAAGAAAACTAAGCCATGAAAAAGCAGCTATTAGATAATAAGACTAGATACAAAGGAATATGTGTATGAATAAAGTAAATGTAAGAAGACTTTTCTCTACTCAAATCTATTTTGTCCGGTTCTAACCCCTCCTCACTCTTTTTAATTAATTTTTATTTTACTTGATATTTGGGAGATTCTTGGTAGAGCTGTCTGCCCCATCTGGAACAAATCACAATACAAAGGTCCTGGTTTTTTCCTTCTCTTGGATATATGATATTCTTAATGTTGTTAAAATACCTGGCACTGTCTGCGAACAGTATTTTTCCAAACCTCAAGTCTGATGCAGCTTTTAAATATAAGGGGGCAGGGAGGGGAACAGAGACACCATACCATTGTTTATGTGAACAGACTGATGTTGCTGTCCTAGAATAATGAAATGCTTATTGCAGTTGTGGAAATGGCTGCTTCGGTGTGTGTGTAAAATGTAGGGTTTTCTCCAAAAATACACAAGCTAGTTTGTTGGGATTCTAGCTGTCAGATCTGGAGCCAGTGAGGACTTGTTTTGGACACTATTTCATTTTAATATTACTCTACAATATTTCCTCTGGTAAATGTCTTATATAGTTCCACACTGAGATTAGTATGGGGACCCCTTTCCTACCAGCAAGTTCTTACTTCAGTCACTAGAAATTGTGCTGAGCGGTCCTAGTGTCAGTTAAATTGAGTAGGAATATTTGTGTCTTTATTTGTTGCTTTCAGTTGTGTAGAATATATCAGTGTCAGCTGCTGACACAGATACCCTTCTGGATGTACCCTCATGTATGTAAGCAGTGAAGAATGGATTATCAGTCCTCTTCAGTGACACTTCCATCCAATCTGTCTTCCTTCTATCTGATTATTTATACATGACTCTGTTTTCCTTGGGCTAATGTTGTTTTTCTTGTCCAGTTGTCAGGTTTTCATGGCTGACCACTTTATCAACCACTGTATCATAAGCAACAGTTGTTGCCTAACAGTATAAACAGGAATTTCTGAAGTGGTGCAACTGCTTCCCCCTAGCTCAAGGAAGCTCAGCTGGAACAGGTTGTTCAGGACCATTTCCAGTGAGGTTTTGAATATCTCCACAGATGGAGACTCCACAACCCCGCTGGACAATGTTGTTGGCAGTGACCTATTGGCAATACTCTTCCTAATGCAGTGCAAGATGCTGTTGGCTTTATTTGTGACAAAAGGTGCATTGCTGGCTTGTGGTTAGCTTGTCCACCAGGACTCCAAGATCCTTTTCCATAGAGCTGCTTTCCAGTCCCCAGCATGTATGGGTGCTTAGGGCTATTCCTCCCCAGATGCAGGACTTTGCATTTCCCCATGTTGAACTTCAAGGGATTTGTCTGAGCCCAATTCTCCAGCCTGTCCAGGTCCCTCTGAATGGCAGCACAACCATCGGGTGTATCAGCTGCTCCACAGTTTTGTGTTGGCTGTGAACTTGCTGAGGGTGCACTCTGTCCCAGCATGCAGGTCATTAATGAAGGTGTTAAACAACATTGGTCCTGGTAGTGACTTGCCTCCAGCTTGGCTTTGTGCCACAGCTATGCTGAAAGAAAAGAATTTTAACCCTCCCCTTGTCTAAATGTGATTTAACTTAAGAAAGACCTTTTGAAGGTAAATGCTGCTTGTAATAGTGTGATTTCCTTCGTACAATTCTAAATAAGCTCTAGAGTAACCTGTGATGCCTAAGATCTTGGGGATGATTCACATATATAGTAAACAACAAACCTATCCCTAATGTTAAATAAGATCAGTAATCTGTGGCTTATCACGGAGAAGTGTTTTCTGCATGTACAGGCAGAGTCCTTAGCGTCAATCGTGAAGTACCACAGCTGAAATTCCTATAAGCATTTTATTGCATAGCAGAACCAGTATCTGAAAATGATAAATATAAAGCTTTTTTTTTTTTTAAAAAAAGTATTTAGAACGTTACTAATTCTGCTTTTGATGGCACATCAAACTGAACTACTCACTTCAAGGGAGGGAGAGATATGCATAACTGGGTTTGACATTCATGCGATGTAGGGCAATTGAGACAATGCAAATACTTCATCATTTAATATTCATGTTTCAGGTTATAGGAATTGTATATTCATATTTCTTTGACTCACTTCATCCACAGTTTTAGAATTTGCAGTGACATATGGGTGAATCAGGTATTTGTCATGCACATACCTTTTTAAAGAATAGTCAAGGAACTTTTATAACAAGATCTAAAGAGGTGCTCACTTAAGCTAACTTGCCAGTTTTAAACAAGTTTAACTTTTCTTATTGCTATGGAGACTGGGTATGCTATGTTAATTGTTTTTCTGAAAGTCAGTTTACCTTGTCACGTGATAAAAAGCGTAGGGAGCTGCCTAGGTACAACAAATTCTTGTGTCACCAGTTGTTTTGGACTTCAGATGCAGTTCTTCAGTGATTCATTGCAACTCATTTTCTAGCACATCAGAAACTTTGCAAATAGCTATTTTGGAATATAGGGTTTTTTTCTAAATTCTTTTGTTGGTTCACTTTGTACACTGTAGGTGATGCTGAGGCAATAGTAAGAGTGGTAAAATTTTTAAAATAAATAATATTTTAAACCAGGGATTTTGGCAAGGTGAGTAATTTGAAGAATTTGAAATTACAAAAATTTTGGGAACGCTTTGTAAGTGCTGCATAATACACTGGATGAGTTAGCAGAAACTAAGTTTCAGGTGTTTTGTAATAGTGAAATCTCACTGTTTACCTTGAAAACAATTGATCACATGACTAGAGTAGAAACATTTCCTCAACAGTAATATTCTGAACATTTTAAGGCAAGGAAAATAATTCAGTAACAATGACTATTGTAATTTGATGAACAGATATGCTCCAGATTATGAGAGCTGATATTTATGTGTGTCCCCAAAGCTCTGGCAAAGAATTTGACGTAAATATCTTCCTGAAGGCTTTGAGAACACAAAGTTCAGTGATGCATCAACCAGTGTTGAAATAATTACTTCTGGATATCTGCAAAATTGATTTAGTCAGCTGGTCTCCTAGGCTCTCTGAAGACGCTCTGGTCTCCTAGGCAAAATACTAGCTTACTTCAGAGAAATTCTCCTGAGTTTACTGGGTTCTGTTTGAAAAATGGAGAAATACTTATGTCATTTTAGTTTCAAGCAGTGGTAATCTTGTTCTTCTGCATGAAGTATTTGAATAGCTCTTTTGTAACTGTTATGATCTTGTTCCAAAAGGAGCAGTCTCAGCATTCAACCTACTTCCTAGCCTTCCCATAGAATAGACTAAATAGACTCTCTAGTATCATTTTGTAAGCTGCTTTTTGTTGTGGTTTCCACACCCCCCCCACCATCAGTGAACCTTTCACAAATTACATGGACATACAGTGCCTGTGGCTTCTTGGCAATGCTAAAGTTTTTTCATTGATTTTTTTTTCTATATGGAATACTATTACATCCCTTTGTGAGGTAAAGAAATTGGTGTGAAATTGGATAATCTCATATTGCATATTCTTAGACTATATTCAGAAATGTTGGAGGAAAGCAGTTTACAAAGGACAGGCTTTGTAGCAAGCAGAGTAGATAGAGAAGATGATAATGCATTGCGTAGGGAACTGGGGGATGAGAATTTGACTATACTTTATCTTACACTTTTATGTACCTTCTGTTTATTGTACATTCTGTAACCTAATCTGCCTCCACTTATCTAGTGTCTGTATTATTTAAGCCACACTGCTTTTGGGTTTGGCATTTTATATTAATCTGTTTTACAACACTTCATTCAGAGCCACAGCACTTCAGTGATGGGTGAAATGATGGGTTGAAATGACTGCATCACTTACCTTAAGCAGCTTCTGAGAGGGGGGGAAAAATATCTCTTGTCCTATATTCAATGATTTTTTTCCTGCTTAGTTAGTTTGTGATGTCACAAGTTAAAAAAACATTTTCTAAAAAGAGCGAGATACATTATTTCATAAGAAAAACAATTTCCTCATATTTCTTATCCACAAAGGCATTTTTTGCTTTTTCAGATGTGATATCAATGCTAAGAGAGAGCCCTTTCATAATTTAGATTTGAACACAGTCTGTGTTGTGAAGCTATCATGAGAATAGTTTTCAGTTTATCATGCATATGGTGTTTGTCTTTCATGACAAGCAGCTATCACATTTTCCCTTGTTACAGTTCTTTTCAGAGATTGGTTTTATACTGTAATCTCAGTATATTGTATATAGTTCAACTTTCACTTCTACGAGTAATAGTTCTCATTTTCCTTGTTTCATTTAAGGTACATATGATTACAGTTAATTGTGATCCTGCACCTTCTAATAGTAGGGTCATAGGATAATTCAGGTTGAAAGGCATCTCTGAAGTCCTCTAGCCCAACCTCTGTATATAGGTTTTACATATTCTTGCTGTACACTGTTTATTTTGATTAATTCTCAAGTTTCATGCATTTTTTAAATTATTTGGAGATTTGGTACAAATATATATATATATTTTTTTTTCCTAAAGCACTTAAGTTTTTATCAAGACATAGGCATCTGTTGGATTTTTTTGTTTTGTTTTGGTTTTTTTGGGGGTTTGAGTTTCGTTTTTTTCAGGTTCTTTTCTTACCATGCTCATTTTATAGAAGTCCTAGAGGAATTTTTATATCTTTTTCAAGAAGCAGTTTTGTGGTTTGTTTAGGTTTGGTTTCGGTTTTTTCTTTTTCCCCTCTTTCTTTCTCTCCCCTACCCTCCCACCCACCCCCCCCGCCCTGAGGTATAGGAAAGTAAGTCCTGTAAGGCCTCTTCGTCTGCAAGAAAATTCATAACTTAAAGGTATATTGTTCTTTAACCTTTTAATAAAATTTTTGTAAGTAAGCTTTTATCAAATGCTTTCTTACTGGTGTTCATTTGTATTAACAGCCAGAAATCTTATTTTGACAAACATGATGCATCTAATTTGACTTGCATAGTAAACCTTAACTGTGCTTGGTGTATGTATGCATGCTTCGACAAGCATAAGCGTCTTTCACAAAAACTTTGTGGATATGACCTCCTTCAACTCCCCTTTTTCCACCCATAATGATAGTTTTTAAAAGGAATGTTATAGCACAAGGAAGGTCGTGGAGATTTCACCTGTGGGGCCTTCGTCCTTCTCCAGGAATACAGCAGAAGTCCCAGCAGGGGGGCTGTATTTAAATGTGTTTGTGTTTCTCTAATCATACTTTTGGAGAGATTTTGGAGAGAAACCTGTTCTATCAGAAACTAACTTTGTATTTGTCTTAAGGAAAAAAAGAAGTGGGAAAATGCATATAGTTTTTTCTTCGTCTTGGAGACACAAAGCTTCAAAGATGTCCTGCTAATCTGCTTCTCATGTGTACCAAAATAACAAAAAATTATAGAGAGACCTGGGGAGGAGCTAAATTCTGGTTTCATAGGATGCTTTAAATTCATTTTTTTGTGATTGAATTTCAAACCTTAGTATTTTTTCAATATAGCTCTTAATGTGCGTTTTCTAGTTTTATAATCAAACAACCAAAGAAAAGTATGTTTTGTATCATCTTTCTGCATAAGTAATCATCAGTAGTATAAAGTTTAATCAATAACACACACTAGGCCTGTGCCATGCGAGCAAAAAGTAATTTGTAGGAATACTAGGTTGCCATCCTCCATCAATGAGCTGATACAGGGTAAAATGACACATCGCTCTGTCTTTCAGCTACTTATTAACATGGGAGAAGTGATCAGGCAGGGAAATCTGTTATAATTGAGGTTTTGCAGATGGTGTGCTTTTAGTGGCTTAGTTCTCTGCCTTTGTTCTCCCAAGTATTTAAGACTGATTTTTTTTTTCCCCTCTTCCTTTTTTCTTCTCTCTCCCCTTCAACTTGTACTTAGAGTCTTGTCACTTATTCCGCACCACAGAATGTGGGATTGTTTGGAGCCTTTCAAAAGATCTTGAAAGCATTGTATTTATTACTAGTGTCATAACAGGCTAACAGTTTTGCTTCAAGTTAGATGGTAAAGTTTGGATAAGTTGCAAAAGTAAAGCTAGGGCCTTCACATGGAAGTATTTAACGTCCTTAACAATAGGTAGTGCTGTTGGGTCAGCTGGACAAGAATTTCTGCAAATCTGATCCTTAACTCCTGTACAGGAGTTTCTCCTCCTATAAAATACTTCCTATGAATATCTGCTATAACGCCTCTTATAGTAATTTTTTTTTTAAAACATGCTCTGATAAAAAGAGCTATATAAATTCATATCTATAAGGATGGGCCCTCTTTGGAATCTAGTTAAATAGTAGTGATGAGAAAGAAATGTCAAAGAATGAGAAGTAATAAGATGATGAAGAGGCATATTAGAAAGTTGTGACTGGGCCATAGTATCCTGCTTTGAATTTCAGTCTTGTGTCAAAAAACTTAAGTGAATTAAAGTGTTCTTGAAGTTCATCTGTACTGTATGCATTTTAAGTTGATAGGCACAATAGTAAAAAATTGATTTTTTTTAACGCTGTCTCAGAACAAACAGAAGGCAGTGAGTCTTTTCTCAAATGTAGAAATGAGATGGTGTATGATTATTTAATGAGAATCCTTGAAACTCAATTACAATATATTGTATAAAGTTATTTTCATGCAGACATATTTACACTTCTCGTGAGAAATCTTTTTGTCTAGCTGTCATAATTTTTTTAAATGAATGAATTATTTAGACTTGTTTTAATATAATATATAGAATTAAACTGTGCTTCTGATTTTTTTTTTTCCCTAAATCTGAATACCAGCATCCGTCTCTGGTGGAAAAACTGACTTGTTCTTTGTAGTCTAGGAAATAAAAAATATCATAAAATGCATGAAATCATCAAGGACTTTGTTAAAAATTGCTAGTTGTGTAATCAATAGTTTCTTCTCAATTATTTAGCAACCTCCTGCTAAAGGACTGAATAAAATTGGGGTTACATAGTTCAGAAAACTGATTTGAAATCCATAGAAATATAGTACCAGTCTAGGGTTTTCATATATAAATATGGCATTGCTAACAACAGCAGTTTGTTTTTGTGAGTGTGTGAGTGTGTGTATATATAAAAATATGTATTTTGTGTGTGTGTACCTACATAGTACGACAAGGACCATCAAACACATTTGCATGCGTTTCTGAACACTTCTCATTCTTAAATAAATTCCAATAAGTAAAATGCCTACCTTTCTGTGCATTATCTGTTTCCAGCTTTCTGTAATCTGTTACATATCTAGGGCTTCATAATTCCTAGACCTTGTACCACTCCTCTGGCATGATTTTGACCTGCCTATGTTCTCTCTAACCAGCTGTGGCTTTCTTGTGTGTGATGTTATGTGCTGCACTGGTGGCACCTATGTATTTCTACCCTGATAATTTCTTAAAGAAGAGTAAAAGTTGTCTGAATTCGCTATTTTGCAACACATTTTAGTTAAGTTTCTTCTCTATAAATACTTCTGTCATACTTGGTTAACCGAATAGGCTTAGACAGATAATTGAATTTTCAGACATGCGATTTGTCAGCTTTGAAAATTTTTAGTTTCCCCCAAATATAAACTAAGGTGCTTAATGTTGTTAGGTGGAGCTATGATAGTACCTAGTCTGGATACTTGTACTTTCCAAAGAAAAATGAGACAGGCACAGGCAGTGAAATATGAGTTGAAGGGATTAACTTAATTTCTTCTCTTATGGTTTCCATTTAGGAATGATATGTGGAAAACTTTTACCTTGAATATTTTTATTGAAGTGCTGGCATTTTCTTAACAATGATAAAGTCTGTTTCTAAAGCTGAATTCTTCTTTGCTTGACTTTAATTACTTGGACAACTAATAAAGTGGTTATCTAATTTTATACTGGCCATTCTGAATTTCTTTGTCTTGTATCCCATCCTTATTTTTTAATCTACTGTTGATTTAGATAGTATAATTTTTCTGCCATCAATGTAGCATACTATAGAAAAATTTAAATGGAAAAATCTAAATTAAACAATTAATGAAAAGTTTTTGATTATGAAATAACCTGTTTCACTGATGTGTTCATGTGGCCCTGGAAAAACTAGTTTTCCTGTATTATTTACTGCATAATTATTTTATTTATCTTGATGACACAACTTAGATAAAGCTTATTATTACAGATAGTATGTTTGTTTCCACTGAAATGGGGTTTCCTCTATTTTGAGAAAACAATAATATTAATTTTTCTGTTCTTCTTATCAACAGAGAAAATGAGGTGCTAAAAGTACAACTTAAGAAGTATGTAGGAGCTGTCCAGATGCTCAGAAGAGAAGGTCAAACAGTGGAAGGTAAGGATAAAATGAAGTGGGGGAAAAAAAATTCCATGGACAGGGTTTGTTTTTCTGTGTGCTACCGTTGAGACAAGAGTTTATTGGAGGCATAAGGATATTAACCAAATGATGGAAGTGACTCCTGGACTTGTGTAAAAACTGCCAATGAAAGAATAACCAGTGAACAGCCATGTCTCTGGTTTACAAGAATCTGCTTGGTGTGGTGGTTTTTTTTCTGTGTGGTTTTTTTTTTTCTTTTGTGGTTTTTTTTTTTTTTAATTGATTGATCCTGGAATGGATCTCTGCAGATAACCAGCCACCCAATTCTGTGCAAGCCCTGGTCCATAACCAACACTTCAGCCACACAAAACAATCCTAGTGTGGCTGGGGACATGGTTCCCACTTCCACATGCAACCCAGTATGACATCAGCCCTCCCTCTGTTGGAAAATATCAGCATCTGAAAAGATGACAGTTCTGTTTCTATGAGAACTGTCCCTGATGCATCTCTGACTGGGTGTTTGCTGTTGTGTGAACAGTTTTGTAATGCAGATTGATATAAAAGAAAAAGAATGTTATGTGATGGCATACTATCAAATTACTGCTGAGTAGAACCAATCATGAAGTCTTTGCCTTCCTTGCTGAGTCTTGGCCAAAACAAATGAAATCATTTACATGAAAATAAGAAGGGGTTAGCAAGAGATAATTATAAGCCCTATTCATCTCTTCCAACCATGTAGAGTAATGTCTCCCAAGAGTGAAAAGAACATACTTGATATCTTTTCCTTTTGAGAAAAATACCAATGTATTAATTTTTTTCAAAAAGAAACTTTCCAGAAAAAGCCATCAGTAGAAATTTGAATTTAAAAAATAATCTGTGAATAATGTAATATCGGAACATACGAATAATTACTTTGAGGAGAAAAATCTTAGCATCTCTAGATTATACTGTTAGTATTGTTTTGGAGATCAGTATTTGCAGACTCTTTGAAATAGACTCTGTATTAAGACTGGAGATTCACTTTCTTTGCTAAGTTGCTCTGACTCTAAAGAGCAGATTTTATATCTGAAAGATAATGAATTATCAGCATTTTCTTATTGGTCAGTGTCCATGACGGGATGAGTTGGAGTCTTGATTCTGAATCATCTTCTGGTGGGACCCGTATTTCACCTGACTACAGAAGGTGTTTTGAGACATGAGGTGGCTTTTCAGAAATTGGCACCATCTGTCTTCTTTTTTTTTAATTGGCATATTGTGGTCATATAAGTGGCTGTATGAATTAATTCTGCATTATTTCTGCTCTTAAGGGCTAGTCACTATACTTATCTATAGTTTAAAAACTTCATTCATCCTTAAAAGAATTTTTGTTAGTGAGAACACATGCTTTTACTTCCGACTTAGCTGGAGTGTAGTGATTCATATTAAGAATTATTCACGAAAACCATCGCCTAAGTTTCTTATAATAGCAGAAATTATCCTTCATTAGATACTGACAGTTTGCATGATGAGTGTAATTATAGGAAAAGAAAAAAAAATATTTCTAGGCTAGCTATATTCTGCCATGTTAAGATTATGCAAACTAGTGCATGATAAGAATAGAAATTGAGTAGGATGGTCAGATTTTATAGATGAAAAAGGAGGATGGAAGAGTACCAATATTTCTAAAAATGAATACATGTATGCTTTATGCTCAAATGATATTTGATCAATCTACAGTAATTTTATGTAATATTTACCATTAGTGACCAGAATAAATTTCAGCTACATGCACTATTTATAATATTCTTTCTTATTCTAACTTCATACATTATATTTTTATAAAACCAGTTTTTTTTTTCCTTAGCTACCATTGGAGAGTTATGTGACATTTTTAGTAATGGGACCTCTGACTCAAAAAAGTATTTAAGCATGTAAATAATCCCTGAGAACTAATATGTTCAGATACAGTTCAAAAAAGGAGAGTGAAACAAAAAACCCATTTTTTTCTTTTACCAGAATTAGAAAATCTATTGCACCTATGGTTTATATACATAACTTGCAGTATTTCGTTGTAGGCATTCAAATTTTTCAGATGTGAGCCTTTGTAATTAAGAATATTTGCATTACTAGAAAGAGCTATTTGTACTTTTCAGTACATATATCAATGTGTAACTTAAGGCAAATTATTGAATTCCAATTGTGGTATAACTTAAAGTGACTGTAACAACTTATCTTAACTAATTTTGTTCTTAATTAGCTTACATGCTTAAAAGAATTGCAGAATATATTTACAAGACCTGTTTTATTACTGTGTTCTGAGATTGTGGCAATTTTGTGAAGAAAATAGGATGAAGAAAATACTGTTTCCTGTGCTTTTGTCATTTTAAGTTAAAATTCTTGTTGGTTTCTTATATTTTAATTTACACGCTCATAGGTTAATGTTCTTGACATCTAACTAGCCTTACATGTAGACAGGGATGTAGAGTTCTGATCTGTTTAAACTTGGAAAACTCCCAGCTGTCCTCTTTTTTGTAATGTTAGCAAATTGTCTTCATCTGGGAGGCATAAACTGTTGCATACAACTAATTTCACTGCTGCCCTATGTTATCATGAGTAGTTTTAATGATGATTAATCTTCTTCCAAATGGTATCAAAACAAAAGTCTTAAATGTATTGTAGATTTTAAAGCACACTGTGTTTAGACTTTCTGTGAAACTATTTTGGAAGAATCAAAACAAACTGAGCTTCTGCTGTTATTTTTTACTATAAATAGAGAAGAATCTACATGTTTGCTACAGTAATTGGATCAGGTGCTATTGAGTATGGCTTTTAAATGGTTTCCTAAAATAATGAATGAAGGTCAGTATAATACTTTGCCTTGCGGTGACTTAAAAGAACCTAAAAAACTGCTCAGAAGACGTGATTATAAAGAAATTGCCCTAGAGTCAGAACTGTGTCAAGTTCAGAATATCATACCAGTTTTCAAAATGAGTGATCACTGCCATAGACCGAGCAGTTTGATATTGTTATTTAAATATTTAATAAATAGCCATCACAGAATCCCAGGTTGGAAGGGACATCAGGGATCATCTAGTCCAACCTTTCTGGGAAGAGCGCAGTCTAGACAAGATGGCCCAGCACCCTGTCCAGCCGACTCTTGAAGGTGTCCAATCTGGTTGAGTCAACCACTTCCCTGGGGAGATTATTCCAATGGTGACTGTCCTCACTGTGAAAAATTTTCCTCCTGTGTCCAGTTGGAATCTCCCCAAGAGCAACTTGTGTCCATTCCCCCTTGTCCTCTCCATGTGACTCCTTGTAGAAAGGGAGTCTCTATCTTCTTTGTAACTACCCCTTAAGTACTGGTACATGGTGATGAGATCCCCTCTAAGCCTCCTTTTCTCAAGGCTGAACAAACCCAGCTCTCCCAGCCTATCCTTGTGTGGCAGGCTTCCCAGTCCTCTGATCATCTTGGTGGCCTTTCTCTGGACCCCTTCCAGCCTGTCCACATCCTTTTGGTATAGCGGGGACCAGAACTGTACACAGTACTCCAGGTGTGGCCCGACAAGCGCTGAGTAGAGAGGGATAATGTTTTCTTTATCTCTGCTGGCGATGCCCTTTTTGATGCAACCCAGCATCCAGTTGGCCTTCTTGGCCGCAGCAGCACCCTGTTTGCTCATGTTGAGCTTTCTGTCCACCAGGACCCCCAGGTCCCTTTCCGCAGAGCTGCTCTCCAGCCAAGTGGATCCCAGTCTGTGCTGCATTCCCGGATTATGTTTTCCCAGGTGCATGACCTTACACTTGTCCTTGTTGAACTTCATAAGGTTCTTGCTGGCCCACTCCTCCAGCCTATCCAGATCTCCCTGCACAGAAGCTCTCCCTTCTGGAGTGTCTACTTCCCCACTCAACTTGGTGTCATCTGTAAACTTCATCAGGCTACACTTGATGCCATTATCCAGATCACTTTTAAAGTTATTGAATAACATTGGGCCCAATATCGATCCCAGGGGGACCCCGCTTGTGACAGGTTGCCACTTGGAAAAGGAGCTATTTACCACCACCCTTTGGGTGTGGCCTGTCAGCCAGTTCCTCGCCCACTGCACAGACCACTTGTCTAGGCCATAACACATCAATTTCTCCAGGAGGAGGCTGTGGGGGACCATATCAAAGGCCTTGGAGAAGTCCAGGTAGACAATGTCCACCGCCTGCCCCATTTCAACCAGGCAAGTCACTTTGTCATAGAAGGCCACCAGGTTTGTCAAGCACGATCTGCCTTCAGTGAAGCCGTGTTGGCTTTTCCCAGTCACGTGCTTCATTTGACTTGTGATGGCCCCCAGGAGGATTCATTCCATAACTTTCCTAGGGATTGAAGTAAGGCCGATGGGCCTATAGTTACCCAGATCCTCCCTCGAGCCTTTCTTGTAGATAGGGGTAACATTTGCCTTTCTCCAGTCCTCTGGGCCATCCCCCGTTCTCCATGACTTCTCAAAGATTATGGAGAGTGGCCTTGCAATGACATCAGCCATCTCTCTCAAAACCCTCGGGTGGATGGCGTCAGGGCCCATCTATTTGTAGGGGTCAAGCTCCTGTAGTAATTCACGTACTAACTCTTCCTTCACTGATGGTGGGTTGGTGTTTGGATCAACCGGCAATTTTGTTCCCAAAGCCTGGGACCCAACAGTGTTGGTAAAGACAGCGGTGAAGGAGGTGTTGAGGATCAGCAGGAGTTGGATGTCTACCATTTTTTTCAAACCTGCTTAGATACAATAATATTATGTGTATGAAAATGCTGATATTAGAAGTTTCTGGCTGAAGAACTTCAATTAAGATGTACAAGAAATAGCTCTTAAAATAGCTTTCAAAATTAACTTAAAATAATAACATTTTGAATGTATGTGGTGTTCTTCAAATCCCAGGCTCAGGAGTATTTAATCAGATGAATTATGGTGTCTTCTATCTACCTTATAGTGGTTGTATATATAGTTTAGATTTTGACAAATGGTGAAAGCATTTTTTAAACCTCTCTTTTATTAGGGCTTGTTTATATGTGCTAACTTGTTTTTTTAGAAATTAATGATCTGTGAGGAAAAGTTGAATTGAGTTTTGTGTAAATTGGAGAATAGGAGACTTACTTAGAATAGGCCTTAAAGTGATCATCAGATACATAAATGATAGCTGGGAACAGAATAGAATAAACTGTAGTGTTCATTTGCTGTGCATAAGAAAAGAAGTAGTGGGCTTAAATGGCAGGTGAAGGAAGTTTGATTAGCTATCACGAAAACCTTTCTGAGAATACTACTTAAAGTTAAATAGATTGTGCAGGGAAGCATGAAATCTCCATTATTGGAGGTTTCTAGGAATAAATTAAACGATTAACTGCAGGAATGAAATAACTGCAGCTGATTCTGCTTTATGCAAAAACATTAATTACTAGATGAAGTATGGAATGTCCATTCTCAGTCCTATTTTCTGTAGTTTCTATGTTATGTGAGTAGTCTCTGCAAGTAGTATGAAACAATATTTTGGAAGTATAAAAAAGACTTAGAAGCATAGGCTTAGTTTTCAAAGGCTTTGGGTAGGAATTGCAGTTCCTACCTATGTATATTAGATAGCTGTAGTTGTGGAACAGCCAAATGCTTTTAGTTTGCATTTTTTTCTGTTGAGAGTACCTGTCTAAATACTGCTTACAAGAAAGCTCCCTGCAGAATTTGTATTTTAGTATTTGTAATACTGTTTAATATTACACCCTATTTTGATGCTTCTAATAACTGTTTGTTTTAGAGCTATTTTAAACAGTTTTCTTAGATGTTTATGTAATTTAACATTTTAATTTGAGGTATCTCTTTGTTTTAGTTCTGTCAAACATTTGGAGCACTGATGGTGAATTTACTATTCCAGAGCAAAAGCAAGTAGAAAACAATGAGGAACTGGCCAACTCTTACGAAAGAAAATTGATTGAGGTAAAATTTGAACTGCACATATTTTATGGATTTGTAATTGTAACATAACATTTGAAGTTTTAAATAGTTTCTTTGCTTATTTGTTATTTTCCCCCATTAATGTAAAAGAAAAGTCTGATTTTTGCTTTAGAAAGAAAGAAAGGAAATATTTAATTTTCAGGCTTCTGTGGTTAAAATACAAATTTGCTCATTCAACTTCAAAGTGTATTTCAAGCAATTCAGAGTATTAAAGATACTTTTCCTAACAAGGATACACATTTATGCTTTGATATTAAAATGAAGGTTTTAGTAAATAAACAAGTTCCTTAAGGTTATAACTGATGGCGGGGAAGTTGAAAGCATCACAGACAATAGGTTTCAGGTAGTGTGTAAGTTACAATACATAATTGCAGGCATTGCTGTTTTGTCAGTTGAGCTTTAAAATGAGGACATACTGAAATCTGTAGCTTTTTCTGTGCTTTCGTACTGTTTTCTGATTGCCAAGCTGTATTTCATTTTTCTATTGCTTTACCATGTAGCTTATTGAATACTGCAGTATGGAAACAGGTGATAGAAGCTACTAGTTCTGTTGATATGACCATAAGTTCTTAATGCAAGATTCACTTTGAAGACTAATGTAAAATTCATTTTTTAAAAAAAATAATCACGGTTTCATCCTAAATTTAAATACAAATTATTTTTCCAGACAAAAGTAATGAAATTTAATATCTAATACCCATATCTCCTATTAAATATTAAATGAACATTTTTATAAAAAGTAAAACAATTCTCAATGTCTTTCTCTTGCCCAAAATACTCTGAAATTGGATACTTCTATTAACTGATTAACATGAAGATGACTAAAAATGCAGGTTGTGCATCAAAGAGATTAATATAGTTCTTCTAAAACATTCATACTGGGTTATCCTTTTCTCATAGGACCATGTGAAACTAATCCTCTCCCTAATGCATACCTTTGGTTGGGTTCTTCTGACTATTTTCCTCTGTTCTGTACCTGTCAAAAGAATATCTTAATTAAGAACACTGGTAAAATATCTTTCAGCTTTGAAAGTATCCTGCTTAGTTCTACAAAGTTTGTTCTGCATGTTCAGGAATTTGTTGCTAACACTTTTGAGTTTGTGGTAGACAGTGTTAGCAGCTGCACTGATGACACAGCAGTGGGTATAACCACTGGAAAACCTTGCTGGACATCACGTCCAGAAGAGGAAGTCTGCATCTGAGTCTCACTTACTAGTCTGTAACAGTATCTTCACATACTCAGAATAGGATGTAACCCCTGTAACAATCCAGATGTGTTTATGAAAAATCAATACTCCTTTTCCCCTCCACAAATGAAGATGTGAAGTCTTGTTTTCAAAGGTTTGCTTGCACTGTGTTCCAAATTGAGGACTAGGATGGAAACGACTCTTTAAATGCTGTTCTGGCAGTTCCATTCAGCTAGAATTAGGTCTGAAAAATGTTCAGACTTAACCAGTTTTAATAACTATTACTTTGTGCCTAGTAGACTATTTCAACTGAAGAAAAAGATTCCCTTGAATTTCTTGGTAGCTGACCAGGATATTGAAGTC
Organism: Phalacrocorax aristotelis; assembly: GCF_949628215.1. Classification (NCBI taxonomy): domain Eukaryota; kingdom Metazoa; phylum Chordata; class Aves; order Suliformes; family Phalacrocoracidae; genus Phalacrocorax; species Phalacrocorax aristotelis. The sequence goes on from NC_134285.1 coordinate 11,306,968, forward strand.
ACCCCACAGAGAATAGCTGTAAAGAGAATAAAAAGAATGGCTCTGCTGAGTAATTAGAGATTTTTTGTTTTTATCCATTGGAAATGGCTTTATTTAAAATAATATAGTGAAGAAATTTTCAGTTTCTTAACGAATTTCTAAAAAAGTTTTTATTTATCAAAGTTCTTTAATTATAATCTGTAAATCTGTTGATTTAACCAAGTGGATAAAGAAAAGTTGCAACTAAAAATTCTGAAGAAATAAAGAAACTTAAACTTTTTATTGAATGTTATGCTTAAAGCAGTATTAGAGAAATTTTTGTAAAAATTCTGCATAATTTTTTTTTAGTGGTGTATTTCCTTGGAAATAGTAGTGAAACATCTATCTAGTTACCACAGTTTCTTCTAAACCCCCTTGTCAAAGCTTGTTGGGATATTGATAAGTCTTTGGATACCTCTACTGATTCCCATGTTTTCCAATGTCATATGCTTTGGGACTGGAATTCTATTTTGTTTTAGAAGAGAGAGTAGGTTGATTTATATAACTCTCAAGCCATGTATAATAAAGTCTGTTTAAAATGGTCATAAGATGTGTTTTGGGCCACCACTACGCATTGTTAGCATGTTTGCTATATTTAAGGTAAAATTATGTTTCATTTGCTTTGTCCTGCTTATGTAATGTTTGTCAGAGTAACATCCTCAGAAGCGTTCTTGTGTTACATGCCGAGGGAGAGGCAAACTCTTCGTAGTTTGCATTGCAACTAAGCTCAATGTAAACAATTACTGAAGACCTGCTGCCATGTCAGACCTGATATTGCTAAGAATTTAAAATGAAGCAAAACAAACAAAAAACTTCAAACAATTGGGGTATTTGTACATCTTTAGAAGACCTGTGGTCACATTGTTATCTGTAAGACATTGTTTCCAGTTGGTCTATTCTTTCTCTTTGTGGCTGTAGATGAGTAAAGAACTAGTAGTACACACATCTAATTAAAGAGGCTATGACATCAACTTTCCTTGTAGTTTTAGCCTTTTGATAATTTTGTACTCTATATAAGAGTAATTTTATTGGTGGACTTTAACGTGCATTTCATCAAAGTTAAATTGCAGGTTATGCTCATGATGTACTAAATTGTATTATGAAAGAGCTCTGTTAAAGACTCAGTAAATGACATTGAATTTTCAGTTTCCTGGCGTAGACTATTCATGTCAGACTAGGGAACGAGGAGATTAGCTCCTCTGCTGGAACAACAGTCTTTTGATGTACTGAAACTTGTATCACAATATATTAATGCCTTATTGTTCTGCAGAAACACTCATTCTACTGGAATGTTGGAGACAAACCAAACAGTTAAAGATCCTTTCCAACTCTCTAAGGCTCTCCTTGCAGAAGCCTGTACAATAAAGTTTTCTGCGAGTTGGAATTTTTCTACATAAATTGACTAGGAATTGCTCAGTTTTTAAAGTAAAGTTCCTCAGAAACCTGCAGTTTGCCTTTTAATGAACTTGAAAATAGTCTTGTACCTTTTCCTAAAGCCCATGGACTTAACTTTTTATATGTTAGGTGTACTATTGCATTTTTACACCTGGCAAATTGATCTCTGAGCACTTCATATGGGAGGCTGAGAAACTGCTTTTCTGACATGAAGGTGCATATGCCAATCACGTGAACTCAAGATGTGAATCAGTTTGTTCAAATAAGTATACTCAGTAGATTAGAGTTGAGAGTTTATTTCTGAATATTAGATATTCATGAGATCCAACACCTGTCAAAAAGGTTAAGTTTTATGTTTTTTAAATTCCTGACATATTATGCAGCTCTTCTGAAAAGTTGACTTGTTTCAAACATTTGAAACAGTATCTACAAAAAGTAATTTTGGATATTAAGCCAAGCTTTCACCATTCTGGAGGGCTTCACTTTGAATTTTCATGCCTCTGTTCTTTCTTATTGAACCGAATCAATGAATCGAATTACTTAATTCATTGGCCAGTTGCAGCCTAAGGCCTCAGAAGCATGCTACTGACAATTTTTACTCAAGCTGCCTCCTAGATTTTTAACTTTAATCTCCTCAATTTCATTCCAAGGTGCTCAAGTGACTTTAAGCTGTACTGAGGGTTTTTTTGAGCCAGCAATTACAAAAAGGAACAAATTATGGCATGTATCACTGTAGTTGTGTAGGTGACTTTTTAAACACTTTTAAACATTTGACCTGTTGCTAATTTTTTTTTTTTTATGGAGTAAGGAAATATCACGTCAAAAGGAAGTATCGTGAAAAGCAACTGTGTGACTTTAAGGTCATTTATGCTTCTGTCTTTGTTAGTAAATGGAAGTTCAAAAGATAGCCTTTCAGTCTTAAAAAATCTGGAGATATATTGTAAGTTAATTTTGCTCAGATTTATTTTTTCTAAGAATTTTTGAGTAGTATGCTGTTGGATAATTAAAGTTTCTAAATATTGGAGGATTTTCAAATGTGAGAATATGGCTTTGGTCATGATGCAATACATGAGTTTTTGGGTTTTTTGTTACAAAATCCCTTCTCACGTAGTAAGCTATGCGGTCAGGGAGGTATGTTAAGTCACTAAAAGCTTTGCCAAAAAGTCTCAGCGTCTTTGCAGAACTGTGTCTCAGTTTAGCATGACAGGTAACAGTATACTGTATTGAATTTCTTTACTATGTTGTGAGATGAAATCCTGAAGTGGGGAATTTTGATGATGTAGCAATTTTGGTAATGTGTGCTTAAGTGCTACTTATTGTTTAACATCAGATGATCAGAGATGGAAAGGCTGTAAGAGTCACAGAACAACTTAGTTACCTGCTTTAAAAAATCCAACTGACTACAAATAATTGTTTGACAATTCTTGTCAATTGATGATTTGCTTGTCAATTTTTTTTCTCATGCTTTTCTTCTAAAAATCGTTTTGATTTGTTCTTTTCTTACTTTTGATACCTAAGTGATCCTACAAACTATTGGTAAGCATAAACCTTTCACTGTAATGGTATGTGCTCTTACCTGTTAACGACATTCTAAGACAAGAGTAAAATGAAACCTTTCTTTAAGGAATAAACTCTGAAATATTAAATAAGTTAGTTGAAAACTTCTCTGAGTACCATTTCATTGAACTACATGATTGGAAATCAGTTAGATAAGTTTTGTGATCTCTGAGAGAATTCTGCAAAGACATGGAATTTTTTTTTCCTAGGTATTAAAATGCCTGCAAATACAATTATTAAATAATAGCACTTTTTTGCTTAGATTTAACATTTTCTCATAGGTGAGAACTGAAAAATAACCTTTTGTGAAACCGTGAAAAAATCTTTGGCTCTTGTTAGCATTCAATAAACAGTGCAAGTTTGATCTCTTCTGTTTGTATCTCTTGACAGCTACTTTTTAGCCTGCTTGCATTCAGCATGAGATTCCATTCTGCACGCACATGAGATCAGTGCGTCAGTGGACAGTGATACTTTTGGAAATTGTTATTTTATTTTCTTGTTTAGAGGTCTTAGCATGGCATTCAGCCTTGCTATTAAATGTTAGTTGTGTTTGAAGTCATCATAGAAAACATGTTAAATTAGCAAATTGGCCAGAACTTTTCTGTGGAATCACAAGCCTTTTCGTACCTTTTGTCAGTTAAATCACTGGTGGAATACAGTGAGGTGTAACTTCCGGCCAGTGCGCTTTGGCACAAGGGTAGACTTTTGTAGCGATTCTTAAAATACTTTGTCTTATTTCATAAGAATTGTGAAATATGCTTTAATATAGATATATGTGTGTATATGTATTTTCTTGGTATGAATTTATGTTAAAAAAAAAATTTGGATAAGCTCTTTACTTCCAAGGGTGCACAATACACAAAGTTACCAAGTGCAATAGTACTAGAAGTGAACTATTTCTGTGTGCAACTTTTGAAACACAATGTATAGTTCTCTAGATGATGTGTATAACATCTCTCTCATTGACAGACTAGACCTGGCTGAGTAAGATGAACAGTTTTCTTTTCTGAGGCCAGAATGATGTGCCCATGAATCACCATGCACTTAATCAGTGATCCATTTGTTAATCAGTGCACTGCTCACGTTTTTTAATTTTCTTTACAAACAAACTTATTTTTGAGTCAGTGCTGTTTATATTCAGTTAATGGTAAATAATTAGTAAGCGTTAAGCTGTCTCTTCTGCAAGTTCTTCAAGGAAAAAACAGTGTAGCGTGTCTTTCTTATCTTACCTCCACTGTATTTTAACTGTAACTTATCAAGGCAAGATTTCAGGAAGAGGTAGTATCTTTTTGTACATCAAATCACATACGTGGGGAGAACATGGACAAAGTTCTTCAGGGTAAACGCATGCTATGGTTTACGTTGCATCTTTGGCTGCAATATCAATTTAAGCAGCCAACCTATTGCTTGAATCCTGCTTCTGTATCACAGGGCAGCTACCCTACAGTTGTAATGGACCAGCAGTTTCTATGTCCATGGTGCAAACTGGTTTGAGAACCTGCTTTGGCTTAAAAATATTTTTGAGATATTTTCATTCAGATCACTTTCCTCATCTGATTGATAGTCCTGCACATAGAGTAGATTGAAATGAATGCACATGAAGAGCAGCAGTGTTTTGTGATCACTGCTGAAGATTTCCTTATTGTAAAGCCCTGGACACACCAAACACTGAGGTGCACCTAAAGGATGGCAACAACTGCTGAATATGTTACCTAACTCTGTTAATCTATCATGACTTAAAGGAAAAAGTGAAGGTTAGCAGTTTAGGAATGGAGAGTTACTAGCAAAGGCATAAGTGACAGCAAATTAATATCTGCGGAGTAGTGAAACCACAGATCAATGTGACTTTAAGGAGCCCTCTCCCAGGAGGGACTACGGGGGCCCAGAAGGTGTGGCTGATGCTGTGGGCACTGTTTTTATTGTTGCAGTCCAGTCATGGCCTATGGGGGATAACAACGAGAAAACTGTGATGAGCAAGAAAAGAAGCATTTCTATTATGCTTTTGTGGTTCCACAGTCATTAATAAATACTGGATCTGTACGCTGCCAAGTCAGCTGAGCTCACTGATTGGTTTGGATTATGTATGGGGCTACACAGATGTATTTGTAGTTAAAATATAAAATATAAAACGTGCCAGTCTGTTTTTGTTGTGTCTGTACAAGTTTTGGGAGGACAGTTATACCTGGTCTAGTGTAAAGCCTGCTAGGTAAAAATCAGTCTGTGAACATTTCTTATAAAAATTTAAATCATCAAAGTGATTTACACTAGATAATGTTCTGTGGAATGTGAAATTACTTTTTTTAAGTCCATGATTTTTAGTATCAAATAATAATATTAAATTAGTTCCAAGTCTTGTTCGTTTGGAGGTGGGTTATGTCATGTTTATGAAAAGTGGTCTGATAGTAACTTTGTCTCTGTACTTCATTGCTTATGTCAGATTATCCTTATGAACACTGGTTGTATATTTGAAGTATTTTGTGTTAGCTCATGAAGATAATCCTAGTAAAGGGATAATGAATTTCAATTCAGAATAACTATCTCAGCACAGTAAATGAGGTGAAACCTTCCTCCAGCTGTAAAATGAGAAGTTAAAAGGATCCGAGTGAAAGATAATAATGGTGGTGTTTAGAGATTTGTTTAGATCTTTCTTGTTTAGAACTTTTGTCTTGGGCTTTGGCTTTTGCTATGAGAATATGTAGAAGGATGCAGCATCTAGAGACGTGCTGATTTTTATCCCTCTTATTAAAATCATTAATCCTGTGTATCTGGTGTTGCTTTTGCTCTTTACTTTCTTTTTCCCTGGCCAGGCACAGGTCTTCCCAGAGTAGTGTTTTTCCTGATCAATGTGTTACTGCTCTTTTGTATGTCAGGATTAGTCTCGGTAAATACTGGTAGTACTGTATACAATAGATGAAGACTGTGAAATATTGCAAGCATTAACATGTAGTTCACCTAACATGCACAGTTCGCAATGTATTTTGAGTTGAAAGCTACAGGTTATTTTCTTCTTGTTGGTTTTGAGGAACTGTGACTTGTGCTTACCTTATGTAGCTATAGCAAACGAACAAAAACCCACGCCACAAAACAAAATAGCTCAAACCAAACCAACCAAAACCTAACCCTGTTCTTAAATGGATCTTTCAGTCTGCCTTGAACCAAATAACTTGCTTGCAGATGGAAATGTCAAGAACACAAAGTGGAAGTTTGGAAGAAGAAAGCAATGATTAAGCATTTTATGGCTTTATCAATAGATTTGTCTGAACTGTCTGCCATTTTGTGTTTTACTGTTTTTTCACTTGTAGAAGAATGAAATTATTAGTATTTAGTAGGATACCTGCTTGTTATCGAAGACCTTTGGCTTTATTTCTGTTGGGGAAAAATGTAGAACAGCATTGATATTTTCTTTTTTTTTTTTTTAAAAAGGGCATCTTTTCATGGGAAAAATACACTCTTGCTTCCACTGGGAGCAAAATGAAGCAACTTCCAGTTCTGTCTAGAGTTTCTTGAGGAACACTTTTTTTTGCATTTTGTGACAACTGGGGGAAATATTGCCTATACCTGACAAAAAGTCATTAATTCAGATGTGGCTCACACAAAAACTTTATGAATTTTAGTTGCAAATTGTACTAAAAAATAAGTCTGAGTTCCACTGAAACACTGTTTTAAAAACCTTATTAATTTTTTCTTGTTGCACGTGTCCTTTTAAGAGAGATTGTATTATTCATATGCTTAGTGAAATATTCCTAGCATGTTTTAAGTTAACAGCTTAGCCCTTTCCTGTGGAACATTGTGTTGTTTACTTTTGTAATTTCTCTGGAGGCTGCTCTTAACTGTGGTCATGCTGGACAGGATAGCTGGAGTGCTGTCAGGCAGCAGGAGTAGACTTAGATTTTCTTTTGTCAACAGGTCTTTAGAATTCTGTTAGTCTGATTCTGGAGTCTGAATATTTTACGTTAGCCTCACTTCCCCTTTGTGCTAAGGATTTGGACTCTTTAAGCATGCTTTCTGGTATGACCAGGACCAAATCTGACTGATCATCTGACCAAGGGAAACTTAGCTCATTTGTACTTTAATTTTCTGCTTTAAACATACCGTCATGGAGAAAAACAACTGTGAAGGTGATGGAAGACACTTTGGGGAAAATTATTGCTTAATCTTCAGTGTAGAATGGATAAAGGAAGATGTAATGACGTAAAATGTAACTGAAAGGATATAATTATAAGGAGACCTCTTTATTGTTTTTAGCAGACCGTTATGCAGGAAAAACCTAAATGAATATTGTTATTCAGAAGTATATCTCATTGCTCCTTTTGGTTTGCTGTGTTGGTAATACATTTTTCTTCGACAAGAAGTAGTAATGAAGTAACTTAATTACTAATAAAAGTGACTGTCACAGGTAATATACCTGCCAATTTGTCCTTTTGATAATACATAACAAGTGATTTAGTGTTTTAGTTGCTGTTGAATTTTCTTTTTATTAAACTTTACTAGTGATACTTACACATTTTTGTATTACTTCGTGTTTTGAGGGAGCTGTCGAATTAACATGCTGATCAAGCCTGCAAGTAGAAAGTTATTTCAAGGTCATCCAAATTAGAGGGAGAGAAAACAGATAATACATCAAATAGTTTGGATTTTGTTCTTCTGAAAGAGACAGGCACTGAAAAATCAAACATGATTTCAAATATGTAAACTACTGATTTTTGCATCCATTCATAAATTTGTATATTGTTTTTGGTAACCAATCAACCAAATAAGCACTACCATTTTTCTCTGTGCATTTCCCACGAGTAGCATACTGCATCTTTTTGTACGTGAAATACGGGGAAGTTTTTCCTCCCAGCCCAGGCTCTCTGTAATTAACAATGACCTGATAATATTAACCTGGAGAGGGGCTTATGATACTCTTAAATATTACACCACTCACTTTGAATTGGAATGAGTGGTTAAGCTAGTGTGAAAAATAATTTATCTGGAGTTAATGATGTGATATTATTATTTTATCTAGTTAAGTTGGCAAGTTTGTTTGGAGCATAAATGTTTGTAATTTATGAAGCAGAACTGCTTCCTATGTGACACCTACTACGTTAGTCATAACACTGAAGTTCATATGGATTTAGATGTCTTGTTAATAATTAGTAAGCTCATTTTACGAAAACAAGTGTTTGAAGCCTTTTTTATCTAGGCTTACGTTGAATGAACAATTGAGAGATGAATACATAGTGTCATTAATTGATAACATGGAAGTCCTAATATTCTGATTTTTATCAGGAGGAGCCAGAAAAGAGTCTAATTATAAGGCTGAGAAGTTAGTTTTTCTAATGGGATTAAGCACAACAGAAATGCTTGACAAGAACAAAAACAAAAGTGGTAGATTAAAGCTGCTTTAGTATACTATAAATAATAATAAAAAAGCTTTTGATTGTTGAACAGATATTAATGCTACATTAAACCTTTACACTTCAGAAAGGGAGGAGTGAAACAGAATTGTAGCTAAGACATGTTGCAAGCTTTCTGTATTGTAGTGTGTAAGATAAGTCATAAATATTAATCTAAAACTGCTTATATAGTCAGGCAAACAAATAAAAATGTCTGCCTGTTTGGGTTTCAATAATTACTCTGTGAAATCTTTAGCTTTTGTACTTCCTGATAGTCCCATTACATGGAAAGTTTGTTAGTTCAATTACTGCTACTGGTTTTTACCTTGTAATCTGCTGAGCATTTCAGAATAGTTTGTAAATTCAGAATTAATGAGAGATATCACTCTAGCTAAACCATATCTGGGCTTAGTTTAGCTCTTTTTGGGCATAATCCACACTAATGAATTAACTGGTTTCAAAGTACTCCCTCTAATACAAAAAGAAATTTGAAAAGAATACTTGAAATTCAACTCAGGTAGAATTACTTTTATTTTTTATTTTTAATCAATGACATCACCTCTTGGCTTGTCAAATGGAAGCTGTTTTTTTCTGTTTGCTTTGATTATGTGAAGGATACATGTTGTCTGGAACAAAACACTAAATTAAAGGCAAGCACTAAATTAAACAAATTGATTTAAACTGCTTTGTCTTGGGGAACTTCCCCAGGGAAGAGGGAGAAGGCAGAGTGGTAATTCAAGAAAAGGAAAGCATGAAATTCATAGGTAGTCGTGAACTGCCTCCAGAAGGGAAACTATGAAGATTTAAGAGATTTGGCAGCAGTCCAAGTCCCTGTGCTATCGTTGAAGGTAGTGGATTGATATTCACGTTATTCAGCTGTGCTTTCATAATGTTACCCCATTGTTTCTACTCTTCTTTGGATGGCTGTATCAGGAGGCATTTCAAGAGTTGCTGTAACCTGAAAAACACAGGTGACAGTATTGTTGTGGTAGCCTGCTATGCCCACTAGAGGGGCCAACCAGTCACTGCTTCTGTTTTCATCTAACTGCTGTTGTAATTATTGTAGGTTTTGTTTTTCTGCCCTGGGACTGCTCCTCTGGTGCTCCACCTCTGGCAGTGGCCCTTGTCAGTATTCCTTTTCTTTAATGCAGGAGCCATATAGGGAGGTTTACTTGGAAATTTCTAACAGTGGGGTATTCTGAAGTGTCTTTCTTTTCCATTGAAAATATTTCTACAAACCCTTTTTGGCTCAAATTTCTTTGCTCTAAGGCTACAAGTGGCATTATCGGTTCAACACAATTCCTTTGCCACGTATGTTATATACTGATGGGTGATCCATCATAAGTGAAACTTTCATTCAATTTTGTAGTATAATGGTTCTCATAGGAGTAGCTGAAAATCTTGCTGAACACAGATTGTAAGTTCCTTTTATCCTTGCTTCCTGTTTCTGCTAGTTTCCCCATCACATTCTCTTGATGCTAACATGTTGCTGTTACTATTTAGACCTTTGATATTTGGGAACCCTTTTCTTTTTGGAGTTCTTCCCCCTTAAGCTGTAGGCTGTGTAAGAAGAATGCCAGAGCTCAAACATCATCTTTAACCTTGATTTGAGTTTTATTTTTTCTTGCTTCTCTTGGCAGGGATCCAACTTAAACATAGCTTGCTCTGTAAATTGGTATACTTTCTCATTCTTGTCATTCATCCAGCCCTGTTGGCTTTCATGAACATCCTCCATCAATTGGTGCTTTCTTGACACTTTGACTCAAAAATGGAGAGTACAGACATAGCTAGACTTTGTGTCCAAAGAGGCCACACTTGACACCACACTATTTACCTATGCGCAACAACTTGTGCCTCAGTGTAACTGTGGTGCTTATGCTCCTTTGACCCATCACAGATTTGCCTGGGAAGAGGGGACTTCTAGCTCCGACCCTATTAAAAAAACCAAGTAAGAGTGCGGAATATATTACTCATGAATTACTGACAAAGTTTAATGCCATTTGTGCATTTTGCATTATTCCCAGATCAAAATACTGTGATGAGTTTAACTGTTGAGTGCTGTGTTCATCAAAGAATTCAACTGAGAACAAAAGTTAATAGGTGTTTTATTAGAGTCAGTTGCCATAGGATCTCCTCTGATAGGAATAAAATTGGACACAGTTTTATTTTGTCCTATTGAATTCAATATCAAAACCTACACTTCAAGGCATGAGTCAAAATTATTTTGACAGTGTCTGTTCTTAATGGTCAGTTCAAACTAAAGCATTAGCAGTGAGATGCACTAATTGGAGAGTATGGTAAAATGGAAAATATAAATAGAAGTTGATATACCTGTAGGAAATTACATAGTGTGGTGTTTTCAGTTTAGAACACAATTATCTCTTGCCTTTGTTTTTCAGGTAGCTGAAATGCATGGGGAACTGATTGAATTCAATGAGAGGCTGCACCGTGCTCTGATGGCTAAAGAAGCTCTCGTGTCCCAGATGAGACAAGAACTAATTGATTTGAGAGGGCCGGTAAGTGTTTATTACAATGTAGAATACCACTCTGGAATATGCTCAAAACCATTGCTTGTGATGAAATGAAATATGTGTTAGCTTATAAGAAATAACAGCTAACACCACATCTGTGAAGAACACCTTATTGGTATTTTTGAGTGTGTTTGATTCTCTTTAGCAGAATTGAAAGTAAAACAGATATATTCAGACAATAAAATTGTTTTCTCCCAACTATTGCTTCACTTTGGCTTTTTGTGTTAAAAGATTGTGTTCAAATTTGAAAATGAACAGGGAGGAAATGAGTCAAAAATGCTCCTAATAGTTGTCCGTCTTCTGAGGGAGGCATATTTAATTTTTGTTCATATGATTATGTGGTATTGCTCTTTACTTCTTTGTTTGCACTGGAAGCATTCATGTAAAGTGACTGATGTCAATTCTGTGTGCACAGGAGAAGCAGGATTTCACCTATAATTTTCAGCCTTTTAGATGGAAACAATCACACTATTGTGTTAAGAGATGACAAATGATAAATCACGTGTGTTATAGCTGTAGTTTCTTACTCAGGGATTTTGGGCTGTGTCCCTGTTCAGAGATTTTGTTTTTAATCGTGTATCTCCATATCCTTATCCAGTAGTTAGATACTGATACTATATTTTAATGTATCAGATACCAGGAGAAAACTAATTCCTAAAACTTTTTAAGGAGTGGAAGTGGTACTATATTTTAAGGGCTAGCTAAATTCTAGTTGTTACTAGTTATTATTGTCCAAAATGAAACTGAATTGAATACAGTCCTAGACTTTTGCATTATCCTAAGAAGTGGATACATTTTAACTCTGTATTAGTAAATAAAACTCTGTGCTGATAGTCTGTTATGTAGTAGACTTTATTTAGAACTCTCAAAGTTGGTAAAGCATGCAGAAATTGTGGGATAAGAATATCTGATCCCCCTTTGACTTGTTTGAAAATATCAGCCAAGTTCTTAACTTTTTATTACTGAAAGAGTATATAATTTACAGTTTGTTATAAAAATAGCTTCCGTGATTCTTCACTGTCTTCTTTCCTTTTAATATTGATAATCAATTTTAATGGCTGTAATTTATAAATGAATTGTACACAGTGACTTTTCAAATTTCTAATTATTGGGTTTCAGAACTTCTGCAACAGAGGAATATTGAAACAAAAAGTATATGCTTTCAAGGCTATGAGGAAGTATATTGATGTAATGTCTCCATCACTCTGTTTTGCGTTACAATGGACAGCACTTCAATTGGCATCTCAAAATCATTAACCAGTCTGTTTCAACATAGATGTGCAAGCACTGGAACACATTAATGTTACCCTTTTCCTTATTTTCAAAGTCCACACTCTGTCTTTGAGGGGTTTTTTTGCAACACTTTTACTAAAGTTAATTAAAATAACTATATATCTGGTGATAGGATTTACCACTTCAGATACAGGCAAAGAGAGGGTGCAAGTTGTAGGCAAGATAGAAGAACATCTGTTCACTGGCAGCACGTAGCCTGGCTTTCCAGAGCTCTTGTGCCAGAGGAGGGTGGACTGCACCGCGAACAGACAGCAGCTGATGGTGGTAATTGAGAGGTCGTACTGGCCCTTCCCACCTCATTCCCCCAAAAGAGGGCAGCAGAGGTGTTCAGGGCTCCATATATATGCCATATATATATGCCTTAGAGCTGTCTTAGCTCTGCACGATTCTTTTCCTCTGTTCCTTTCTCTGGCAGCAATGACTTTTTTTGCTGAGCCGTATCTCTTTAATCTTGGGAAGGTAAAATTCAGTTTTGTCTTGTGTATTGGGAGGTCTTGAACTGATCCGTCAAAGCATTGGCAAGTAGATTTTCTTTAGTCCTCTTTGAAATTTTGTATTGCTTTGCAATAAATAAATACATACAGATAGCTCTATAATAAGCAATAACTATATATACATTTCTTAGGCAGCAAATATTCTGAAAAATAGTATATTCATGCAACATACATTATAGAGATACACTGAACCAGTACTTAAATAATATAGAAGCTGTCTCTGGAAGTTCACAACTTTTAGCTGTTTTTCTTCATCAAAAGACACTTACTATTCTGGGTTATGGTTTACGTTTTACGGTATTTAAAGGTGAGAAGATATCCTTTTATGTTTAACTAGCTTTAAGGTAAGGTAAAAAGCTATTGCTGTTTCAGTTCTGAATGCTCTTTCAATCTTCTTTTCTCACAACTGCTACTTTTGGTTCTGCAGGTGTTAGTCCATCATTGCCATCTTAATAATAAACTTTTGTGACTATATAATGTTTTGTAAGAACACAGCTTAAATAAAGTGATCATGCATCTTTCTCTTAATGGCATGTTGGTTTTAGAAGAAAGTGATCACTAGGTTTTATATGCTTCATCTTTTCCCATAAATTGTTTGTACAGGAAATGTACTTTCTTTTAGCATACTTTGCTTATAAAGGCCTAGTAATAATACTTTTTTTCCTGTGTTTTATATAGCTTTCAAAGTGACATGCTTTTACAAACCCCAGTTTGTTTCTTTACAAAACCATAGCAAATTCTAACATGAAGAACTCACAAGGGTGATATGTTCATAATCCTGTTGCACGATTGTTTATTTTTCTTTTATTGTTTCTCAGTAATAGTTTTTATTGGCATTTAAAAAATTGAATGTTAAATTGTAATTTCCTTTCTAATATTACGCTTTCTTAATAGAAAGCATAATAACCAGTGTGTGGGAATTATTTCTGTTTTGTAAATATAGGTCCCTGGAGATTTGAGTCAAACATCTGAAGATCAGAGTTTGTCAGATTTTGAAATGTAAGTTTCATAATACACATATTTTTTTCTTTGTACAGTCTTTATAAGAAAGCAGAATAAGCAAACAGATTCAATAAGTTGCTTTTCCTCTATTATTTGCAATAGCTGAATTCTCGGCTGCAGTGTTCCATTGTTAAAAAGTATGGAGAGCTGCACAGTCCATGTCCTACTGTAGTTTTTAATAATGTTGAATGCAAGGAGTTTAGATTTATGAAGATTCTCTTGGAGTGCTCTTTCAGTGCACTAGGTCTTGGTATTCTAACAAAGCATCAAAAGTTACTGTTTTCTGTTGCTTTGGGTTTGATAGATGCTAGATACTATTCATAACATGCTGGACTTTCTCATTTTTACAGAATAACTCCTAATCAATGCATACACATAGTACTAACAAAAATCCCACAAACACCCCAGTTGGTCATCCCAGATCATTCCAGAGTGTTGTGATTTGGAGTTTTGCCTTTATTAATCAGACTAATGAATCAAGCTTTTTGAGGATGAGGGGGTGAAAATGTAGCTGATGTCTTTAAATCATAGAAATTTAGAGCTGAATTACAGAGTGGATGGAAACGCATTCCCCATAATTGTGCAGTGCTGTTTAGTTATTTAATGAACTCAGTTTTTTGCTGAATTTTGTGGACAAAACTGTTGAGTTTGTTGAAATAAATAGTTTTTATTTCCTGTGTATAATCAAATGTTGTCAAGGGCACGCTGTAAAAAACCCAAACCCAAAAAACCCATAAAGGGAATTGCTTCAGTGCTGGTTTTCAGTTATGTTAATTTTAGAGAACAATTTCAGATACAGCAGGTATAAAAGGTTCAGGCAGAACTACAATTTTTGTGATACTCTATTTGAAATGTTAAGTTGATTTGTTAATCGATCACTTTGATCATTATGTAAATCACTGGAGATAGTTGCTTTGCAATTCTTATACATAAATATGATTCCATATTTTAAGTTTTTCACTCTCTTCCTCAGATCAAATCGGGCTCTTATTAATGTTTGGATTCCCTCAGTCTTTCTGCGTGGAAAAGCGGCTAATGCTTTCCATGTTTATCAGGTAAGTGATATATCTTAACACAGTAAAAGTTTGTGACTGAAATGGCACATTTTAATAATTTAAATATCTCAGTCTAATTTCATTAGAGAGCAGCAGTAGCCATATATATTCATCCAGATGATTGTGTTGATTATCCGAATAGCATATTTTGAGGGTTGGCTTTTAATAGTTTAAAAGCATGCTAGTAAGGTGACTGCATTGGCCAGGGAGTACAATAATTCAATATTAATCAGTAATGCCTTCGTCAATATGCACATACATATTCTATTTCAATTTTGGGGATATCAATGAGCAGAAATGTTATTGACAGACCAACAGACAGATGTGGCTTATTGTAGTAGCTCACTCAGAAACATTTTGAATGATGCCACAAGTCTTCACTGTGTGTCATTGGACATGCTCATAGTGTGTTCTGCTTTAGCTGGGTGTGAATTTAGGGGTTTGTGCTCTAGCCTGCCTTGTAGTTGAAGCATTGAAATCCTATACTGTTGCTTGATTCCTCGATTCTTGGTTTCGGAACAATTATATCCTCTGTGGTTGGAATGCAGGACAAACATTAAACACACTTTAATATGCTGTCCCTGGCTGTTTGTATTTCTTTATTTGTGGATTATTAGCAGCTGCAAAATTTTTCCACTTGTTTCAACCACATGTACTTAGCTCAGAACAAAGTTTCTGAAGCTTTTTAACATTCCTCTCACTCTGAATGGTGATTTTGATAGAATTTTGAATCATTTATGAAGTGTTGGCAGATAGTTGAAAAATACAGGAAAAAACCCACCTTTCAGCCAAAGACAATGAAAAATAAGACTTTAGCTAATAGAAAGAAAAGCTAACAATACTGAACAGTTAGTAATTTGTTCAAGAGCATTGAATAATCAATCAAATACAGGTGCACAAGTGTTTGTGGAAACCTAACTTGTTGACAAGTGTGATTATTTTTGTCTTTCTGCCTCTCACATATTCCCCCATGCTGCTGTCACTGGCTACACATTCTCAAACCCAGACACCAGGCTGCTAACGCAGAAATTCTTAGAAACATCAGTATCCCGCCCCACCACATCTCTGTTACTCTAATGATGTTGCAGTTCTGTGACCAGTAGAGGAACTCTGGTTTCTCCTGCTTGTTTCCTAGGTTGCTGTTTTGTTCTTTTTGTTCTGCTTTGTCATTTCTTAGGTTTCTCTAGTTCCTATTGCCGCGCGCCATTTGCTTTTCACACCCATCCACCATTTCTTCACCAGGTTGGTCAGCACGTTGGCAAAGATGGTCTTGTCCCACTCTGTCAGGTGGATTTCATCTCTCCCAGCAGTCCTTGATCATTAGAGACAGTCCCATGATTGTAAAAGCCAAATCTGTCAGTGGTATCTTCTGTGCAACTGGGTATTGATCCATAGGATCCACTGCACCTTCACAAACATTTTCCCTCACTGGCAGGATCTAGAAGACCAGCTCGGCCCCTGTGCACTTCACCTTGTCCCCAGTGCTGTTTAGTCACCCTTTTTTGGTAATATTCTTCTCTGGAATTAATGTTGCTGCTTGTGTGAATGAACAACAAAGGGTAATATTAAGGGGTACCTATCACGTACTACTTTAGAAGCTTTGAGTTTTAAAAGTTCAGTCTTTCTTCAAACATTTTTACATCTAGACTGTTGATCAAGCAAAAGCTGGAATGTGATGTACCCCAGAATTTTTTTCCCCTCCTGAAGTTGTGTAGATATTTTGAGTTTCTGGCAGATAACTACAGAATAAGACCATTCCGGAAAAATATTTGGTATCTGAATGACGAGGTCTCTTGTATTTGCAATAATATGACACTTGACTGTCTACATTCTCTGACTTTTTTTTTTTTTTTGAGTTATATCTGCAGTACAGATTGAAATGAAGGCACCCAGTGAATATCTCTTTAATTTTTAAGTGCATTTCTGACTGTCTAGACTTGGTACATTTATTAATGATGGTGAGAAATGACATGTAACAGTACTGTCTGTACAGCATTAATTTTGTGTCCTTTAAATGTTACTGATATTTGCTGTTATGTGAAAGACGGGGGTGGGGGGGAATATAACCCAGTAGTTGATCTTATCTTTTGCTGATATTCAGGAAAGCTTACGTGGATGTGGTGAACACAGTTCCACATTTCTTTCAGATTTATGTGAAAAGTTAATATAATTTCTAGTTATCAAATCATGGACATGAATTATTGCAGTGGGAGACTTATTGCAAAGAAAAGCACTTTAAAATCTCCATATAAGTTGTGAATAAGTAAACTTAAATTATGGCATTCTCAGATGTGTTTACCAATGGTCTGTTGCTCACACAGGTTTTCCTTCTCATTTGGCTGAGTAGTGCAAAGTAGAAACAAAACAATTTTTGCAACTGCTTGTGGATGAGGAGAAAGTTTAGGTATAGGCAGCTCTTTAGTAAGAAGAAGTACTGTAATAAATTAAGGAACAGTAGGAAAACTGTCTTGAGAACTTTTAATAGTATACAGAGTTCAATACTAATGTTATTACTGCACAGGGAGGCCATTTTGTTAAAAAAAAGAAATGTTGCCAGTTTGGAGGTCCTGAGTGGTTAAATGGCCATTAAAAATGTAGGAAGAAATGAAAGAAAACCACATAATCACATATCTGAAAAAGGGTCATGGAGACTTTGTGTGTATTGCAAATTGTTGCATTTTTATCAACGCTTTCAGGAAGGTTCTTTTAATTGAGGTTTGTTAGCATCATTACTACTAAGACATGAACCAGAAACCCTTTATTTATAAGGTTGCTAGCTAATATGCCAAATCTTTTTTTTTTTAAAGTAATAAAGTGCTTTTCATTAAGGTATGAAAAGCATACCTTAATTAAGGCCATACTTTAATTAATACCATTAAGGCCCTAGTGAGACCGCATCTGGAGTACTGTGTCCAGTTTTGGGCTCCCCAGTTCAAGAAGGACAGGGAACTGCTTGAGCAAGTCCAGCAGAGAGCTGCCAAGAGGATCAGGGGACTGGAGCATCTCCCTCATGAGGAAAGGCTGAGAGACTTGGGTTTGTTCAGCCTGGAGAAGACTGAGGGGGGATTTCATCAATACCTATAAATATCTAAATGGTGGGTGTCAGGATGATGGGACTGGACTCTTTTCAGTGGTGCCCAATGACAGGACAAGGGGCAATGGGCACAGGTTGGAACACAGGAAGTTCCACCTCAACATGAGGAAAAACTCCTTTCCTGTGCGGGTGCCAGAGCAGTGGCACAGGCTGCCCAGAGAGGCTGTGGAGTCTCCTTCCCTGGAGACATTCAAACCCACCTGGAGGTGCGTCCTCTTGCTCTGGGTGTGCCTGCTCAAACAGGGGGGTTGGACGAGATGATCTCCAGAGGTCCCTTCCAACCCCTACCATTCTATGATTCTGTATATTAGAATTGAATTAACAAACATTTATTCTTTGAAGAATTTAATTTACTTTCAATTTCACTTGTAACTTGATATCAAACTTAGTTACTAAAGAGTTCAATACTTTTCATGCAGTTTGACTGTGTGTGAGTATACAAATGGCATTGTGAAAGCCTGGAAAGAATGCACAATTCATATATACTATAGATGTTCTGCACTTTTTCTTCAACAGGAAAAATATTAAGATAAACTAAGCTTCCCAGTTTATAAGAGGTTCAGGGCTGTATCCAAAATCTGGTGAAGTGAGTCAAGGGTTAGATGTTGCTCTCACTTCGTTTTGGTTAAGGGCCTAACTACGGTGACTTGAAAAAAATTTAGTGTTTTTATTAGTTCTGCTTTTGCACCTTATTTCTATTTATCATTGGCATGACATTTTAGAAAATATATTTTGCTGGTACAGAGTGGGTTTTAATAGACTTCATCCATTACTCATCATCAATGGAAAACAAAGAACTTGTGTTTGAAGGCTCAGCCTTTTGAGAAGAGGAAAAAAGGAAGCAAAATATCATTGCAGTATTCTAAAAGATCGAAAATTCTAGATTTACAAAAAGATAATTTTGAGAATTTTCTTAAGTTCTTTATGTTCTGTTTATTGGTATATGTATTTGAAAAATGTACAGGTTCTTCTGAATACGCTCTATTCATTATTCACACTAGCAATTTATGGGACATATGTGACGTGGAAAGTTAGAAGTGTCTATCTAGAACAGATGTAGAATGTCTGTGGTCAAACTAGTTTGTCTTTAATTGCAGAACAGCACTGAATACCATAGAATTCCACTGGTGAACAGTTCTGTATTTGTTCAACTTTGTCTTATAATATTTTTTAAAAAAGTGAGCAAGAATTACCTGTAGAAGTGACCTAAAACTTCTGTAATCCCTATTAAAACTTGATCTTGGTACCTGCTGAAATCTTCCCTTGTGGAAGAATATAGTAATTGCATTCCTGCCAGTTTTTGATCTCAGTAACAGTAGTATGACTGGGAAGAGTGTCTGTATAGCAAGTAACTTTGTTTTCTGCCACTGTTCATGTGAAAAAAAAAAAAAAAAGAAATGTTCCTAAACAGACATACACTCTGTAGCATAGTACTATGATGAAACACTTGAAGTTATTGCCATGTCTCTGACCAAATATGTAGTCATGTGCTTGCTGAATATATACTCTGCATTTTATAGCAACCAGGAAAGCATTAATTTATAAAACTTTTGAATAGCCTTAATAACAACAGTGTGCATTTATCTTGTTAAATCTCTGCCAAAACATGTGCTCCTGATTACAGGGAATTTGATTCAATGTTGAAATTGTGGAAGAGCATATTTACCAGGCTACCAGTATGTAATGAACAGACAAGGACTGGGAGTGACAATTAGGATAAATGACTAAGCTCATTTCTGAGCTCTTATTCATAATAAACATTATTTTTGCTCCTTTATAATTTATTTCTCCAATGGCAGAAAATTAAAATGCATGTATAACTCTTTCAGCTACATGAGTAGTTGCTTGTAGTATATCAATGTAAAGGAAAGTAGCAATATTACAGAACGTTGATATTATTGAGATCATTACCAACATCTTTTGGAGTTCAGATTTCTCTGCAAGTGCTTGAGTAGCCATAGCTTGAGATTTAAAAACTGACTCTTGGTTTTGCTGGTTAATTCTGGGAAAAAGATGTCAAGCAAACTTTGGAGAAAGCTAAAGTGTGCCAACTGCAACAGGCAAAGTTTGAAATTTGGGTTCGGGTAAGCATAATTTTTAGATATGCTAAATACTTATGACTGTACTTAAAGCTAATTGTAAATTAGCCTTAAGATGCTTAGCCTGCCTGAAAATTACATTGTATGTGTAATACTATTAAGGTAAGATGTTGCTGCCAAATGATGATGTTAAAAAAGGGCATGTACATTGACCATTGCTTTTCCAAAGGCAGTTCATGTAAATGTATTTCCAACATGGCTTGATTTCTTCTGTATTTTCTGTTATAAGAAAGCTATTGAGGTTGTCCTCTCCCCTCCTGTTATGACGCTTCTTGTTAACTAACCTTTCCTGATTTGAAATTGTGTATCTCTGGAGCATTTCACTTGATTGATAGAGGAAGACAGTGTGCCAGTGGAGACTTGCTATGTCACATTTATTGTTGATGCACTTCAGAATTGTTGTGCCTCTTCTGTCCCTTTTTGCTCATAAATGTGTATTTTCTAGCAAAAAATAAACTACTGGATACGTATCACGTGCCTTGGAAATGACCAAAAGAGGGTGGAAAGAATTGCAGAGCACCTCAAATAGTTTGGAAAAGTATGAACCTAACAGTTCCACTGTGTCTGTCATCTTTTTTCCTGGACTTATAAATGCTTCTTAAGAATCTAAGAATTAGGAGAAATAAGTCTGGGTAGCTGTGCCTCTTTGAAATCAATGCCAATTTTACATTTGTGCTTCTTAAACCAGGAAAATAAATGAATGGCATGTTAATTTGCTTATCAGGAGGGCCTGATGTGGACAGGAGAATAGACTCCAGCAGGAGTTTTATTATAGTGCTTGCTTTTAAATTTTTTTTTTTAATTTAATGCAGATTTGTAATGCTGTTTTGAAAGGTGTTTCAAAGCATTTATTTGTGTTATGTTAATATTTTAATGTTTCAGATGTCACGTTCAGAATCAGTATATCTTCCACCCTTAAAATCGCCAGATGTTATTCTTCAGTGAGTATAGAAGGAAATATTTCCAGGTGCACCATACTTGTCACACAGTTTCAACCATCAAATAATTTCTGTAATTTTTGTTAAGGATTAAGGATTCTAGACAAACTCAAGAATAAGTCTATGAACTCTGAAATCAAGCAACGTTTTAAATGAGTCCTATTAGGTGTGGAAATTTTAATCAGACCTCTGTATTTGTAGAGTTACGCTGCACTTTTGCAGTGATGTTGAACTGGCAGCATTTACTGGTTATGAATCATAAGAATTTAAAAACAAGGTCTAGAAACATAGCCAAATTTTAAGCTCAATTTGAATGAGTTCAAGGGGACAGTTGTGAGCAGCAGATTTATCAGCGCTTACAGATTAGTACAATCTAATACAGCCTTAAAAATTAACAGAGACCCAGACTTATGAAATTCAACTGTGGAAGTTACAACAATTAGATGGTGTATAAATTTTAGTGAAAAAGCTATTTAGAATTGAATGTGCACTTAAGTGCAGTTACTAAGTTCAATTTTTTTCCACTTGTTTTTTGAAATATCACCATTTCACAGTAATTGATGAACTTTCGGATGACTACAATAAATGACTACATTAAATAAAGACAAAAAATAAACATTGTGATACAGGGCTTTCAAAATTAAATAACGATTTAGGGCTTTGTTTTTTTCTTGCACTGTGAATAACCTCTGACGACAAAGATACCTACTGAGAAGAGGTGGCTGTAGGTGCTGGGGAGTTCAACTTTGTCATTCTCTAGGGTATCGCATGGGACTTCATCTGAGGAGTAGAAAGATGGGAAGACCTCATGTTTCTAGATGGTCTACTAAGCCATGGTGTGGAAGACAATGTTCCATTTGGTTTTCCAGTGGTACAGGGTAAAGGAGGGTATGGAGGCTTCAGAGAGATGGAGATCTAGTGTTTTGCTGCATGAATGAAAAAATATTGGAAAAGTAAAGGGTTTGGATTCATGAGGATTTGGATATGTTTCTGGAATAAAGAGAGTTCTCACAGAAGGGATGATTTTAAATGCAGGACTTAGTTACTGGCACTTGAAGATCATAAAATTTATAAATTGCAAAGTAGAGGAAAGTTTCCGTGTAAAGCAGGTGCTTGGAATGGGAATATGAAATTAAATAAACTAATTTCAATTCTATTGTAAAAGGAACAACAAAAGCAAAAGTTCACTACTACTAACTATAAAAAGAGAATGAGGGGAAAAAATGAGGAAGCTGGTTAACAAAAACATAAAAGGGACAGCTAAGATGGTTTGCAGGCATAATGGAGACGATCTAAAAACTTGGATATTGCTCACAGGAAATACCTAACCTATTTAAAAAAAAGAGAGAAAGGAAAAAGAAGAGAAGGATGGCTAAGCAGCAGAATAAGAAAAGTTATCAGAACTAAGTAAATACATTTTAAAAAATTTAACCGTTTCAGTCATCTCTAAAGAAAAAGAGAGGAATGTACACATTCTGGAGGAAAAAAGTAGAAATACAATGTTCCAGGCCTCTTACAACTTCCAAAAGGCATAAAATCTAATGGTCTCTTCTGTACATGTCAGGAACTAGCCACTTGCTAAAGTCAGTGGGACAGATACTCAAGCTGAAGAAGGTGGTCTCAGAACATTAAAAAGTAACAGAAGAATACATATTTGAACAACTCCGTGGTGAACAGAGACTTCACGGGGTATCCCCATTCTGGATTATTCCTTGTCAAGAATTAGCAGATTGTTCGTTTTAAATGAAATACCAGTAGAAGATCTCATTGAACAAATAAAGAATAAATATCCACAGGCAGTTCACCAGGAATTCAAGGGTGAAATATCTGAAAACTGATAAATAGCTTCTAGTTTGGGTACCATAGGATTTTAAAGTATCTAATCTGACACAACATTTGAGAAGGTTTAGTAAGGTCTAAAATCCAAGTTGTTAGAAATCATTAGAAAAGGGATAGACAGAAAACTGCATTATGCTGTGTATAGTCTCTGGCTTATCTGTGTGCAGTTCTAGTCCTCTCCAAAGAAATATATCAGAACTGGAAAGAATACAAGTGAAAAATGAAGCTTTTTCTTTTGAGGAGCATATTAGAAATTCTCAGCCTGCAAGAAGGACAACTGAGAGGGGAATAAAATAGCAATCTTTCAAATCATTAAAGACATGGAGAAATTTTTAACTGTTTCAAAATGCAAATTGGAGCATCCATTGAAACTACTAGCTTCAATACATGACAGTGGTTTTCTCCACAACATATAATTAGGGTGCAAGACATCTTGCCACAGTGCTTGTGAATACTGAAAGTTTACATGGGTCTAGAAAATAATTGAGCTAATTGAAGAAAAATCAATCCAAACATGAAGATGTGCCTTCTTTCTCAGGAAATCACTGGATAGCAATATTTTGGAAGATAGGCAACTTTTCTGGATAAATATCACTGTACCTTTTGTTCATATTTAAGTGTACTGAATAAAATACATTTCATAATTCACCAAAGAATTTTCTGAACTGTTGAAATCAGTATGCCTTGCAGTAACAGTACAGTGGAAGAAACTTGGAGGTCATGGTGTAGGATTAACTAAACATGAGTTGCCCTTGTAATGCTATGCCAGAATGACTAATTTAGTCCTAAAATGGAAATAATAGGTATGATGAGGAAATCTTTCTTTCCACTAGTGTTTAACTTCTATGCATGGCAAGCTCATTCTAATGTTTTCAGAAGTACATCCTCTCTCTTTATACTTGCTCAGCATTGTTTTGCTTCTGGTTTATATCTTGACTACTGTCTTGCCATTCATTTGTGCTGACAGATTAATAGTATAATTAATTTTGTACCTGAGTAGAAAGGTGAATTAGATGACTAGCTGATGTCCTTATTATGAATCAACAAATCATAAGGATATTTAGATGATTACTGGATTAAATTATCTGGGCTGTGACAGGAGCTCAGACTAGATTGTCATAACAATATCTTCTGGCAAGAACTTGAGAGCAATTACGGTTATCCACTTTGAGTCCAGAAGACGCTTCAGAGGTTTATTCTCTTACAAAGTTTGTGATGGCTATTAGTAAGTGGTAAACTGATTAGTTATAAGCATTAAAGAACCTAGCCGCATGTGAAGAAACTAATATATTTTGTGCAAAGTAACAGTTAAGGAAGCTCAGTCCTTTAAACAGACAATTTAAATATTAGCCAGCTTTGTAAAATCAGAGGCATGCTGGAAAAAGTCTGCTCTTCGCTTATAAACATCCTGTCTTCTCTAATTAACTAGTTACTTTCTGGTGACTGCTATTTGTGATCTGTGCAGTTTGATGGCCATGGTTTTTGTGAATCTTTTTTCTGAGGCAGATGTTGCTCAATCAGCCTACCATTAGAAAATATTTTTTTGTCTAGTATATTCGCAGGGATTAAGACAGAATCCAGACCACAATTTTAAAAGAATTTGCCTTTACATTTTACCTCTAGGTGGTGATAGTTAGTTGCAGTTTCTTTAGTGCCTGTGAACCAAGATGATTATTGCAATAATATTATTTTATCATATTTCTCAACTGTAGAGTGTTTTGTTATTTTCTGCACACATACAGATTCCACTTTCCTGTGCAGTGTACAGCAAATGCCATTAGTCATGCCTTTTGTTGCTATAATTACCAATGGCTGACACTTAAGGTAATGAAACTGAGATTTTGTGATTCTTAAAGCAATATCAATGTTTAAATAGCTACTTGCAAATCTGTCTTGTTTGCAGAGTAGTAAACATTTTAGGTTATGCTAAATAAGATTAAAGATAAACAGTAATCAGACAAGACTTGCTATTTGCATACGAATAGGACCCCCTACGATTATGATCAATAAACATTCTTTTCTTACTGCTTTTTTTGTTACTTTGACTCTCTTATTTCTTATTGTTTAATATTGACTGGTATCTTTTATCATAATATTTCTTTCTATATTACTTGTTCTGTTTTTCCTCTTCACTTCCCCTCTGAAGGAAGAGCAGCGTACCTTCATATGAAGGGGCTATTCACAGTACCTGAATGCTCCTGCTTAAACAGAGGGAAGAATTTTCCCAGAAATGCAACATAAATGAGGTGAACAGTGTCTGGTACTCGGGGGTTTCTGAGGGGGAGAGTGCTCAGCAAATGTTTTGGGTGAGAGATGAAACAGTGAAAGCACAGTCTGGGATCTGCCAGATGTGGCTGTTGACCTTTAATTTATACAGGAGCCAGCATAACCTTAGTATTTCATCAAAGGCAAAAGTCTTAACAATGGAAAACAATGCATTGACAGATAAAATAGTAGAAAAGTAAGCAACAAATTGCAAAAATTATATGCAAAGTTTAAATTAATTTCTCTGATATATGAGAAATTGGACTACTTTAGCAGCTGCAGCATTAAGCAGGCAAAAAGGAGAAAGAAATATCTTCTAATTGTATTCCATCTCAGAGCAGCTCAGGGTGAGTAGGGAAGAAAATGGCCTAGAATGTTTGGGAGAATTTGAGAGAAAGATATGGCTTATGGCATTTTGAAATAGAGTGGTTTGAGGGTGCATTAGCAAAAAAGGTGAGCATCCTACTTTTTCCGTAATGGGAACCTGAGGGTGGGTCAGAGGAAGCGTAAGTAGGTAAAGGAGAAAAATTTTTAAATAGCTGGGATGGAGGAAGTATACAAAGATGAAATCAGTATTGGAGACTTTTATAATTCTGTATTTTTCTAAAGGAAACCATAACACAATACATTGATGTGCTTATAGAAATGCTAATGTGGATGGAAACGATACTAGGAAAATAAAAGTAGAATTTCAATTTTCAAATTATTTAATACCTACCACAGAAAGAATAAAATAATTTATATGTAATAAAGGTCTACGATAAATAATAGTTATTTACCAACAAATTGGTGAGATATCCTCCTTTCCCTGGCCAGAGCACTGAAAATATTCTATCTGCAGAAAAAGCCAGCATTTCTGTCATTTTACCTACATCCTCTTCTGCAGAAACTTCTTTTGCTGCAGTGGTTGTCATGCATTGCAATGACTGTATCAGTTCAAAGTGCAAGTTTGTGAAGGGGTGTTAATTATTTTTGGGTATTATAAGTTACATCTCACTATCAAAAGGAGCTAATGATGCTATTGAGTGAAATCTTCTGTGCTGATTTCATTTGTATTAAAAATAAAAAAGATATTGATTCCATTCAGCAAAAGCGTAGGCATGCTGCTGTTGTTCTTTAGTGTCCAGTCTCTTTAGTGCTGTTTTGGAGAATAGAAACAGAACTGTGACTACAGAAACACAGTGAACATAATTCTGCATGTATGTAATTGAGTGGATAGGCCTAAAATGCATGCCAGTTTTCTATGTAGTAGAGCAGTATTGGCTGGTTTTAAAGGTCCATGCTTTGATGTGCATTCTCTCATATATTCAACACTGTATTGTTCATTTTAATGAACTAAATATCAAAAAGTTGAAGATTTAACATAACAAAATAAAATGGTCTTATTGAGATAAAAGCTTGTTAGCTTTAATTCCTGTTATGTCTGTACGTAGAAAGGCACACAAAAAGCTGCTCATATCACAGCTGAAAAGTTTCATTGTTCCATTTGTTTCTTATTATGCAGAAATTCTTAAATTGGATCATTTTCAAAGAGGGAATGTAACCCTACACAGTCCTACAGCTGTGTCAAAATACAACTTGCCTTTCTATTAATTTCTTGCACTTCGAAGGTAACTTTGGAGAATTCAGCTTGAATTTATATTCTAAATAGAATGCCATTGTCCTGAAGTAAAGTCAAGAAATGTAACTGGTTCTTCCTTTTTTGCTGGATACTTCCTCTTCAGATTCATACCTTTTTATTTCTTCTATATGTTTTGAGTGCAGAAATAATTTTGGTAAAAGTTTCCTAAATAGATTGAAATACATCACTCCTCTCAGAAAAGCACACAATGAAATAGGACAAAAAGGTAGTTCCAATCCCCTGAAAACAATTGTTTCTTAAATTGTAAATTTTTATCAAAATCTTTTAAATTTAGTGTTCCTGAATAATTAAGATGTACGTTAAAGTTGAGTTAGTTTTAAGAATTTTTAAAACTTTATTATCACTATAAACCAATATTTGAGAAGCAGAACAAGTGTAGTTACAGAAGGTCATCCCAGAACATGTCTGCATCTCTGGTTAATAATTAATTAATTTTCTTCTTTCCACAGAAAGACTTGTCTCCTCTTACTGTTTCCAGCTCTCTATCAGTAATTCTGAACTGGACATTTAGAAGTCCCTGTCTTGTGCTTGATGTTCCCCCTCTGTAGTAGCAGCAGAAGAGGATGTCTTTTTCTGCTATTTAATAGATTACTTTCTGTAAGAATAAAACAGAAATTATCCTTACTCTTAAGACTGGTAAAATATAACATAGATCACAGTAGGACTGAAGTATTTAAGAAGATAATTTTAGTAGTTTAGAAGATAATTTGGGGACATTACAAGCATTGCAATTTGGACCTAGCATGAAATTGATTGTTTTATACTTATGTAATACAATATATAATTATTTAAGTTGACTATTTCAAAGGCAAGAGGTAAAGGAGATGCAAGATTTTGTTGGTAGATTCTGCCTTTAAGAAGTGGAAAAGCTGAAATGCTTGCACTTTGAACTTCATCCATATCATCTCCTTGCATGGTTTTTGTTGGCTTTTCTAACCCAACAAAGTGTTAGAACTGGTGTATCAACATAGGTAGTCAGAGGAGCAGTCTGTTCTAGGTAGTTTTTAATTTGTTCCAAGCTTACTTTGTTGTGTCTGGAGGAAAAAAAAAAAAGAGGCAAAGTTAAGCATATAATGTCTCCCTCCCTGTACAATCTCTTCTCCTATGCCCCCACAATGTTCAAATTGCCAGTCTTAGAAGACACATAAAATCAATTTAAGACCTGTCATTCATTCATTGGTTTATCCTGCTGAGTGCTAGCAGTATGCTTATGAGATATATATGTATATATGCTCTGTTAGCATGAGCAGATTTTATTATTAATCTTCTCACAGAATGGTAGGGGTTGGAAGGGACCTCTGGAGGTTATCTCATCCAACCTGCCTCCTTGAGCAGGGACACCTAAAGCAGTGGGCACAGGAACGCGTCCAGGCACATTTGAGTATTTCCAGGGAAAATACGGAATAGCTGCACAACCTCTTCAGGCAGCCTGTTCCGCTGCTCTGTCACCCTCACAGTAAAGTTTTTCCGCATATTCAGATGGAACTTCCTGTGTTCCAACTTGAGCCCATTGCCCCTTGTCCTGTCATTGGGCACCACTGAAAATAGTCTGGCCCCATCCTCTTGACACCCACCCTTTGGATATTTATAAGTATTGGTAAGATCCCCCCTCAGTCTTTTCTCCAGGCTAAACAAACCCAAGTCTCTCAGCCTTTCCTCATAAGGGAGATGCTCCAGTCCCCTGATCCTCTTGGTAGCTCTCCGCTGGACTTGCTCCAGTAGTTCCCTCTCGAACTGGGGAGCCCGGAACTGGACACAGTATTCCAGCTGTGGCCTCACTAGGGTGGAGTAGAGGGGGAGGATAACCTCCCTCAACCTGCTGGCCACATACCTTTTAATGCATCCCAGGATACCATTGGCCTTCCTGGCCACAAGGGCACATTGCTGGATCAGGGTCAGCTTGTTGTCCACCAGCACTCCCAGGTCCTTCTCAACAGAGCCGCTTTCCAGTAGTTCAGCCCCCAACCTGTGCTGGTGCATGGGGTTGTTCCTCCCCAGGGGCAGGACCTTACACTTGCTTTTGTTGAATTTCATTAGGTTCCCAGGTTCCCCTTGGCCCAGGTATTGCTGGATGGCAGCACAGCCTTCTGGTGTATCAGCCACTCCTCCCCATTTTATATGATCAGCAAATTTGCTGAGGGTACACTGTCCCTTCATCCAGGTCATTGATGAATATGTTAAACAGGACGTTATGGGAGACAGCAACAAAAGCCTTGCTGAAGTCGAGGTAAACTACATACGCTGCTTTCCCTTCATCTACCCAGTCAGTATCTCATTCTTTTTTGTCTTAATCTGTTCTATCTAAGATGATATTCCTGTATCTGAAGCAAATATTCTCATCTTACAGAAAAATTTTATAGCTTCTTTACCAAGAACGAAACTCTAGCAAAATAATTAAAGCGTCTCTACTTGTTCATGCCTACTTTCCTTCTTCTTGCTCTACTGAGTACTGAAGTGTAAAGGTAAAACTGTGGACTAATGGTACTCAAAAATTATTTGAAGTGTTATTTAAAAGCAAATGTAAAGAAAACTTTCACCAGTCAAGCTTAGCTGTGTTAACATTTAAAAAATAATGGTGCCAATTTGCATGTTATGTTTTTGTATTCATGCTGATTGGGTTGCCTCTACCAAACCAGTTGCTAATTTTTCTTTTTGTTGTCACATGCTTGCACATTGATTTGAAAGGCATATGTAAAAACAAGAGGATCTCCAGAAAACCCTTTTTTATTAGTGAGGGAAAGGAAGTTGGAAATACAGTAGAAATACAGTAATGCAGAAATAATAGGGCTTTTTCTCACCCCCAACTTTTTTTTTCCCCCCTCCAATAATGCTTAGTTAGGTAGCAAATGTCAGAGTAGCTTCCTCAGTCTCTTTTGCATTCCATATACTGCTCATTGGGTTTTTTTCATACTTGTAAGAAAAAACTTGTCCAGCATAGGACAGATTCTCAGTATTCGTCCTGTCCTTTGAAGTGTTCTGCTGCTGAAATGTTCTGAGTTCTCTTGCATCTTGTGCCATTGAATTGTATATGTCATTTAGTAGAGTTTCACTGCTCATCTTCTATTAGCATTATTCTCTCCCCTTCTGACATTTTTCTTGCTCTGGAATGGGACATGGACTTGCAGGGACTTCAACTTCAGCTGCTTTGTACTTCTGGAGCTCCCATCCACAGAGTTCTCTGGCTGGAATTCATTTTTGATTATGTATTCATATCATTCTACCAGGATATATGAGCCGAATTTGTAGGTAAGATTCAGGAGTAACTTGGTTTAGGAAGGTTCCTTCCTGATGTTTATTCTGGTATTTCTATAGGTGTGAATGTCATTGCAACGTCAGAAGATTCTCTAATATCCCATTTAGTATCTCTTTCTACCTAAAGTGCTTGAGAGAGAGCCAAAAAGTGAATTCTAAATACAATAATCTGTATTTTGCATTGAAAAAGAAAAGCACCCGCTTTAGACTTAAGCAGACTTGAAGAACAAGTGTTGATTATAGGCATTTAATCTGTGACGGTACATTGCCACTGGAGCAAGTTGGAATTTTGGCCTTTGTCATTTCTCCTCAGGTTTTTTACAGAAGTAGTGAACTCTGTCAATAGCTACGAGTCTGTTACCAGGATTTATTAAGAGCATTTTTGACTCAGAACTACTTGAAGATTCCTTAACCTATTAAAGAAACTTTTGACTCAAAAACCAGTATCGTGAGAGTAGGGTTTATACATTTCAATACACAATCATTAAACTAGTGCTTTCAAACTGGTTCTCAGAAGTTTTTTGGTATTTCAGTAACATTAAGTTATCAGGTAGTTGGCTGAAAAACAAAAGATTGAATTACTACATTTTTTGCTATTTTTCCTCAAATCTTTGACTTCAAACGTGTTTGTGATGGGAAAATAAAAGACTAATTCATTATATATACTTATTAACAGAATTTTTTCTTTCAGCTGCTGTAAATCACAGCTAAAAAAGCTTATCAATCAATCTTTACACAGGAGACCTGAGTGGAAAGTGCTCCTAAATTACAAGCAAAAGCCTAATTAATTAATTTTTTATATACAAGAGAATATTAGAGTAAAATCTTTTGGTTACAATCAAATAAACATTCTAGTGGTGTTCTCGATTTGGTTTCACTACCTTGAACAGTACTTAATTAAGTTAGGAAATGGATGATTTCAGGAAAACATGGGCATTTAAAAGGAGATGTAGTGATTTGGAACTTATTTTTAAATTGATCAGAGAATGAGCATGAGAGTAGTCCTTTCAACTTTCTATAACATGATCTTAAAGTACTGTTCTGTAATTATATGTCATATGTTAAGGTCTTTTCAGTAGTAGAAAGTAGTGTCGCTCTAGGGAGCAGCTTGATAATTTGGGGCAAGCATACAGATTTAATTAATTAATCTTATGATAGTGGTTCCACCATTACTCTGTCTGAATTCTTGTTACCAAAAGTAGCTGAATTTTTGTTTACATATGCATTGTAATTCACACAATACTCTGAATCTCTTGTATTCTTAGGTGTGCTAATTTTGGAATTATAGTATTCATTTTTTGTGATCATCATGAAACATGATGAAGTACAATAGTAACCAAAAAAATATGCTTGTTATTCAGTACAATTCAATATTATGAATATATGAATATTTCCTACAGTGAAATATTATAATTTGGCAGAAGTTCCATGGTATCTGCTTGGTATATTGTATTTTGTTGCAAGACACAAGTCTCCTATAAATTTGAGAAACTAGGTGTCCCTACAGATAAGATGACTTCTTAAAGACCAAACCAGAGGAAGGCTGCATAAACTGCTTTTGTGGGAGAAGACATTCACTTAACATCTCTGGATCTCTGAATTACCATGAGTCCTTAGTAAGATTTTGTTTTTTCTAAGGACTTGGCAAAACTAGAGAAAGATTCTGTTAATGTTGCAGTCATCAGGAAAAGCTACAATTCAGACTTGGAATCAGCCACATCCAAATCCAAATTTCATTTTTTCCTAGAATTCACAAAACCAGATTTGTTACTGCCCGCTCTTCCTATGATGGTTGTTGGTGTTGCTTTTTTACATAAGCATTCTCCTGATACTTGCCTTACAACTTACTAAATTACTGGTTTTTTTTTTTGTTGAAGTGCAGTGCCATCAGTACTATTCCATCTTAATTTGTGATGCACAGTACTGAGATTATTAACACTCACCTGAGAGTGAATGAGGTACAGATTCTGCAGAAGCAGCCTAAGGAAAAGATCACTCTAGATATTGAGTTTTGATGCTTGGTTTATAGTTTCTGACTTGTGCTGTTCCAGTATTCTTTTAAAATGAGGGCTCATTCCTGTAGAGGAAAGGTTATTCCCTAGTAATGAGTGAAATCTCAATTTTCTGTAACTATATTTCACTTCTGCTTGAAATTTTCCTAGGGAATGTGAATATTTAGCATGTAATTGATAATATGCTCATAAAATAATTGAGTGGCAAACAAAAACAGACTCACAAAAACTACAGCTGTGTTAAATTATGCTTAATGTCCTATACAAGTGGAAAGAATGTACTGTGTTTATTTTCCAAACAATAAAATTTCTAGTTTAGTTTTCAATGTAATTTTTTTTTAGAAAGTAAATCAAGTTTCATACTTTGGATAAAATTATGTTTTGCAGTTCTTAGCTACAAAGCTAATTTACAAAGCTGAATAACTGTGCTGAGTTCATAGAAATAAATTTTATAGTGGTATTAAATTATTTTTTCCTTTGGTCACTGGCTAGTAGAATATGCTGGAAACCATGGTAACAAAAGTTCATGGTTGCCCCAGAGTAATGTTAAAATGAGCAAGCTGTGTTTGTCTTGACTAATATAATAAAATATATATAATAATAGAATAAGATAATATAATAAAAATAAAAATAAAAAAGAAGTAGAAGGAAGAAAGGTGGAATGAGGTTAATGACCTGTAGAACAGAAACAGCAAATATACAGTTGGCAACGTATCTGTGGATAAGTATCCTGGAACTCCTGATACCATTGGATGATGAATGTGAAGGCGTGAAGCCACGAAGCTTTAAAGGCATGAAGCTTTAAAGAGTAAAGGAAATACATTAGTTCAATGATTTGACTTTAAATTATTTCCTTCCATGTCTGTGTTTTGCAGGTTTATATTAGGATAAAGGATGATGAATGGAATGTTTATCGAAGATACGCGGAGTTCAGAAGCTTGCACCATAAATTACAGAATAAATACCAGCAAGTCAGGACTTTTAACTTTCCACCAAAAAAGGCCATTGGAAACAAGGTACTGAAAAGAACTTATAGTATTAGTAAGAGTTGGGGAAAAAACTTTTCCCATTCACACACAAAGAGGTGAATATCATGAATATTTTTTACACCTGCTAGACAGTACCTGCTATTTTTATACAGACTTTGCCCTCATCAGCTGCAGATGCATTGATAATGTAGTTAATGCATTGAATTTTCCACTCGCTGAAAAGAAAACTGTTTTTATTAAATGAAATATTGATGGTGTACACAGTAGACAACTGCATAAAACCCCAAAAACTGTACTGGACAGCTGTATATGTAAAATGTAATCTCTACTCCATTCTTTTCAGCAAATGCCAGCAGTTAACCCTGGTCAGTAAGTCATTAAATATTTATGTAAATTTTAAAAACTATCAGTCTAAATTCCTTAAGTTTCTTGTGCTGTTCACCAAGTGTTGTAAATTCATTGGACCAGCTTTTTAAAGGCATTTGGTTGCTTAATCCCCATATCCTGTGTCTTTGTGTCTTAACTCTCCCATTTTAAAATGGGAATTTCTGCATTTTGCGGTTACATAGGGATTTTGCAACAAATACAGCAAATATTGTAGTATGTATGTAGTAAATATGTAGCATCAGGTAGTTTAATCCTTAATTGCCAAAACCATAAAATCTTCAAGAGCTTAAATACACATTGCAATATACTTCACAAATCCAGTAAGGAGAATTGAAATAATCAAAGTAATTTTTCTTTACTGTGTAGGAATGATCTGAAAAATTTATTTAACCATTACAAGTAAAATATTTGGGATTTAAATCATGCTTATGACTAAAAATGTCTGTACTAAACCACATTCCTGATGTTAATTACATTTGTTAGCTTCTATGTAGTTCTTTCTCCTGGCACTTTTTTTTTGCCTTAGTATCACTGAGTTCTTGTATCAAATAACTAAGGAGTGCCAACCGTAGTGGTCAGTGTAGTCATCAAAAAAAAGCTTACATAACGACTGCAGTACTCACAGATCTTAATGACATTTTATTTGGCCTAAGACCACATTAATACATGAATCACTAAAATGTCAGAATCATTCTCATTACATCTGCTGCAACTTTGTCTATGATAGAAACAAATCATCATTGCAAATTTCAAAAACAAATACGAAAAAAATTCTTTAATGGCATTCAGATGTCAGTGAATGTAGATTGTGAACCTTTGAAGATAGTAACTCTGATCTGATTTCAAATGATTTCCCAAGTATTCCACAAAAATAAGTAGGTAAGCTTGGCACATGAGATATGAAATGAATAATACTACCTATAATCTGGAGTAAGTGGTGGTGATATAAATTTATCAATAAAATCTTTAGGTCTGTGTGCTTGGCGTAAAGCCCAGTTAATGTAGCTCATTGCCTAGTAAATTAAAACCTAGTAAATGAAAGTACTTCTGAGAGCTTGTCTGCTTTTTTTAATATCTTAGAAGATCATGCATTTTTCATTTCATTTTTAGTGGATAATTTCATAATAGAAACAATGTATTTTTTCTTCTTTGTTACATAACTAATTCTCCTTTTTTGAAGTGATGGAGTATCAGTGACTTCAGTAAATGATGGAAGTCTTCCTTTAAGCTTTTTTTGATAGCCTTTCATCCTTAATTACTTTCAATACTAATTGAATTAAAACTTCAGTTGCACAATTGATGCAAAGAAAATTATCAGTTTTGCAACTCATTAAAAAATTTGCATCGCTTATTCTTTCACTGCTTTAGCTTTGGGCCAAAATTCTACCTTAATCATATATAAGCAAACAATCACTTTCTGCATATCAGATCTCAGAAAAAGTATCTTTTCTTTATGGTAAGAAATGGGTGCCATCCTTTACACTCCTGAAAGACTCCTATAATGACACATAAGCCAGTTGTATAATAGGAATTGATTAGTGATTATACTTCTGGATGCCAGCTTTAAACAGTTTGCAAGCTGCAGTAGTGCTTTCACACCAGCTTTGCAAGAGCTTACCTCAGTTTATCACATAAGAGCTTATTTCCACAGCACATTATGTACACAAATTTTTGTCCTTTTAGTGGTGCGATTTTCTGTACCATGTCATAGTATGTATTGCATTTAGGAACATTGCAATGTTTTGTGCAGTATGGTGGATCATGCTTCAGGAACAATTACAGATCTAGCAGAAATAGCAGATCCTTGGAACACATTGCACTGTGTGACTGACTCAGATGGGTTAAGGGCCTTGAGATCGCCCTCCTTTCCATGACAGAGTAAGTTGAAGTAATTGTAAGGTTTGAAAATTCAGTGTAAAATAAATTAATTCATGTGGGAATGTCTGTCCTGGAATTCTGTAGAACTTTCCATTCAGGACGAGGGATTTGTGTGGGATGTTACACATGCAAATATTTGGTAATAAGCATTAGAAGCGATAGAATCAATACTACTCTTTCCAATATTCCTTTTTTAGCTTTAGTGGCTACCAAAGCATGTTCCCTTTGCTTGCTTTCCCTTCCCTAAATGCTGTTAGATTTCAATAGAAATTTTTTTCTTTCTGATACTAGTTACACTGTTTTTAATAGAATTGCAGTTGTCTTCCCATTTCTAGATTAATCAATACAATCTTATTCAGTGCCTAAAGAGCAGTTTCAATAGCTAAATTCTGCTAGCAAAAGTATCTGTTCAGTTTACGTCAATCTGTGTTTTTCATATCCTTTAAAAATCTTCAGTGTTATTAGATGTCCAAATAACATACTGGTAAAACATAGTCCTCCACGTGGAAATGGCTAAAAATTACTATTTTACAGCTTTTGGAAAATGGTGTTGTGTGCTTTTGTATCCTTCAGGTCTGTACCTGAATGTTATTAATTGCATGTCTTCAATACACTGAGCTTGGTACTGTGAGGCTAATGAAGGTGATACACTTACTCTAAATATTATTGGCACTGAAAAAGGGTTTTGCTGTAATTGATACCTCCCTTGATACCAGCACTAAATTTGGTGTTCAATTATGTGTCTCAGATTGAGGGAACCTCCAAGACCCCAAGGAGACACCATGTTGTACAGAATGACCTAGAACCACTACTGCAGAGTCACCAAATACTGTCCACTGTTTTGCTATGCACAACATTGGAGCTCTGAGGAGGGAACTTGACTAGAAGAGAGTAATGTAGAAAAAGCTATGGAAAACTGTTAATCCTTATGCATATTTTTCCTGCTTACTGCAATAGAAATGAGGGGGATCAGGTTCAAATGCAAAGTTGCAGAGTTTGACACAGGGAAAATTTTTTTAAAAAGCAGAATTTCAGCTGCATGAGGATTTTAAGAAGGGAGAAAATTAAGTATTTATTATTGCATGTGGGATCTGAAAAGATTTAACAATTGTAAAACAATAGATTAAGAATCTAATATTTATGTTAATACTAACCATATATGTTTTTAATGTATTTTTGCCTATCACTTGTTTGCTATAAGTTGGGACAACTTAACAGTTCATGTTCATGATCTTTCAACAAATAATGTATGTAGGATTAGAAACTAGCTTTAATGCTTGAGGAAACATAAATTTAATATACAGAAAACCAATTAGTAGAAAATGAACAGAGGAAAGGAAAGAACACTGCTTTGGACAGGTAACCTTTTTTCAGTTACAAAGAGTGTGTATTTGCCTTTTAGGTTGGTAACCTTTTCAGTGTATCAGTTTAAATGTTTGAATATAATAAGTTAGAATTAATGTAAAGCAATGAAAAAATTTGATTCATAAATGTTGCTTTGAATAAAGTCAGAACAGATAATTACTGAAGGAAAACTTGACTCACGGAGCCTTGCAAGCATTATTGTTAAGTTTCATATATACTAGTGCCCATGCTGTGTATTTTCTACTGTTGATCTCAGTGCTGGTAGCAAATAGTTGTAAAAATCTTTATAAGTAGTCCTTGCAAGAATAAGTATTCTTCCTTCAGTTTATTCATGTTTTGTTTCAGTGAAAACAAGAAATGTATTTGTTCTCTTTTGTTGCATAAGAGAAATGTCATATACTCTTTTTATACGTTTGTACTTTCTTAAACTGCCAGTCATTTTACTTAAAACTTAAATTTGAACTGCATGTTTAACACTTGAACTGTTTGGTTTTGTAATTTTAAAACATGTTCCTCATGTAGCAGCCTGGTTTGTAGTTTGCTAAGTATTTTATATGTAGGTGTATATACCAAGACTTGTAGTTTCAAACTATGGTTTTCTTGCAAGAAATACATTTTTGCCTTTTAGCTAGCCTTCAGGTACTTCAGATCTTTTGAATTCATACTTTCATTAACACAGCTTAAGTCTTTGTGAGTACTGCTTCCTGTCAGGTTTCTAATGTCCAAAACACTGGTTTGGTTCTGTGAGCCAGCCCACTCTACGTCTTGAGTTTGTGGAGTTATGTGAAGCTTATGAAGAGATGCTTCATACGATCATAATACTTGACTGCAAACAGATCCCTTGTATGCTTTTGAATAGAAATATAGCTTAATTTTTTTCATTTAAGATGAGCCCTTACATGTAGCTTCTGAACCTTGGTTGGTGCTGTGTTGGTGTCTCACTTCCTGAAATGTTGCTTTCAGACTAATGGTTAAGTAATAATATGTGTGTATTTACTGGACCTATTATTCTAATTTTTTGAATGTTGCAATGTCCTTAAAATCTCAGTTGCTACTTCTGCATTGAGCAGGTTGTAACACTTAAAGAATGGATTTTAGTAACTGCATAAACATCGAATTAAGTATTCTCTTGCAAGGGTATTGTCCCAATAGAGGACATATCAAAATAGAAATGGTCTTTGCTTTCACTGAAGATGTGAATTCAGTGATTGTCTAAGTGTGTAGAAATTGAATAGGTAGCTTTTCTCTGAGTGCTGACTTGACTGCATGATATCCTTTGCTTTCCTTTAAAACATTGGATACCCTGTATGGAAAGAATACACAGCACTTTTCTGAGATTAGAAGAGAGTGACTTTGCCATGACTCCTCAGCTGCGTAGGAGGACCAACACAGAAATCTAAAGTAAGTTTTCTGTCTAGGACAAAATGTTGAGAGCAAACATCATTCGTAATTTCTAAGGCCAGGTTGGATGAGGCTTTGAGCAACCTGGCCTAATGGAAAGCGCCCCTGCCCATGGCAGGGGGGTTGGAACTAGATGATCTTTAAGGTCCCTTCCAACCCAAACCATTCTTTGATTCTATTATTTTTCGCCCATGCAACTGCAGTCTGTGAGCTGTTTCTCTAGCCATATTTTGTTTCCCTCCAAATGCTAGTCCAATAAAGTAAATATGTCCCTCTCACGTATCAGTGACTAAGTTAAATTGTAGATTATCTGGCTTATGTCATGATTTTAAAAGTTTGTAAATATTATGTTTATCTATCTTAAAAGATATCTATTTGTGTATACATATATACACATATATGCATATGACAGCATCAAAAACATCATTTAGGATACATATGAAGTTGGCTTCTGGAATGTATCTTAAAATTCTGCAAGTTCTATTCACCAGGGTCTTTATCTTTCTCCCATTTTTGTGAGCAGAAATCCTGCCTTTGCACTAACAGGGCAGATGGCTTCCATATTTTTTTCCTGCCAGCTTAGCTTCTTCTTCATCAGTGTCTGGTCTGTTTGCCTGTTGCTGAAGATAGTGAAGACAGTCTACAGGATAACTATTTTAGGATTAAAAGGTATAGAAGGTAAAGATTTTACTGCAAATAAAAGAAAACAGAATATAGCTTGTATCAATGCTTATAATGTTTATTGTTTTTTAAAAGTTTATC
Organism: Phalacrocorax aristotelis; assembly: GCF_949628215.1. Classification (NCBI taxonomy): domain Eukaryota; kingdom Metazoa; phylum Chordata; class Aves; order Suliformes; family Phalacrocoracidae; genus Phalacrocorax; species Phalacrocorax aristotelis. The sequence continues at coordinate 11,345,614 of NC_134285.1, forward strand.
AAGTTTTTAGAAGTTTTTAAAAGTTTATCAAGTAAAGTCTGGCTCTGTGTGTGTATATGTGAAGTAATTTGAAGCCATTCAAATTAGAGTACGAATTTTAATGGTTTTGCTCTTAAGAGTTTCACATTATGCCATTGATATGTAACCTTTGTTATGTATTTCCTTACTGTAAAAAGTTGATTGGCCATTTTGGGCTAGCAGGACCTGTCTCTTCAGGGCTGGGTGCCTTTTTAAAGATGCTTTTTAGACCTAGGGATGGAGGTACTAAACTCCCCTTGGAAACAGATAAAAGGAGGAGGAGCATGGGAAGACTAAGGTATTTTAAGGAAGCCCCCGCTCCCCAAGTTTGGCAAGGTAAAAAGCCGCGAGGCTTTTCATCACGCTTAAGTCAAGGAAGCAGTGCTGTCCTGTATTGTTTCGGTTTGTGGTTGAGTGGTAAGCTGCCCTTGAGGTTTATCTGAGGGGAGCCTTTCTGGGTTAGGGACAGAGGTTGCCAGACCAGTGCATTTCCATGAAGATTCCAGTACTGGATCCTCTGCTTCCTCTTTTTCACTTGTTTTATACTGTCTCTGTGGCATGAAGTGCTCAGATACCTGCAAGAATCTAAGATACAGTTCTGGTGTTTAAGCTTTTCTTGTCAACTTCTGTGGAAGTATTTTTCTGTGGGGAAGAGGGAGGTAGCTGCTATTGGGTTGGGCTGAGGAGAGAGTGTTTTGCTTGTATTTTTCAGAGAGCATGATGTTACATAATTTTCTTTTAAGGGTATTGATATATTCAGTAGAGCTATTTCTGCCTCCTCAAGACAAGACCTGTGTATTTGCCATAATAAGTCACATTTATAGTACAGAATATGAGTTCAAAATTCAATGTTTGTTGTCCAAAGCTCACTACAATACACAATATTTTACATAGCTTGTATATATACATTAACACAGTGTGTATTTTGCTATTGTGATCCAGTGAAACTGTGAGATACTGTTGACTCTCAGATGAGCATTCAGGACTGACAGAAAGAAGGCCCTGTGTTCATACCTTTTCCAACTTCACTTCTATTCCAATAAAAATCTTAGACCATCACATTAATAAAAACACTACCAGTAATTCTAGACTGACATGGAAAATCATCTTTGTGGTTTAAAGGCTTTAATTCACAAGTTGCAAGCATATGTACATTTTATTGCCGTGATAGCAAATGTGATTGTAATAGTTAATGTACTGGCAGTGTTTGGAATACGTATTTTAAAAAAGGAAGTGTACCAATTCCTGTTTAACTAGTACATAGGCAATAACAGAAGAAATATGGAATGTGTGAAAAGAGGATGATTCAGAAAGAATCTCTGGGAAGGAAGTATTTTCATTCTAGACTTGGGTGGTTTTGTGTCCTGATTCAGCAAAGCACTTAGGACATCCTAAAATTTAAGTATGTGTTTGACTTGCATTAAAATCAGAAGTCCAGATATATGTGCTTTTGTACTTTATGGGGTTGAGAGCTCATAGAAACTATCCTTCATCAGATTAGTTTGTCAAAGTCATACTGTCATAGGGAGCTGTGACTTAGAAAGCAGAGAAGAAAGGAAAACTTCTAGCTAATGCCTTTGGGGCAGTGGCTAAATAATATTTCTTAGTGCTAAGCTTTAATATCTAGTGTCTTAAAGTAGGATTAGTAGAAAATTATGACTCTCTGATGTTTCAGAAATGGAATACATTTATTAAAGGAGAAAAGCTTTTGAAATATAAATCCTTAAGTTTATAAATTAAAAATTTGAAGTTAGATTGCTTTCATTAATGCTTACTTATTCTGATTTTTGGATGTTGTAATATAGATGCTTAAATTCTATATTATTCTTGATTTTCAAAGTGAGTAGATTTTAATTTTCAACACTCTTGGTGGACTTAACTAGTATATTGAGTTATTTTGATATACTATTTTGCCTTGTTGGTTTTAGGAAAAACTGTAGCTAATATAAACAGAACAGACATGCTTGTGCTGTAGTGTGGTTAAAAAGAAAAGTTTTTTATTTGTATTAATTTATGTATTAAATGTAAAATGTATTTTACATTTGTATTCCGTTCAAATTGGGAAGGGTACTCAGATTAACCTTATATGTATATCCATATGCGTTAATTCTGTAACACTGTTTTTTATGGCATTCTAAAGCCATACAAGAAGCTTTGCCCTCTAAGTTCACCATGTTACTTCATAACTGGAAGGTTTAATTTTCAGAGAAGTATGAGCTTTAAATAGCCACTGAGATTAAATTCATACAATCTAGTTTTCAAATACGGAACTTAATTGAAGTATCATACAGATAGAAATAAAAATAATTCACACTTGGCGTAATTATTAAGATTTCTAGTCACAGCACACCTCTTTTCTGTCACTGCCACCTGCACACTGATGGGGACTACAGAGTATTTCAGATTTTGAATCCAGATCCTTTGGGTTTTCTACTGGAAAAGACTGCAGTTGATGTTTTATGTATACAGCACTTAGAAAAGAGCATTGAGTTCTTCTTCATTTCCATTTTTTTGTCATATCACTATCTAAGAGAAGAGAAATAAGTCAGTAGGAAATGGTTGACTTTTCTGTTACAGATACTTTATAGCAAACACTTCACCTTCAAGTTCTGAGGAATGAAATGTCTGGGTTACCCAAAACCCAGTGCGAAGGTTAAAGCTAGCACACTGCAGAGAGTAGTATATTTCATTTTTGGTGGTTTAATTTAAAAGGTAAACAGTTTCCCAACTCATACTTCTCCATCTCTTTCAGAATGTCTCACTGAATTAATGTGTTCATTTGGTGCTCAAGTGTAAGATTTCATGAAAAAGTAAATTGAGTTTTTTCTTTTCAAGTTACAAAAACTTGCTATTAATTGCTGTTAAAAGTTAGGAAGAAGGAACATTTAGGGTCTGCAAAACAAAATTTTGCCTGTCAAGAGGTGTTTTTATTTTTTCCTGTCCTGTAATCCTATAGTTAAGGGAAGCAATTTATTCTAACAAATTATTGAAGATAGAGCCCATAGAAACAGTTCAGATAGCGTTGCTTTACATCATGACATTGGGGGATAGGGGGTGGGTGTGGGGGAGAAAGTAATGTAATTCACATGCTGCTTGGACATCTACTAGATAAAAATACTGCAGTTTTATAACAACTCATACATTATTTAGGTATTCTAGTAGCGTCCTGGTATAAAATGAAAATACTATTTTCTAAATTTATTTCTTATTGTGATGGTGATGCTAAATTACCAAGTTACTTGAATTAATAAATTTCCTTTCAGAGAGACCTTAGCAGGGGCACCTGATTACTGAAATAAAACTAAAACGTCCTTTCTCTGAATCTGAAATTTTACCCACATTTTTGTCTTTCTGTAGTTATCAATATGCTTGATTTTTTTTTTCCCCTGAAATGTATTCTTTTGTAAATATTGGCAAATTCTAATCTTAATTGCTCTACAGCTAGTGCTAAACATATTCAATGTTAATTTTTTAAAAAGTGGAGAAAGCTAAATATTGAATACTTCAGATCATGTGAAATGCTGGAGATGCTTCCTGCATGCAAAATCTGGTTTTCCTCATTGTACCATGTAAAATATCTTTATATGAAGGCACTATAAATAATGGACATTTGATATTAATATTCCTCATTCATTCAGTTTTTATTTTAGGAAATAGAATTGTCCTATCAGAGTGTATCTAAATAAAATTTCTATTAAAGGAGCATCTAGCCTTTTGAGTAGGAGCAAAGTTCAAAGACCATCTTGTATCCTGCCACTGTTTGACAGATGGGATGGTAAACTGCTGTATTAATTTTTTTCAAAATCATACTTTTACTTGCTAGAGTCAAAACACTTCAAATAAACATGTTTTGGATACTGTTAGCCCACAGCTATAGACAGTAGCCAGAAGGTAGCAGCCTTCTTGCAGATCTTGCTGGTTATCAGCAGACTCAGCAAGACTTCTGTAATCTTAGCCAGATCTGTCAGGGGAGAAGTTAGCCAGGAGACTGGTGTCTGGGCTGTTGTGTGGCTCCCTGTAACCATTCTCTATCAGCAGTTCTGTGCTAGTCTGCACCCATCCATATTCTCTTAACATTCCCCCTCCTGACTTGCTAGAACCATCCAACATGAGACAAGAGGCATAAGTTCTGTTTGAAGGTTTTTTTTTCTGGGAAGGGGCAATATTTATTGAAACATGGTAGAGAAACAATTGTTACTGAACTTTGTGGGCAATATCAAAAGCAATTTCTTTCACTTGCTGAGAGGATAGAAGAGAAATTGTAGGTTTTTGTTAATCTGTGTGTGGGTTTGGCTCTTCGCTATTTTTAAAAATTTTTTAAAATTAATTATTTTATTTTTAAGGGAAGGTAAGCTTGTATGTATAAGCTTGTACTCTGTAAGCACTGTGCGTACCATGTTTCTAAAGGGTTCTGGGGTTGTTTTTTTGTTGTTGTTTTAAATTTAGAGTCTGTCTTTATTGGTCTTCAGGGCATTTTCAACCCTGATAAAAGAAAGAAGTTAAGAAAGAAAACTGCAGTGTTGGGGGGGAAGCACTGAGCTGAAACACATTTTAACTAATATTGTTGGTAGTCATTACTGTAACATAGGCTAGTGAAAATATGGATCTCAGTTTCATGAACTGTTGTGGTAGTTTCCAGAATCTCCTGAGTAAAAAATAAAGAGTAGACTGATAATATTTGGTCTGAGGAGAAAACAAATAGAATTTCCCTGTTCAACAGCTAACCAAAAGATAAGCCCTAGGGGTCTTGCTAAAGGCTGCAGTCTTCTATTGATGCTTTTTAATGAACAGCTGATTCCTGACCAGTTGACAAATTGACACATGGTTGGCATTTATGTCTTTAAATAACAAAATATTTAGATCACACTGGATTTTGTTAGCATAATGTTAGTAATTAAATGGCATTAAACACAACACTAAAAAGACATCAATTTTAGTTTTATTTTCAAGCTTGCTTTCTTTCTGTTGATATATTTAGTAATTTTTAACCCCTTTTTCTCAAAGAGGTTTTGAGAAAGTTTAGCCTTTTGGATGGTTGATATTGCTAGCTTGAAAATGCCGGATGCCTTAATAAACATACTTGGTTCCCGGGTTCTGTAAATGCCTTAGCGAATTTAGAGAGTTACAAGACGTAGTTTGACTGAGATTTATTACACGGGAGGAAATTATCAAAATGGAATTGTCTGCTGTTTTGATAGGGTCTGGGGTCTACATGCATTTATCTATCTGTTAACATGCTTGTGTTCTTGGCTTGCTTAGAGGATGCTATACAGCAGCATTGTATTCTAAGAAAGCACAGACAGAACCTTAGTATGACCATAAACCTTAGTAGCTATAATGCTGTGATATATAAACTACCCTCTTACTCAAAATAATAGGTAAGATTTTTTTTTTTAATTAACATTTGAATAAAAACCATATTTTCATAGATTGAGCTTGCAACTCTTTTGGTGATCTGAGAAGGCTGGCACAGCTGCTGAGCAACCATTTGCTTACTGAATAGGTAAGCTGTGCTGAGCAGCTCTGCATAGTACTGCAGGAGATGCCTCAAGTCTCAAAAATTTAGAAATGCTAATGAAAATGTTGCAATTGTCCATATAAATTTGTCCTAGACTGAGGGCATTGACAGGACCGTAGCTCACCTTTAGCATGTCTGCTGTTGGATGGTTTTGCAGCAATGCCTTTTTCAAATTACTTACTTTCTGGTATCATTGAAATGAACCCATAGTTGGAGATGGAAATGCATCAACTATTTTAGTAGAGATACACAGAGTAATAGCTACAATTATGTAGTAAGTCTCTGTTTAAAGAAAGATAGATTTCTTTTCAAAACTGACAGTTCCTTGATTATTTCTTTATATCTCATCCTCTTAAATTCCTGTTTGTTCTACTGAACATTAAATGTACAAAAAAATCTCACAGTGGGATGGGAAAAATGGCAGTTTCATGTATTGTATACCCTTGTTTTCTTGTATAATGCTAGCCTGATTCTGCTGTACAGAAACTGGCAATACCGGTAGAATGGAAATTTTAAGGTCACATAGTTTCAATAATTTTCAGATTATTTTGGTATAATATGGTAGTATTTGGTATAATTAATATTGGAAACTGTACCTCCATAAAATTTTAATGATGCAGTAGTTACTGAAGGACAGGGGTATTCCAGTCTTGTTTTATTGTGACCTTTGCAAAGGTGTCAATTAGCCTGTAAAAATTAATACTTGCTATCTATTTTTTAATCACTAAAGAGTGAGAATGACTCAGCACTTGAATGTTTAATTAGCTCCCATTTCAGCTTCTGATTTCCAGCTTTGTTTTGAGGTTAACAGCTTGCTAAGACTGGTTGACCAAGACGATGAAAAGTATTAGGCTACACTAGAATAACCCGAGTTTATTTCTGCATTTGCAAGTTCAACTTTGAATAGCACTAGTGTCAGTTTTATTTAGGATGCGATGCATCGTGTGGTATCAAAGGCTGATGCAGCTCTCATTAAAGTCCTAAAGCCATACTTCCTTTTATTTTAATTGAGTCGGACTGAGCCCTGAGCTCTTCTCGTTCTTGGTTTGGTTTTGTTTTGTTCCCCCACCCCTGCTAACACTAGGAGGTTAGTTAAATGATAAATAATGTTTAGAACATCAGAAGCAGTGCATGTTATGTTGACTGCAACAGCACCAAACCCAGAATATAGAAGTGTTTTATCTGTCCCTCAGTCATGGCGTGTAACCATGGCAATCATACCATTTCCAATAGCTGATGGAAAATATTTGAAAAATCTTAAGAGAGCTGTTCCATTAATAATGAAGAATATCAATGTTTTGCCATCTGTTACATACTAACAGTGTATATGAAAGACCAGCAGTTGTGTGAAACAATTTAAACTGCAAGTTGGAATGAACTTGGCTTGTAATGAAAAACGGCAAAACAACATAACATAAAATATGGTACGTCAGAATCCACTTTTTAGTTTTATAGCTTAACATAATCTTCTAGTATCTGTTGAGAGTCTGTAAGATTTCCATTATGTACCCTTATTTTTAGAGATTTGTAATTTGATACTAGCATTTTGCTGTGGCCAGTAACTTGGCAAATTCTCACGCAAAAAGAATTTAATAAAATATTTTGGGAGACATTAATTTCAGATTAAAAATATTTTCCCAGATGTGTTTTGATGATTCTGCAATCTGAAGCAGTTTTGCTTGGTGACTGAAATTTTGTAGACTCTTAATCAAAAGTATATGCTCTTGAACTCTGGGCTAGGAACTAACTTTGATGGTAGTCTGTGCAGGAAGCATAGTAGCTTTATTTTTGAGAAAATATGCCTACAAATTGAAGGTGAATGTTGACTTGTTAAGTCTCAATTAAAAATTTTTGTACAATGTAAGTTTACTCTGCATAAATTTGTGGTAAATGTGGCCAAGATGCCCTACAGAGATATATCTCAGAATCCGTAATTTTTATGTAACTTTTAAAAGTGTAACATACATACAAAATAGAAACACTTTTTATGTAACTGAGTCCCTTTCTATATAGCACACTTTCTTTTAACAGTGAGAGAGGGATTCTTAATCGATTAGGAAGGGCAATGGATTATGGTTAAGGTCATGTATCTCTGCATGTACTAGTCCCTTTTCTGTGCACAGAATGCTTTCATGGATTGTTAATCAGGTGGTGCCAAATATGTGAGGTTTTCTCTTTGGTCAGATTGGAGCTTCTTTTCAAGTACAGTAAGGTAATTTCAGCATCATTACAAAGAGCAGTAGTAGCTGTCCATAAATACTCCCTTACACTGAGGATATATGGCTCCAAAGAGTTTATCTTTTGAGTTGACAAGAAATCTCAGAGCTTGAAAGCTGAGCTCCTGCCTACTTCGAAAATTCTTTTGCCCCCTGTGGTGCCGTGGGGTCAGGGATTAGCCTTACCTTGAATACGGGAAGAGATGTTTTACAAGTGGCAATTAAGAGTTAAATTTCTTCAAGTTTCCTTTTCAAGGGATGATTCAGTCTACCACTGGACCCAGTTAGAAGAACCAAAAGGGACAGTTATCCTTGACTTTTGGTTTTAAAGTTAGTAAGACTGTAGCCAATTGTTCAAATACCTTCATGGAAAGACTTGCCAAAGCAGCATCTAGGGCCTGACTCAGGAAAATGCTTAAAAACATGTGCTCCCAAATTGGTTATGGAAGGATCTATTATGTTCTATATAAAAATGGAGAAAAGCTTAATATAGAACAGTCTGATTTTTCTGTAATAATTTCAAATTATATATAATTTGTGTCCTATAAACAGTTACAGCTCTTGAAAGTATAGGAACAAATATGTATAATGCTGGTTTTAGTACCATTTTTGGTATGTGCTTGTGGAAAAAAAATATCAGTGCCACAGTTATTCAAAATTTATTTTTATAGCCAGATTTGAAAGAATTTACTCTTTTTTTTGTCCACAGCTCCTGCTGATGCTGCTTTTTTAAAAAAGCAACATATGTAATAAAGGCAGGTAAAATTAATAATGCATTCCTACAAATAGAAAGAGGCATTTATGAAGAAGGAAAAGATCTTCCTTGTGATTCAGATCCCAACTGGTCAAATGACTGGCTTGATGGTTCAAGAAACAAGTTATTTTTCCTTGTTAGAGACAAGACCTCTATTTATTCATCTTACCCATTCACTTTCTTCTATACATTTTTCTTAGCTGAATTTCAGAAAATACCCTTGACTCATCCATATTTTTGAGAGCAGGTCTCCTTTTTCAATTGTGTTAGCAGGATCTCTCTTAAGTGAGATCGTGAAAGTGTGCATTTATTTAGTACTGTTACTTTATCTTCCTATACATGCATTTATTTTCCTAAAAATGAAATAGAATCTGATCTTTAATACTGTGAAAATGTAAGGTTTTTTGCAAAAGCATATGTAGTTATAATTTTAACAAAATTACTTTGTGTCCCCACAGTACATTCATATCAAGCATGCATAAATCTGTATATTGAATCTTATGGCAAGATCTTTGCTGTTTCCTGTGTGAGTAGATATGGAAGTGTAGATTTGTATTGAAAGGTACAATCTCATACAATCACCAAAGATCTGTACTAAAAGTATGGGGTTTTTTTCCACTGGTACAGTTCCAAATCAAAATGGTTCCCTTTACTTTTTGCTTGTAAATAAAAATATCATTTAGGAGTTGGAATATAAAACACTAACTAGATTTCAGTTGTAGATAATTGGGTCCAATGAAAAAACAGTTACCTTACTGATAAAATGGGCCAGGCTTTGAACCAATTCTGGTTTTCTATTACCAGTTATTCTATTTACTATTTTGTGACAAAATCTCTTTATTACTGCAACAACTTGGCAGTAACAACTGAGTGGTACAATAATTCCTCTGAGTAGCCAACATGCTGTTGCAAAATGCATGTTTAGTGATAAGTGTAGACCTACAGCTAAATCATTTTTACCTTGGTTTACATTACTTCTGGTAAGGACAAATGGGCCTTAGTACATGGTACAGAATTTCATGGTAGATTGCTCACTATTTGTTTTAGAGATCAAATTTACATCTTTTAAGCCCATTTTTAACTGTTTTCAGGCTGAGTTTAATTCCTGAGTTTTTCTGTATTTCACTTGAATAAATGGCAGAAAAAAAGCGCTATATTTTCTAATTCGATCAGCTGTAAACAGCAAAAATGTGTTCCCCAGGCATGTTCTGGCAGTCTTAATTAGAAAACTCCTTTGTGCTGTTATTATCTGTAGTTAATTATATTCTTTGCAATAACACAAGGGATAGAAAGTACCTACATTCAGCATTTTGCTCCTGTGTTTGTAACAAAGTGGTCCTGCCTGTGAAAAAAGATGCATTTATTTAAGAATGTGTGCAGTACAGAAGATACTAAAAGAATGCAGCTTCTGCTGAAGAGGAAGTTTTAATATAATTGAAATTATTTCACTGAAAATACTCTTGTTGAGGCTTTGTGACCAAAAAAACTTAAAAACTGAAAAAATGCTAATGAATGTGGTACTTCAAAAATTGATATTTTCTTGGGGGCTTGAAAACATAATTGATAGAAGTCATGAAAGTACTATCAAGGAAGTGTAGTGGGGGTGAGGCCAGTTCTTTGGAATGGCTCTAAGCTGAGGCTGTGTCTGCACTAGGAGTAGGCTTGTAGAGCAAAGCAATGCTCCTTGTTCCTCCGTTTTACAAAGTCAAGTAAGACCAGGGGAGCGAATTACTCCGTAATTGAAATGGTCTCACTTGCCAAGCATTACCACTACTCATGTGGTTAAAGCTTTCAGAGCCAAAGCTGTTCCACAAATTTTTTCTTCTTCTCTGAGATCTCCGGTGTGCCACACTTTCTTGTCTTCTGCCCTGCACAGCTGGTGGTATCAAATTAGTGTCCCTACCAATGTGATGATGTGATACTTTAAATCCTTTAAGTGAAAAGATGGGAAGATGAGGCTGTTCTTGAGCCAGTCAAAGAATCCAGTAGGAACAAAAATATCAGTGAAAAGAGGAAAAATAATAAAATTTATGTTAGTTAATTAGTCGTGCACTACACTTTTATTATTAGCATTCCCTTTTATTCTAATAATATGTGTTGCCACATATTAAAATTTTTGCATTAACATTTCCCAGCAGCTTGTGTAGACCTGTTCCACACATTTGTCCAGACTTTGTCAGTGCAGCAGGGCATGGAGCAAGCTATTGCTCTGTTCTGTTTGGGTAGTAACTGTACTCAGTTGTGGAGTACTGGGTGAGTGACTCTGCAGAGCGGATTGCATGAACTGTCAACAATGCAGATTTGTTCTTTAATAAAGTATCAGTTTCCTAGAGTTTTCAGACTTCATTTCTTCGTTTATCAGTAAATCAGTTAACACTAGAATCACTTGCTACGCAGTTTGTGTGTGTAGTGTGTGTATGGTGCTGAAAAAAAATTGTGACTGATAAAAAAGGAAAAGGAAACCTTATAATACATAGCTTTTTATATTTTCACCCTGGTCTTGATTATTACATGTTAATATAAAACTGGAATGTGAAACAGGACTGGATATCTGTGTCAGTTCATATCTAGAAAAAAAAAGAATCTCTATGTATTTTGAAATTTTGTGGACCTAATTAAACAACACAAGCACTGCCTAAGTTTTTGAAGCCTGTAAGTATGAATATCTTCAGCAATTATAAAGTTATAGCAATTACAATTATATGTTATTAAGTAATCACATGCAAATAGAAGACAAGAGCAGAAAAGACTTCCTTAAATTATAAAAAATGAGGCTATTTTTAGTGTACAGGATTAGTTGCCAATATTTGCAAACATACCTTACTTAATATTGGTTGGTTTGGTTTTTTTTAATTCCATGAATTTAAATTACTACTTTGAGAAATGTAATTCAGAATCTTTTCTGATTTTCTTATGTCTCCTAAAAAGATTGCTTTTCTTTGCAACTTCTCCTGATGAGAGAGAGGAACAGAACAAAATGTCAATAAAGTTTCTAGCAACTCTACAGTAGTCCTCGCAAATTTGAAGAGCATCCCTGCTTTGGTGATGAGTTTTTTTGCAAGAAACAAGAATTTGTTTCAGTGGTTTTTCTTACACAGATAATACAGGTTGGATAGACACATTTATAGATAATAGTCTTCCTTTGAGAGCTGTAATTGTCTAATAATACCTTTGGCTTCATGCCTAAAGAACATACTCTGACATTTAAATCAGGTGATCAGAATGCCTGCATTTCTGAGATACAGCATACTGGCTGTAGCACAAACCAGCCAGCACCTGATTTCATTATAAACCTATTATAGTCTTATGTTAGTGTTAAATATGTAGACTTTATAGTACAGTTCACTGTTACTGCAGTCCCTCACATGAAGAAGTGTAAGCTAAATGTAAGTTACAGGATGTGTGGCATTGTGCCAGTTATTAGACTCTTAATTCTGCTGAGGGACTTACAAATATAGAGTTTATAGAATTATTTTATTTATTGGGGCCAATACAGTATCAAATCCAGAGATGTAAAATACTGTAGGAACTTCAGTAAAACATTTTTATGAGAGATTTTTATGTGAGAGCAATCTACTATATGAAAACTCCATCACAAAATAATAATTTAGTAACATAATAATAAAAGAGCTGGAGAAATATTAATCTATTCTGGAGTTTGTGTACCCAGTATCTGAAAAGTATGAATTGTGAAGAAATTGTGGGAGTAAGTCGGTATTTCTTCCTGCGAAGACTGGTTATTTTGGATCTCAAAAAGAATCTCATAAATTGTTATGCCCCTGCCTCTATGCCACTTTTATGCACTGCCTTTCTAAGATTGTAGTATTTTATGGAGATCTACTATTAGGAAAAGAATTCTGGTCTATAGAAGAAACATTCTGCCAAGCAGAGAGTTCAGCATTCTGTCAGTGGATATTTTTATGATACAGGTTTTTATTGGGTTGCATGATTTTCATTTATCTCTAAGAAAAACAGAGTGAAGGGGTTTTTACATATTGCCAACATATTTCTATAGGCACAATAAACATAGATCATCAAAGGATCAAATTTTATGCTGATTAGGACTCTATAGTTACATTGTAGAATTCAAAAACATTGTTTGTACCACTTATATTCTTTCCTTTCTATTTTTAGGATGCAAAGTTTGTAGAAGAGCGACGCAAGCAGCTACAAAATTACCTAAGGAATGTAATGAACAAAATTATTCAAACTGTGCCAGAATTCACAGCCAATCCCAAAAAAGAGACTCTTATTCAGCTGATGCCCTTTTTTGTGTAAGTATTTGTCAAGTAGTCAAGAAAATACTTTTTCATCACAGTTTAATTAAAAATATAATTCCGACATCTCCAGAATCCTTAAAACAGTGTTTTGTTTTTTTTTTTAAATAGAAGGCTCCTGTTTATAAGTGCTTTTGTTATATTTAAAGGAATATATGACATATATAGTAATTTTTTTTTTTATTAAATGGTGACTTTGAACACAAATCACTGTGTAAAGCTTTCAAAAATATCAAAGTGACCTCAAAATCTGCACTTACACATACTCTTCCAACATTACGTGTTTTGATTTCTGATATTTGTTCTTTTTCAGTTTTGTTTTGCTTTTGTTTGTGTGGGGGTTTGTATTTTTGTTTTTAAATTTATTTTGGGGGATGGGGGTGGAGCACTATAGGAGTAGTTAATACCCAAATTGAGAAGTCAAGCCGTTGAACTCTTTCTAGCTGAATTTTGCAGTCTGCTGACACTTGTTCTGATTTCATTAATGTTAATGTTGAATATGTCCAAAATCTTTCCATTTTGTTGTAAACATTGTTCTTTATAGTATTTGTAAATGTTATTTAGAACTATTTAAGAAATAATATTAATGAAAATCTGTTTTTGAAAGTGGTGTTAACATAGTTCTTTCACTAATAATTTTCAGTATAATGGTTTTTCAGCACTACACCTGTACAAATTATGTATAGATTGAACACATATTCATAGTAAGTCATATTAAATTCGCTATCCACAAGCCTCTGCACAGGGATAGTACATCCATGCCTGTGAATCCATGAATTGATCAATTTGCAGAATCAACACCAATTTAAAATTAGCATGTTTCAGTAGAAGTGTACTTACTTAGCTGTACTATTTGCATCATGTTGTCAGAGTTACATATTTTCAAGTTGAAACTTTATGTCAAGAAAGCTGTAGTTATAGATATGTAATAGATAAATGGAAGAAAGCCAGGATGTATTTGTGGCATTTATGTTTGTTTTTTTTTTTAATTTTTCCTGGATTTGAAAAAGCAAAAATCAATTGGTTGAGGCATCTTGATTATGATGTTATAAATGGCAAAATGACGTTTGTAGGGACAAACATCTCAAGAGACTTACCTTTTTCTCCCTAAGAACCTGTTTTGGAGATTTGACTAAGGGCTGTGAAGATTGAAATGCTTTCAAGTACTTCCAGTTGAGGGGCCTATATGTGGCTTTTTGTTAAGTCATTTTAAAGAAGTTGTCTTTCATGCTGTACTTAATTTTGTTTTTTAAAGAAGAGGGGGGCCAATACAGAATACATGCGCAATTGAATTTTCAGCTCAAGTAATGGTTGCTCTTCCTGTCCAATCATATTTTATTTTAAGATGGTTAAGTGTAGCTGTGTGAAGTAGTGAACTGATAATTTCTTGTCAACTTCATTTCATAACTTTCTGCATTAAATGTAGGGCAGGAAAATAAATTCTGAACAGTGTCCCATCTTTTCATTGGCTTGTTATAAGTGATTGTCCTGAGTTCCACACAGAGAAGCGGGAATGCAGAGTAACATCCATAAGTCAAGGCTAGTTTTTCTTCCTCAACCAGTTTTCTCATGAAAGAAATTAAATTTCAAGCTTTGTGGGGTATAAATTTTTTTATTAAATGATTATGGTTTCAGGTATGCATTGAGTTGCTGTAGTAATTGTCATTACCTCAACAGTACAAGCAGTCATAAAGTTAGTAACACAACTAATATCAGAATATGACAAAAGTGGACAACAGTTTCAGTCAGAAGCTATTAGATTAGGAAATACTGTGGATACTCTAATTAGGAATATTAATTTGAAGCTTTGGGCTTAATTGATGGAAAACATATTCATAGTAGCAATTCATGACTTGAACTGTGATGCATTATTTACATGCTTTTATCCAAAACAATTTTGGTTTTGGATTTTTATTTAATTTCAATTACTAGAATTTCACATATCTTTTTTAAAAAAAACCTATAATTAATTGTACAATTCAACAGTGACCATACTGTGAGATCATAACTATGAGATAATACAGTACTGATGTAAAAGCAATGATACTACTTTTCAGGTGGTTTTCTTCATCTTAATACACTGTTGTTACAGAAATATTTTATTACAGTATTTTTTTATTCTACTTTCGAGGAATGACATTTCAAGATGGTTATTCGTTGTTCTCTTAGACCCTTATGTTAAACACAGAAAGTGAAAACACGTTTCCTCTTATTCTTCAGCCCTAAACAATTAACTTGCTTTCTTATAGTTAATCTCATGTCTTTTATAAGTGTGTAAACAGAATTTAGATCTCATGTTTTTGTTTATTAAAAATGTGCCAAGTATGGCGAAAAGATTCAAAATCACAACCCCCCATAATGGGTTCTACCAATGCTGCACAAGTCAGAATAAACCCCATTACTGTATTCTGCTGATGTAAACAAACAAACAAACAAAAACCAAACAAAAGAACACCCCAAACCAAACAAAAACCTCCAGCCCTATTTCTTCTAATAAATGTAATGAGCTGAATGAGATAGATACAATTGACTTCACAGAAAGAGCAAAGTTTTATTGAGCAGGCAGCATATTTAAGGAACCAGTTTTTTCAATATGGGTACAACTTAGTATGTGAAACACTGATACAAAATAAAGCAGTTGTCTCTAAGGAAAGAAATTGGTTCAAGGAGATTTGCTCAAGGAAAATTGCCAACACCATTTGTCAACAATTTGTAAATGCCAATATGATGCACTGCACTGATGCTAATCTTTTTGGGATATAATTATATGGTAGGTTGCAAAAAGGCCATTTATTTTTAGAGGTGTTTTTTGCATTTGGCAATTTCTTAATTCTGAATACAGTGCATGAAGCAATGGACTTTAGTGGATTCACAGAATCATAGAACCTCCTGAGCTGGAAGGGACCTGCAAGGATCATCGAGGTATCCAGACTTTATGGCAAATAGGTTCTGTTAATATATGTGCCTGTAATATTTCCTCGGAGCTTTTTCTCACGTAGTAGATGTGTCAGCATTCTCTCTTAGCTAGGGTAGATAGTTCTCCATGGGAATATTTGTAGGATTATGGAAAAGCTTAGCTGTTGAGCAAAATAACTATATACCTCATCTACAGCAGACAAAGTGGGTTTTAAATGCATTTTTCTACTGCATTTTTCTTCCTCTGCAGCTAGAGCAGCAGTATTAAATTAATATAAAGATCTTTCAGACAATGATAGAAGGAGCATATTTTAGAAAGTATCATCGTTGCTATGTTATCATTTGAATTCACAATGTCCTTTATTTTCTGGGAGTCATGACCTGGCACTGTTGGTGAGTAAGAAAAAGCATCTAAAAGAAAATGCATTTCAGTTCCACTTTATATTGCCAACTTGTCCAGTATTGTCCTTCCTTAATGGATTTTGACCTTCATCAACAGGAGATCTTGAACATGCTGGACTCTGTGAGGTGTTTATTTCATTATTCAGCTGTAACCTTTGTACTCTACCTGCAATTCTTCTGTTAGGCTTAATAATATTTTAATATAAAACATTGTAAATACATATAATAATTCTGATATATTTAATTTGTGCTTTAGAGCACAAATGTGTGTATAGTTGCTGATTACGTATTTATTAATCAAAGGGCAGTTACAAAACATTGAGATGTTATACGGCTGTGCCTTAGAGAGTAGTGATACCTCAATCTAGGAGAAAAAATTACAGTTTTCATATGCATTAAAAAATCTCTAGGGCATTAGATCTGTCTATTAGGAAGCAATGAAATATAAAATTAAAAAAAATAATTATCTGGTCTTGAAGAGTTTCTTCTCAGTGCAAAATTAAATGACCACACTTCAGTGAGAAAATGAAAAGTCCCATACAGGTTATGTCTGATTTAGGTCCTAGAATGTGATTATGGTGAACAGAAAATATTGTTAATGTCTCTAAGATTGAATCCGCTGCTTTTGTTGTGAGGTTGTTCCTTTGGGGATTTCTGCCTTCCAAGTGCAGTGATTTCATACAATCAGGCACAGATCTGATGAGACAAAACATTTTAATTGATCTGTATGAAATAGCCTGCCACTGTTGTAAAGAAAGAAATTAATTTTATTTTGAAAGTCAGAGTTAACGGTTTGCAGTAAAAGAATGTGAATCAGTTTACTAGCATTGCTCTGCATTATTGTATCAAATGCTAGTGGTTAACCATGGAAATGTAATTTGTTTTGATTCCATATGCTGTGAACTGTCATTAATGTATTTTTTCTGTTGTCAATATAATTTGTAATCTCCGTTTGTATGTTTTTCAATTTTAATGCTGCATTAGCTCAGTCACAGATTTGGTCAACTAGTTTCCTTTATGGTCCACTTTCATGTCTTAATGTAAAAAAGAGATCCTGGCTCTGCTGATTTGTCTGTTAACATGCTCAATAACTAGTTATTTGTAATAATAAAACTGAGATCACAAGTTAAATTTTCCAGTCCATGCAGAACAAAACCTAAATCAAGAATTGGCACTGCTGAATTAGATTGCTACATCTGCTAGGTGGTGAAAGCCTGTCTGTTAATACTTACTTAGTTTAACATTTATTTGCATTCATGAGTGGTACATTACAGATAAATAAAACTTGTTATAACAAGTACGCTTGTGTTTTAATCACATTATTATTGATCTATCTGAAAAATATCACACACATTAGCTCTTTGTAATTACATATATAAGAACAGGAGGGATCTTGACAACAATCATCACAATTCTTTGGACCATATAATTGAGTCTTTCAACATAAATCATCATAATAGGTTATATGATTTTGAGTATGTAAAAAGCTAAAATCTGTAAAAAGTTGTGAAAAAAAAAAGACTAAAATGTTGTGATGTTCCATTTTTTTGTCTCTCTGTGGTTTCTGTAACAAATATCCTCCTTTTTTAGAAGATAAAGATTTTCTTCCCAGCATCCTCGTAATGGACACAGTGTGAAGTACAAGAAAAATAAGAAAAAACTTTTTTTGCTGCAAGGGTGTTGGAACACCCCATCATTGGAGACATTAAAGAATTGACAGGACACAGTCCTGGGCAACAGTGTGCAGGAGCTTTGGCTAGGTGATCTCCAGAGCTGCCTTCCAACCTCAGATAGTCTATAAATCTATGATTCCCCAAAATCTCAACCTGCCATTTTAACTTGAATTGTGTTTTACATAAACCCTAGTGTTAGCTAAATATACAGCTGGTCAAACAGATGTTATATGTGAACAAAACAAAGCCTAAATAGTGTGAAACCACTGAAACATGTACTCCACTTTGTAGCTATGCAATGCTATTCAAATAAGAATAGTGCCACTTTATTGTCTCTTTTGCTTTAGCAATGCAAATGTTTGGATTAAAATACATGCAAGAATGGTATAAACAGAATTTTGTGAATATTTTCATGGAATGCTGTGCTGAGGGTTTTTTAAATCTTGTTTTCTAGGCCACAGCTACATGTTATGACAGTTTCTAGATAACTATTGATTTTAGGTTCTGCTGAGCTGCAGAGCCGGACATTTGTTTTCTTGTGCTAGCTGCTCAAACATACACTTTAAAGAAAGCAGAGAATCTGCTCAGTAAATCAGCAGAAAAGATGCTAGAGCAGATTCTGAGAAACTGTTGTCTGCGGGGTGTGTTTGCACACCAGAGGAGTCATCAGTTCTCTGTTATGGTTAGAGGATTGTAAAGTTCAAAATATATGTTGTCTTCATTTCACTGGATGTCATTACTGGCAACACATTTTATAGCAAACGTTGTGTACTTAGGTGTTTTGTGTAAGTTGTCTTTGAGTCACCAAGATAAACTGTAGTAAAAAATTCACTATTTTTACCTCTCTTTCTTATTTTGGAAGTGCTGCTTTTCTCCTGGAAGGTAAAGTTATGTGAAGCTCAGTAGAGAGATACAGGTACCAGGTGACAGGTACCAACCAATCAGCTACTCAAAAAAAAAAATTTTACCCTGGAAATATTTCTCTAAGATTTATTTAGCATGAAACAGTACGCAAAGCCAAGTATCTGCTTTTGGTCTTGGAGACCACAAAGTTAAAATGATGTGGAAGAATAGATGTTTGTTCTTAGCGGGTTGTAGAATTTTGGTTTAGTTTGAATTTTGGAGTTTTTCTTATAATCTCTATTTCAGTTGCAATTGGCAGTGTGTCACTGAGAACATTTAAATGTGTATATTAAATGTATGAGAAGTAAAAAAGTTAACTTCAATACGATACCATTGCTGATATTAAAATCTTGCTTTCGAGCATAAATGAATTAAATCTCTTAAGAAAATTACTGTGAGGTTCCTATGGATGTTGTATCTCTGAGTTAATTTTAAGAAATTGAAAATTGACCCTTTCAAAGCTACTTTGAAAATATTTTAGAGGGATAAAAACATTTGCTCAGACCTGAAGTTAACTACAAACTACTCTTATCAGTTGTATATCATTCAATAGCTTCATTTCTCAACAAGGGATAGTTTACAGCAGATATGGGCACTGTTTAAGTATAAAGAATGAACTACAACATCTCCACAGAAACAATTGTGGAATATTATTTTAAATAAGGTCTTTGAATACAGTAATATTAATATAATTTAGTATAAATGTAGAGGAGAAAAACTTTCTAAACCAATGGTTTTACTGTGTTCTTGGCCAGCAACAGTACTGAGATGAGGTTTTCATGAACTAATAAAAATTTTAAAGGAATTTTAGGTTTCTAAATTTCTCCATTTGCAGGACTTTAAATCTCAATCTCAAATAAGGTAAAAAATGTTTTTGTAATTTTATTCTGCTCATGTCATGTTCTAATATTCTCTGGCTCATTTTATGATTTATAAGAAATCAGTTCTGTAGCTACAGAGAGGTTTCTAAAATATTCTAATTATTTCTTCCCTTTAGGTCTTGCTTAGCTGGACCGATAGTACTGTATTT
Organism: Phalacrocorax aristotelis; assembly: GCF_949628215.1. Lineage (NCBI taxonomy): Eukaryota > Metazoa > Chordata > Aves > Suliformes > Phalacrocoracidae > Phalacrocorax > Phalacrocorax aristotelis. Next base: position 11,365,321 of record NC_134285.1, read on the forward strand.
ATAGCAGCAGCGTAGCTCTTATTTAACTGGTCTTTCTGGATGACAAGCTACAAAAGATAATTCTATGAAAAAGCAAAATAATTCTTAAGTATGTTTCTCTAACATGTAAACCAAACAGCACAAATTGTAATTAATACAGAATTTATGCATTGAATGAATGGGAATCCCTCCTCTTATTTGAATTCCATTCTATCTATATGTAACGTAGATAAGCAAAAGCCTACACACGTACGTACATCTGTATCAACCCAGCAGTGAATGTTTTTGTTTTATAATTTTACTCTGCAGAAAAAGTTAGCTTGGAATATTTTCAGGTATTGATACAACTATTTGTATGAGTGCTGAATACTCACTGAGATGATTCCTTTGACATCCATGTAGTTGGGGTATGGTTATATATTTAGTTAGGCATTGCATCAGTTAGGTATGTAGGATATGTGGTGTTTACTTACATGGGTGTTTTCAGAAATACTAGTAGTGTGATTTTTATACTGAATTTTTGTTTTGCACGTTCTATAACATGTTGGGTCTGCAGTTGCAGCCTGGAGGTTCTTGGGGCAATTGGCAATGAGACAGCAAAATTGTCCTGTCCATTCAATTTGCAGTTATGTGGTGCCAGTATTCTGCTGTTAGTGCTTTATCAGATAAACAGCAAGATGAAAAGCAAGCAAACAAGCAATCCCCAAAATACAGTAAAACAATATCGATGTGAAGTAAGGAAGCTTTAAATGCAATTTTGAATAGCTTAATTTCTCAAAAAATGAGTTGGTGGTGGCATGACACTTCTTAAAGCTACTAGTGTACATATCTGTGCCTTCTCTAATAGAACAAATGACACTATTCAGCTAATGCATCCTTAAGTATTGTGGCAGATTTTTACCTGATTGCATCCTTCAGAGTGGCAGCTTGTGGTATCGACTTGGCACTGAACGTCTTCAGTATCTCTATAACAGATCTCAGTTGTGTTCTATAACAGTAAGTAAGCGCTCTGATAAAGAGGAATATAATTTACGTGAACACACTGCGAATAGGATTTGCTTAAATATGTGACTTTTAATTAGTAAAGCACCTCCTAATGCCTGAAACATGCTAATGAAACTAATTTATTGCTGTGTTGATTGATCTACTTATAAAACTACATAGAGACATTACACAATATTTATCTTTCAATAGAACTGTGTTGCCAAGAACTGATGATTGTTGAAGTAAAAATATCTTGGATATCTAAAATTTGATTAGCATGTTCAGATAATGCAGGAGGTTCCATTGCAAAAATGTGCTATTCTTCTGTGGAACTTTTGCTGATGATAGAATGAAAATATTTGAATTGGAGCAGGTTGTTCTTAAGAAACATATAACTGTCTCAGTTATTCTGCATTCTTCACTTTTAATTCTCAGTTTTGGTTTTAGTCTCTCATAACCTAGAAGGCTTGACATCAGACTTAAAAAGGCATCATGCCTGTTTTGATCTAACTGAAATGTGAAGCAGGAGAGCAAAAATTGTTTGGTCAAAATATAGAATCATAGAATCACAGAATCATTAAGGTTGGAAAAGACCTCTAGGACCATCAAGTCCAACCATCAACCCAACACTACCATGTCTCCTAAAACATGCCCTGAAGTGCCATGTCTACACCTCTTTTAAATGCCTCCAGGGATCATGACTCCACCACCTCTCTGGGCAGCCTGTCCCAATGCCTGATCACTCTTTCAGTAAAGAAAGCTTTCCTAATATCCAACCTAAACCTCCCCTGATGCAGCTTGAAGCCGTTTCCTCTTGTTCTATCACTAGTGACCTGGGAGAAGAGACCAACCCCCACCTCACTACAACCTCCTTTCAGGTAGTTGTAGAGAGTGATAAGGTCGCCCCTCAGCCTCCTCTTCTCCAGGCTAAACAACCACAGTTCCCTCCACCTCTCCTCGTAAGACCTGCTCTCCAGACCCTTCCCCAGTTCCATTGCCCTTCTCTGGACACGCTCCAGCACCTTGATGTCTTCCTTGTACTGAGGGGCCCAAAGGTGTGGCCTCACCAGTGCCGAGTACAGGGGATATGAGAATATCTCTTTTTCTTCTGCAAGAATTGTATTTTGGTGTTACATTGTCTTTTATTTTGTGTTTTGGCATGTATTGACATTGAAGACGTGTTACATGGCATTCTACAAATATATTACATTTTCCTTCCCCTGCTTTGAGTAGTTGACAGGGTTTAGGAATGTTAGAGGAAAATGAGGAAGGGAAAAAATATATCAGGAGGAGTAAACACAGTGCTAAAGAGGGCAAGAATAAGCAGGGAGAGTGAGGCACAGGATGCTTAATATTAAAAGGAAGATGGGTTGAATATAGTAAGGAAATACTGAGAAATATGACACTTGAGGATTAATAGAAGCATTTGGCTTTATAAAGCCAGTTTTTTTCCAAACAAATGAAGATGATGTTACAGTTGTAGTTTTTGATTTTAAAAGTGATCTATCTGGGATTTGACAGGTTATTTGTGAGATAATTAAAACTTTGATCCTGGCTTTGAAGTATAGTCATTGGAAAAGTGTGTCAAGTCTGTCAGATAACATTTGTTGTGACTATGCTCCTCCTTTCCATGTGGTAAGGAACTGTTCTGCATCCTCATATTTTATTGAGACCTAAGGTTCACAAATTATTTATTACTTATTACTAGTGGTTAGTCTTCTTAAATGGTCTGAATAAATGCTAAAATTGGTAAATTGAGCTAGGAAAAAACCAATTATCTGTGGAAGATGTTTGCATTATGGAGGCAACCTTTAGCATAGTTTTATTCTATTGTGTGTGAAAGGCATTGCAGGAATGTTAAGGAATCTCTGTTTTAACTTGAGTACATAATTGGCCAAATCTTACATTATCTTTGAGGATTTTTGTGGTACACTTATGTCAGTTAAAAGCGTGTGTATGGAAAAACACTCCTTGGAAATATATATGGGAGATGCCACCTATCCTGGGAAGAATAATGTATCTGTATTAGCAAGTAATTTTATTTGCTCTTCTCTCTTTTGATCCCAAGGGGCAGTTTGCATTAGAGAGATGCCATTAAAAGTATTGTAGAGAGAAAAGCTCCTTAATCTGATTTGTGATCAGAGCAATGATATATCCAAATTTGCATTCATGTTCCCTGTGTTCCCCCCCCCCCTTCCCTGCCAGGGGTGTGGCATTCTCTAACTGTTTCATGTTTGACAGAATTGACATCTTCCCCATCAATCTTTTTTCTGTGTGCGATTTTCTTTTGGTAACCATTCTGAGTTAATATATGCACATTCCAGCCAAAGAGTTTTCAGTCCATGATGTCCTAATTTCAGGATAGTTATCCTGGCAATACTATTAGCATTCACAGTCTTCAGACAGTTGCTGTAGATGGAGATATATTCCAAATAACCATCAGCACTCAAGATATATGCTGACTTCAACCTGGTTCTGCTGTCAGTAGTTTTACAGAAGTTAGCAGTCAAGTAACTACTCACTACAGCTTAAATGACAATTTTTAATCAGAAAGAATATTATGCATAGTTACCAAAGATTTACAGGAGGCACATAAATTATCAGAGGTCTGCTTTACATACAAATATACATTTCAGATCAAAATTTAAGCAAAGTGAAAATTTGGAGTCAGAATATATGTTTTCATGTTTTTAAAGCTATTTTTGTAGTTGTCGATCTTTTTCTCAATTGTTAAAGAAAAAAGGACTAGAAATGTTGTTGGGAGAAATCTGCCAGCAGTGCCCAATGTAAATAGGTTTTATTCAAGTGAAAGAACCTGTTTATGTGTACGTCTCTGACTCCTGCCTGCCTGTTTTCTTGCTCTTGCTCACATTTCCTTGCTCTCGCTTGCATTTTCTCAGTCCTTCACTGTTAAGGCAGTCCTGAGCCAGAAGTGTTTCAGTATTCAGTATAAGTACTGTTGAAAACTTTTCCTCCTGCAGATTGTGGGTAATAGTGAAAGTATTACAGAAACACATCCTTCTAAACTCACCCCAGTGAAACACCTCAGTGTTGTATTGTTCTAGGACTAAGACTCCTCAGAGAAAAGGTGTTTGTCATTTGTTTGCCTTGGTGTGACCTCAGTAAAACTGGTACATTATACAGCAACTCCATAATATTAAAGGATTTTATGTATTGTATTTATTGCCTTATTATTCAGTCTTGCCATTAAAAAAATCAACTTCACTTTAAAATAGTATGACTCTTAGACTGATTAGCATTTCAATAAAGTCAGTGAGACTTGCTCTGCAAAGTTAATTGCTACAGATTGTTCAACAGGCCTCACAAATAGGTATATATGAGCATATTTCCATCAAGCAGATTTTTGTCATACTTCTTTGTATTCAGAGTGACCTTTACAGTGCTGATGAGAAGAATAACTTAGTGTTTACTGTCCTAGAAGTGAATACTCTCCAGTCACCACTGGAAGCATTTGAACGTTTGTGATCTTTTACAGTTGCCTCAGAATAAACTCTTGTTTAATGCTGCCTGAGGAAATAAGAATGTTAAAACAGTCAATACTGATATTTTGTGTCTCAAATTGTTGAAACGAATGAGAGGGTATGGTATGATGTTTCTTTTATATGTACAGAAATGTACAAGAAACGTTCTCCATTGCAGTTTAAAAGAATGGGGCAAAAATTTAAAGCAAGGAGATTGACAGTAATAGCCAAAAAGCACTTGATATGTTGCTGTCGGTAGCTAATTGGTATTTATCAGCTTCCTTTATAAACACACAACTTCTAAAGCTGTGAAACAAATGGGGTTTATATTGAACAAAGCCATGTTCAATGTTACAGCAAACTTCAGTGCTGTACTAAAGGAGCTTTTAATTGTGCTATGCATTTTTCTGATGCGTCTATTTCCATCTGACTATTGCAAGTAATAAAAATGTCTATAAGAGTTAGTGAAAATGCCAAGTTGCATACCATGAAAATATGAAATCGTCAATTTACATAATATTTTTCATTTAATGCCTTTACAGCATGCAGAAATAGTTTAATGTCACTTTAAATCCCTTTTTTTTACTCTTGAATATGCCTGGTTCCCAGTTTGTACAAGGCAATTATTTTGCATAACCATTTTTCTTAGTCTAGGGAACTTGGGATGCTGGTCAGTTCAACCAAGGAATTGTTTGGATCAAGATGCTTTGGGGGAATTGTATCACTACTTTCTGTCATTTTCTTGAGAAGAGTTGTCATTCTCAGTAACGTTTACTTCTTCCTTTTCATTTTGCTTGTTTACTGCTTGCTAGTAAACTCAGCGAGTCTTTAGCAAGAGGCAGTTTTTCTAAACTGTGCAGTTTATGTCCCTAATCTGCTTAACTTGTAGCAGTGCAAGAAGAGGTTAAGGTTTTTCTCATAAAAGAACACACAGCCAGTTAAAGTTTTGTGTCATTACAGCAGCGATCCTGTTTCCCTGGTAACAAGCAAGTCACATGCACTCCCTTGTTAAAAAGTGATTTCTTTATATGTTCAGGCATTTCTGTACTGCAGCAGGTGTTTCTGAAATTGGTAGCAAAGAATGGGCTCTAGAGCCAGTAAAGAAAGTTTCAATTTTGAGGCTGGGCAAAATAGGGAGACTACATTTGTAATTATCTTCTTTCCTTTGAAAGCAACATGAAATTAAACCAGAAAAGAGACTTGCAAAAATACCATTTTAAGCTCTGCCATCCCTGTTTTTCTGACTTAGAGTTCTCGGCTCTGATTTTCAATTCACATTTCTGTCAATGAGGTAGTTAATATAACAACAAATTGTAATCCTGAGTACTCAAAAGTACATGTTAACTTACACTAATAAAGTCAAAACTTTAATATGTTTCAGAATTAAATAAAAAAAGCGGAGATTATAAATTTTCTTGAATAAAAGCAAGTTAGTTGGAAGACTGATGCATTTGAGCAGCAGTTCTAGATATCCAGCGCTGAGTAGTCACAGATAGGAAAAATGCTGTGGAATTGGGAAGGAGTTGTTTGTGTCTCACTTCTGCAAGTGACTGTGACTCATAAGACTCCACCACCTTCCCTGTGTTTGAAAAATCTTGCTCTGTGGCTTGAATCTTTTTTTGAGAAAGAGCTTGCTTTCTGCTTCTTCTGGGTGGAAAGTTTAGTCCTTCGTTGAAGGTTGTTGGTTTTTTCTTCCTCAGTTCTAATGGCAGCAGTGACAAAGGAGCCCCATTCCTTTGAAGTTCAGTCATAAAAAAACCTCAATTAGCTGTCCATTTTCTCTGCTGGGATTTTTCCAGCAAACATTAGCCCACTGACTGAGAATAATGCTACCTAAGAAGATAAATTATAAAGTGTAAGATATAACTACCATCCATTCCCAAATACATCTTACACAGATATGAAGTCAATTTGTAGTATACTTATTCCATCTCCCCCTAACTGGCAAGTATTTGCCAAGGTGGATTTGGTTAGCAAAATCATAAACTATTTCTAATTATAAACACACAAATAAAATCCTACTTCTATTTCTCCATAACTAATTAATAAACGATAGATGCAATATTCTTTAAATCTCTTTATGCCAGTTTTGAATCTGGAACAAATCTTTGCATCCTAGCTATGAAAAGTGAAATACTAGAAATGCTAATATAATTAAGTGTGCAGTACTTCAAATAACTTTTCTCATTCTTGATAGCATGAAAGCATTTTTCTGTGGAATAAGGTATTGAACAATCAGTTTACCTTTTTTTTTCTTTCAGCAATGTTGACAGCTGTCTTGAAACCTTTTCCTTGTAGTGTGGCATGATTTTCCTAAACAAATAAAAGAAGAAAGGTGTTTTTGTCAGGCTAGCCATATGTTAGCTTTACCTGCCATTCAAATACAGAATTAATGTATGTTTCTTGCAAGCATTGTGGTTTTGCACCAATATGCTCACTTTACCCTCTTTTTACTGTCTGTCAGTACTGGTTAGTATATTTAATGACATATAGGAACAGAATTTAACCCAAGAAGGTGTCATTATCATAATAGGTTAGGGTGCACAGCACAGTGTCTAGGTTCTAGTTTAACTTAATTTTACAACAGTGCATAAAACCAGAAAAGTCCAGACTGCAACAGTAGGCGGTTGTTCACCAGAGTCGTTCATTTTAACTGGACTGACTTGCCCAGTTAGAACTTTCAAGTGAGGTTTACGTTCTGGAGAATTATACTAAAAATGCCTTAAACTGGTAGTTTTCACAAAATATATTTTGGAAGGTAGAACAGTAGAATAAAAATGTATCAAAGCCTCAGTAGGATTTCCTCACAAAGCTCAGGCAGTCCAGTGTCATGCTTTGATTGAGTACCGGGCAAATGAAAACCTGAGATAGTCAACAGGGAGTTGAGGTCTATATTGTAATAAAGAAAATGTGGAATGAGGGCAAACTGAAACATGAAGTAGGTGAATTGATTTGAAGGAGATAACTTGATATGGAGGTTGTTAATGCAGGAGACTGGTAAGAAGAATTCTTCTACTTTGTAAGTCTGACCGGCCTGGTGGTTGTTCAGTGTGCCTGTTCTCTGGGTACTTGGACAAAACTTTGTCTTTCTTCCTTTAATCCTCAGATCTATAAACTCACGTTCTCTCCTTCTCTTAGCCTGAATATATTTTTGTGAAGTGCCTTTTTTCTTCACATAGCAAATAATTTAACTTCCTTTTAATTAAGGAGTGACAGATTATTAAGATGATAAAATTATAAGGATGATCCTTGTTTTTTTCTGAATGTTGGCCTTGTTACAGCCTGGCCAAATGATATTCATCAATTGCATCTAACACGGCTTAAGTAACGTTTAACTTTCATACCTCTAGTTTTAACTCTTTTCCAATGGTGTTAAACATATCCTGAATATACAAGATGAGCTGAGAGTTAATGAGATTATAGCATCACCAATAATGGGCAACTAAAAGCCAAACTGTTGAACTGAATTTTGTTCAGATTGTTTGAGGTTCTTTTTATTTAATATTTGTCTACCTCCAGTGAAGAAAATCCTTCTGTATTTAACTGAAAATTAAGCTTTCCAAAATGCTGCCACATATATTTTAGGCTTCTGAGGAATCTTTCAGCATAGTTCAGGAAGTCTAGATGTAAAATTCCATTTTTTTTTTTTAATAGTATTAGAAACTTGGAAAATGTGCAAGCAAATGTCTTCTATCTTCTGTAACTTCATCATCTGTGTACTTTTAAATAAATTTTGGCTGATGGAGGCATTCAGTAGATTCTAAGGTAATTTACATGTTCATTTTTTTTCCCATGAGGCAGTATATATACACTACTCATCCTGAAACCTTAGAATCCGTACTTCCTCAGTAAGAAAGATTTTCCTTGTACAGTTCTAAAACTTTGTTGTCTTTGTTTATTGGTATCAATACTGTAAGTGGATATATAAAATTATGGAATGTGCATGTGTTCAATCTAGAAGGCAATTTTAATACAATTTAAAATACAGACATTTGTGATATCATCTGTATCAGGCTACTGTGCTCATTCTCTAGGCCTAATGTGTGAACTCTATGGAAAAATATAGGAAACTGAAACACTTGCCTAGGTAAGCTACCCACCAGCTCTTCCAGATGCAATATTATGGTTGATTTTGACATATTCGTATCTCTGTTTTATTGTGGTATTCTGGTAGTCTTTTAGGTGTGTGCACCGCTCAGTCTATACACGTTTCATAGCTCGGCCAGGCTTGCCCAGAGCCTCAAAGTCTGCCTGTCAACTCAATTTATCAGCCTCTCTTTGTTAAATTAAGTCTCACTGAGAGCTTGAGATAGATGTATTGTCAGTTCAGCAGTCTCTGCAGTGGGTTAATATGCTGTTTGTCTCCAGGTGGAATGCCATAGCTTTATACTTAAATCTTGGATAAAACAAATGCATGTTTTAGTTCTCATACAAAATGATAATCAAGAGTTGCGAAGTACAACCAGGAAAATAGTAAAATAAAAAACAATGTACATAAGACTACTTTCTATTAACATCCTAGTATGCATCTGATTATTAACAGTTATAAAATTATATTTGAAATTTTTACATTTGAAAGAGATTGACATATTTAGAGGATTAATAAAAACTTTTATTGCAAGCACATAGAACATATTCCTGCTTGAATAGCTAAGAGATCTTACAGGACATTTCCTTTCTTCCTTCCCTTCAAGTAACAGTCATTATCAAAGTTTCAGATTTTTTTGTGTTCATTAATAAGTATACATGATTTGTGAAGAAAGCTTGTTTGTAATCGTCTAGTTCTTTCTTTTTATAATGTAAAACAATTTCTGGCATGATTACGTGAGTAGGATTCTTCTAAAAATTTTGCTCTAATAGTATACCTAATTTAATGAGAAAGGGTTTTATTTTCTATGTATTTTCTTAAATTCTCTAGTAAATGAGAATAGACATGTCTGGATGCTTTATTTCCTAGTTACCCTCTCTGTCCATAACAATTTGCCCCATTATTCTGCTGGAGCTGACTCCTCCAGAGAAGGAGAGCACAGAGGAGTTTGCGACACAAACAATCAATAGTTGAGAATGTGCTAAAGCGTTGGGGTTGTAAACAAGTGCAGATGCCTAAATGTTTTGCTCCCTACTGTATGGTGGTGTCCACTTTCCAACATGGGAGCACTCATGTTTTAAACTACCAAAGCTGTATATCTTTCTGTCCCTTTTCAATCAAATCCCTAAATATTAATATAATGTTTTAAAATGGGCACAGAATTTTCAATATAAAATGTCCACAAACATATAGAATATTATGTTATGTCCTAATGTATGTTTTTATGTGGCATCCAAGTCATCAAAAAGCACCAGACTGGCCAAGGTGAATATTTTTATTTGATATTAAGAGAATTTTTCTTGGTATAATTTTTTAAACTACTCAGCAGGTGAGACTCCACTAAATTGTCTCTATAGTGATAGCTACTAGAGTGAACACATAGTGGTAAATGTGGATGATAAGAGCAATTTATTGCATAGTTGTTCAGGACCATTTCAGTACCTCACTGCTTCATGTGTCACGTGTGTACACCCCACAGATCTCTCTGATATATCTGAATAATGTTCTTTTCACAAAATCTGCCCTTCTTGAGCCAGTTTCCTGCCCAGTAAGTTACGTTACCTCCTGGTTAGTAGAATCAATATCAGACTTCATGACAATTATAAACCTAAAGCACTGATATCAACTTAATTGCCCTTGTTTGCCATGGCAGTAATACTGTCAAAGAATACAAGTTAAGCAAGACCACCCTTGTCCAAATCTACATGAATTCCCTGTGATTAAATTGTGGCTTTCAAGCTTACTTTTTGGCCTACTAAATCCTGCAAACTAGTTTGTAATATTTATTCTACAGCTGCACTTAAACTAGCTGATCTATAATTGCTTGTTAAGTTTCTCTTTATGGAGATTATTTTAAGAAAATTGCCAGCTTTAGATATTCATAGTCAAATATCAGCATATGTAGCTGAAGATTGTATAACAGCTAGTTCAGAAGATATATTTTGGAGAACATATAGGTAGGGGAAGGGAACCATCTGCAGGACTCTTACAGAAAATAAGCGTGCCACCAGAAAGTGTTTTGGAAACTATTCATATAAACATGTTGTTTTCTAAGAAGCCATCTGGTCAGTCAGAGCGTTCTGTGTGCAAGTGCAGATGGATATGAGAGCCCTGGGATCCATAACCCTTAGTTACCATTCATGATCTTCAAAACAATGCATTAGAGGAGACCCCTTTTGATGATGTGTTATTCCACTGTGTACAGCGATAGCTTGAATGCTCCAAAGTCTGATCTCTTTTTTGGAGTGGCAGAGTGCTGGAAAAGCCCATGAATTTCCAGGAAGAGAAATTTTCAAAGTTACTTTCTCCATTTAGCTGAAAGCAGATTTCAGGTAGGTAGTGTAGGGCTTTGAGTAGATGGGATTGTGTAGTTTCTTCACTGACAAGTTCTCATAGCCAAAAACACTTCTAGTGATTCTTTTTTTTTTTAGTTAGAATTTGAAATGTACAACTGAAGAGGGAAGTATCTATTTAAATATATATTCACAAAATTAATAGAAACTGGTTACTAGGATTGAAAAAAACCCAAACCAAATAATCTCTTATTTATATTGTATTCATATTTGGAAGTCATGAAACTGATAGACACCGTTTATAACAGATAACTTCAGGTACAAACAACAGTGGCTTAAATTCAGAGTGCATGTTCAAAAGAAAGTCTTTGACTTCGCATTTTCAGCCTGAATTATTAAAATAGAAGCTTGATAAGATATTTGCCAACAACACAGACCACCTAAAAAAATCACTTTTAATCCAAGACTTTCTAGAATGTGGAAGAATGGAAGAAATCACAGACCAGTAAGTGTGTATTCGATACACAAAGGTGACGCTCTCCAGTGAGAGCATGATTTAGTGGATTTATTGTCTAGGAACCAGGGTCTGAGTAACATGATCTAACAGGTTAGCTGCATCTTCTGTTAGTCAGGGTAATAGACCTGTGTTCTCTCTTCAGTTCCCAAACACCCATTGTCTTATCACCAAATTGTCCTTCTGATACTCTCTGAAATTGAAAATGATGGTTTTTTCAAGATATCTGATGCAGAAAAACAGTGAATAGTTCCTGTAAGTCACTGCATGGTTTCATTTCCTACTGATGGGAGTCACAGGGGGGCACAGCAGGCATCAGTGAAGCACTGTTTGTGTTCTGTAGCCTGTAGGTCAGGCCTTTGTGCAGAAGTAATCAATCTAGATTAAGGAAAGGATCCTTTTCATATTGGGTGGTTCCCTGTGACATTTGCAAACATTTTTGGCACTGGATGGCATTTGCAAACAGTTTTGGCGTAGTGTATTTATGTAATCCATTGTCAGAAATATCGCAAGCTAAGCTCTCAAACGTCAGTTTATGATGTTTGCTACAGATCTCCTGAAATGTCAATGTCTCAGTTCAGTTGCCCTTGAGGAATCTGTAAGGGAGTAAAAGAAAAGGGGGGAATAAGTATTGAAAATACACTGTTCTCTAAATCAGAACGTGTGTGTGTAAATATACTCCAATATGTAAATTTTCCGTAATTACTAGAATGGCAGATTTTTTAAAAAATTAATTTCCTAATGAAACATCATGACTTTAAAATTGTTCTCTTCATGTAATTGTTAGATTTGGAGCATTGCAAGAAAAACTGTTCTGTAAAGCTTATTTCACTGAGAGTAAAACCAAAGATTAAGTTTAATTACTTTTCCACAGTGGAAAAGATTTTGTGGAGCGAAAGAGGCTTTGCTGAGAGATGGATATATAAGCTTTATTTCTTTCTTTAGCATATGAAACAGTAAGGAATACTCAGGAAAATGTGGTTTAGAAAAATCTGTTTATACATCTTATATTGCAGTCTTCCAGGGCTTATTCGTACTCCTTTCTGTGCAACGCTGTCAGTAATGGATAAATGGATGCATCGATTCAAATACATGAAGCAAATAATCTTCATAAGGGAGGTATCTTTGTACTTGTGCGTGTACTTGGCTTTAATCCAGACCATAACAAGTTTGTTTATGCCTAACTGCACAGTTTTTCAAAAGGAGGTGGGTTATTGCTTTTCCTCATTTGAACTTGTATTGAAAAATATTTCAGCAGCCATCCGTTTCTCATGTGAAAACAGCATGAATTAGCTACAGGCCATCACTGAAATTCAAAACATCCTTCAGAAGCTTTGTTCCTTGGCTTTGTTAATCTGCCAGCTATAAACATAGTCCATTCAGTTCTGTTGTGTATCAGATGCTATTTTTGTGGTGTATTTTTAATATGTTTGGCACTTCTGTGGTGATTGCAGAATCCATGAACAGTTAGCTGAAGGATTCTAGAATTACTTGGTGTAATTATAGGCACTCATCTATTAATAACAAAGATTAATGGTATGCATGCGTACTTCCTTGCCATATCACTTCACCTCATTAGCAAATGAGTAAAGAAAGTGATTGTTGCTAGTTTTTTAGGAATATTCTTTAGACCGCTTCAGAAGTCTCCAGATACGTTCTCTGTAGGTACAAAGTAGGCCAAATGTCAGTTCAGAAATGCAAAATGACCTGAACTGTTGACGTCTCTGCAGAAATAATAGAGGTAGCTTCATCACACAGTTCTGGTTCATCTGCAGCATGCAGAGATTGCACAGATATCCTCTCCACGCTTGTTCCACTTACTGCTTCAGTATGGCCCTAGCCCAGGGACAACACGACTGGAGTATTTTGTATATTTGCAACACAGGTGTAAGTATAACATCACCCTATTCTTGTCTGTGATGAAGTAGACAGAATAGCTGCGGATTTCCTAATGCAGATCTGCTTTATAATGAAACAGGCTTCTTCAGTTTACTCTTGCTAAAATGACCCAATTTTAGACAGAAGTTACAGGAGGGATTTGTACTGGGATGGCTGGTGTCACAGTCTCCGAGAGCAGACCAGAGTAATTTTTCTTCAGATCTTCACATTTTAATTACACAGTCCCCCAGAGTTTGATTATACCAACAGCAGTATGAAGGTTTATTTTTAGATAAGATTTTAAAAGTGTAACACTTAATATTAAGAGTTTATTAAAACACATGATATGTAGTAAGAAGGAGAACCGCTAGTGTGTGGCTCTGCAGGGATTGCGGTTCACCAGAGAAAGTGTTAGAAATCTGTGCCTTGTAAACAGCTGGCAACTGCAAAAGATCCAAAGAGCCTGTTTCTTACTATTCCATGTCTATTTTAACTCTGAAATTTTGTTTCTGAAATTTTTTTCTAACCTTTAAGAAGTCATAAATTAATTCTTTGTAAGAGAATTAATTTATTAGTCTTAATACAGTTTCTGGGTAAGTCATAAATATACTGAGCAGCTCTGAATGTTTGGTTCCTTTAAAAATCTTTCAGCAGAAGACTCCTACATATTGAAAGAGATAAATCCCGAAGCACTAGCTGTTGAGACTAGCTAGGTGTGACCAAAGGGACATAAAATGGGGCTGTTTTGCATTGTCAAGCAGACTGAATATTTTATCATATTTTTACTGTTGGTGCTACAGCTGAGGCAAATGCATCTAAATCCTGAAGACTCCAACAAAATCCAGTGCCCAGCTTTTTCTAAGCACAGGGCACCTGTGTGTATAAGGGGAAAAATGCTTTAGGTCTAACTGTAGAGCTGTTGTTACTGCAGTCAAGTTGATGTATATCACCTATGTAAGGCATAAATAGTCGTCACGTTGCATCAGCGTAGTCCTTTGCTTTTCAGGCCCGTATAGCAATATTGCAAGGATGGACTGTAGGCACATGCCATATATGCTGTCTTCTAAGACTTTTCTCCTGCTGCTTGCAAAGCAGAACTACCCTAACAAAGATAAACTTCTGCATCATCTTATTGCCTTCTGGTACTGGATGCATTCATGTGTAATACTGACCTCTGCATACAGATGCTTCATTGATCCATTTCTCAGCCAGGGAGAGTGATACCTCAGCAGCTTTTTTAGTTACCGATTAGTTCAAAGTTTATTCAGAGCCATAAAATATCCTATATCAAGGTTGGCTAGTCTTCCTAACACCAAAATCTTCATGTGGCCAAAACCCACAAAACTCAGAGAGACAAGGAGAGAAGGAACTTCCTGGGGAGTTCATAGGTAAAAGGTGAAAGTGCCTTTCTTGTGATCCTGTAACTTCCTTATGGAATAAAACTCAGCTGGGATACAGAAACAGATACTTTGGGTAGCAGCAGCCATTTACAGGCTTCTCTGTGAAGCTGAAAACTGAGAACATTCAGCAGCTCCCAAGCTGCTACTGCCCAGTTGCCAGGCATGCAGCTCCAGTGCTGGAGTTGCACTGAAATGGCTGCCAGCAACGTGGGAGTCACAGCAGATCACTGTTGTCCTAAATTGTTTTTTCTTTAATATTCTGGCAAGGAGCAAGTTTATCGCAAATTTTATTTATTTTTATTTTGAACTCATTGGCACAGTTTCATCTGCATTGGAGAGGAACCAAGATTATGTACTCTTTAAAGAATCTGAATCTGATGATACCTGGAGACCTGTTCCCAAATTTCAGGAGTACATGGCCAGCAATGTACTGTGCATTAACTCCCACTGGAGTCAGGAGTAAATTTTGCTTCTGGTTAGCCTGATTTGGAGTCGTAATTAAAAAAAGGATGAGCCTATGTTTATCATTGCCATTTTCTTTCTTACAAAGAAAATAATTGAAATCTGACTAAACAGAAAATTATTTTCGTTGCCAATTACTGTGGTCGTCTTTTTGCTGGCCAGCCTGATGCTTGTTTAGATTACGTCTAATCCATTGAGCATGTTGCATCCCAGGCTGGCTCCTGTAGTCATTTACCAGGCAATGTCATACCTTCTTTGATTAGCTTCCCATTCTGTGTTGGATTAACTGTAAAAATTAGTCCTTGTCATTATTACCAAGAACAAAGACAGCATTTCCCTTGTTACTCTGTTGACAGAACTCAATTCTGTACTTTATTTACTTATTTTCCCATCTTGATTACCTGTGTTTATTTGGTTTAGTTCCACTATGCCAAGTCTCAACTCTGTCTGTGATTATGTTTCTAAGTGCAGGTGCACTGTTTTCTATGTGCTGTCCAACTCAATTTGGATTTGTTTTTTTAACTTAGGGAAATTAAAAATAATAGGCTAAAACTAAGAACAATCTAAAAGCTGCCAAAGATTGAGAATAAGACCTATATTTTTGAGTTTTTAGGTCATGGATCACTATTAGTATCAAGCTGATGGTTGGAGTGCAGTAAGTTGTCTTTAGGATTTAAAAAATAAAACCAAAAACAAGAAAGAGTGATTGCTATAAAGCACTGTTCTTTACTTTTATTATTGCGAATGTATTTTCCAGAAAAGAGTTACGATTCTGTAGCATTCTAGGAGTAGTTTTTAGGTTTGTTCATTTTTCACATTCATAGCTGCTATTGTTAACATGACATCCATTCAAATCTGGGTCTGCCCCTGAGAACAGTCATGTCAGCTCTCTTCTGCCTTGTTGCATATGTTAATATTATGCTGTAATCTTCATGACAAATGAAGATACTTGAGAGGATCAGCTGATACCTCTTAACTTGATGGAGCAATTAGAACTCAAGCACTTGCTTGGAAGATCAAAACAACATGTTTTGATCACAACTTTTCTTTATGATTCCATTTGCTTTCATGGTAATTTTAGAAAAAGGGGTTTGTTATTAAAAATTAATAATGGTAATTGCGCAGGTTGTTTTTTATGATGGGCAGTTCACTTGCAAAAGTCAAAGCAAAGACAGCTAAGTTGCATTATTCCCACAGAGACTATTTAAACTATGTTGAAAAGTGTAAATGCTAGTTCTTGTGGGCATATATTCTTGCTTGGCTGAATTTGGAGCAAAGTAGAGAGAAGGAGCATGGAGGGGACAAAGCTTATCAACAGGGAGACAGTAGATGACTAGCTACGCCAGGGCCATTGCCCCCAGCTCAGAACTAAAGCACCAAGAGCTGTTTGTTCCCTGAGCACATGGAAATGTAGGTGGCAGATTTCCAGAATAGGAGACTGGTAACTGCTGCATTACCCATGAAGCTGAATTGTGTGGTGTCAAAGGTTAAAAGTCAGACAGGGTGAAGTAAGGCAGGAATATGCCTTCTCTTTTTTTTTTCCAGTGCTTGGCATGAAAGGTGGCCGACTTTTTGCATTTTTTGTTCTGTGTAAACTAGAGGTGGGTAGCTCACAAGTGTTAATATATAACTCCTTTTACTGGCTTCTCACGCTCTGGTGTCTGCAAACGCACTTTCTGTAAACTCTTTCTGTTGTTACTTCCAATGCCAATCGTATTGATTACGGGCTGTTTAAAAGCTAATTTGGTAATTAAAGTTGTCTCCATTCCATGTCATTTTTGCATGCAAACAACTTGTGAATATGGAGGAGGAAGTGCCTGGCTAGTCACTGTAATGCACTGCTGTCTCAGCATATTGAAATTGCTACTTGTCAAACAAGAGTTTTACTCCTTTTATTTTCACATATATCATGCATTGTGAATCCTGATGCATGTCTTCTGTTTCTAGTTACCTCAATATTTTCAATAAAAATGTATCCTAGATCTGCCTCTGCTTTCCTTAAAGATGATAATTACAGTACTAGGAGGAAAAAATAAATCCAGGTATTCACCGAACACAGTTCTTCTGAAAGCAAATCCTACATTTTGTTATTATATAAACAACCTTGGAACATGTTCTGCTTCTGAAGCACTTGTTCATTAAATTACCTGTTGCTGAGAAGTGGTAGATTATACTGCTTACACAAATTCAGGTAACCTCCAGCAGCGTAGAATGTTGGTGATTTCTAGATGAAAATGGACGGAATAGGCAAGCTTACTGTATTTCAACTAATAATTAAAATACACAAAACCATTATATCAATTATAAATAGTGTATTATTGTTAACACTTCTTATATGTGTGTTCAATGGTTTCTGGCTTTCTTGTTAGTTGTGAAGGGATCATTTGCATGAGTACCATATTTATGCATTATGTTATTCTAGGTGGGGCACCACAAAAAATGGAAGGTAACCGTTCCCAGAGGCAGATGTCATTGTTCATTGGAAAGCCAAGGAATGGGACTCTAGTTCTAAGTATTGCTCAGATGTTGACTAATGAAAAGTCATTTTTACAGGGTTCTGAGCATTTCCTGAATGAGAGAGAATGTATCTCATCCTGAATTAATCATAGGTATTATTCATTTTATAGGGTATAACTAACAGATACTAAACATCTACTGTACAGTAACCATCTTGTTATGCCAACTTCAGAGTAAAGTTAGTGGAAGAAAAAAAAGATGTGATAATCAGAATTATGTAGAGTTTCATGGTTTACAGAAAAATTCAAGTTATCAGTGCAGATGATGTTTATGAAGAAAATCTTCATGCTGATATGGAAACTGATTTGTAGCGTGAGAATGTTCAAGTTAGGATCATTCAACTTAAATGGAAGCATGATTGTGTGTATAATTATTTCACAGCAAGAAGAGATTGAATACGTCATTATGAATACTGTGTTCTGCTGTAGAAGTATGTGTGGAAGTAGATGTATATTAACAAAACAGTTAAAATATTAGAATTAATGTTTTCAATTTCTTAGTCAATTCAGATCTGATCTTGGTAGGAAATGATTGCTCAGTTTTCAACCTGACAACTTTGCTTTAATAGTGTCTTCAGGAATTTCAGTGTTGAAGTGTACTATAGAGGGATTATCTTACCCATATCTTTCTATCTCTTCTGTTAATAGCTGACAATGTAAAGATCCCAACTCAGTCACTTGTGTTAATAGATGGAGTTTACTGTTTCTCATTAATAATTATATTTCATTTCTGTAAAATGGGAGTGATGGCAAGAATGTGGCTTCAATTATTTTTACACTTCAGCAACTGGAAACAAGAATTGTACCCAAATCACTGCAAAGCAGGAGTTACTAGAGTATATTAAATGATTTGATGAAGTCAGAGTCTTAGTTAATACTGCCACTAAACAGGTGTTTTAGCTGATTTTAATTGGCAGAAGAAAGTGCTGAGATACATTGTATTAGCAAGTCAAAATTAGTTGTCATTTGTCTAATAAGAATCTCTTAGTATAGTATAGGCATCATTTAGTACTATCTTTTTGAGGAGGCTGGCTTCTGAATCCAGCTTACCACATTAAATATTGGGATTATTACCAGAAATTAGATTATTATTGTGACAAACAAAAATACTAATCACACAAGAAACTGGCAAAAAAGCCACCAAATTTATCTGCTAGCTAATGCCTTTCTTCATGAGGTATGTTTAATACAACTCAAGCAAAACTAGAATCATTAATGTCTCCAGAGAGGCATTTACATAGGAGATAGATATATATATGAAATACCTGATCCTGAGCTTTGCTACACTCCCAGGATGTGCTTATTACTTCTGTTCTCTGATCTCTGACTGGTACGACAGTATTTCCAATTGCAGACATGTTATAGTGTTTTCATAAGAAACTTCTCTTTCTAATTTTATCCTGAAGATGGGAAATAAATTTCTTCTTCTAAATGTTCACAATGTCAGCTAAGAGAATACTGCAGTTCCATATGCTAAATATGTAAAGAAAAACACAAAAAATGCAGTTTATGTTTTGATACATGGAGAGCAATAAAAAAGGTATAAAAAAACTGGAAGCTAATTAAAAAGACCAGTTATTTTAAGCTATTTTCTATAGATTGACCTTAGGCAGAACTTGACACCAAGACAAAATCAATGAAACTGAATTGGTATCCAAACAAATGCTGGGCAGATCAATCAGGAATGCTTAAAAGCTAAACAGTGACCTGGTGGGAAGAAGGAATTGATTGCCTCAGCAGGTTGCTTTTTTCTTCAGAATGGGACAAGGTGAGAATGTAGACGAGAACTTGAGCCTTTAATACTCAGACATTCCACTGCTGAACAGGGTAATGCCTGGCAAGCATCTGGCTGCCTGCCAGACTCAGCCTAGAAAATTAAGCCCTGTTAAGACTTCAGTGGCTAAGAAGGTAATAGAATGAAAAGAAAAATGTTGTATTAAAACTAACAGGTGTAACTTAGACAGATGTAGACTTAAAGAGTAAGTGCTTACCACAGGGACTTGGGGTAGCTGTTCGGGAAGAGTTATTCTAGAAGAGCTACTCCCTGGTTTAGATTTACGTATTTAAAATTAGGTTTTAAGCTGAGTAAAACTATCAACTATAGATGAAGCCTAACTCAACCTCAAAAAACTAGCCCAGAGACTGGTTTTGCTGAATGAGACAAACGAGAGAGAGGATTTGCAAATATTGCATGTAGGTATGCTTATTCCTTCCTCCTCAATCCCAAATGCAGATTGGCAAAAATAGATTCAGAACAAGTGTCTCAGTTTCATCTTCGCACGCGCTTGCCAGAAATACTGACAGGATCATTTGAAGGTGTTTGTACCTCTGCCCAGGAGTTCACAGAATATCTGACCTGTCAAACTGTCAATCGGTTTGAAAGGTGTCTCATTTAGTGCCAGAGACTCTATAAGTATCATTTGATCATTTGACCTCAAGGCCAGAACTAAATTATTAAATCAAGTAACGGGAGACAGAAGAGATGGGAAATTGATCTTTTCCTCCTACTTGATTACCATGCATTTTGGGGGTGGTTGGTCATTTTTCTCCCAAATTTAGTAGTTAGACTTTCTGGGTGTTATTTGAAAGTCAGCATTTTAATTGTAGAGTAAAAAGCTACAGCTGAGCTAGACAAGGTGAGGAGGCATATTTTCTCATCACATTTTGGAGGAGGCAGGATGGAAAAGGTCTTAAGATATATACTTTTAAATGTATAACTTCTTAATGCTCTCAACTTTTTTCCCCATACAACATCTGTTTCCATGGAATTCAGTTTCACCTCCAGTTTCCTTTTTCATGCTGGGTGCATGACGATCAAATTCCTCAGATATAAATTGGCTTCTGTAAACCTCCATAACATAATGATTTGTCTTAGAATTTTGATTGTCATTAGAAAAATTAGCTTAGACATTTAAGACAAATTATCTCTAATTTCGTTATTAGATACATCTCATTCTGGAGTAGCATCATTTAAATTAGCAGAATTACCTGCAATTTTTGTCCTTCGTTCACAGACATTGGTGTTCATGTAATGATTCTAAGATGATCGTATTACCTCAGCCATGTCTTTCAGGCATATCAATTCATATCTCTTCATTTTAGGGGAATTCATTTTGCACCTTTTGTGCTTTTTTCCTTAAAGGGTGTTTTTCCTCCAGAAGGGACAATTGAATTCCCATTGGGCTGACGCTAATGTCATTTTGTGGACATGCCAGCAGGAGGAGCTTGTGTATTAAAATGTATTTCAATAAAGCAATCACCAAATTATAGTAATCGCACAGAATGCTGTAATTTCTTCTGCAATGTTAACTACCGTTTGTCTGTAAAGTAGCTGTCTGTCCGCCTGATAAAGTTCAAGTACTATCAGCAGTGGCCATCATGCTGGTAAATTAACCTGTTTTGGATTGAGAAAAGCCCAATGAGGTGAAAATTTAATTTTATTCCATTGTATACTTGATATTTAGATGCTTTCATGTTTACATATCCTGAAAAATATATAACACAAAATCACACTCTCTGAAGCCAGTATCCCAAGCTCTATTTTACAAACATTAGAGTATCAACACTGCATTGCTGCAATTTTATAAATAGTATAAAAATAATGAGCAATAATATTCATGTTACTAAAAGAAATCCATGCTAATGAGCACAGCTGAAATTGGATTCACATGATCAGAATTCTCTACAGCAACTTAGATAGCATTGCTGAGTTTCAAAATAAGAAATCGTAGGACCAGGGTTAGAATCCAATTATCCTTGGCTACCAAGAATTAGTAACAGATACTAAATTAATTTTTAGAGTTTTTATCTTAGTGACAAGGAATATAAGGAATTAAAGATCTAACTTGTTAATCTTGTTATTAAATAAGAGGAGGATGTATACCACAGGTATTTTATGCATTTTTTTCATGTGAAGGACTTCCTAGTTACCTAGGAAGATTAAATGCTATAATAGGAGCGTGGTGAACCTTAATTTAGAAAAAGCCTTTATTATTTTAACTAAGGTTATTTTAGACTGTTTGGCTCAGAAGTTTAGACAATTGAAATTTACTGTCATTAAAAACCATAATTTTATTTTATGTTAATGTTTAGCATCTGAATTGGACACATATTTTTCTATACTGTTTTTGAAATTATTATTTTAGTGAGTAACAGCCAACGTGTGCATTGTAGTTACAAAGCTAATGGCCACCAGTGATACCACTGCCTTATCATGCAGAAGTGCTCTGCCTTCTGCAAGTGAATACTCCACTCAGCCCCAGGACTTGCTGAAGGCTTTTGCTTTGCTAAGATCTCTCCCGTGTGGGTGCTCGAAATGCTCTAGTGGAGCCTGAGTGTGCCTATGGCTTTTGCAGGGCTGTCTGACCTGTGAGGAAGGTCACTCTGCAGGCAAAAGAGAAGTCATAGAGTAAATTAGGTGGTTGTTTAAAAGTATATCTGTATTTGTTTAATCTGGCAAGAACTGTAGATGTACAATTCCTCCCTTATGGACTTGTTAACTCACTCTGAAGACAGGTATTATGAGGGTTTTTTTTAACTTAGAAAACTAAGCTTGGCTTTGTACGTGCTGCAATTTTATTGCCCAGCTGAGTTGCAAAATGCAAAATTCAGTTTTATTTATTGACCTGTATGTAAGCAGTGTAATTAAAAACCATGTGAAGTCCTCTAAAAGAATGGCAAAAGTACAATGCTATCCCTTTATACTGTAGTTTTCCGAGGAGTCTATAGCCTCTGAATATCACCTAGGTAAGCTGGAATTTTCTGTTACTGCTTGTTGTTGAACTTATCGTACTTCTTCTCGGAGCCTTTCCAAAAGGCTCATTCATGTAAGACTGTAGTCTGTTGTGGGTCAGAAGAGACTGAAGAATTCCCAACAGGGATGTATTACTGATGTACTTCATCATGTAATGATACATCCATCCATAATTAGAGGATTAAGTAGAGCGTCATCCAAGCTCTTGTCTATTTTGCTTGTTCTTCTATCACTTCAAAATGCTTTACCCACCATTTCTGAACTGCAGCTCATAGAGATACGCTTTTATCCTGTAAATTGCAATCTTCCATAAAGTATTGAAAGTTCTACTAGTTCTCATTTTTGAAAGAGCCCATTTGTAATTCACACTTGAGATACCAGTAGAAAGAATGCAGTTCTGTGTAGCTGAAGATGTGTGCTGTACTTTGCAGTCATGTGCCAGCCTCTCATAACATCTGCTTTTTTCATGTTTGGAATAACTACAGAATAATTTGCATATAACATAAACTAGCTACTTCTGTCTTTATTTCTTCTCTCCCTAGGGATATTCCACCTTCTGGAGAACCAGTAAGCAAAAGCAATCGCTCAAGAGTGACTACACGCTTCCCCAAACTCTCTCGCAACCATCAGAGAGAGCCACGAAGCCTGGAACCTCAGAGCGGTGATCTTTGACCCTTTTTTGTAATTGTGAATGCTGGCACCACGTACTTTAGGTTGTTCTGTCATTCCTTCCCAGCCTATATTTATCATTTAAGCTCCTGAAGAGACTACAGCTGCATCAACTTAAATCCTGAAAGGAGACATTCATTACAAAGGGTCATATCCTGAGTAACTACTTTGGAAGGCAGTAATCACTTTCTCAAAAGAATACGAGGGCTCTTCACGAGGGCTCAGCAAACTGATAGGCATTTTGTTTTGTAAAGCTGCATTGCACATATTCTCCTTTGTTCTTCTGAAGTTCTTCTGTTACTACGAGTTCCTTGTTTGTATTGTGTTGTCTCCCTTTTGATATGTACATTTTTCTGTTCCAGAGAGACATGGGTATCATGTCAAGACAATTTTTTTCCTTAGAAGAACAGTTGTTATTATCACTACTTACTATGTCAGAAAGATGTGCTTAAAAGAACCTCACTAATTTATTACCTTTTGTAAATAGAGACTGGTGTTTTTTTATTGTAAACCTCTGATACACACAGGTTTTTAAAAAACTTGACGAAGTAGATGACAAGGGAAAAACATTATAGGTGGAAAAACAGCTTTTGTACATTTCTAGTTAGATATTCTCAATAGCTTTCATTTGAGGGAAGTAATTCTTTAAAATCAGAGAATGTAATAATATTTTAGTGAAATTTCAGTCTTGCTGTAAGGCTGGGTGCAATATTATTGATTTCTATAAGCCACCACAAGGATACACAAAAATTAGCATGGTACAAAACAGTGTTTTCAAGTCTTGGGTTATATTTTGTTATTAATTTGTTGCTGATGTTACAGAATGGTCCATCATTAGCAGGGCAGTGTGGAATTCTTACTCTGATTTTGTAAAATCCTTCACATGGTGATACTTAAAAATTGCCTGTAATCAAAGTGCCTGTTACCCATCACCGCTTATTAAAAAGTAATTTGTGATGGTACTAGAGTAACTAAAAAATTTGGCAAGAATTATTACAAGTGATCGAAGTCCTGACACGGATGAACTGGAATCCAGTTCAGTATCCATTAGCTGCACTGCCGTAGGCAGTTAATTATATGTTAGCTATCTTCTCTTCATTAAGTTCAAGCAGTGTGCTTTCAAATTTTCTATCAGTTGTATTCTGGTTTTCCTTTGTGTAAGAACATCTTTCTTCTCAGAAGTTTTTTTGGATAATGCTACTTAAATTGATGTATCTTGTCATTTTATTATCCATTCATTATATTAAATTCTCAACGTCAGTAGATATTGGAATCTAATATTACCCTTCAGAAAAAACCAAACTGATGATTAATAATAGATCTTTTACCTCAGTGTTTTACTAAAGTTCTAGCGAACTGGAACTTCGGTTCTGCAAACCTGTGGTTATCGTATATTGTTTAGTCAGGTAAGTGGTCCAGTCATTTTCAGTGGCACTTCTTGAGTGAGTAGGGGTTCATTACACACGGTGAGTAACATCAGTGGGCTGGTGCCTGAGCGTGAGCCCCAGGTGCTGGATTCCTACCACTGAAATAAGTAGTTTATAGATTGCACTGAATAGCAGAATGTGGCAAAGAGGAGTGGAATTCACTCTTCAGGTCAAAATTTCAGTAGATTAAATACCACAAAGTAAAATCATGTCACAGAAATGAAACAATATTGCTCAGTCAGTAAGAGATCTCATTTACAAAATAAATAGATAGATAAAGAGAAAACCCAAAAGGCCAGCCTGGGAGCTAGCTGATTTGTTTTTATTAAAAGATGAATTACTGTTGGTGTTTTGTGTGAACTACAGTGGGACATCTATTTAAGAAGAAAGGAAAATTAGTAGCTTGCCAGTTAATGCTTCTCCAGACTCTTCAGTCTGATACACTGCTGGTAGTTTAGTTTGTTGTTGTTGGAAAGAAAAGTAGCTATAATGATGGTCCCACTTTGAAACAATTCTAAATTCATTTATCAGAAAGTGGAGACTTGCTTAGTAGAAATATGCCACACCTCTATTAACATTGAGTTGCAAGTATATCCGAAAGAAAACACTCTGTGGAAACCTTTGTGATGTACCTGTCACATGAAGCTGTATTCATTTTCAGGAAATAGTTCACAGATTAAAGCTCTCCTTAATCAGAAAGCTGCCAATGGTAAGAAATCTCCCAGTGCAGACTAAAATGAATTATTATTTTTTTTTTCAGTTTAGAAGGAATTTTTCGTACCTACATTTGGCTCTTCATTATTTCATTCCTAATTATCTTGCTTGTAATTTTAATGTATGTACGTAGATCTCATAAAAATACTAAACTTGTTTACTGTGTACAAATCGTTCTTTGTTAACTTTAGCTGAATTGTGTATCAGCTCCTAAGATTACTGTCTGCAAACAGTGTTCACTTTGTGATACCTTAATGGATGCATTACTAATCCATTTAAAAGCTCACCTGTGGTTTCTCTAAAATTTCAGAAAATAATTGTCTTTCTTCACAAGATAGCCTTCCCACTTTTTATGGTTTAACTTTATGTGGTTATTTTGAAGATCAGTGAGGTCCTTGCATGACTGCAAGTAGATACCTAGTGGTATGAATGCCCAAATTTTTAGCACCTCAAGACATTCTAAAATGCCCTGTCTTTGAGAGAATTGTACGTATCTGTCACAAATCCTGCTTCTTTTGTTTATTTACCAGAATCAGCAGTTGAAGAAGGTTGACCAGCTGGTATTAAGAATCCCAGATAGTTATATTATTCTTATAAAATACCTGTAGGTGTAATAATGATTCTACCAGGTGAATGATTTTATCAGTTTATCCCGTGTCACCTAATTCCATGCATGTAGTTACAATTTTTGTATAAATCAAATTTCCTTTGGTACTGACTGATAGCTCTTAAACCCTTATATGTGATCAGTGGCTGGTGCACAATGATGGGTTCAATCATTTCTGGTTGGCTCCCTTGAACAGCTCTGTAATCACAGAATAGAGGACTTGGGACAGGCTGGGCCCTGGGGTTGCTCCTGAAAGCCTCAGGCTACGGCCTGGTACGAGGCAGTGTAGAGGAATTTGTAATATCGTTTCCATTTCAGTCCTCTTTTATCTTTAGAACTATTAGGTCTCTAGGGCTGTTCATCTGGAACCTTTAGTGACTATTCAAAATAAATTGTAAAAACAAGTAGCATTATTTTTCTTTTAATGCTGTTCTCCAGTCACATGCAAAATGAACTATTTCCTAAGAAACAGGGGGTCAGCAAGGCTCTTCCATCTTTTGCAGATGTGATTGTCTATCAGTATTCACCACATATTGACTATGGTGTTTCAGAATCTCATTTATTTAGAGATTCTGTCATTCATTATAGAGAATGCATTGTATCGACTTGGTTTTTGCATTAAATCAAGCTTCTTAATAATAATAATAATAAATTTCCAAGCTTTATATGAGGCAGGATATTGACATAGTTATAAAGGCTTAAACTGATGCATCCATTAAGTCACATACTCTTAGGAAGATTCATAATTTCAAAGCCAGTCTTTTTAATGGAATATATTGTTGATGTGATAGTTGTAATCAAACTATGCTATCTTACAGAACCTACTGCAAGTTATAAAACATGGTGATTGGATTAATACAAGTATTTAGAGAAAGGGCATAATGGTATTAAAGATCACTGGCTGAAAAGTGCGACCTATTGCAAAGGTGAATTTTTTTTGTTACAAAGTCAAGTTTTATTGTGTAGAACAGTATCTGCATGGTAGCTGCCAAATTAAATAAGAACCTACTAACAAATGGGGTTGACTGACTGAGAGCAGCAAGCTAGTAATAAATGAGACTTGGTGAGCTTCAAGTGAACTAGTGATACTGTCTGTCAGGACATATTAATGATTTAAGAATAGGATATTTTGTTAACAGAATCAGTTATTAGTACTTTCAGATACGGAGTCATTCTTTTTGCTTCAAAGAACACAGGGATCTCAGTTCTGCTATAAGTTTCATGCCATTTCAAAGGTTCAAACCCCCCACCCCCCCGAAAAAATTTTTTTCATCTAATAACTTGTAATTCTGAGGACAGATAACACATACCTGTGGACAGAAGTACAGCTGCCTGCTTGAAATTACTATGAGAAACCTGTGGAACAGCTGTTTAGGAGAAAGACGACGACTTTTTCACCAATCTCTGATCCTATATGCCCTTGCAGATCTTGATAACAGCACTGTGCTCTTCTAGCTGGAACTGTAGTATATATGAAAATAAACATGTTTAACATGACAACACTATTTTTGCCTTGGAAACAATAATAATACTTCAGTATTGGAGCTTGAGTGACTTCTGGAAAAGTGGTTAAACAACTCAAAGTAAAGAAGTTCTCGCCTTCAATTTCTGTAGGTTAGAATATTTCTATCAGCACCCTGCATCACATAGAATATTAATTTGATGATTATTTAGCCATTTCAGTAGTTTCTTAGCATTATGTATTGAAAGAATCACTTTAATATATGAAATTATATCTATGAAATATAGAATATGTTAAAAAAATCAGTTAACCTGCTATTTCACATATTGAATGGAAGATAAAACACTTGTACAACAAAGTGGTCTGACACTGTCCATTTCATTTATTTCTTACTCTGCACTAAACGTGCTTCTGTGGTCCAGTTATCTATAACTTAGATTTTTAAATAAAATTTATTTTTAAAAAATAATCAGAATGTACTTTTAATTAATAATAATGGCTTAGGTTTTGGTTAATAGTGGCATGAATTTATAATAGAAAGGAGCACTGAAATGTTTAGAGAGGAATGAAGTTTCCAGTTTGACAAATTGCTGCAAAAATGTAGACCTACTCTTTTGTTGTTGTTGTTGCATCAAAACAAATGTATTGCACTTCCATGTCGAGGCAACCAGTTTCTTCAGTGAGATTTCAGAAATTATGTCTGTGCCACAACAGAAGTTAAACTGTGGTAGGTTGGGTTTTTTTTGAGTGGAGTATTAATCATTTAAGATGATAAAAATGATAGAAATGTAAATGTGGTTGAAAATCTAATTCTGACAGGCTGCGCTTTCTTTCTTGCTTAACACTGAGATAAAAAAGTAAGTATCTTGTATGTGGGACCAAACCTGTTGGCAACCGAAGGAGACAATTCCTTTTTGATTTTGGGGGGATTTTTTTCTTGTTGTTAAACTGTAGGAAAGGTAGTATTAATTCTGAAGCATATATATGTACAGTATTCACAAAAGCATTAAAAAACTGTAATATTATTTTAACTTGTTATGCTAATGTTTACATTCTAGAATTTTTAAGCAAATGTGTATATATATAATTTTCTAAACACTTCCTTGTATTTTTTCTTTAATATCCTGTGGTAATTTTGTTGTAATCTGGTTGAAATATGCTACTTGACCAAGAAGAAAATAAAAAATCTTTTCTTCTTTGAAATAGAGCATGCTTACACCTTATTTGTTCTTTTCAGTTGTTTTGTAATTGATTCTGTGATTTATGTTCATTATTTTCAGTGTGTTTCTAGAATGGTATCAGACTTTAATTTGGTAAAGTCTAATTATCTCACCATATGAGAAGTATTTTTTATTGGAAGAAATCTTGAACATTTCAGTTTATAAACTCATATTTGATAAATCACTCGCACAAACAAGAAGGAAAAAAATGCCATGCAAGTTTTTTGTATTGCATGTTGCTATTACAAAAGATTTGTGCTGAAGATACATGGGATCTACCAGGAATTAAATGGCATACATATAATTTCAATATAACTGGTGTTTCAGTACAGATCAGGGGACTGAGATTTGTACTGTTTTCATTTCTGTGATGCTGATTTGCTCTGGAAATGTCATTCTTCCTCTGATTTCATTGCCATTTTTAGAAAGTGAGAATTCCAAAGCTCTTTTAAAGTCTGTCTGAAGGTCTGCAATATGCATACAAGCTGATAGCCCCTTGAAGAGGGGTGACTTTCATGACCACTGTGTTCTGTAGGAAAAAGTTAGGAGGATAACTTTTCCTTTACTTCCTATTCATTGCTGGAGCAGAGCAGGGGGTGCCTCTTCTCTGTTGTTTCTGCCCACGTACAATGAGCCACGTTCCATGGTGCAAGCCAGAATCGTACAGGAAAACACAATAAAAAAAAAAATCCCTTGAATGGTGAGGTTTTTTGCAAGCATTGATTTAACATTTTAATATTATTTTGTGATGTTTGGCTCTTACATTCAGAGTACACATATGTATGTTTGATTTCCTTTTATTGAGATATGATACATTCAGATAGTCAGACTGATGCTTTCATATCCAGTTCATAACTGGATGCTTCCATATAATGTGAAAACAAGCTGCTAGATTTGGATGCTTCATTGAAAATTAAAGGATTAAATTGGAAGCGTGGTATACATTTAAACAATTTCCACCGAACAGACAATGCTATAATTTAAAAAAATACAGTGTTAGTAGATTCCTCATACTCACAGAATAGTCTGCTGATTAATTCAACTAAAAATTTTCAAGCTGCTACCATTATACAGAGATCTAATTAGCTGAACTTGCTTATGTTTAAAAAAAAAGTCTGTACAGAAAGACACTGGATGCAAGATTCATAGTGATATTCAGGTATCTGCATCTTTTAAAACCTGTGGTAGGTTAGGAGCCTTTATAGGAGTTAGATGACAACTTTTAATCTGTTTTGGCAATCCATAGGATTTTGTTTCTAAGCAGATGTGGATGAGACTTTTTGAATGATTCCAATACTGATACTAGGTGCTAATAGTTACAGAGTATAAACTTTTCATACCATCTCAATTATTTAAGATCTTAAGCAAAATTATGCTTACAAAGTTTTAATTAATAGTTTCAAGCTATAGGTTTTTTTCTATTTCTGTCTACTTGAGGTACCGGACCACAAAGAGCCCCATGTTATTGATGGGGGCTTGTCTTCAGGCTGTCTGAAGTCAAACATCTCACTGTACCAGATGTACAGAGTTTCAACACTGCAAACAAGCACCTGTTCTGAATGGGTGTTCCTTGGCCATCTGAGCTTCATTTCCTGGTTTACCAGCATGTCTGAGCCTTTGAAGTGCTGTGGGAAGAGTAAAATCTGATCATTAGGGGAAAGACAGCTAGATTAAAAAACATGGGCCAGAGAAGGCTGGAAAGAAAAGGGTTTATGCAATAACCCTGATGTGTACGTGGCAAAACCAGCAGCTGGCCGAGGTTAATTGTATCCCACTGCCTTGTCCAGATGCTGAGATGCTGCTGTTTAACTACCACTTTCAATATCCCAGGAAGAACAAGATCATTTAAAGGCATGACTGATCTTTCTGTGAATCCAGGCAAAGATTCAGGTTGCATTTGGGGAGTTATAGTGGCTTTGAATTTCTAGGTAGGCCTACACATTTAAAAGTTTTTCTCTTTTCAGGAAAAGACCTCTGCAGGATTTACTGCTTTTTTTTTCCCTCCAGAAATTTTGAAGAAATAAGGAGAAAGCTTTGTACAAACATTCTGTTAGAAGAAAGAGCAAAGATGTTTTTAAGATAATGTTTAAAATAAGATTTTTGCTACACTTCAGTATTTCTAAATGACCTTTAAGTATTTTAAGTAAACTTACCATATTGCCAAAATTGATAACTGATATTTTGATATTGTGTAAGTCATGCTTGATTTTGTTCTAGAAAATCATCGTGCAAACTGTGGTGCATATGTTTGCCATGCTTATTTTTCTTGCCTTTTTTTGATCTGCATTTTAACAGCAGGCTTTTATTATGTGTGGTTTCTAAGTACCATGATGACAACTTTCTTTTTACTTCCAATTCAACAATATCCATGCCATTTTCAACATGTTTTAATTTCCCAGTATTTTAAAGTTGCTTAGCAAGTGCATATACCTCATCCAATACACTGTATTTGTCATTGCTAAATAAGAACGTCTTATTTTTAAAGTGATCTTATGTCCCTACTCACATCCAGCTTGTAAGCATTTTATTCATTTAGGCCATTCATTAATTACACCATTAGATGTCCTTTCTGTAGAGCTTACTTCTGAGCAAACTTGTGCTCTGCCTGGGCTGTGTGCACGCAGTGCCTCTTACAGAATAGGGTGAGCCTCTGCGCTTTTTGTGGTTTTTTTTTTTTTTGCAAATGCCAGGTATGGGGTGGTTGGTGCTTCTTCACTGTGTGTGAAGCTTTATATAATCTTTTTTGTGCACTTGGTCTTTTGCTCTTTACACCTTCTTCTGTTGAGCTTGTGATATTTTTGGAGTCTCTGTTGGATCACAAAGACCTGCCCTCCCCCAGTTTTCTACAATTCCTGTGTCTGGCAAATTCATACTTATATAGTGCTTCAGCTCTGACTTTAACTAGTTCATTTTCCTATTAAGAATGTTTTCGTAATTAATTTTATTCCTGGTGCTACATGTTGTTCAGAAACAGCTGAGGTACATCAATGGTTTGTTTTACTCAGTGTCTGAGTTCTACAGCATCAGCTTTGCATGACACAGCCTCTTCATAACGATGCCAACTAGCATCTGCCAGAGCCGTCAAATACTAGGCCTTTCTTTGGGAATTGTTACTGTAAAATATCTTGCACATTCACATTATATAGCTTCACTCTGAATATTTCCAGTTAAGCTAATATATCGAGAAAAGTGTTAATCAGGTTAATGCTAATTTTTAAATACCCAATTTTAATAATGCTAATAATTTTTTTTTACTTGGTTCCCTATTTTTTCAGGTGCTAATTCACCCATTAATTAAGTTGTTTGCACGTGTGTCAAGTTCAGTGACAGTTTCTACATCTCAATTTCTAGTAGGAAACTAAATTACGATTATTAATGTTCCCAATTTTATATGTTAGAAGAAAAATAATTTTTAGCAGTAGAGATCCCCCAGGTGCCTTCCAAAGTGGGAATGTGGGCTTATAGAGAAGTAGGGAATGAAATATCATTTAATATAGTTAAGTAACTTTCCAGCTGCAAGTCAAAGCAGGTAGGACCTCAAACATTTGTCGTCAGAAATACGTATCTTGCCTCCATTGACGTACACAAGCAAGTCTATTTCTTAACTGTAGGACCAAATAAAAAATCAGTTATGTCCTTTGTACTGTGCTATTTAAGCTGTTGAACAGATTGAAGGATCTGCTTTTCAGATTCAAGCATTAGATACACATTAATACTTTGTAGCATACAATTTAGCTATTCACTCAGATTTATCTTGAAGTAGCTCAAATTCTCAGTAGGCTTTTGTTTAATACAGTAATGGAACACACAGTCTGTGTGCGACCAAAGTGATACGTCCAGCTTCAAGCAGTTAATAAGATGTGAGGCATTTTGCTGTGATACTTTTATTTCAAACAATATATTAGATATAATTGGCATTTTTGGAAACCATCTGGTAGACATTTTTTTAAGTGAGAAAAAAAATGTGTGAACTGGCAAACAAGATACAGGAGAACTACTCAGAGGTACTGATGTATCAGAAAATAGAGAGTAATTGGGTACTAGAAAAAAAGGAAAACAAAAGAAAGCACATATTCTGACACATCAAGAAGCAACAGAAAGAGGAGTGAGGAATTCAATGTAGGAACACATTTAAAAAAATATATAAAAATTGTACTGCCTCAAACTGCCACCATATGTTCCATGATGAGATACAACAAAGCAGGTAACGTATGTTATGGATTCTGTCAAGCCATAGGACCCTTTGGATATGTCAATAATTAACAAATAACATCTGTTGTCAACTGCTGTACTTAATCAGCACGGGCAAGGTTCCCCTCCCTGCATGACAGAGGTAGCCTATGATATTCTGCTTGCACTTAGTGATTGAAAATTTCTTTGACTACATCGCTTTATGCAGAATTCCTGCTGAGATGTAATTAATGGGAAATCTGGACGTGCAGAAACAGCAGAACACAGCTAGATTTGCAGTATGGTGCTGATTGGGAGTTTTGGCTTACCTTTGACTATTTTTCAGTCAGATATGCTTTTCCTGACTGCCCTGCTCTGTAACCAGGTTGCACTTTCAGAGTGGATGAGCAGCCTTTTCAGATATGCAGAGAGACTAATGATAGCCCACGACTATGTAAAGATGCAGAACAGATATGTTCTTGTTTTGTAGACAAGAGAAATGCAAAAATGCATTAAGTCAGCACTTGTTAATTGACTCACTGGTTACAGAGAAACTCTCAAATGCAATGCACCTTGAGAACCACCACCAATATAAGGTAAATTGAAAAAGGACACTTGAAGAGCCTGAAGAAGTTGTTTACAGAATCGGGTCTCAAAGCTTCTCTCAGTTGCAGTAGTAGTGGAAGTCTGCAGGAGCTGATCTATTTATCCTCACCATTTCGGAATCCATCCTGTCCTGAGAATGTCACAAGATTCCTCTGGGCTAGAGGAATATTGTTCTGCATTGAAGTAGCTCTGTGGCCTTTAAGTGCAGCTCGTACAGAGAAATGGGGATTTGTAAGTCAAAGATCTGACCTTTATTTCATAGCCATGTGTTCAAGAAAGGGTTTTAATAGGAATCTTAGAACTCCTGTGCCAGAACAATTTGAAGTAATGAGATTTTCCTTTAATTTTCGTTAGGATTCATTACACAGGTAATATATAATTAATTACATATAGATAATGCATTATCTAATTAGGTAAGATAATGCTCAAAACTCTCAAGTGGGAGGTTCTTAAGTTGGTAAATAAATTTCAGAAATTTAAGTAAATCAGTTGCTGCTGCAGGTGTGTACTGTGCTGATGTAGTGTGCGTTTTAAGCATTCTCTCTGCTCCTACCAGAGTGGCTTTAGTTGCACAGAATAATTCAGTCCCCAAGATTATCACTTTTCTCTCTCCCACTAATTCTGGTAACAAAATACCAACTTTAAACAGTAACTGTTGTAACTAAGACAATATAGTATCAAGTCTATGATATCAAGGAGCTAGGCAGTGTGCACAGTCCCATTTTGAGGACCAATGTTACCTTCATCCCTGATTGCTCTGCTTCGCCGATACAGAGGGTTATCTTGTGTCTCTGTCCCATCCAATTGTGTTAGGAAACAGGTAGTCAAACACCTCTCTTTGTCCTTGACCCATGATTTGAGAGTAAGTTAGGGCTGAGAATCCTCACTTCAAACTTGTCTTTGCACATAGACTGGTCTGATGTCATTTAAAGAATGGAGACCCCTTCCTGAGTTTCATATAAATACATAGTAAGAGTCATTCTCTCTTGTTGCTTATTAGCTCATGAGGGAGTCGCATCTAGACTTCTGCTGCCTTGGCTGTAAGAAGGGTGCTGAAGAGCCAAAATTGTCACTGAAGCCCACAGAGATGCCTTTTTTGGTTGCTAAAAACAAGGCACATAAAATATGGAAAATATTGTCTGACCTGACAATGTAATTCTATTTAAGAAACAGAAAATGTGCCGGATAATATATGCAGACACCTCTGTCATGAAGCCTCATGTGGTTTCACACCCAATTATGTGTGACCACCTTTGGTTACCATAGCAATTTGCTCTTAATTAGAAACTCACCCTCTGCTCATGGCCTGTTTGTGCTAAAGCATGAAATTCTGCTACAGGCTTAGGCACTTTCTTTGTTTATATATTGACTGTGAGTTACTGTGTCAAATGACTTCTTTATGCAGTCATACTGTTTCTTTGACTCAAACATTGATTTGACTTGTAAAATTCTTCAACGTGTCCTTGACCCACTTTCAGTCCGTGTATAACGGGCAGGCAACACCAAGAGCGAAGGCAGTGGTGGCGGCAGTGGTGGCGGCAGTGTTAATATATGTAATAGTATGATCGGTAGGGCCAACACAGCTCTCTTACTGCTCCTCTGAGGTGCTCACAGAAGCAGGACTCTGTGAAACCTTCAGCCTGCATTCAGGCTCAAGTTGTTTTTTTAACAATTTCAAAAGAAAGGAGTCTCTGCCCATATAAATGTATTTGGTAATGTATAAAGTTGGCTGTATTTGTGTCCACCATAGGGTGGACCAAAATACCACAGGGTGTTTTGATGACAGATATAAAGGATTTGTTCCTGATCTTGTAAGATGAGGGGTATGAGAACAAGTACCTGCAATGTTGAAGTCAATTCTAAAAGTTTGGCGTCAGATCAGTGCTTGGGGTGCAGCTCGAAAGCAAAGGTTATGATGCTAAGCACCTTCCTCCTGTAATTCTGGGGAGAACAGAGACCCGTAATTCTTGGAGTCCAGTCCAAGACTGTGGAATCACTAATCTCTGTGTTTTCTGCTCTAAGCGTAGAACCTCAAAGTATGAACACCTCTTTCTAAGATAAAACAAATCCCTCTCCAGACAAAATGCTACAGCACGGGTAATTTCTTCTGGGGGAACGGGACAAGATTAGAACATAATTCAGAAATGTACTCAGTATATTGATAAGGCCAATGTAAGGACTTGCTTTGCAGTATAGAATAGAGAAGTATAGGATAAGCCAGAAAGAATTCATACAAGGTCCACAAAGAGTGTTTTTGAACTTTTGATCTGCTTCCAACAATTACATGGAACATTCAAGGAGTCCATTCCTTTAGTCTTTAATGTGAAGTTCTTGGGCTATAAGAGGTTCAGGATTGCACTTTGAAAATTTATTTGACAGAGGA
Source organism: Phalacrocorax aristotelis (assembly GCF_949628215.1). Taxonomy (NCBI): domain Eukaryota; kingdom Metazoa; phylum Chordata; class Aves; order Suliformes; family Phalacrocoracidae; genus Phalacrocorax; species Phalacrocorax aristotelis. The sequence continues at coordinate 11,400,928 of NC_134285.1, forward strand.
TCTGAGAGGATTGAGAGAGAGAACATGAAACATTCAGCTTAAAACAAAATATTATCCCATCTGCTGTATTTCACAAAGATCTCTTTTGTATGTGATGACATGCAATGACAGAGGCTAGCTTTAGCATTGATATAAACTCATCAGCCAGGTTCAAGGACAATGCAATGCGGAGGAACTTTTACTTATTCTATGCTATGGAACTCGTATAAATGCTAATATCGTATCTTACTAATACATATCATGCTGGATAGCAGTAGCAAGAGTAATCTTACCTTTTACCATATAGTATAGTGCACTGTGTCTCTGGATTCTTGTTTAATATGCATTCTTGGTTACTGCTCACAAATGCCAGTGTTACACATGAGCATGACCAGACAAACAACAGTGAAAGAAATCCAATCCAATTTCAGCTCTGTGGTCACTTTATGGAGGTTAGATGTCAGCCAGGTGACAGCTGAGTTCTCTCAACTTTTATTTTTCTATTTAATACTTCTCCCACCTTAGGCTTAAATCCGATACTGAAACTCAAACACTGGATTCAGAATGAAAATGCAATTGTTACTTTTTCTAACCATGCTTGGCATAGACAGAAATGGTGTTTTTAATTTAATCTGTCTGAAAACATTCCTTAAACAAGTAATAAATAGTTCTTCAGAAGCACAAGTAAATTGTGCAACAGGCATGTATCTTTAATTACAATATTAGCCTTAACTGATCTCGAGTCAGCTGTACAGCATTAATCCCATAAGAAAAACAGCCTGTTTTAAGGTCTAATGTCACAGTGCAATCGATTAAGGTAAAAAGAGATTATCTGCCATCAGAAGCTTAACTGAGTACTAAGGAGAGCAGTCAGCTTCCATACATGTAAGTTTGCCAACATTCCCAATATAAAACAAATGACTCGTTATATGGTATCTCTGTTGTGCCTGGATTCTGATTTTCTGTGAGTCATCTCTTCATTTACTGAAATAGAATAAGATGAGTAAAAGAGTCAAATTATAGGGAAAAAAAGTCTGCAAGCTGCGTAACGTCCAACACTGTTATAGAGAATAATGATTATTCATCTACTCTGTGCTTTTTATTGGCTCTGAATGTCACATCAGATCCTTCCTGCCATTGGATTTCTTCTACAGGGAGGAGTTTTCTAAAATCCTCAAGAATAACCAAGGTCGGTCTTCAGTACCACACAGACCGTAACAGTCTTTCTCCTTTTTGATTACCCTTCTCTACTGAATTTGTATTAATCTATAACTGGAAAATTGCATCATGTAACACTGTAAAGGCATATAGTATATAATGAAGGGAATAAAAGCAGTTTTCTATTACCACCACATTAAGTTGGGACTGGATTTTGCATTATAAATTATCATCTTATTGCACATTTTGCTAAACAAGAATGTAATGTTCCATTTAGATGTAACTGAGCTGTAATGTGAGTGGATTTTAAGCATCTGAATAAGGGAAGGGTAAAAAAGGAGGAGGGAGCACGTGTAAAGTTTCTAGTTTTTTAGGCTGTCTTCAATGTATAGCATCCCACAATTGTCATACAGAAGTTCTTCACTCAGAGAGGTAAAAAATTATGCATACATTTGAGTATAGCTGTCCTCAGGGACAGTTTGAAAAATCCTTAATTGCAACATTCAGAGAAAGACATAGCAACAGTGACCCACAGAGAAATGTCAAACATGAGAATCCTCCAACTGTGCAAGGGCCAGCCACACATGGATCCAGTTCTAAAGCAGTATAAAGCTGTACTAGACAGCTCTATTCTTAAGGTTGAAGCTTCTCCTCGAGGCTCGTTCTTTTTAAATTATTTAGAGTATAAGGATCATCAATAAAATATCAAATAAGTTATCTGCTCAAGATAACTAATGCATAAATGGCAATGCTAAGGTTGTAGTTTGATAGTATTTAGTTCAAGTTAAGCTAGTGTGAAAAGTAATCTTTTAAAATAGTAGTTAATAATTTACCTTTGCTTTGATTTGTAAAATCTTTGTCTATTTGTGTTCCAACTGTTCATTGTCACACAACTCTTCCCATTGGTCTACAAAAATCAGGTTCAGTCTGAGGTTAAATTGTACCTTGTCAAAGCAGGGATGTTACCCAGTATGAACAACTCATATGACTCCATTTGTTTTCCTGCTTTGTAAATGTTTTCACTCTGTGTACTTGCATGCGTAGGAAGAGGACAGCAGTGAGGGAAAGGTCAGGGATGCTGTGAAGCCTGTGAGGCTTTCCACTTACATCCATGAGATTTAGATGCCTCCTTAGTGCAGATACATAAAAACATTCCTCAGTGAACATTAATGCTGTTTATTTTAAGCAAAGTATAAACTAGAAAAGAAAGCAAAAGTACAAATCAGGTAACACGCACATACCAAATGACATCCAAAACAATATTGACCCATTGTCAGTATAATATTAAACTGACAAGAAAAAGGTTCCCTCACATATAAACACCTTCTATATCCGTATCAAAGAACTGAGTATCTGAAACACTGAAACTGAAATCTGAAACAGTTTGTGTGACAGCATGTGTATATATACATACACACACACATACAAAACATCCATCCTTACCACTAATGCAAAGTCATACATGTAATTTATAAACTTTCTATTCTTATATGTTCTAGATGAAAGAAAATAAATGTATTGGTCCTTTTTATATTTGGGGAGTTAGGGTATGAATTGTCCCAGGTTCCCAGGGGAGTCCAGGGATTTAATCGTGTCCCAGTACAATACCAGGCAAGAGATCTGAATTTGATCCCAGCAAACAGTATAGCTGAGGGACATCCTGTCATAGCTCTTTCGCTTCCAGTGCTAAAGATCACTAGAACATTTTCCCTCTGAATTAAATCTGCCATCAGTTCCCTCATCTAGAAATGGAAGGCATGAATTCTATAGACTCCTTCATTCTTCTCTTCCTCCTGAAGAAGTGAGTTGGAAGTTCCTTGAGGCTATATGTTTGTATGTATAATATCTCTTATGTGCCTTAGCTGCCTTTGCTAAAATATTTGGGAATGATAGAACTGTTTTACAGTTGCCTATAGATACCGATGATGGAAATGGATGGCGGGAGGCAAGTCTCTCTTTTTAAAGGAATTTTTCATACCTGCTTATCTTTTTAAAAAAGCAAGTCTCTCTCCTGTGTATATTAGATTACAGTACAATTTGTTTTAAAAATTTAGAGCTCTTCAACTTCTAGTTATTGTTGGAATGACTTTCTCTCCTTTGCCTCTATCATTACATATTATTCACAAAACATCATCTATACAAGAGGCATATGCTTAAATACAAAGATTTTCCTTAACCAAAGGATTTCACACTGTAGAAAAGCATGTCTTCCAACATGGTTTACTATGACCATTAAGATCTTAACTGGTAATAACATTATCTACTGAGAAATTTTGGCATCTGTCACTCATTCAGAATTGCACCTTTTGATTTACATTGATAATAATGGTGTTTGGCATTTATAGAGTTCTTTGCATTGCACAGGAGGATGCTGTTATAGTAAATCTAGAATACAAAGTTTTACCAATGCACAAGAGAACAGAGAAAAAACATGCTTCTCAGTGGCTGTAGATCTTTTGTTATATTTTAGTAAAGTAAATGGTGTTGAGTTTGACATAACAAATGGTAATCTTTTGAACAGCTCAAGTTATTATGTTCTATTAGCTATCAACAAGGGATAAACAGTGATCATTTTCCCATTAAAGGTGGGTTGGGTGAGGTTGTAATGGAGTACATGGTATTTTAAGATCAATGCCACCACAGATTAACTGTACCATATATTGAGAGACACTGAGAAGGATTTCCAGTACTTGGTTTCTCCAGATGTGCCACATTCTGCTGACAAGTACATAGGAAACACTACCCAGGCTGAGCCTACAGTTCCTCCCCATAGGCTACACCACAAGAAAAAAAAAGCCGGACTAGCTTTGTCTAAGGCATTGCCCAAGGTGACTGTTTGGCTGCTGTGACTCTTGCTCTCTTAGTTCTCTGTCTCCTATTTGTATCTTCCTTCTGCCGGTAAGTTAGAGCTTTACAAGGACTTTCAATTAAAAAAGAAAAAGAAAAACCAGCACCAAGCAATCAATTACCTTTATTCTGTTGTCAAAAGGTTTCCCAGAGTCAAATTTATTTTTATGTTTCCACATGTGTTTTATACTTGTTTCTCTGCATCTGGCAAACATAGGTGCCAATGGATCATTTTAGATACTGTCTGATGCTTTTCTCTCTCCAGTGTCTGGTATGTGCTTACCTGACTTATATTTTCCTCTATTTCAGACCTGCGTTACACAGCTTGGAAAGCAATTTGTCTGTCCTGCTCACTGGCCAGGAAGCATCGCATACTTGCTGTCTAGCAGTTGGCAAGGCATCTCAAGGATACCTGTTCTGGAAGGAAACAGAAACTTGTTGTTATTATTTGTCCTTGGAAGGAAGGCTGGTATCAAACAAATGTTTGCGTGGTGCGATCTTTTTGTTCTAGTGCAAGAAAGCAAAGATGTGCTTACACATGGACAGTGAGTAGGAAAGATACTGCCATAGACTACAGCTGGAGATTGGCAGCTAGGGAGGCATTGTTTTGCAGAGAAATCGGAAAGAACAGTGGATGAGTAAGTCATGGAACAGATGACATGTAGCCCAAAGTTAATAAAATAAGGTCATTCGGTCCCCACCTATTAAAGAGTGTGTTCATTATTATAATATATGCCAGTTTTTCTTCTCTTATTCTCAAGGAAACAGCAAATCTTCATGGATGGAGAGAAAAGCCTAGTTTTGACCTAATGAAAATTGAAATACAACTGAGAGTAAGCTTGAACATTCCAGGAACATTTAATTGGAAATGGCAAGTGGGGAGCCTATGGAAAGCCACAGTTGTTGCTCATGTGATGTTCCCTTGTTTGCAGATCAAAGATCTCATAACAGTTGATTAGTAGAACAATGGAAATAAAAGCAAACATCTTTCACTATTATTTTTGTAACAAACTTGTGCCTGAAAAAAGAAGCACTGAGACTTTCACTGGTGAAATCTGTGCAAAGATATTTCTCTCCCAGCAGGCAGTTGGTGGAAAGGTTTTCCAAGGTATTTCCAAGGAGTTTTAGGAACCAACTCACATTCCAAGCTTATGCACACCCCACTTTGAGTGGCTACACACACTCAGTACTGCATGGCAGCAGACATAAATGGCATGAAAAAAGTAATTCAGGGAGAAAAGTTGTTTATTCAGCAGTCATACAATTCAAGCGTAAAGGCCACTGGCACAAATAAATGAAAGCAATTTACCTATGTACATAAAGAACATAGTATGAGATTCCCATTTGTAAAGCGGTGTAATGTACTACAGAGGCTTTTTAGTGTGAAAGAAAGGCATCAGAAGCAATTCTGAAACATATAAAGCTGACTGATTGTGTATAATGCTCCCCCAAAAAGAGCCACATGAGAAAACAAGGCAACAGTAGAGAGTATTGTAAAAAATATTAAAGTAGCACACTAGCAGAAAACCTGTTGTGTATTTAGTCCAATATTCACAAAAGGGCTTATGCTCCAGAACTACATTCAAGCAGTAGAACTGTGGGACTTCATGGTTTCCCACTATTCTTAAAGAAGTAATCTTTCTAATTTAAGAGACATTTAACCCCTCCAAAAAACTTATTCAGGAAGTGAACTCAGATATTATTGATATAGAGAGTTGTACTTGAAAGCGTTCATAAACTGCATGAAGCAAAATGGACTTTCCTTCAGCATGAGAAATGGATGCTTTTCCCCACAAAGAACTATGTAAAATTAAAATCACAAAGTTCCACTCACCTTTCATCCATTTTTCATATTCACCAGGTCACCTTATAAATACAATTAACACAGTACTAGTTGTTGTCGGAGATTTATAAAAATGAGCTCCATTATTTATTTCTGATGGTGTTGGTGAAAAGCACATATAATGGTTCTGCTTGAGATTCTTGTATTTTCATCTTCATGAAATAGTATTTTTTGCTTTTCATATTAAGCAAAATAGCCTACTTAATTTTGAAACAAGTTTGCATCAAGTAAAGTAGATGCATTCAACAGTTGTGTAAATTCTGTAAGAGTCAAACACCTCACAAAGATTAAAGGTGTAAAAATACAAAATAGGTATACACTAGAAAAAAATATGGATTAAAATGTTTAGGTTTTAACGTATTATGAAATACGCATCAGAAATATATTGTTCAATATGTAAGATTTTGTAATCATATTAAGAACTCTAGCTTCATGACAATAAAGACTCAATCTATAATTAATTTTTAGTAATGCAACATAATGTGTATATGACTATTTTAATATAGTAAGTGCTCGGAGAGACAAAGGAATGTAATTTTGGTAGGAAAAGATACGGAGATACTATACTTGCTGGCGCGATCTTAGCTCCCCTTGCTGTCATGATTTTGTAGCCCATTAAGCACATTCTTAAGTTTTTTTCCTATGGAGGAAAGCACTTAAACTCAACCTGAACTTTAACACTTCTGTGTTTTTTCCAAGCATAATTCCTCTTCCAAATTTTTGAGTCATTTGAGGATAGGATTATCTGGCTAGTGAAGTAATGGATCTGCTTCCAGGTGGTAAGAGAGGAGCTAATGGGCCAGGTTCACCTAGATCCACATGCTAGTGTGGTTCTACCTCTCCTCTCACCCCCAATTTGATTTTACACTGAGTAGAATGAAATTTGGCTACAGCTGAAATGTAATCATCTACCCAAAGACCAAGGCAAGACAAGATGATAGATTTGATGGCCTTTGTGCTGTCAGGAAAACTTCTACAATGGACTGGAAGTAGCTGGAGTAGCCACAGTGGAGAAGCCACATCCCTGCCATTTAAATTTGCGTTACAACTTGAGTTACAAACTCAGAAAACGCCATAGTCAAGTGACTCAAAAGAGAGCTCAGGACAAGAGGAGCATATTAGAATTACAGCTGGTCTGCATAAAAATTGAGAAAAACTGAACCACAGAATTCAATCAGTCTGTTGTGTAAACTAAAAATTGTCTTGAGCAAAAAAAATTAGAATAACTTTCACATTAGGGAGCTTAAGGTATAATTTAGCAAAGTTACAATTCATGTAATACTATCATCCTTTATAAAATACTAGAATTAATGTTGTTTGAGGAAAAAAAAAGTTAATCAATATCGCACCTACAAAATCAATGCTATTCCCACAAATAAGATCAGCCAAAGGCAGCAAGTACATCTTAATCAGGGAACACAACAGCAAGAGCTCTGGGGGGAACCTGGAGTGGTTGTCTAGGAAACAACAAAAAAGCCAGTCTATGAATACTGCTGTTAACAAGCAGTCAAGGTTCACACAGACAGTGCAACTTTGCAAGGGGCCATTTCTGAAAATTAGAATCTCTCTGAGAATTCCCAAATAACAAAGTTTTTGAAATGTTGCATAATTTAGACAAATAGGTGTGATTCGACAAGCAAAAAACCTGCAGCATTGCAGATAGACTGAGCCAGTCACTGCACCTTGCATATAAATTGTGCATTTTTATGAATGGCTGATTTTTCTCAAACCATCTTCACATCCACAGGTAAATAAACACCAATGAGAATCTGATACTGGCATATTTATTGTAGGTGTTAAACCTGTGCACAGACAATATTGAGACCCAGCACATAGTAACGTACTTTCCCAGTTGTAGCAGGTTGGTGGGATGAGGTGCTGGCAAAAGATGATTAAAATGTATATATTTTATTGTTTTTTTAATTTCATGCACATCTTAGCTTTCTGCAGATCAATCTGGAATGTCAGACAACTGCAACACATATCCTTTTTTATCAGATGTCCTTGGGTTTTGTTCCAATCAATTATTGGTTTTACTTACGAAAGGCAAATTTAAAGTTGATAAACAAAACTTGAATCTGCAAATTATCTTGCCATCCTGGATATCTGCAGTGTCCAGGAGTCAGCATTAAAGGATAAACTTTGTAAATTGCCTGGTCAAACAAGAAAAAAGCATACTGTTTGGGTTTTGGGTTTTTCCCTCTAATTTGCAGCAGGACAGTATTATAGAAAGTTGAGAAATTTGAAGTGTTATTGATTGCAACATTTTTCCTATAATTTTCTTTTACAGGTGTTTTGGATCAAGGATATCAGTACCTGAAAATACTCGTTTGACTGTAGCCAAGAAACAGTTACCTGTGTAATATTACAGACACAGTGAGTGGTTGTCTCTCTAAACAGCAGGCGTGTGTGTTATCTCCGTGGCGCAGGAGGAAAGGCCATTATGATAACGGGTGATCAGTAATGCCAGTTTCCCTGACACATTTTCTGTCATCCTCCTGAATTTCATCTCCTCTTAGATACCTGCTGACCAACCCAGCCTCATGGAGATTGGTATTACAGAGGGCTGAAATCTGAGCACAGCAACAGCAATATAGATCTATCAATCCTGTAGCTCGTTAGAAAACACAGGGGTGGTATTTTCGGATGAGCTGCGGCATTTGTGCCCGGCTGCAGGTGGCATTTGGCTCGTGTGAAGTTGGGAAGGTGCACAGAGGTGTGACCTCCTTCCAGCCCTGGTCCCCGCAGGCGGCCAAGCCCTCCCTCAGGTGTCTGAAGGAGGCTCCTGTGCCCTTCACCCGCTCTTTTCCAGCTCAAAACAGTGTTTCAGGCGTGGCCGACAAGCTTTCCTCTCTGCACAAAACATCTCCCACCTTCTTCGCAGTGGAGGGATTTTCTCCTCTGAAAGGTCACCTCAGCTACCAGCCACCACCACTGACTACCGATTAGAGTTTCTGTGGAAACTTTTCCTTATTCTTCAATCTAAAATCTTCCCATACTTTCTTCCCGCAGGGTGCCCTTCTCTAGCAACCTTCTATAAATTAAAACTTGAGTGATTCCCCCCCCGGTGGAATACCTGTTCTACCCTGAAGCAACTAACAGTGACCGCCAACATTTTCCGCACGCGCTACCCCTCAGCCCACCCCCGCCCTGCGCGGCCGCTTTAACCGTAAATGGCGGCAGGGCTGGAAGTAGGTGCCACGCTACAAACCGAGCTGCGGGAAGCAGGCGGCCTCTGTAGAGCCTGGAGGCTGTGGTGTCTGCTGTGTAAGTACCTCTAGAAAAGGTGGCTTAAAGCAGATTCCGAGGCTCCTCACAGTGTCCCACAGATGTCGTGGGGGTGCCCGCATTTTCCTCCCAACTGGTCTGGTGTCACCACAGCGGTGCCCGGGTTTCCCTCACGAGTGGCTCGGTGTTATCCCGGGGGTGCCCGGGTTTCCCTCACGAGTGGCTCGGTGTTGTCCCGGGGGTGCCCGGGTGCCTCTCACAGAGGTGTTCCCGACACTGGCCGGTTGCAGCCGAATCGCTGAGCGGTGTCAGCCGGGCGGATTCTAGAACCGCCTGCGGGCAGCGCTGAGGGCTCAGCCCTCCTCCGGTGCCTCAGTGGCGCCTTTGCCTGTGCCTGCTGCCGGTCCTGGCGTCCTTCCCCTGACCTCTCCTGCCCTGGAAGAGATTAATTTTTTTTTTTTTTTTTAAAAAGAGCTTTTAGCCTTAACTCTTTTGTTGTCCTAGGGTGACCCCACCGTGGGACACAGAGCTATACATGGGAAAACACATTTTGGAAAGCAGTGAACTGATGCTGATCAGTGCATGGCATGTCCTGTCTCCAGCATGCTGCTGCTGGCCAGGGCGGACAGCTGTTTGGCTTTGGAAAGAGGCACCAGATGTTTAATGCCTGTCTGTTCAGTGGGAAATGCCACGAGGCCCTTCAATGCTCAGCCCTTTATGATATTTCCCTTATGGTTGCGTTGCTTCTTTTGTTCTTCATTTGCAAACTGAAAGAGGGGGGAACTCGTGAATTAATAGAGGAGGAGGTGTCAAAATGCAAATGATTTTTTTTGCTAGTATTTACTCAATTTGCAACACTTGTCACTGAGGGAAGTAGTAGAGTTACTCATAAAGGAGGCATCCTGTGAAAAATCCTGTGACTTTTAATGTGGGAATTAGTGAAGCAGAAGATTCTGGAGGAAACCTGCAGTTTTCACCACCTCAGGAAGATCAATGAAGTTACACTTTGTACCTAAGTTGTGGTGAGTCCTCTGCTTTCACTGTTAATGTCATTAGCTCATTTGTAAAGGGTTCACTTCTTTTTACAAAAGTCCATAGCAAAATACTTGAATTAGTTGTTGAAACTTATAGGCACTACTCATTTCTGAATATATATTTGTGCTATTGATGGAAACCCTCAAAAAGCTTGGAAACCATCCAAACCTCTTAGCTCTTCAAAATTAAGCTAGAAACCTTTGTCCTTTCTCTTGCTATCCAGCCCAGTTATAGACTGGATGGTCTTTTGTCTTTGTATTTGTTTCTCCCTCGGTACTTTACTACAGCAGCACTCAGCTGCCAAATTAATCTAAAACTAAGTTTTCTACCATATATCTGAGGTTTCTGGGCCTCAGGAAGTACATGACTTGTGGTATGGGACAGGATTCAATTAAGTTATAATTTTTAATACAAGTTTAGGTAATAGCCCTTCGTAATTCTTTAGCCAATTATATCTATCTGCTTGCAAGACTACCTATCATACGTGGTTGCATTTAATTGTACAGCACTGCGTGAAGCTGGTAAATACAATTGTCCTCAACTTTTGATAAAATAGAGAAAGACAAACACATATGAATAACTTTCCTGGTATGACAGATGGGACTGCAGTAAGAGTATGGTCTTTATATTTCAGCTGCACTAATATGATATGGATCAGCATTACAAAATAAGCCCACTAACACTGTGGATAAAGAGGAAGTCATTGGCAGGGCAAAGAAAAGACTTTATTAATATCATTTCCTAATCCTTTGCTCTAACTACTGAACCCTGTTGTCATTAAGGTCTCAAAATACTGTATTGTTATTCCTAAATTATAGTGTATTTTTATTCAAGGTTTGTTTTAATGTATTATGGAAGATGTTGACAAAGCAGAATTTCTTAAAGAATGACAACCTATCATGCAAAGCCTGCTTTATTTACAGTGTCTGTGACTCAGTGGACTGATGATACTGTCACTTGTTGGAGGTTACAAGTGGAAAAGGCTACAAATAAACCAAGTCTCTAGCTTCCTGATCATATGCAAGGAAATTGCTATGCGGTAATAGGAAATTATATAACTACGTAAGCACATATTTTACACAGCCCTGGAAGCAATTTTGCCCCATTGTCATATTTTTATACCTCTTTCTTTATTGGGGGTAGTGAAATATGTGCCAGATACAAGTAAGTGTATGCTTGGTCTGTAAATTTCTATAGGAGAAATACTGGGAGAAGTCTGACCCTGACCTTCTTTCATTGCGAAGGGTTTTCAACAGCTTCTGTCTTTGAAAAAGGAATACAGAATTCTTCTGAATGTGAAGCAAATGAAAAATAATCTCTGTTCAGACTATGAGGGGTTACTTATTTAGTTCTCAGATCATGTCAGAGAACAGAACTCTCCAGTGTCTGCCATAAAAGGGCCTAGAACATCTTTCATAGCTTGTTATTTTCTGGTGATGTGCAGTGTAGTAGCTGTTGAGCGGGAAGACCCTGTGTGGTTCAAGTTCCTGGTGTCTGTTAATAGTGGTGATTTAAAAAAACACCACACCAAACCAAACAAACAGTAACCCTACATTCCTGTGCCAATTAGGGATTAGTGTACTGCAAACCAGCAAAATAACTGTAGCTGTTTTACTTGAGAAAAAAGTGTGGTGAACATGCAGAAAAGTCAGAGAGATAATCCTCACACAAAACTACATATTGCATTTTAAAAAGATATAGTTAGTAAAATATTAGTCTGTTGCTTTTAGATGTGGGAGGATAATTCATCCAATATGATTCAGGGAGCAAAGGCAGTCACAGGCCATATTTTCTCATGAATATTGATGGGATGTAATTGTACACATTGGTTGCGAGTATTTTGGATCATTACAGCTATGCCTCTTGTGAAGTGTCGTCTTTGCATTCCTGACTTTCAAAGGGCTGTGAGGGCTTGGAAAAAGCAGTCACTGAACAAACTTATGTTGAATGAGCATGTATATGGCTTCCTTTAGCAGAACCAGGAATCTTTGCTAAGCTCTCACGTAATGAATGAGCCTATAAAAGTAGAAGATGTGACGGTTAAATAGAATAAGGAAGGAAGATCAGTGCATGTTTCTTGAAGGTTAGCTATAGGGAAGGTCAGGGATTCAAGCATTAATAGTTGGGTTATGCACATATTTAACATGTACAATTACTGGGTACATCACTGCTACCTTTGAAATGCTGTGCCCTCTCTCCTCCTTCACAATAGCCCAGGACTGTATGTTTGCTTTCTTCCTCATAGAAGAAAAGATAAAGATAAAGGTTGTGCCCTTCCTATAAAGCTAATGAAAAGGGTAATTTCCCCCAATTTTCCTTCTGTACCGCTAAATTGGAGACACTGGGATGGCTCCTCTGTAGAAGACACAGCTCTGCCTCTTTTTTCCATACTTCTTATACACAGCAAATCCACTTTCTATTTCTCTGGGAGTTTGAGGAGGTTTCTTTAGTGTTTGGAAATGAAGCGTCATTTTCTTTTCCTCATTGGGAGGTCCCAACTTGATGTTTTGACTGCAGTGGAAAAGGAGAGCAGTGCTGTAAAACATTCAGGGCAGACATCATAGCCTCTTGATGGGTGTTTCCCAAGTTGTTGAGTCAACAGCACTATTCAGGATCATTGCCTGGACCCCAGGTTTGCATGATTTCATACCTTCAAGGTGACTTTTCAAATCGTTCTAAAGTTACTGAGCATGAATTTTAAAAAGATGGGGCAAAACTAGAAGCAGATGTGCTGTCCCTTTTGTGTTACTATCAAAAAAATAAAAGGTATAAGTAGACCATGGAGCCCATGAGTTATAATAAAATTTGCTGGGTTTTCCAGGTTCTTTAGCTTTTACAGTTGCTGAGGTGATTTGTATTGACAAGTCTCTAGGCTTTCATTCTCTTACAGGGTTTATCTTCCGTGTGTTTGAAGTCAGCGTGAGTGGAATTTCACAAGTATGTCTGTTGTTTGCCTTTGGACACCATGTTTCTTAGGCTCTTCATTCTTGCTGTGGTTAGCTGTAGTGGAGATTTGATTCTTCTTCCTCTTTCTGTCTCTTCTGTAGAGCTTTGATGTACTGTTTCTGCAGTGCTTTGTCGCTTTGGTCTTTTCTTACATTAGGAATATTTTTCACGCAGTTCTGGAGTAGCTAATACTGATTTAATTCTGACACTGTTGGTAATGGACACCTTGTTTAGATAGATTATTTGATCATAAAGCTGCAGAACAGAAATATTCACATATTATTTCTTACAAGAGAAGGTCAGGTGTTTATAGTTGGTTGGGTTGTTTTTTTTTTTTAAACACATGTACATACTTCCAAATATTAGGTTTTCTAAACTATGAACTGTAGAGGGTAGCAGGCTTGCCATTAGCTCTGTTTGCATGTTTTTCAACAGTTAGTAGCAAACTAAATATTGAACTGGAAATGGCAAACAAAGGTTGTAAAGGGAGAATATGCGATGCCGACTCTGGCTTCTGGGGAGGTGGAAGGAAAAAGGGGAAAAAAAATATATCTAGATTTCCTAAATGTACATTTAACCCCCTTCTTGTCTGTTTGAATGTATTGTAGAATGTAAATCTCTATTACCTCATATTCCTTTGCCTTTCCAGCTGCCTTACTTTTTATGACATGCTGGATTCAAATTAAGAGTAAGCCTTGACTCCTCTAATCTTTTATTTCATATTTGCATATAAACAGTAACTATGCAGCTCCGAAAGGAATGCTAATATTGCATCTATGTCATAATTAGTATTAAAAAATTTAAGAAAAAGGGAAAATGGGTTTACAGTTTGCTGTAGAACATTTTATTGAAACAGCTATTTATCATTCTAGATAGTAATTCAAAGTTGTAGTCAGCTGAGTGGTGTTTTTGGAGATTGCATACTAGGGATGAAAAGAAATAAGCCTCTCTTTTGTCATAAGCTTCCCTTATGACAAAAACGGACTGTCTTGCTTTGTACTGTAGTCTACTAAGATATCAAATCGGATTTGCTTATTCATCTGTGTAGCAATTATACAGTATAATATCTTCATCCATTTCACAGACTCATTAGTAATAACAAAATGTTGATATGTTTAATACTACAAGGCAGACTGTCTCACATTTCATGTTGTTCTCAGAATGGTATAGGGTCAAGGAGACTTTGTGTTCTTAACATTATTTCCATATTCTTTAAATGCTTTGCAAGTTTATATAAGTCTCACTTGGGTTTTCCTCATTTTAAAAAAAGAACCTCATCCTTAAGAAACTTCATGTTTGCTTACAAATTCCTTTTAAGATGAAGTAACAAAAATTAGGTATTTCCCTCAAGGAATTTATTTTCAGTTTAAAAAAAATTCTTAAAAGAATTTTTTTTTTATAGGCTTTTCCCCAGGGTTTATTAGCTGTACAGAAATCTGAGTAGGTCTGGTTATCCTGTGAGGGTTGTGTTTCATGTCTTAGACTTTCCAAACTGCTTACTGCCTGTGATAGACCTTTCAAACTTTACATGTTGTAACGTTTTTGTGGTGAAGTGTCCTGAGAAAATATTCCTACAAGATATATTTCTTCGATGCAACTTCAGTACATGCTTACTGATGAGTATGCTAAATTTATTTGGTTGTGTAGATCCACCACCTGGATAATAAAACCCTGAAGTGCAGGAAGAGAGATAGTAACACTCCTGTTCATCATTTCTCTGTCCATTCCTTCAGAGTTCTGTTGTTGATCATAACACCAATAGCAGTAAAAATGCACAGAGGATCTTGTAGGGTGACTATGCAGTAGCATTCCTATAGTCTTTGTTTTCCATTTGTGGCACTGAGATCTCATTTCTCATGGCAGCGGTGTTAGAATTTGAATGGGAGAATCTTACGCTGCACTGTACCATCCTTGTGTTTTTCATAAGCATCTGCATGCAGTCTCCCTCTGCTACCTGAATTCTTATGGGGAAAATGGCTTCACTGTTCACTGAATCTCTAACTGTTGCATTTCTCTGGAAAGCATCTTTGACATATAGCAGGATATGCCTGTAACTGCTAAGTGAGCTCTGCCTCAGTGAAAGTAGGGACAGAATAATTCCATTCTCATCTTTGTGTTACCTGCAGACTTCGTGTTGACACTTTTCTCCTTTGAGGTGAAAAGGGACCACTGCAGCTGTTAATTTGATGACAAGTTTTGGCTGCTGCAGAAGGCGTGAACAGGATTTGACCTAGAAGCATATGTGTGAAAGGTGATATAGTCTAGTGCCTATTCTTTGGGGAAACTGCTTTACGATATGATGAACATTCGGTCAATCACTCCTGATAAGTGTTGCTGCAAGTGACCTAGAACTTTTTTTTTGTTTCTGTTTCTTTTCTAATCAGAAACATTTGCTTTGATCAGTCATCTTCCTATTTTCTTCTTCCTTTACCCCCAGGTACCAGTTTTTATCATTTCCCACAGCTCCATGCATACAAACACTATAAACAAGTAGTAAAGTGTCTGAGTCATCAGATATAGTTCCTCAGGGAGTCCTGCAGAAGAGAATTAGATCCTGATTTTTGCTGCTGTTGCTGTGCTTATGTTAAGAATCCCTTGACACTGATCTGGTACTCATTTAAAAGAAACAAATTCATAACCAGATGAAGTAGTTCATGAAAACCAGAGTTATTTGTAATCTTCTGGAGGGTCTTATGTGCCTGCTAAACAACAGATACATATGTAGCAGTAACTCTTTCCCATTGGGTTTTAAAGCAAAAGTGGGAAATAACTGCCGTTATTAACGACTAATACATTTGCATTTTTATTATATTATGCTGATGAAGAGTAGGACTGTGAATAAACTAATGTTAAAACTCAAAAGGGATGTTTTCTGGCTTGTGCCTTATGTGGAATCTCATTGCTGTGACAATTGCTGGTTTGATGCCTTCCCAAATGCTGCATTTTCAAATAGCTTCTTCCAGGGAAGGATCCTCAAAGAATTCCCTCCAGATCTGATAGCTCCTGCCATAACACAAATTATGGCTTTTAACTCCGTTTCTACTCAGCGTTCTTTGTATTGGAAAACAGTACCCAAACTCATACATGAATGAAATATGGAAACATTAAATGAAAGGTCCATAAAATGTGTATAGACTATCCTTCTTCCAATCTATTATTTGCTAAGATGACCTTGCAGACTTGTGATGCGTATGTATTCCAGATGTTTTTAGTTATTTCTCCTGTTGAAAGATAATTATCTAGGAGTGTAAAATAAAGTCAGCACCAACCCAATATAATCTTAAGAAAAAGTGCTTTCTAGACATAGAAAGCATGCAGACAATAAAGCACACTGATAGCACACTAGTGCAGCTGAAACTAAATTTAGTAACAATATCATATGGTTGTTAGAATCTGGTGTACTGTAAATTATTAAACCTAATCCTGACAGTTGTCCCCTGCTTGTGGTCTTAAGAAAATGCTAAGAGCCATTAAACTAACAGAAGTCCTTGGCTTGTAATAATTTTGTAATGGCACTGGACTTGCATTGCCCATGGCAAGGGCATTGACTTAAAAAAAAATCTAGTGAAATCCAACACAGAGGGAAGAAGAAAAGGTAATAAATATATCTGAAAAATCTCAGTTATGATATGAGTTGAAATTGACATGTGGCAAATGGAGCAAGGACTGCAGTGATAGATTTGCTACAGATTTCAAGAATTCCCAGTATTGATATTTATGGTGCTGAGAGAGGCCTACCAAAGGACATAGATGCTTTGGTCACCCATTTGTAGTGAAGTAATTTTTGAAGGCCAGCACTAATATGACATCTCCCTGTCCACACTGCTACACACCAGATTGTCATGTTTTCCATGTGGTGTGGAAAAAAAAAAAAGCCAACTCTTTTCAAGCTTCCTGTTTTGAGAGAAACACCACTCTATTATTATAATTATAATATTCATATCACAGTCTAATAGGCACCTGTTTCAGAGCTTGTTTAACCTATAGTGCTATCATTGACTTATAAGAAGGGATCAGTTAAGTCTAATAGCCTTAGGCTATACTGTAATGCTATAGCTGAACATTATTGGTACTTAGTAGCTCCAAAACATACATACATACCTGATGTGATCTTCATATTCATCTTCAGGACCACCGTCCTAGTCTGAGGCTCTTGGAAACAATGCTATTATTTAAAAGAGCCTCCATGTATCTGTTGGTGTGTGCACTCTCCAGACAGATAGGTTTTTGGTTAGTACTGATATCACTATGAAAATTCCACAAAATAAGTTCTCACTTATAACTGAAAAAAAAAATCTAAAATAATGAAATTGTGAAATATGTGATGTTCTAATAAAATTCAGGACTTTTCCCTGTTGTTTATCAGAAGTTTTTTAACTTGGAGAAATGTAGTATTTACATAAAATTTTAAAATGCTTTTATTATGTGAAATATGCAGCATTCACTATGACTAATAAATGCCAGAAAACAGACTTAAATCGTAACAGATAGAGATGGGCCTTTGCCAATGCAGAGTGAAATCTATGGAGTACTGTGCAGAGTCTGGCTTGATATTACAAGTGTGTGCAAGCAGGTACTAGGAAGCATTGTTGAACTGTACTACTTGGTTTGTTTACAACCTGAGGCAAGAATTTAGGCAGGAGAGCATTAAGGAATATGTTACCTTATTATTATAAGTAGTTTATTGATTGTTACAAGAGTTTAATGAGGATAGCAAAAGGAAGACAAGGATATATATTGAAATTTGTAGTTTGCTCTGTTTGAATTCCTGGTAGTAAAAAGACAGCATTGAC
This sequence comes from Phalacrocorax aristotelis, assembly GCF_949628215.1. Taxonomy (NCBI): domain Eukaryota; kingdom Metazoa; phylum Chordata; class Aves; order Suliformes; family Phalacrocoracidae; genus Phalacrocorax; species Phalacrocorax aristotelis. The sequence goes on from NC_134285.1 coordinate 11,418,757, forward strand.
TTTAATGAAACAGGGTAAAATGGAAAAGATAGGAAAGAGTGACATTCAGATCTAAAAGTAACAGTCTCAAATATTATATTGGACCACATATTTTATCTTTAATGAGATGATAAATTAAGGCTTTTGAAATGCAGTAATATGAAATAATGTATTTGTGTTCTAGCTCAGTAAAAAGTTTTTATCCACATTTGTGAATTTTATATATGTTAGTACTTGTACATCAAGTTGGTACTGCTATTAGTGCTATGGCTTTTGTATTTTGAACTCTGCTTTTGCACAGCAACTATTTTCTGTTGAGGTAGTACTCCTATATTAATTGTACTTCATTTGAATAAATACCTCAAGCTCCTTGACTTCTGAGTGCACAGCTTCTAAGAACGGACACAGCACAAGTATTACATTAGAAATAGGCTGAGCTTGACATGGCAAAAAACACTTTTTTAGTGTATGGATAGCACTTTTTTAATTAACTAGGAATGCATTCCTCTCAGGATGCTAAGTTTGATTAGGCCAAAGAAATCTTAACCAATATTAAGCTGATGCTTATCTTCCAAGAGAAACCTGTTGTTACAGTAAGAGCATCTTGAAATCATCTCTGGAGTTGACTTGAGTAAAACAGCTATGGACTGTTTATCCATCATGCCAGTTTTCAGAAATAAGTGGGAAGAAGTCCAAAAATACAATTAGTAGTATCTAAAGAGAGTAAGTGTGTGATATGCCTTGACAGCAAATCCAGCAGGTGAGAAATGTTTATTGAACTAGAAAATTATTGAGCATGAGAATATCCTTCCTGCTTCTGTTAAATTTGACATGGTGTGCCTGAGTGTTTGCAAGCAAATTACTTGACATTGCCAAACCCAAACAAGTAAAAATGAGTCAGGTCCCCAAAATCGTGATCAACTCAATATTTTAAAGAATGTTCTTGGTGGTTTTTTGATTTATTTTTGGGGGGATGTGAGCTAATGTACTGCAGACAGATGATCTTTGTAGGTTATTTTAGGTTATTTTCAGCCAATATAGAAACTTTGAAAAACCTGAGATTCTTCCTGAATTATTACAAAGAAACATATTAAGGGCCACCACACACACACACACATACACACACACACAGAAAAAAGTCCTGATATGTATATTGGTTAACAATGGCTGGCACTCAACTAATTGGCTTATTTTTTTCCTTTTATAACCCACACATTGGTAACGTACTTAGACTAATGTTGTTTCTTTATCTAGATTATAGTATTCAAATATTTTTTTTTAAAATTTCTTTTGTTTTGCACCGCTGGGAATGAAAATTGCCCTGGGAATAGTGTGTCAAGGAGCAAGGTCTTGGAATCTCAGCTGTAAATTGGGTTGATATTAGGGAGTTTTAGTAGTACCCTACATGTGGGCAGATGCTCTGTAGAAAAATGCCATTTTCCTGGGACTGTCGTCTTTGTGACTTTATCATTTATGTGAAACAAGCAAAAAAATGAGAAAAAGACCCCAGCCTCTTCCATTTCTCTTTTTGCACATATATGTGTTGTTTCAGACAAATTTATTAGAGAAGAAAGAAAGTCAGAATTTCTTAAGGTTTGCTTGAGGTATACACTCAGTGGAATGTGATTCTAGCTGTAGTGACTTAATAGATATAAATGGCTTTTTTTCCAAAACCCTCATATTGACAAAAAGATTTGGCAGCCAAAATTTTGTATGTCTACAATACTAGGCTTCTAGGAGATGAAATACAAAAACACATCTCTTCTTTTCATGCTTGAGTTCATGCACTCTAAAAGTTGAAAATCACGATATACAAAAGCTATGATCAGTAGATCAGACTGGCATTCTCTTTGAATCAATAAGACAGTTTTTAATTATATGAATAATTTACTAACAAGTAGCTTCTTACAAAATAACCTTGTCCCCATTTGTTACAAAGGACTTAAAGCTCTGTTTTCAAGCTGAGTGGAATTTTCAGAGTAAAATTCCAGGTTGTTGTAGATGTTGGGACTTGTGTTGTTTTTGTGACATGTCATTCCAGTTTGCCAACTTAAAGACCAATAAGCAAATGGCCGCAAAACAACATGGTACCCAGAATGTAAAACCAGGTCGGTGAGCTTTTTAATATCATTGTATTTTCTTTAACAAAAATGGAACTGTAAGCAGATCTGGGATCAGAGGATGCCAAAATAAGATTTTTTTTTTTTCCCCATGAATATTTTATGCTCACTGTCAAGGAAAGAAGAGGTTATGAGCTTATTTCAGCTTAAGTACATGCTTTGAGCAGGGTTTGGACAGATGACCTCCAGAGGTCTCTTTCAAAATAAAATTTTCTCTGTTTTGGTGCTTGATGTATCAACAAAGCATGTCTGTATGTATGAAACAAAGTGAAATCATGTTTCTGATGTCTTTGCAGACAACAATATGCACAAGTGTAAAGAACCAGCATTTAGTAATATAGTAGTAAAATACTAGGGAATGTTCTGTTGCCACCAGAATACTCCTGTACTCGCACATTAACGTACCAGAACTCCTTAACATATCAGAACGGTTCATGGAGGTCCAAAGAGGACACCCATAGGCCACACTCCTTGATTCGGTTCCCAGCAATTATGGTAGGTTGTGCTGACTTTTGTTCATTTGTTAATTTAGCCTTTTCAGGGTTTTCACAGTCCAGTATCTGATTAACAGAGCCTATTATTGACATTCATGTGCTTCATTATCCCTTACTCCTAGTCCATGGAAAGACACAATTCTGGGCACTTCTGCTCAACCTGCTGATCGGCTTCGGTAAAACCTTCCCTTGGTACCTGATGTCTCTTACAACCCCTTGCTTACTGAGGGACTTGTCACAGAGTATGAGAGTCTGGAGTCAAAGTTTTATCATAATTTATCTTGGACAGGAGACTGCATCTTGGAGCCTGAAAGTCTTAGGATGTTCGATTTTTTTTTTTCTAAAGAAATTCAGCAGACCGAAGTGAGTGGCAAACTTTTTGCTTACTTGAGACTGGTATGCATATTAATATTCTTCAGAAAAGCAATGTGAAGGACAGTATAACCAGTCACCTTGTGGTATAGTTGTTCTGTAGTTGCTATATGAATATGAAATTATGTCAATGAGCTAAGGTTACTTCTTTTTCTCCGCACGTCAATAAATAGAAGTATTACATGTGCTTAGAGCTCTAATATGATTATGTCTCCACAGGATACCAGGATTTAATGTATTGTGTAGAAAGTTTAACATATAGTATTATGCTTTTGCTTACTGTATTTGCAACCACTGTTGGTGTGAAAACTTGAGGTGACTCTAAAAATAACATTCATTTTGTATGTTACAAAAGAAAAAAACATTCATTGATCGTCATGAAAGAGGTTTCACAGTCAACGAGGATCATTGTTGAAGCATGATTAGTCAGATGATGATCTAGCATATGCAGGTAGAATCTAAAAGTATTAGTGTGTCTGAAACAAGTTAATTTTTCCACCTTAATCTATGTTTCACGTAATTGTGATGACAAAGAAAGTGATGCATTTTTAGTGTCCAAGAAGCCAAGAGAAATTGTCATTATTTAAAATTAAGAATAGTTCGAATCAGTAAGATAATATCAAGACAGGGCCCTGCAATATTATTCCATCCTCATTTTTTGAGACTCCGAAGTAGTAAAAATTCCCAGGAATTTTGTAATTTACTTGTGATCGTAAGCAGTCTTTAAATTGGTTTAGAAGTGAAGTTCCAGATTAATGTGTCCTATTGCATCCCTTAGGCTGCTTCTTTTTTCCATATTCAGTTCTAATAGCACTATATACTGACAGTTCTTGTATATACAAAGGAGAAAGCTATTTGGAGGGCAGTGATTAGGTACCTCCTAATGGATGGTTGCCAAAATTAGTTTTCCCTGAGTTCTTGCCCTGTAATTCTCAGTGAACTCAGTGGTACTGCAGGTCATTCTCTGTTCAAATGAAAACCAGTGTCTGAAGATGGGCATTTGAAAGCAGGAATGTGTAAATATTTTTGAAATGTTTAAGTCTCTATGCCAGCATTTGCTTTCAGAAATGCCACCTTTCATACATAGATCCATTTTCTTCTCTTTCCTTGCAATGTAAAAAATGACCAATCTTAAAGAATTGCAGATGCCATATTGTAGGATTTAAGCAATCTGTAATCATTAGACAAAATAACCTAGAGTTAATCACTTTCTTTCTTGTTCCTTTGTACATAGCACAATGTGGTTATTGTAGTTATTGACCATCTTAAGAGGCATTATTCTGACACTGTGCAGCTCTCCTGGTGTTCAGAGTAACGCATTGAGCCTGCAGTAGCTTTTCAAGTGTGGGTGAGGCTGGCAGCTGTATTAGGATATGTAGTTCAGTAGCTCTTTTTTTTTTTTTGTTGTATAACATCATCATAGTTTGGTGAGACGTTTTCCCAAAGAGTCCTGCTTTGACTGAAGCACTTAAATGTGATGGAATCACAGAAAATAGTGGGGATAGAATCATAGAATGGTTTAGGTTGGAAGGGACTGTTAAAGGTCATCTAGTCCAACCCCTCTGCAGTGAACAGGGACGTCTTCAAGTAGATCAGGTTGCTCAGAGCCCCGTCCAACATGACCTTGAATGTTTCTAGGGATGGAACATCTACCACCTCTCTGGGCAACCTGTTCCACTGTTTCACCACCCTCACTGTAACACAGTTTTTCCTTATATCCAGTCTAAATCTACCCTCCTTTAGTTTAAAACCATTACCCCATGTCCTGTCACAACAGGCCTTGCTAAAGTGGTTGCCTTCATCTTTCCTATAATCCCCCTTTAAGTACTGGAAGGCTGCAATAAGGTTTCCCTGCAGCCTTCTCTTCTCCAGGCTGAACAACCCCCACTCTCTCAGCATGTCCTCGTAGGACTGGTTCTCCAGCCCTTGGATCTGCTCCAACAGGTCCATGTCCTTCTTGTGCTGAGAACTCCAGAGCTGGACACAGTACTCCAGGTGGGGGCTCATCAGAGCAGATTAGAGGGGCAGAAACGCCTCCCTCGACAGGCTGTCCACGCTGCTTTTGATGCAGCCCAGGATATGGTTGGCCTTCTGGGCTGCAAGCGCACATTGTTGGCTCATGTCCAGCTTTTTGTCCACCAGCACCCCTAGGTCCTTCTCCACAGGGCTGATCTCAATGTCTTCATCCCCCAGCCTGTATTGATATAGGGGATTGCCCCGACTCAGGTGCAGGGCCTTGCACTTGGCCTTGTTGAACCTCATGAGGTTCTCACAGGCCCACCTTTCCAGCCTGTCTAGATCTCTCTGGATGACATCCTGTCCTTCTGGCGTGTCAACTGCCCTGCTCAGCTTGGTGTCATCTGCAGACTTGCTAAGGGTGCACTGATCCCACTGTCTATGTCATTGATGAAGATATTAAATGGTACCGGACCCAGTATGGACCCCTGAGGGACACCACTCGTCATCGGTCTCCATCTGGACATCGAGCCACTGACCACTACCTTCTGTATGTGACCATCCAGCCAGTTCCTTATCCACTGAACAGTCCACCCATCAAGTCCATATCTCTCCAGTTTAGAGAGAAGGATGCTGTGGGGGGGACTGTGTCAAAGGCCTTACAGAAGTCCAGATAGATGACATCCATAGTTCTTCCCTTGTCCACTGATGTAGTCACTCCATCACAGAAGGCCACTAGGTTGGTCAGGCAGGACTTGCCCTTGGTGAAGCCATGCTGGCTGCCTCGAATCACCTCCCTGTCCTCCATGTGCTTTAGCATAGCTTCTAGGAGGATCTGTTCCATGATCTTCCCTGGCACAGGGGTGAGGCTGACAGGATGGTAGTTCCCTGGGTCCTCCTTTCTGCCCTTTTTAAAGATGGGATAGCTGGTGCTTAGCTGACTTTGAAAGCCTTGTCAGTTATTTACTGGAACAGAATGAAAAAAATAAAGTGTTTGTAATGGGAATTTTTAAAATTGTTGCAAAAATATTTGGCAAATCTAATTTTTCCTAAGATAGGAAACCATCTTCTTCCATTGGTCATCCCAAAATCTTCCACTAGGTAACCAATGTAGAGGACATAAATGTTTGATAAATACTCTGACAGACACAGAACTTGAAAAAATTTTGTGCAAATGTTCTGGACCAGCCAAATTGTTCTGCTGTTATTTCTGAAACCATATATACACACTACCTTCCAGAGGTGCTGCCTTATTTTCTCTCTTCGGCTGGATGGAATTGCAGAGAGACTAAGACTACATTGACTATTGGCACGAAAATAAATGCATCAGGCTATGAATTCTTACATCCACAACTGTGGTGAAAAATAGGTTTTCTTAAACAGGAACAAAGCGTATACAATTCTTATGTATGATCAGGATGTACTCTACAACAGGGAAATGTTAACATTTTGTGTTGCTTTTGAAGTCGGTGCTTCATTTTGACTGTGGGTTTCAGTCTTTTGAACAAATGCTTTTGTTCTGCAACTTGCTCAATCATCCAGATTTCTGTAGTTTTATTACACCACCTGGAATTGAAAGAAAAGGAAATGTTTACTGAAAATTGCTGTCTGCTAGAGGTGAATTATCAGATCTGCTTTTCTTGAGACAAATGTTGAAAAGAGCTTCGTAAAGACTTCTATAATTTGTAGCTCATTGACAAGTTAATCAATACTAGTGTGGATGCTTTCAGCTGGGCTTTTCTGCAAAGATCGTTCAAAGTGTGATAGCTGATAGAGATGTCTCTGGTGTATGTTGTGCTAGGTGGCAGTGTTGAAGAGGCTCTCTGTGTCTTGAAGCAGACGCTGGTATGTTTATAAAAATGCATGTGTGGAACATAAGTATGAAAAGGGCTTTTTCTCATGCTTTCTTCCTCCTTGTGCATACATTTTCAAAAGAAATCCCCATTGCTCTTAGGATAGAGTGTGCTCTGTGTTGTGGCAGTGATAAAGAGAACAGTGATCAGTCTCGCTTAACAAAACTAGATGATCAACGTGCTTTATCAACTGACTTCAGCAGTAGGAGCACTCATGGTGGGTAGGGACTACTTTGTCTTTCAGAAGAAATATTGTAAGCCTGTGAACCAGACTGATCATCTGCTCTAGCTTAAGCAAATAAGGTATGGTGATCTGAAGTATATTCCGTATATCAAAGCAGTATTTTGCTTTCTTGGTCTCAATTTCCTTTAAACGGTATATCATCCAGCAGAAAGTGGAAAACATGCTCTTGAGAGTGAGGTCAAAAACATATGATGAATGCAACTCTACAATCTGAAGCATGCCTCACTGGGAGTTTCTCTTAGTTAACACACAGTGTAATTTATGTGTAAAGATGAGGGGGAGTTCTAATTATGCGTTTACTGAATATGATATAAGATCATTGACAGCTAATTAGAAACTTCCAGACTTGTTCAGCATTCAAAGACCTTTTTGTAATCAAATATAAATTTCAAATATATGCCTTTGTATCTAACCTCATGTAGATTCTGTTTTCAGTGACCTTGAATAAAAAACACACCGGAACTTTAGAGGATTCAAAATGTTGACTAGTTTCCTCTTGCACTACTTCCCTTAGAGTAAGCACAAAAGGTTTTAGAACAAGTTCAACAATTCAGTTTGCTAACCAGACATACATACATAAATTTGATTGGCCTGAGTTCAGAGTTGTAATGTCCTAATTTACAAGTAGGCAAAGGAAATAAAATTGCTTCCATATATTCTAGTTGATGCTAAATATTAGGTATTAAATTTCCTCAGTATCTTTGCTACTTTTACACTGTGCTTAGTGAAATTTAATGTCCAGGAGCAGAGATAATGGCAGGCTGACATTTCTGAGTACAGCCGTTCCAAACAGTTTGATACCAGGTCAAGTAATCAAATTAGGATATTTCAGAGGATTACTAAGATTTTAATTTCTTCCTCCTTTGATAACCCTTAGAAAGTGTCTAACAATTCCGGCACATCAAAATGGTTTTGAAAAGTGTTTCTGAAGACTTTTAGAATCTTAATTTGAGTGAAACTTGGTTCTACTTTACAAGGGCTGTAAGACTTGAAACTCATAAGGCTTTTTTACTAAAAAGCTTTCTTTGGTAAATGGTTATTTTTATCAGGACTTCTAAGTGCATTAAAATGCATTAGTCACATGTTCAGTACTCATCACTGAAATACTGGCTAGTCAGGGCTGAGGTGATAAAAAGGTGCAATGCACTTGAATACTCAGTAGTACATTACTTTACTTGCTCTCATGGTACCAGTTTCCAGGGTCAGTTCAGTCAAGGAAAGTTCAGTCTGTGGAAAAAAAAACCTACCAGTCTATCCTTTCTTCTTCTTTCTTCTTTATTAAGCCTCTGGATGTGGAGGGCTGGCTGGACAATTACCCTGACTATTTCTGGGCACAGGTGTTAATTTAAAATAATTTTATTGAATCTAAGTTGACACCATCAGTGTCTGAATTCACAAGAGCCTCCTGGAAACTGTAATGCTTCAGTGCCTCATACTGCAAGAAATCATATGCACAGTTGGAGGCCCTGTTAAGTTTCTGCAGTGAAAACGCTGGACATAAGTTAGTTTTGCAGTAGCATTAAAGTAATGAGTCAAAGATGAGCATAAATGTTGAAGAAAAGTTTGTCTGAGTTCCCCAGCTGAGAAATAAATGGTACTGGTGAACGTGTGCTGTGTTTGCTCTTTTTTTTTTTTTATTTATTTTGTTAAGGAATGCAGATTTCAAATGGGTTTCGGTCATTTTTTCCCTTACCTTGACTGTTCTTGCCGAGAGACAGCTCATGTTTAAAGCCACAGATGGGTTGACTGGTCAGTGCAGAGTAATGAAGATGTAATTGGCATTCATCCGTGCTGTCAAAATAATAATTAATAAAAGCCTCAAGTTTTGGATTTTTTTTACTAATAGCATTTAAAAATATTTTGCTTAAATGTTTAGAGTAATTTCTACAAATACATTTCTTGCTGTACTAATATAGAAGTTTCTTGTAATGGAGTATTTCTGCAGCTTGCCATTAGCATTGATATAAAGAGGAAGAAGAGAGAAACAGCTGAGAAGAAAGCTGTATACCAGTGTATTGAGACACCGCAGTAACAGGTATGTGAGATCAAAGTAAATTGCAGCAATTCATTTTCTGCTTGTTAAATGTATATAATGCACTTTAAAAGAAAATTGCAAACTTTTCTCTCAATCTATAAGGCTTTAAGTTCAGAAGGTAAGAAATAAACCTTATCATTAATTATTACATTTGTATACTCAGTGACACTTCCAGAACTCTATTTTTCCTCACTGGGATACATTCCTAGATATCTTCTGTAGGTTTCAGGGTAAGAAGAGATTTATTTATCTTAAAATATGTTAAATTAAAGTAGTTAAAATTAAAAATTTATCATATTTGCCAAATCGTTCCCTTTAAATATATTTATTATTTTGTAATAAGTTAGTCTGAGGTGTGTTAGAAGTATGTAATGAACATGTACTAATGCTACTCCTGTGAGTGAACGTGTCATTTTTAATGTTACGCTGAAAAATTTTGGGTGTTGTTATGAAGCATCAGTTTGATCTCTGTCTCGTTAACAGACCTTACTTAAGATGTCATTCATTCAGGGTTAATGGGAGGAATAATTAAATATGCTTTGTGTAGTGGTAGTTGAAAAGGTAAGGAGCCACCAGTGAGCTGTGTGGGAAGATCAGTTAGAATTTACACTGTACCTGATAGATTAAGGGTTGCACTGAATCTGTGCTTGAAGCTCTATTTTTGCTCATCTTTGAGGAAGAAAGTGACCAGTGGAGAATGAGAGAAGTAGTCTGTATTAATGCAAAATATAATTTCCCCAGGAGAAATGGGGATCTTTCCATTGTAAATAGACAATTTTCCAGCAAAGATATACTTGGCCTGAATAATCAATTGCTTCAGCTAAAGGAGCCAACGAATTCCAATATTGGCTGCTAACTTTACGTAAATAATGACATCAAAGTCTATCGTCCTCACTACAGCCATGGTTAACTGAGATTTGGTTGCAGAGCTGGAGCCTGAACCTCTGTGAGATCTGTGAGTCTGTCTTGACTACGTTGTCTGGTTTTCAGCCAAGTACACTTTTTCTGCTAAGGCTCTGCCAGGCTATGTCCTAGTTTCAGAACAATATCTTCAGTATGTTTCAGTCCCCAAGGGCAGTATCTACACTGGATTTCGTTAAAACTGGGTATACTAATCAGGAGGTCTTCCTGTAACTGTGAGACTTCTAAGACCTTGACTGCAGTCACCGTCCCAAAGTTAAGTGGCTTTTGCCTTCTAACATTGTGGGGAATGTTGAAAAAAATGCTGCTGGGTCACAGATCCTGGAGTCTGCAGTGCCAGTGTTCCTTACAACTGAAACTTCTGCATAGTGGCAAGTTCATTTGGAAATAGGATGTCTTTGAATACGTCAGTATAAGGGTTTCATAATTGAATTCCATAACAAATACCCTTCCTACATTTGCAAACCATAAAATAACAGCAAGACTTTATACTGATGACCATATGTAAGAAAGATAAAAAGGACCATGAATAATTTAATGCCCTTCTTTGCAATGAGTTAGGCCACATCTATGCATTAGAGCAGATACCGGTTTCAAGGTCCTGAGACCTTGATTAGGAAGATTGCCCTAATCAGATCATATCTGTTACCACTGTGGCCTGTGCAATTGGATTTTCTTTCCAGAGTGTGTATTATAGGAGGACGGGGGAAGTAGAAGCATACTCAAAAGCTAGGAAGTAGGTAAATGTCCTGAAGTGTAGCAGTTGCAATTAATAGTTGAAGTCAGCAAAGGGAAGAATTATTTACTTCACTACTTTAAAGGAAGAGGGAATCAAGTGGAAATAGAAAGCAATAAATGTAAATGCTTGAATGTGGATTGCTATAATGTTGTCTAAGAGTACGGAAATTTCATGAGTTATATTTTACTTCCACAGGAAGTTTTGTGTTTAATTTCTAGGAACCCAAGGGCAAAGCAAAGCAATTAAAATGCTGAAGACTTAAAAATAAACTTCAGAAGCATCAAGTAAAATACCTTTAGCTGATTAGTGGTACAATGCGTTTTTAATGAGAAATAAATTAGGATTGCATTATTCCTAAGGAGGATAAGGAGAGGCATTAGATATCTGCATTGATAATAGGGGGCTTAGAAATAATCTAACACTATGAGCTGCTTTTCTAGAAAAAAATAGGAAACATATATGGCCTAATGCAGGTAGGAAAAGCAGTGAAACAAAGAAATTGGTAAAAGTCCTTTCACTAAAAAGCTTATTGCAAGTTGAATTTTGACATAGTCCCATAACTCTTTTGATCTGTTTAGACTTATCCCTTTGATATGTATCCATGTTTCTCTATTTTTGTCAAATCGTTAGTTTGTCTTGAAGTCTGATTTTAATGCAAACTAATTTATATAAAAAGTGCAGACTGTAGAATTTAGAATTAATTTTGAATGACCCACATATAAAATACTACCTCCTGTATTTACCCACAGCAAACAAAATTCTACTAAAAACAGGGCTCAGAAATACACTTTACGAAATATTTCTCTTCACTTGTCCTTTTGTGGCACTGTACCAAATGAAGGGAATAAGAAAAGTCCTTTGATTGGGAAGATTGGCAGCATTTATGTTTTTAAATAAATAGAATTTTAAATACACATCTATTGTCTGGGTTAAATTGCTACACAGTGAAAGGAATGCTGTTCTCGAAACAATAATTGGTCTATTTCAGCTCTCAAATTGGGTCACAGTAAGAGACAGCATTCTCCGTTCTTTCTCTCTTTCTCTCTCTTTTTCCCTTGATTCCTTGAAAAGGTGATTGAAACTCTAATCATTACTGCATTGAGGCAGTGTACTCATAAAAATAATATTTTTCATGAAGGATACATCCTCTTCCTTGCCCCTGTTTTTGACGGCATTGTATTGTAAAACATCTGAAGAAGAATGAAGAAATCTGCAGTCTGAACAAAATATGCTGGAATTTATTTTTGGTAATGAATACTTCACCTTTTGTATGGGACCATGGTAAATTGAAATAAATTAGGATGATTAATCTTACACCATTTTACAGTCGTCATATCCCTAAACATGCTTTTTAGTCCAAAGAGAAGGAGTGTGGGGAGATGAAAATACTGGTCTACGAAGCTCATATGCTACATTACTTCAGTTATGTCTCAAATTACTCTGACAGATAGGTTGGGTAGAGTTTTATAGAAGGTCATAGCTGTTACCTCATGAGTCAAAGCAGGAATGCTTTGGATCAGCCTGCTTTTTTACTGAAGTGTGTGCACACTTAAAAGAGTGTGAAGGGATCCGTGAAGCTGTAATACCCTGTGCTTTGGACACAGTGAACATCAGGGCAATTGGGTAATCTATCTGTGTGGTATATATAATGTACAATATCAACCAGTATTTATGTTGTTAACAGTGGAAATTTCTTGAATTTGAGTTGCTGTGAGTATCCACGTCTGACAAATGCCAGCAGAGAAGTCATCAAATAGCCTGCAAGAGCACCCCATGCACCTAAAGAGTGTCAGGAAGAGGATGGTGCCAACTTTCAGCTGAGGAGGATAGCCAGTAGCACATAATGCATTGCTTCCCAATTCTGTTTCATTTCTTCCCCATGTCTTTGTTCTTTGACAGGTCTTCCAGTTTGCATCCTGCTTTATGGAAGGTGACTTCATGGGATGAAAGGTCAGGGCTTGACATGCTGAATTCTGCCTTAACCTTACTGCACTGTCTCTCACCCATCCTATCTTAGATTGTGCTGCTGCGGCCAAGAAGGCCAACAGGATGCTGGGTTGCATCAAAAAGGGGCATCACCAGCAGAGATAAAGAAAACATTATCCCTCTCTACTCAGCGCTTGTCAGGCCACACCTGGAGTACTGGGTACAGTTCTGGTCCCCGCTATACCAAAAGGATGTGGACAGGCTGGAAGGGGTCCAGAGAAGGGCCACCAAGATGATCAGAGGACTGGCAAGCTTCCATATGAGGATAGGCTGGGAGAGCTGGGTTTGTTCAGCCTTGAGAAAAGGAGGCTCAGAGGGGATCTAATCACCATATACCAGTACTTAAGGGGCAGCTACAAAGAAGATGGAGGTTCCCTTTCTACAAGGAGTCACATGGTGAGGACAAGGTGGGATGGACACAAGTTGCTCTTGGGGAGATTCCAACTGGACACAGGAGGAAAATTTTTCACAGTGAGGACAGTCACCATTGGAATAATCTCCCCAAGGAAGTGGTTGACTCGGCCAGGTTGGACACCTTCAAGAGTCGGCCGGACAGGGTGCTGGGCCATCTTGTCTAGACTGCGCTCTTCCCAGGAAGGTTGGACTAGGTGATCTCTGAGGTCCCTTCCAACCTGGGATTCTGTGATTTAATCTGTAACTATAAGATAAGCGCACAGGTGTGGGAGAGCTTGAAGGGAGATGGTGGTGGAGAAAAAAGAGTGAGAAACTTCACAGGGTCTGAGTATATGTATGAAGTTTGTTTCAGCTCCTATCCTGCTCCTGCTGGAATAGACCCGGTAGGAATGGTGACTCCTTTCTGCAGCTTAGAAAAAGTGAAGAAGAAAGAGGTAAAGGAGCCGCTATAGTAAGGAAGTCTTCCTATCTCATCTCTGTTTCATTCTCACTGTGGAGAGGGAGTATAAATTAATTGCTAGACCAATGGAGGGCAGAAGAGGTTGGGTAACCTGGATGAACTGTCCTTCAGCGGAATTAAAGAGTCATGAGAGTAGGAATCCTGGTAAACCCAAATCAGAGAGTGCTCATAAGTGAGGAACCTGAGGCATTATCATCTTTAGTTATTGTCTGGATTAAAGGTACGCTACCTGGAATGGGTTAAATATATGGTACTCTACATTTCTGTGCAAATGTGTATGTGTGTACTACTCCTATTGCGTGTTCCTTATGAATAGAGCTGTTGCTGCAATTTCTCTACACAGCTGATGATCTGGGCAATCATACATTTGTGTATGGGAGGGAGGAGGTGCTTTCATCCCAAAGACATTGGGTAGTGCTGACATTGTTTAGACTCCAAAGATCTAAAAGATACCAGGCTCAATAAGTGTTTGGATGCTTATTAGATTATCCTGTGTACAACCAGATCTGTGACTGTGTTTTGGCTTTGCCCTGTTTGCATGTAACAGCATTTTCCATCACTGTAGCGCAGGGCTGAATGGCTAAGAAGACTTTTATGTTGCTGTGTATTTAGGTTTTGTTTCAAAATGAGAGCTGAAAATATTAAAGGTGAAAAAATATGAGTAAGAATGTTAACCAATAGTTTTAAAGTAAAACACAGATCTTAGCATGTTTTTTTATCAGGCACTTTCTGTAAGCAGTAGAAGGCTTGCTGCCACAGGATACCTCTACCTCCTTGGAGTGAGTACAGCTGGCCTAAAAGCTCAAGTTTGTGACATTTCTTTGCCTTTGATAGTCTTAGACTAGTCGAGGGATGTTGGATGCAAACAAACACGGCCCTTATTTTGAACAGTTAAAATTCCCATGAGTATTTTTTTTTCCCCTACCACAAATCATCTAAACAACTTGAACAGCCACACTGTTTAGAGGGATTATAACTTGTAGTAGGCCTAAGTTTTGTCTTATTTTGGTTTATTTTACCTTTTCTGGTATATTGACTCTTTTTTCAGGGTGAGTTTATTTTGTTGCCTTAGCAAAAAGTAGGTGTTTCCTGAAGGGTATCAGGTGCTGGGAGTGATAATACAAGCTAAGGTTAGTATTGGGAGCAATGATCAGAGGAAGAGGTTAAATGTTGCAGTCACATAAAATGTCTAAGGTTTGAACTCGAGTAGATGTTTATAGTTGCATAAGCATAAATTACAGATTAAAAAGCCTGTCTGACAAATCTTCACAAACCATAAGCAGCTGTAACATTGGTGTGCAAACAGCTGTTTTGTTGTCCTTGACACCCAGAGCATGGCTAGTCCCTATATATATATTAGGTAGCCTTCTTGTGAGAGGAAAAAAAAACTTTGGAGATTCAGAAAAATCAGGTGCAACCTCTTCCAGGGCGGGCCCATTGGTTTCTAGGTCACACCTTGGCCTTCCACCTTTGCAGAGTAGGAGCTAGGTATGGATAGAGGTAGACAATGCCTCCTCCAGGGTTAGCCTAACCTTAAATGAAGATTAGGAATCTTGTCTAAGCGAATCACCTAGATTATCGCAGTAGTCAGTAGAGGCATCTTCAGGGGCAATTCAGTCTATCTAGCTTACACATCAGTTGCAGGACAGGATGAACTGATGAATTACCTGCTGGAGTTATATATCTCCAGAAAGGAATCTAGTTGACCTGACTGGAACACCAGCTCTTACACAGAGGAAGTAAAGTGAGGTGGTGATGTGGTTCCATCTCCTCGTGGATTATGACAGCCCACGACTTGGAATTAATAGATCGGTAAGACTAAGTTCAGCTCAGGCCTTGTAAAAAAAAAAAAACACAAAAAAACCCCAACAAAAAAACAAACCCCCAAAAACCCCCCAAACAAAACCAAACCAAACCCAAAACCAAACAGAGAGAAGAAAAGAAGAAAAAGAGAAGATTCGTTGTCTTTATGCTCTGTGTCCTGTTAGCACCCTCTTTGCTTCAGTGCTTGCAGTGTGCTGGAAGAGCCATGGTCTTCTGTGGTAATGCTATCTTTGTCTCACATGTATCCGAATGCAGGTCACTGGTTTCCTAGCTGATGTGCTGTTGACAGATTTCTGGACAGGCAAGCTGCCATATGTAGGACTGCTGATCTTGGGTCATTCGAGCAGTATGAGATACCTTCCTACATTTCTGTGCCTTTTTTAGTATGGAAAGGGGAGAGTAAGATTTGAATATACACAGATAATGCCATTACCAGTTCATTTAAAAGGCCACATTGCATTTTTTCAACAACACTATACCTTCCTAAACAATGTTCAAGAAAGATAGGGGTTTATTTAGAAGATGGATATTTCAATTGCTGGCTATCCAAAAGTGACATAACACCAGGACAATTTTAAATAGGATGAGGCTTTAATGGGTCTCCTAGACGGGGAAAAAAAGCTGTTCATTAGTAGCAATGTACTAAACTACCTGCATTTGATGAAGTGCTAATGCAGGAAATCACTTCTAGAGAAACAAATGAAAATGTCAATTAAAAAAAAAAAATGGTGCTTTCAGTTGTGGGGTTTGTTTTTTTTTTTTCCATTCTTAAGTGCTGGGTATGGTTTCCTTACTGCTTGAAAAGCTTTTGGTTTGTCTCTGTTGCCTTAGTTCTGTGTGGGTTTTTTTTTGTGTTTTTTGTTTTTTTTTTTTTGGGGGGGTTTCTTTGGTTGGTTTGGGTTTTTTGGGTTTTGTTTTGTTTGTTTTGTGGGCCATTCCCCACCCCTGTATCTGCTGCATTGGAGTTGGATTTCATTTAGACTGGAGGCTAATTTAATATTCTGGTTTAATGCTTTTTCTCTATTGTTTTATTTTTCCAATTTTTTTACAGAGCATTTTTCCAGTGAAAATGTGTCCAAGAGCACAGTGCATGCACTTATCAGCTTTGAATTGCCTAATCTTCAGATGACTGAGTAACAATTAATAAAACCCCTTTATGTGGGGGAGAATGGGATTAGACTGGGTGCAAACTACTCCTGAGACCTTGCTCACTAATAAGAGGAAATAATTTGTGTGCTAAAACAGGTAACCTAAAAAAAACTTTTCCAAAAAGCTCTACAAATCTTTCAGTGTTCAAGATCTCCATTGTGTAAGTCTGCTGTTAGCTGTGTGATGCTGGCAGCAGCCATTGTTCCTTCAAGCTGCCATTGGTATAAACTTAAATGTGGTGGCTGTGGGAGCTGCCGCGTGGCTGCTTGCCTTCTGGGTGAATGGGGCTCTAGCAACAGAGTCATCTCTTGGGCCTTACATGCCTGGCCAGAGAAAGATTTATTGTATTAGCTCTCTTTAGTAGGTGGCTCATATTTGCCATGCTACTGGATGTTATTTTGGTAGCGGCTCATGGCAACTGAGGCTGGCCTGCTGGCAGCCTGAACCCCTTGGCCTTGCATTTCCATGCCTGCCAGTGATGTGACATCTCCTCTGTCAGCACAGAGTAGGAAGAGAAAGACGGTCCTAGTGGCTGTACAAGATTATTGAAATGGAAATTGCCTCTTTACAATTTCCTAAACCAAAACTGGCAT
The DNA here is from genome assembly GCF_949628215.1 of Phalacrocorax aristotelis. Classification (NCBI taxonomy): domain Eukaryota; kingdom Metazoa; phylum Chordata; class Aves; order Suliformes; family Phalacrocoracidae; genus Phalacrocorax; species Phalacrocorax aristotelis. The sequence goes on from NC_134285.1 coordinate 11,435,896, forward strand.
TTTCTACATGGTGACTGTTTACCATGAAGTAATAGGTAATGTTAGGGTTTGCTTGGCAGGCAAGCTTTCTGATAACTAATGCATGTGTAAATGTTTCCCTTGCTTTAAAGGATATTACTGTGTTCAAATGGTAGTTGCAAAGAAGGCTTAATGAGAACATTAAGGAAAGAAGCGTATTCATGGCATTAACGTTAGCTAAAACAATGACGCGTTAGCCTGCAATGGCCTGTACAATGACACAGACGGAGGAACTGCATTTTTAAGCAGTGAAATGCTTAGTTTTTAATGCTTTGTATATTTGCTTAGATGTCTTCTCTAATGAGTTGTCCCTGTTGCAGAATAAAACCAGCTACTGGAGGATAACATCTGGAAAAAAGACACTAGAAAACAAGCTGCTATGCTGAGGTAAGAAAGCCATTACTGAAGCAGAGTGCATGTAGGACGTTGGTCTGCAAACAGGGATGGTGGAAGAGACTTCTGCCACTGGCCTGTCCCAATATGAAGTGTGATTAAGTTTTAACAGGACAGCGAGCATTTATTTTCTGTCTGTAATCTCCAGAAGTTGAATGCTGTAGTCCTATCAAACTATTGCCTCTGTTAAAATTTGCAAGATTAGATGCTGGAACCAAATGACCTAAAGGCAAGCAGTATGCAACAGAGTGTATTCAAGGCTTAATGACCTTTGTGGAAAGATTTGGAAGTATGTTCTTAAATTTGTGTTTACGCTGAAACTGGCAAACCAAGATTGGTCTTAAACACCTTTTTTAAGCAATTTGCCTCCTGTTCATAGGTCTCCACCTCAGCTCGTACTTAATTATGTAGTATTTGGTTACTTTGACAGGGTGCTCTGGTGGGCTAATATGAATTTTCCACATTTAATAAGAGTCATCAGGGGTTATCTCAGCCTTTTAGCTGTCTGCAGGAAACCAAAATGAATTGTGGTCACTTGGTTTTTTCCCTTTCTTCCCAACCCCTTGAGACCACAGAAACAAATGAGGACTCCCTTGCTCTCTCTTTCATCGGCAGTTTGAACTTTCAGTGACATCATCTTGCTTTAGAGTCAGTCATATGCTGACAGAGTTACAATTATCAGCCCAGCAGGAGATACAAACATAATGTCCTCAACATCAAAGGATGTTTTCTTAAATGATAATTAGTGTCTCCATGGGTGGACTGTTTCATAATTTAACATAACATTAATTATTTTTCTTTACATAAACAAGATGAGGTACTGTGACCACAAGGACCTCTGCCATTTCAAATTAGTTAAGGCATCAGTATTAATTCCATATTAGCTAATTACACTAAGAAAAGTAATCAAACAATTTGTCATTTATGCTGGTAAACAAAGCACATTCCTATTTTATGTTTTTAACTCTTTGCTTCATATAGTAATGTCCAGCATCACACTACTGTTAAAAAAACCCCTCCCATGATTGTATAATATAAATGAGGATGTGTTTTCATCTGAGGTACACATAATTCCATTGCTTCATATGAATGAGAAATTGGATGGAAGTTCTAATTCAAAATAAGAAATGTTTGGAAACAACGTTCATTGCAAGGGAAATAGATTTTATTTATTTTCCCACTTAGATTTCAGGATGCCAAAAAGTTTAGTATGTGTGCTAACTTACACTATGCTTGTCAAGGCAATGGCAAAACAAACAACTAATGAAATTAGTTCCCTCCCTGTTTTGGGCTAATGCAGGGAATTCTTAATTCACTGAAATGAGGCATGGGCTTGAAAAGGTCAAAGTACTACAGAGGCCATTCCCTCATTTCAGCTAATGTTATGTTCATGAGAATGTCATCCAAGCTACAAAGTAATAGTTACACACACAAATGGCTCATCTCTGACATTTTAATTTTCTTCCTTTTGAACACTTGCAAGGTGAGAACCAAAATAAATGTTTTCCACGTTTCAAACATAAAACTCGGAGAGTAGTTTTCTTCTTCCTGTGAAGTTAATCACATTTGTTATCGAGTCTGTAAGAATATACCTAGGTTTTTCTATTTTACGATCTAGTTCAGTAGCCAATAATAGGAAGCACATTACTTGGTGATTACCCATCCTCACAACAGGTGGGACAGAAATCCAGGCCAGAGCCTACATAACATGTGTCGCTACACAACGCTGTTGTTAGCTTCCAGAATCCTATATGGGACAAGAGGCATTTAATAAAAAACAGCAGCCCAACTTTACTATCTTACATAACTCCAAACTGAAGGCAAATCTGGTAATATTTTCACACATGAACATAACAAGATAGTCTTAGAAATCACTAAATAAATAAGGAATTTGGGACATAAAGAAAGCTTTATTTTTTTTAATTGAACTTCAGCTTTGTACTTAAGTGATATTTTCATGACAAAATGCCATAGTATTTCTTATGGTAAAATGACACTTGAAAAAAGTGGAAAAAACAGAAGAAATAAAATTACGCTTATATAAATATTTCTTTTGTATATTAGTACACAGTAACTCTGAAAATAAAATTTGAGAATAGTATATACTATTACTATTAGCATTTTCATAGTTGTGGAAAGACTGTGGGAGAAAGTTATGCTTCAATCTCCCAAGCTTCATATATTTAGTTAAAATTATATCCTTTAGTAAACAGGCTTATCAAAAAATCCCAACTGTTTAAACTTTTCCTCCATTGTGCCAGAGCAGAGAGACTATTCCATGCTCCGATTATTTCAGGTCCCTCTGCTGAACTTCTTCAGCCTTATAATTTAAACTGACTTAAAAGACTGAAGTCAGAGAGAGACTAGTCTACCCTCTACAAAACACAAACTACCATCATCTCATTCTTGAAATTGTTAATGAGCTGTGATTACTAAATAGCTTCCACCTATATAAGACCAAATTTTAAAAGTAGTCAGCGGCTTAAAAGATATCTAAGTACAGAGATTTTTTTTTAAAGCCACTAACTGAACTAATAGATGCTTAACTTCCAATGAAACTGCCATTTGGGTACTTACATACCTACCCATTTCAAAGTAATCTAGCCTAAAATTTTAGTTCTCATTTCCCAGATGTTCCCTTGAAAATGAAACTCTGAAAATGTTCAACTAAGTGAAACCAGGTGGAGAACAAAACCAAAATAATTTTCTTCCTTTCTGACTCGATATTACCTATGCTTAGGTTACTGTCATGGGATGGTAGGCCACACTTGGTCCTGTCCATTTGCAGGTACAGCTGTTTCACTGGTACAAGGAAATGCTACAGAGGTACATTTAGAACCACATGAGCCCCACCAATCAAGCTGGACAGAGCCTCCTAGATAAACTGTTATGACTAAAATGTCACGAAACCAACTCTTCAGCACAGCATTTCATCTCTCTCACCATATTTAAATAGCTGTGATGTCCTCTGGGGATCTGATCAGATATAATTGCTAAAAAAAAGTAGGTGAATTGCAGCACATAAATTTCCTTTTATATTGTTGATTTTTAAAGACTTAGGCCAGTGAAGAAAATACACTTTTTAGGGTTTTCAACATTTAATATTCAATATAATATTACAGTAAGGCGCTCTTAAATTGCATTTGGAAGTCAAAGCTCCCCCCTTGTCTAGGAAACAGTGTAGTGACTTCTGATAACAGTACTCTCTACAGACTATTCTCCCCATGCAATTATTCCAACTTCTGAAGCTAAAGCAAGAATATATACTAACTGAATGGTAGTTAAATTTCAAAAGGAAAATAGTTGTTCCATGTTTAGTTTCTGTCAGTGGCATCTATATCAGCTTCATTTATAGACTGTTCATTATATAGAACTAGGATATAACAGCAACCCAAGCTGTGGCTACAAAACAGAATATGTTTGCTCTCCTTTGGCTGCTGGCTCTGAAGAGCTAAGAAAATAAAGTATGGGAAATGGGAGAAAGTATGACGTCTAGGTAACAAGATCTGATCCAAAGGTTGCTAAAAGTCGGTAGGACGCTGTGGATTTCAAAGTTTTTGAGATTGTTTTCACAGAGTAAAAAAATGCCACATTTATATTGTCCAGAGTGTAACAGAAATTAGTAAATTTATTGATTTTAAAAATACCCTCTCAAATCTAAAACTAAAATGACTTGAGTTAAAGGGTTATCTAGAACCTACAACTCTCACTTTTTTGATCCACTTTCTTTCTAATACGAAAGTTTTATCTAGGAGCAAAGTAAAAATTCTCGGAGCAGATCTTTTCAATGGTACAGTACCATATTAGTTCTGCTATTTCATCCACATTCTTCATAGGTCTCATCTTCAAAGGAGAAACATGTCAATAACTTCCTTATTATTTAGGACAATAACAAATTGAGAGCTGTTCTGGGGCATGGTGTACTATCAGAAATCTCTATCTTCAGCTTGGGGAAACTTTCTGAAAATGTTTCTATTTGTCTAATATGGAAAAAAATCACATCATTTGACAAAGCCTAATTTTGCTTAGCAAGCATATCTAGCAGCTCTTTCTCTATGCCTTGGCTGTTCAGTTCACTTAAACTGTAGTATCTATGAACAATCTTTTCATCTGTGACAACAACCACTCGAAGCCCATGTGTATCTTCTCCCAGCTGACATCCTATTGCTGATGAAACCACCATTTCCAGTCCTCTGTAGGACCCTCCAGCATTCCTGTGATAATGTCCAGAAAATACAGCTTTAATGCCTGTTTAAAAGAAGAAGAAAAAATGAGAGTACATATATTTAGTTAGATGTTGCAGTTTATGTATAAAATGTGTTTACAGTAAAAGATACTGCTGAGCTTATATGCTGAGGCTTACACAGCAGCTGCGGTTGTAGAGAAAGTTCTATAGCAAGTACAGCTATAGGTGTCATGTTTACCTTCATAAAATCAAAAGTAAAACATTTATCTGAACTTGAATTTTAAACAAATTATCAGTAAACAGCAATAAATGTCTTAGTAATAAATAATAAATCATTAGTAAAAACTTCATTCTGCTCTACTAGCTCTGTTTAGGGTTACTGGACTGCAAGGGGTGTTTCTCATATTGTTCCTCCTTTGGCTACAAGGAAGGAACACTAGAGGAAGCTGATTAAAATTAGAAAAAATTTTCAGCAGTAGATAATGGCCTAAAGAATGATGCTACTGAAACATGAATTGAAAGCCAAGGATTGTGGAGCTGTGTTTGTCAATTCATGTGCACAAAATGCACAAAGGAGAGCTTACACATGTTTACCCAAGGCTGGTGACCTTAAAAAAAAAAAAAAAAAAAAAAAGGCAAGACAAACAAAAACATAAATGAGAGGATAATTTGTAATCTTTTCTCAAAGACATTGGGGGGTTATCACAGATGGAATAGAGCCAGGTACATCAAAGAAACCTAATAAGCAGAAGAGGTTGTGAATTATAATAAGAGGGGAAGGCTGACAACCTGCAAGAGGAGTAAGGCTTGGTAGTGACATCGGTTAACATTTACCTAGTATGGGGTACAAACAAGGCAGGTTTATTCTGATTTCCTCTGTATTTTTAATGACTTACGACTGTTCTGTTTCTTTCTTTTTTTAAAATAGACTATTTGTATTTTGGACTGTATTGGGGTAAAAAGCCACTCCATTATAAACTTGAAAAGAAAGAAATACATTTGATATGTTGCAGGAGACAACAATATGCTATATGAAAAATTTGGTCAGGAGTAGAAGGAAAGCTAAATGACAAGCAGCAGCAGGTAAAGAGGACAAACATACTTCACATTTAAGGCTCTGTAATGTACTTTGAAATCCTTTGCTGAATCACTGTCTGATTAGCCAAATGAATGTTTAAAGTCATCCAACCATTCTTCCCCTTCTCTCAGAATATGATAATTTAAGAAAAAATTAATTAAGTGTGCAAATGCTCTCTGATTTTGACCAACTTCTAAAGAATATCCCTATGCCGTGTCTGCTTTCCTGCCACGTTCCTCAGTAGTTGTGGGATTTTTGCAGAAATTTTGAAGCAATTTCAAATTAAATTAAGTCGTGTCATCCTCATCTCCAAACCAGTAGTTTCTACTTTTTGTTTCTTCTGCCCTGCAAAAATAATTAAATTGGTAGAAGCTGTATTCACTATTCTGAATATCCTTTCTGACTGTCTTTACAGGTCAAATGTATTTTTCCCCTCCCCATTTCATGTTTTATAAATTTTAGTAAAATGTTTTTATTACTACACAATAATGAAAACTTGGTTAGTTTCTTGAGTCAAAAAAGTAAAGAAAAAGTAATTTTGATGCTAAGGACTTACCTTTCATGGCAAAGTTTGTAAAACCATTAACAGCAGAGTTGAGAACCTAGCTTTTTCCGAAGAGAGAACATGCTATCATAGACAAGCATTTCACTGCCAGGTTATGCCAGCATCCTTCATCGTTTAGCCACTCTCTGCACAGTTGATAGATACAGCTGAGCATCATAGTCAACAGTATTGGTAGTTTGGCAAAAAATTGTTCATCAGCTTTCTTGCTAATTTAAGATGGTGCATATTTTATTTTGAAAGTAAATGTGGAATTAGTATAAATAGCTTATTTTACAAACAGGTTTTTGGATTAATTTTTGGCATGCTCAGACAGTCTAAGATCCTTGGATTTCAGACTATTTAAGCTTCCAAAAGATGCATTTAATGCTATTTTGTACTGTTGTGAAACAGAAAAATTACTGAACCAGATGGCTGAAAATACTGGGAATTAATGACAATTAATGACAATTCAAAAATCTTCAAACCCACCTAAAGGATTTACGTGTAATTTCTCTACTGAAATACAATAGGTTGTGTGCTCCTTAATCATAATGACACTTTGATGGTTCTACATAAAGCATCTGAAACTATATTAAGTTAATACTGAGTGACTCAAAAAACACACTAAGTATTCTGTGACAACTATGACTAGATAGCCAGCAGGTTATCAACAAAACTGCCTACTTTATGAAACTGAATCTTTCCTAGTAGTTTGCTATGTTGGCTAAAAAACTGCTGTGCTATAATATAAGAGTATTTTGCTGGCACTATTCTATAGATGCTGTATCTTGCTGAAGATTTTGTGTTTATATTGAAAAATAAACTAACAAGCAAAGGTCTAAACATGTACCTGTTCCTCAGGAAGACAGTGGAGGGTTGAAGCTCAGCACACGTGGGGAGAAGTGCCAGCTATTGTTGGCCATGTGAGGTGCTCCCTGATGGCACTCCTTTACTCTGCACACAGCGAGGGCCTTGCTCACTTCCCCCCACCCCACGGGCTAAAAGCTACAGCTTGAAAATGCAGCACTGATAATTACCTTTAAAACCATTGTTTTTATCATTACAGAATAACGAGCAAGCCTACAAAGATACACAGGGATGGACACTGTGATGATAACACCAAACTTCATCTGTTATTTTTCATATATTCCAGCAATCTGCCATTCCATGCTTAACACAAAAGCACAAAGCACAAACACATGCTTGTTCCTGTTGAGGTGGTAGGCCAGAGAATGGGTAATTTGTGAGATACTATAACCTTAAATGACATTTTTTAAAAAAAAGCTAGCAACAACTGATTTTGCCTTTGGACAGCAGAAATTCTGGAAAAGGGTAGAGGCAATTTAAAGGCAGAGAGCTGTGATGAGGAACACAATATACAATCACAAGGAAATCCTTATTTTTCTAGCCAGAAAAACCTTCCACCCTCTCTCATGCAGTAGATTTAGACCTCTTTCACAGTGATTAAATGGAAAGGGAAGTAGGTGAACCTGTTTTAAGACAGTTGGCTACATCAGTCCTTTGCTTTTTTGAGTGAGTGATTTAAAGACTGATATAAATACATAAACTAGGCTCAAAGTAGAGTTAAAAATTAAGCAGCTTGTAAAGCAAAATATAAATTATTCTACTCTGGGCCTGGTAAAAGCTACATGGGCTGTCATATTTCAAAATCCAAATCCTTCTCAAATAGCAAATGACCTAAGGTAGAAAACAGAGAATGATGTTACCTTTATATTGAGTAGTGGTATGTGGTCATTGCCAGCTAGAACTTGTCTGTTACCCTATTTTAGTTTATCACTACTAATTCTCTTGGCTCATCGTAACTTGCCTATCCATCTGCTGTATGAGTTACACATGTAAGTCAGCATAACAACATTGAGAGCTTGCTTTCACTCAGCTGCAGGAAACTAGGAACACAGTTGTGGGTTTTTTATTGGGTGTGTTGTGTTTTTTTTTTTTTTTTTTTTAAATCTTGGGTGGAACCCAATCATAATACCTCAGAAGGCAATGGTGGAATACAAAAGCCCTGTGACATAACACTAGATGATCTCTGAGGTCCCTTCCAACCTATGATTCTGTGATAACAGGCCCTTTGCAGAGATTCTGTACTTTCTAGATATTATTTGGGTCCTTAAACATCATAATATAAAGATGTTTTATTGCTGATGCTACAGTCAGTTTAAGACTGAGTAGTCATTTCTCAACTCCTACCACAGAATCATAGAATCGATAAGGTTGGAAAAGACCCCTAAGATCATCGAGTCCAACCGCTAAACTATCACTGCCAAGTCCACCACTAAACCATATCCTCAAGCACCACGTCTACCCTTTTAAATACCTCCAGGGATGGAGACTCCACCACCTCCCTGGACAGCCTGTTCCAACGTTTGATAACCCTTTTGGTGAAGAAGTTTTTCCTAACGTCCAACCTAAACGTCGCCTGGCGCAGCTTGAGGCCATTTCCTCTCATCCTATCGCTTGTTACTAGGGAGAAGAGACTGACCTCCACCTTGCTGCAACCTCCTTTTAGGTAGTTGTAGAGAGCGATAAGGTCTCTTGTTACAGTGACTGTCTAACGTAACATACTTAAGCAATTCAGGCAGCAGAACTGTTTCTTTGTTTCTCATTATATGTGTCCAGTTCTGGGCCCCCCAGTTCAAGAAGGGTGCAGAACTGCTTGAGCATGTCCCACGGAGAGCTACCACAATGATCAGGGGACTGGAGCACCTCCCTTATGAGGAAAGGCTGAGAGACTTGGGTTTGTTCAGCCTGGAGAAGAGAAGACTGAGAGGGGATCTCATCAATACCTATAAATATCTAAAGGGTGAGTGTCAGGATGATGGGACTGGACTCTTTTCAGTGGTGCCCAATGACAAGACAAGGGTCAACGGGCACAAGTTGGAACACAGGAAGTTCCACCTCAACATGAGGAAAAACTTCTTTCCTGTGCGGGTGCCAGAGCAGCGGCACAGGCTGCCCAGAGAGGCTGTGGAGTCTCCTTCCCTGGAGACATTCAAACCCCGCCTGGACGCATTCCTGTGCCCCCTGCTCTGGGTGTGCCTGCTCACGCAGGGGGGATGGACAAGATGATCTCCAGAGGTTCCTTCCAACCCCTACCATTCTGTGATATGTACACCTATCCAAACCATGAGGCTGCATTCGCCGCCTCCACCCCCCTACCCCCGCACCCCCATTCTGCAATGACAGAGAGAACGCGGCCATCTAGACCTGCCTATGGTGTGGCTGGGCATTCTCTTGCTGCTTAATATAGAGAGCAAAACTGAACATGGTGGGAACTTTACGTATGACATCCTACTCATTAAAATGGAACCCATCTTGCCTTGTGGCATTGTCCTCAAAAGAGCAAGCCCTGATGGGCTAGGAGAGGATACTGAGTAGATGAGGCTGCTTATTGCAGCCTCTGAGTTAAGGCATTTGTGAGGATGACTCAAGACACCAAGCCAAGGACACTAATATTACCAATTTGCTTTCAACTTAGAATTGCCTGTAATGGATCCACATATGTAGCACTTTCCTGTCCTTCAAGCGCGTAACAAATAACCAGTGGTCTCCAGCAACATTCTAGATCATACTCTCAGGCACACATCTAGCATGGACCTGGCTGTATCTTGGTCTTTCCCTGCAGAGTTAAGCGACAGCTAAATGAAGGGGCAAGGATTGAACAGTTAGGAACCTAACGTTTAGCCTGCTTGATTACTGTACCAGCTAGATCTGTAAAATACCCTTACCAGCTTCTGATGAGTGGCAGTGCTACTACAGTTACAAATTCTTTTCAATATTTTCCACTTTTTCTGCAGGTAAGAAAACTGCTTTACTCTACGGAAAAATCAGGAAAAAGTAACAATCATAAAACCATAGTGAGGTATAAACCCATGTGATACACTTACTATAGGAAGTAAGTGCTTTGTAAGGGAAATAAGTTCTCTCTTTTTACTGGAAGCATCCATGTTCCTAAAGTAGCATCTTCCCACCATCCAGAGAATTTAACCTTTGGAATTAAAAGAGGAACAGAAGCCAAGACTTTGTGTCATTGTATATGTAAACCAAACCCTGACATACAGTTTCAGTGTAATTAGAAGGACAGAGGATACAAAAATAATAAAGCAACTCTAGCTATGCTGTAAGAAAACCAAAAATCCCTCCTTGTTTGAGAATTTAAGGGAAGATTTTGAAAACCCCATCCTAGAAAGCAGACATACCAGGTATAAAATTTGGCCCACAAATCGTGCAGCTTTTTTGTTCTTAAGCAAATACTGCAACTTCACCACTCTTACGTTTAACAACTGCCTACATTCAAGAGGTATTTCGGTATGGAACTTGAGTGTTTTGTAAGCAGTGCAAATATGATACCTGACACCAGAGAGGATGCGATTTAAAACTTCTTTCATCTGATGGCTATGGGAGCCAGATTCTGCCTAAACAAGCTGGTGTTTATGAGTACTGTTCATCCAAATTCCCCCTTTTAGCACGTGTGTGTCATTCAGTGCAGAAATGCCCTTGTGAATCTAGCTGCTCAGCATCAGCCTCTGCTAGAATTTAGTATCTGCTTTAGATACCTCCCAGTGAAAATTCTGCTTAGGCTTCAGCTTTCAGGTACTCTTTATTTCCAGTGCTAGTATTAATTCTTGTTATTGTTGTGTTACAGTATGTTACATCTTGAACAAAGAAACAAACAGGTCACTGCTGTGTATTAATAGAAGTCTAACTGATGTTTTTTCTTCAATAGCACTTTTTTGTTCACTCAACTGTATTCCACTCACTTTTGTTAGTTAGCATAAGAAGGAAACCTGAACAGTCAATGCAACAATTCTAAGATGACAAGCAGACAATTTACTTTGCTCTTGCTTTTGATCTTAAACATAAAAAGAATCTTAGAGATAGATGTACTCAAATTTAATTTATTCACTTCAGATGTTTTTCTGAAGTAATACTGTCAAGTTGCTAGCAACCCCTCCCCACCCCCCTTTTTTTCTCCTAAACTCTGTCAGAAAAGAACAGTGTCTTGGCAGGCCTCAATGTTATAGCCTGCTGTAAGGTATCCTTGGGTCAGTTAAATGCATCCAGTTACACACAAAAGGTAAAGGTAAAAAAAAAGTAAAATAAAAAGGTAGAGGAGTGATTTGGTTTTAATCCCTGCTTTCAGAAATAGCAGTTGGGAAAAGCTTTGATATAAAAGCTGTATGAAACGCTAAAAAACTGCTGTGTAAATAGATGTCCAAAGGATGGCACCTTCATAAGCATTCATTATTTCATTTTTTATGAAATACATAGTGATTTGAATTTCAATGTGACTGGAGGTTTCACAGTATCCATTAACCAAAAAGCAGGATCATTACTGCAAGATGCTATTCATACCTAATGGATTATTCATTAAAAGAAAAAAAAGGGCTTAAAAGCATAATAAAGTAAAAAACTGTCCAGGTAGTTACTATAAAAAAAACAAACCAAACCAAAACAAACCACACACACTACCTCTGTGATCATCGTCGCCTGATGTCAGACCACATAACTGCAACAGTTACCGAATATCTTCTAGGGAAAAAAGGCCTGAACTTCCAAATTCATTTTTGATCAGAACATGGCTGGAAGGCAGAGACTCAGGATGGGTACCATCCAGTGTTGGACACCAGGCCTTGCTCTGTCTGTTCTAAAACTGTACTTGCATCACGAAAACACCTAAACCCAACGAGCTTCGTGCCTGCACACCAAACATGAGTTTTCAGAATCAATCAATCTGTGAAAAAATCAGTGTCTCTGTAAAAAAAGGTTTAAATACAGGAATTGATTCCTATTTCAGTAAACCAAAGATGTCCTCCTGCCAGCATGCAATTTACCATCATTTTCTGATCAAGCACATGAAGTCCTTTTTAGTTTTGATCTGACAAAGCTGAGTCTGAAAGACAAAAGGATTTACTGTTTCCAAAGATCTATCATAACTCTTTTTCCCTGTAGAATAATGCATTCCTACTGAATAATGAAATACCTATTATGGTACAAATTCTGTGAGAGCAAAGCAGCCTAGTTAGCATAAATAATATATGATGTAACAACCAACCAAAACATGGATTGTTCCAGAGTCATGTGAAGAGAAGTAATACTTATATATGCTGATAATCCTTAGAATCTTTGTTAGCTTGACCATGAAATGCATTTCATAAATACTTTGATTTTATGCTAATTCACACACTGCATTATGTCAGTTCATAAGGCTGTAAGGCTTAACAGTGGCTGCGGCAAGGCAAGAGGTAAGTGCTGAGGAGGGTAATGAATAGCTCGTGTAATTCAGCATGCTACCTTTGATGCTATCTGGATGTTCATTCATAAGTAGAATCATTCAAGCACAACTCGCTTTTTTAAAAAAATTCCAATTTTAATTTGGATACCTTTTTCCAAGTCAAAATCATGGCATGAATGCTTTGCTCATTGTTTCTACTGCAGACATTTCTGAACAGAAAATTCAAAAGCATCTCTGAATTATTTCCAGTGTCTGCTTTCTAAAGCCAGCTCACCAAAGAAGTAGTCATCGCAAGAGCTTCAGCAAGCTCTTGTTGATTTGCATCTTTCTCAGTTTAACACCTCTGGTAAGATGGACGATTTTTACCGGCATTTCCCATTTTCTCTTGGTTCTCTCTTCACGCTTTGTGAACCAAACCTGCACACTGTATTAAAAAGGTCTTTTCTTACAGAGATGGTGTAATGGGTACTATTAAACTAACTCACTGGCCTAATAGCGAAAGAGACCTAAACAAGTATCTGAGATTTGCTTTGGATGCTTCATTGAAAAGATTGGTACAGAAAGGGATGACCAGGCCAACCAGGCTCAGGAGCAACTGCATGTATGCAACCTCCTCATCCCTGCAGACTGCAGTAACTGATTTAGAAGCAATTATTCTCAGTAATGATGACTATCTTACAGCACTTCTGAGTTCCCAAACAACCCAAAGCAGAACAATGTTCTGAAAGAAACTGAAATATAAAACATTCACTACCTCTTTCAGGCCTGATGATACTGAAAAATATTTGAAAGAAAACTTTAGCTACCCCACTGTTGTTAGCATGCTGTTGATTTTATGCTGACAAAAATCAGATGAGAAAATAGTTCATTGCATTAAAAGATACTACATTCTGAATATTGTGCAGAAGGCAGTTTGTTAGCAGGAGCAGCTAAAGTTATTTCACAGAATTTTATAAGCGGTATATCTTCTTCCTACAAATTATAGTTTATCAGTCAGAGAAATCCTTCTAAACAACAGTTCTGCAGCACCAGGGAAAAGGGTCAGCATGATTTTGACATAACTGCACTGTAAGAGAACAAAGGCATTTAGCTGTGCCTCACAGATAATACCCCTGAGAGTGATTATATCCCAGTCTTAGCTTATTGTGCAGCTGCAGTCCTGTAATTCCCAGACTCTTCTCCCTTACTTAGTACTCCACTGCTGTTGTATTCTGTAGCATAGAAAAATGCAAGGATGTTGAAGACCGGGCATGTTTTCAACTCCATTTGGGGCAGGAAAGAAAGGGGACTATGGCCTGCCTTCCCTACGTGGACCAACAGACAACCACATCTTTTTTAATCAGTGTTTTGACCAGCCTTTCTGTTTAAGGAGTAGTTAAGTCATTATAAAATGTCTCAATTTTAAAAGTGAAATGCTAGCAGAGTCATTTTTTTGCTTTACCAAACAGACAACAGGTATATTCCATAACATTATGCTACTGAACTGTAATGTGCTTTTTAAAATTTTGTATTTTGTCCCCTTTTTCTCTCTGTTGTTTTTTTTTTTTACCACATAAACATTGTTATTAAAAATACAATGGCTGGCTGTCCCCATAAAGGTAGGACTGAGGGGAGAGAACAGTTTCCTCTGTGAATGAGGAGGGGTGGCCATGTCCCTCTCCCTGTGGGAGAAATCACCGCTAGGCAATCAAGACCATGTCTGAGTAGGGGCATTCAGGATGATTTGACACCTGAGCCTGGCAAGGTGATAGTCAGCATGCATAGGATGCATGGGCTTTCAAAGACCCTGGTTTAAAAAATAAGTAAATAAAATCAAGTGTGCCCTTTTGAAGATCGCTCAGAAAGCTTACGCTGTTCAAGTGTTGTCATAAGCATCAACTGTCTTCCCACAGAGTGGCATTTCAATAACAATGTGAAGGAGACACTTGCTTTTTACTGGCAACATTTCCTCTACCGAATTGTGAACGTTGTCTTAAGTCTCCAGCTTCTGGTAGTGGCAGAGTTCAACAGCTTATAAGAATAAAAGAACTGCAGTGGAACGTTGCACATGACAATATTAATGAGATCTGAAGTGATAGTACATACTAGCTTGCTATATGAAAGATGAGGTAACAGGGAAAATCTCCAGTGCACAGTAAGATTGTGAAATTCATTTGTTTTCCTAACTTCTTGAGAATTTTGATGTTTGCTAGTTTAATTCAAGAAATCCAGACTGAGCCCCAATGTCAAAGGAAATCTAGCTGCAATGATTACAGAAATCCAAATAAGTTAAAACAGGATGGAAAATAATGCACCCACATTTATCTTGAAATATTAAAAAAATGTCATAAAGAAACATGCACCTAGAAAACAATTTTTCTCACACAATCAGATGATACTGTGCTGGAATTCAGACTTGAACTAGTTTAAATTCCAGGAGTGTCTGACTCCAATTTCTATAATTGCAATCACTTCCGTGGCTTGCTTCCAAAAAACCCTGAATTCAGAAGAAGCTGTTTTCCAACTCCAGTTCCTAACACACAAAACCCATTTTGAGGCAGGTTTGCTGTGTCCAAAATGCAACTGTCCTAGCCTCAGTTGGAAATCAAACTGCTCAACCCAGCACTACGGACAGTTTAAAAATATAGGAAGAAAATTACCAATATAAAAATAAACCAAAGAAAAGCAAGCAGATTTTCCAAATTAGGAAGAGAATGCCTCGAATAATCAGCACAGGCAATCAGTAGCATGCTTTATTTAGACTGAGCCTTCAATTAAATAAATGCTTTTCTCAGCAAAAGCAAATGAGACTGTAAGAGAACGAGAAGGCCAAATTAGTGCAATATGAATGACATAATAAATATGTAATGGGTACAGTACAGACCTTGCTTCTCCTCCCATGCACTCTGTAGATAATTTTGGGGAAAAAAGTGGTTCTGACTGAGCAATGAAATTTATCACATGGTCCAGATTATCACCCTTTAAGTGCTGACTAATGAACTATTTTTTACAGTAACTGCAAACATCAAGCAATGATCACTGCATTTCATTTACAGATTTATGGCTCTCCATACAGACTACAGGTGAAGTTCAAAGCAAACAAAAGGAGGCATTTCTTCACATAGCTGTGAAACATGAAGCTCCCTCCCTCAGACCACTGCGAAAGCTGAGTGTTTTCAAAAATCAACTGAACAAATCTATAAAAGAATCACTAAATTGCACTCTATTGTTAACATTAATATGATACAGTGAGTCCCTGAAAGAAAATTGTTGGAGATAGGAAGAGTACTTGGAAGAAATACCATTATGCACTTTGCTGTCTTGTGCTCTTCACCATGGTTTAGCTAGTAGGAAAAGCAGAAGACTGGGCTATAGGGATTGTCATTCTGGTCTAGTTACTCTGCTTTTATGTTAGCTGTTCAAGTTTCATGATAAAATTACATTTAAAATAGAATTATGCTTATCTAAAAATTACCACTTCACTGGTCAAATCTCTTGCTCAATCAAGGACTGAAGAAAGAGGATATACTAGCAAAAGCTGATCCTATATATATTTGTTTCCAAAACTGCAGGAGCTAGAGAGGAGCAGCAGTAGAGCCAAAATGGAAGCAAATAGGTGGAGAAGCAGTTCTGTAAAGAAATGAAATTGTACTGAGTAAAAAACCTGAGTGTTATCAACACTGTAGTACCCTTTCAGATTTTCCATAGGCAGGAGAACAAAATAAGTAGTATCCAGGCACAGGGAGATGCTACTATAAAAGACGTGTGTGTGTGTAAACCCACACACATGTATAGAATCACAGAATCATTAAGGTTGGAAAAGACCCTTAAGATCAAGTCCAACCGTCAACACAACACTACCATGTCTCCTAAACCATGCCCTGAAGTGCTGCGCCTACATGTCTTTTAAATACATCCAGGGATGGTGATTCCACCACCTCTCTGGGCAGCCTGTTCCAATGCCTGACCACTCTTTCAGTAAAGAAATTTTTCCTAATATCCAATGTAAACCTCCCCTGATGCACCTTGAGGCCATTTTCTCTCCTTCTATTGCTAGTAACCTGGGAGAAAGGACCAACCCCCACCTTGCTACAACCTCCTTTCAGGTAGTTGCAGAGAGTGATAAGGTCTCCCCCTCAGCCTCCTTTTTTCCAGGCCAAACAACCCCAGTTCCCTCCACCTCTCCTCATAAGACTTCCTCTCCAGACCCTTCACCAGCTCCACTGCCCTTCCTTGGACATGATCCAGCAACTCAATATCCCTCGTGTAGTGAGGGGCCCAAAACTGAATGCAATATTCGAAGTGTGGCCTCACCAGTGCCAAGTACACGGGCAAAATCACTTCCTTACTCCTGCGCTGGCCACACTATTCCTGATACAAGCCAGGATGCTGTTGGCCTCCTTGGCCACCTGGGCACACTGCTGGCTCATGTTCAGCTTGCTGTCAGCCAACACCCCCAGGTCCTTCTCCGCCAGACAGCTCTCCAGCCACTCTTCCCCAAGCCTGTAGTGTTGCATGGGGTTGTTGTAACCAAAGTGCAGGACCCGGCACTTGGCCTTGTTAAACCTCATACAATTGACCTCAGCCCATTGATCCAGCCTGTCCGGATCCCTCTGCAGAGACTCCCACCCAACTTGGTGTTGTCTGCAAACTTACTGAGGGTGCACTCGATCCCCTCATCCAGATCACTGATATTAAACAAGACTGGCCCCAACACTGAGCCCTGGGGAGCCCCGCTCGTGACTGGCTGCCAACTGGGTTTAGCTCTGTTCTCCACAACTCTCTGGGCTCAGTCATCCAGCCAGTTTTTTACCCAGTGAAGAGCACACCTGTCCAAGCCATGAGCCGCCAGCTTCTCTAGGAGGATACTGTGGGAGACAGTGTCAAAGGCTTTGCTAAAGTCCAAGTCGATAACATCCACAGCCTTTCCCTCATCCCCTAGGTGGGTCACCTGATCATAGAAGAACATCAGGTTGGTCAGGCAGGACCTGCCTTTCATGAACCCATACAGGCTGGGCCTGATCTGCTGGTTGTCTTGCACTTGCCTAGTGAGCTCACTCAAGATATATCGCTCCATAATCTTCCCCAGTACTGAGGTCAGGCTGACAGGCCTGTAGTTCCCTGGTTACTCCTTCCAGTGATGAATGTGTAGATACATATTTTTTAAAAGGCAATGTTTCTGGCAAATACAACCATTTAAGTCACAACAATAAATTGATCTTAAGCACTTCCTCTGGAGTACCAGTCACAAACTGGCTTTTCCTTCTTCCTTTCACTTGCACTGTACAGCTGCTTTTTGAACCACTGAACTATGTGGTTGGTTCAACAGTAATACCTGTTCTCAGAACAATTTTGCACTCCAAAGTGACATTCTTTGAGCTTCTCTACAAGAGCACATGTTAACCATAGGCATTTTTGGCTGTACCTTTTTTGTCCCCTGGGCAGGTGGTGTACATAATTTTTTTCAAGACTGTTGTGCTACAAAGTAAATGATAGTATTTCGTAGTCTTTGTAAACAAAATCTCTCGTGTGGATTTGAATTGATTTTCTCTCATTGCAATTTGAGAGTGCTCACATCACCCCAGCTGCCAAGCAGGTGTTACAGCAGCAAAGAAAGATGTGAAAGCATCAGTCACAGCACTGTGAACAAAACTGTTCAGTACTCAGGCAGTGCTTAGTGCCTGAACTCAGTCAGTTCAGTGCTCAGACCCTGTTCTCCAAAAAACCCCAATCATTTCTTATGAACAGACCTTCAGTAGCAGGAAATAGTCCCACTAGTAAGTGTCAGGGATCATCACTCTCCATTTGATAACCTCTTCAATCAACCTTGAATAACAACATTATAGAATTATCTTGTGTAGCTCTGTTATCTTACCTTCTTCATCAGACGAGTTGTGTGAATAAAATAGAACTGAATAATCAGAATTCACAGCATCTACACAAAAATATCCCATGCACTGCTGTTTGCAAACATGATCCTGCAAACTTGCAGAAAAACTCTTCCTTAAATTTGCTTTGTTGGACTAAAGAATCCAGAGCTTGATGCAACTGGTAGTCAGTGGGTCTGTGTAAGTGGGAGACAAGATATCAGTTTGCAAAGGGTATCTATGTCAGAAGTATTTTTATATAGGACAAAACTGAATCCAGCTATATAGAAAAGGATCTTAGTCTTGCTTTTTTTCCTATATAATCACAGGAGAAACAACAGGTACAGCTAGAAGGTGATTCCAGATCACCTAATCAAGAGTGCTGGTCTAAATAAGCCTTTAGAGGTGCCATCTGTAGAAAGTCACTCTGTACTTCAAGTTAATTTTTGTGAATGCCTCTTGCAACCTTTAGGTGGAATTTATTTCCTGGCTTTGCTACTTTTTTCCATTTGAAAGTGAAGCTTCCTGATAGACCCGACCTTAAGCCCAAACAATCGTGGCTTGCCATATGCTCTAAGGATCCAAAGCATTTTTTATCAGCCAAAACTACAGCCCAGTGAAGAAAACAGATTTCAAAGATTTATCTGAGAACAAATATTGCTTAATGTCATTACAGACTGTACTAAATAAATGTATTTTGTACTTGCTGCTGGATTCCTGAAAAAGAAGTCCATGCCTATGTATATGCTAGAGTACATAATCATAGCTGGGGAGCGGTCTTAAAAAACACTGTTCCTGCACAGTGACACAGAAGACACAAAATTTGGTCAGTCTACCTGTATCATGAGTGCATAATTTCAAGGTTGAAAGAGGTTGATCTAAATCACTTAAGCCAAGAGTGGTTAAATCTAAATTATCTGAAATACTGACAAAGTGACACATAAGCAAGCACTCAGATTACTCAGTGTATGGGCTTTGTCAAAATCAAGGTCTCAATGGCAGGAAGAAGAAAATATTACTCCCTTGTCAACTTTGATTACACAACAAAGAAAATAATGAAACATAGCATATGTTGTCTGGTAAATTTTAGAAACAACAGCTTTCAGCACTCCATGTTTTAATTTAGTGCTCAAATATATCTCAGCTGTGGATGTGCAGAAAGCTGCTTCATCCTTTAATACTACTCTCCTGTCATAACATTTCTAAGAGGACAACGAAGGTATCACACTCTTTTAATGAGTAAAGGTGTTAGAAGTTACAGCACCTGCAATCACAAATATAATGAAAAAATATGCCATTTAATAAAGTTAGGTTGTTATTTTTCCTTGTATGTACAAATGAAGTATTTTAACCACATCTGAAAAACTACTTTGAAGACATTTAGATGAACTTAAAACTTTTTAGTTAAAAGAAGCTGGAGACTGCAGGGAATCTCTTTCTATATTTTATCTCTGTCATCTAGTGATTCTTGGATGCAAAATCTCTCAGCTAGATAGAGCACCTATATTCTTCATCTCACTCTGAACCAAAAATTCTTTTCTCAACTTTGTTGGTGAAAAACCAGCTATTAATTTAAGTTTTATCCAACAAGTTCAGACATTTGCTTAAATGTTTTAGTTCATTAGGGCCATTAGGAAACATTTATTACTGTATTGTGTTAAGTAATTAAGTAATTTCAGTGTGTCAGTGACAGTTCACAGGACAAAAAGTCTTCAAAAGATTGTCCATAGCTCAACAAAAATATCCATACTTTTCAGGTCATAGAAAAAACTTTCACATCCTAAGAAAATTATATCGGAATGAGATATGAAAGAAAAAGAATGTCTTCTGTTATATAAACTGCTTCATTTAAAATCTAATTTACTTAACGTTTATCAAAGACACATTACACGCACACCAGATTTTTGGCTAGACCACTACCCAGATTCTTTATTTTCCCTGCAAAGCTATGAGCAAACCTGTTTGTATCAGCACTCTAAAATTCTTAAAAGCTGAACATGCGTTTCACTCAGCAGAGTTGATTGACTCCAGCAGATCTCACAGATGAGAATGTCAGGTCAGCTCATTCACAGTTCTTGCACACAGGTTTTTTCTGTATTTAGCTTCTGCATGTAGAGGAGGCAGAGCTTTGACAACTGAGGCTAAACTTTCAGAAGTTATACAAATATGATTTCAGAAATAAATTTTCACTTAAATAATAAACTATATTCTCAGCTGAGTTGATTTTCACTGTCATTGAAATAACTTTTTCAAGGACAATACTTGTTATAATGCATTTAAAGAAAAATTGGGCAAGGCAGATTTCTTAGACATGCAGCTTACAAGTATGGTTTAACTTTGCATAGTAGTAATACATATTTACAAGTGCCAGATTTTCAATTTATAAATATTTATCATAAGGACATGATTTTATCTTTAATTAGCCCAAGTGTTAAGGACACTTCTAATGCGAGAAATGTAATTCAGTATTTCATACCAGATGTAGCCTCTACAGCTAGTCTTTTATCTTTGCTTGTAATGAGCAGATACTTAAACCAAAAACGTTATGTAATATGTAAGTGATTAGAAGAGAATAACTACAGAAGATCTGGGCTCGGAATGCAAAATAATTTTCTGCAGTTGCATACCTCAGATTAAAGCACCTGTGCAATATTGCTATACTTTAAGTATCTGATTATTTCCTACAGGTATCTATATGAATTTATTTGTTCACAGAAAGATCTGAGTTACTAAATTGCCTTTCCTTTCCTGTCTCTCTCTAACCATTGGAGTTATGGTTCTGTGCTTGATGCTTTTAGAAAAAGTATAAACATGAAAACT
Source organism: Phalacrocorax aristotelis (assembly GCF_949628215.1). Classification (NCBI taxonomy): domain Eukaryota; kingdom Metazoa; phylum Chordata; class Aves; order Suliformes; family Phalacrocoracidae; genus Phalacrocorax; species Phalacrocorax aristotelis. Next base: position 11,457,037 of record NC_134285.1, read on the forward strand.
GGGATAGTTCTAGGTCCGATCCTGGGTCGTCAATAACTGAAATATGATGTCCATCTAATAACATCACATTGCCAAACACAGCAACCCCTAAAACATGCACATTCTACAAATATTTTTTCATTATTACATAACAAACCTTTGCTGTGGTTGGAAACACTGAATCAGAGAGCGAGAGAGCAGAAGGAAGGAAAGACTGGTGACAGGTCAAGGGAAGAAGAATAGTGGCAGTCTGGTGAACTCATTAAAAAGGCAGACTCAGTTTCTTTTTTCAGAATAAATAGTTATACTGAATTTCTAAATGAAGTGCCATAAGGGGTTAGCTTTCTTAAACTGCAAGTCACTCATAATAAAAAAAAAAGCCAAAACCAAACAAAGGCAAAGTAGATTGGCATTTCATTAGCAATACTCTGTGTTTTAATCTTCCAAGAATGTATGAAGTAAACTGGGGGAAAAACAACTTCATATCTAATGATATGCTGAAATCGATTATTCTTTGGCAGAGAGTCAGGAAATAAGTGGAGTCATTGCATATCTGCGCATCTATCCTACCATGACAGCTGCCTGTTTGCAATCCACTGATAACATTTTGTGGTCTTACAAAGACTGTTCTTCAATTGAATAATAAAATAGAAACAGAACGCACCCGTTACTAAGGAAACTCTGAGCCAACTTTTGATTCAGCTACTTTTTCTTGGCACTCTGAGTTACACTGAGCTGCTTGCTCTCTATTCATTTAACTAGCAAAATGTTTGATTACTGGATTGTGAACACTACTTATTGACTCAGTTACTTATTATATAAAACAGCAAGCAAAAGATCAATGTTTTAACATATTCATGACGGAATCAAACAACATGTCATTCTGGGAGGATTTTTAGGGATGGGAACGAGGGACGTAATGGGAAATGATGGAGGGAAGCTACAAATGGGATGCTGGCACAGAAGGAGTTTGGGAATTTCTTCCATGGAGTTGTCTTGTATTGCTGGCTTCCCTTTCCCTCTTCCTTTCCCCCATCATTTGAAGCCCACCCAACTTTTGGTTAAGTCTCTGGATACACATTAGGAGAAGCAGTCTGAAATGTCCCTCTAAGAACCATGATAATGTTAGCAATGATAAATGTTACAACGATAATGTTTTGCATAATTTCTTTTATCTCTTAATTATATTCCCAGTTCTGTGTTGCCAAATGTTAGTAAACCATTTGGATGACAGAAAACTCTACAACAGAACTGCTTTGGTTTCCACATTAATGCTTATTTACTGGGATGCACCTGTACGGCAATGTACTTCTAACAAGTTCTCCAGTGAACTAGGATGTGTTTTTAGCCAACAGTACGTGAGCAGTCATTAAGCTATTAAAAAAGATATTATGAGGTATTCTCAGTGTGTCTCCTTATGGGAAAAAACCCACTTGTAAATCTTGAAACTGGAAATATGTCAGTCTGCTGGAGAGCCTTCAGATAGCTGTGAATTTTGGCCCCACTGATTGGAAACAGTAGGAGACTTAGAGCTTGGAAATTAGGCTGGTTTTAGAGGAGTCCAGGCTCAACAATTTTGTGGTGAATTAGGAACAATGTCATAAACAATTTGCATTGTTCAGTAATCCAAATAACATGCTCTCTTACAGAGACAGAGAAAATGATACTCTGACATGGTGATGGCAGGCTGGCAGGAAATTTTGAGGGATGAGCACACCCCAGGAACATGAAGCGATTAACAGGAAACAATGGGAACAGCATGGAGGAGTAGCTGTGTACTGTGTCTGTCTCCGTGGCACTCAAGTATCAGACTGGTTCAGCGCATGTGCCACCTGCCCTTCATCCCAGAAATGGCCCCTATTAGTAATGGATATGCAAAAGATTGATCTTAGGAGAGCAAGACTGTTTTAAACACTGAATAAATCTGGAGTACATTACACTCTTGGTTAAAATTGGCTCAGTGTGGGAGAAAACAACCTCCAAGGTAATTCTGAATTCTATTTCCATGTTTTATGTAAAAAACAAATTCTGTATTTTTCTCCTGTGGCAACACCTGATCTTCCACTCCTTAGGCAGGAAAAATGCAGGTTGCCTTACATCTATCAGTACTTGCAAAATGGAATCTTTGCTATTTACTTGAAATAGTTTTTAACTCTTCCCTCAGAGTTTTAAATTTTGTTTGGTACTTTTTACAGGTGATTAGATTCAGTTGATAATTTTGACATATGGGGAACAATAAGGCTTATAAGCACTATCTAAAATTCCTTGAAAACAGTAGCATTTAAGTTAAATGTATTTTGTCTGGCAGCACAGCCATTAACAATTTGAAACAAAAATTCAAAAATAGGAAAATTTGAGAAAATACCTGCTTTATGAAACTTTTCCATTATCTCTTGACGAACTGATTTTTCCAAGTTGAAATAATTGTGGTCTTCATCAGGTTTTCTCAGAAACAGAGGGATGTGTTGAAATACTATTATATGCTTGCATTTATGTTTTTCAGCGACAGCCAGTTGCTCATTGAGCCACACATCCTGGGCTTGCTTTAACTCAGGGCATTTGGAAGAATCGAAGTATAACTGAGAATTCAGCACAAGAAAGAAAACACCTCCAACCCAAAAGCTGAAGTAGTCATCTCCCCAGTTCTTGCAATAATTATCTATTGTTCCTCTTGTTGGAGTATTGCCAATATCATGATTTCCACTGACAAATACCAATGGGATGTCCTGGTCAGTGTTCTTCAGAACGTTCTTTAAATCTTGCTCTTGGTCCTTTCTCCACTGAGTTCCTACAGAAAAAAAACCAACACATTTTAGTGTTTATGCTACCTTTTCCTACCCTCATTGTTAGCCTTTGTTTATGGAAATATGCACAGTAAGAAAATATTCTATATTGGATGCGATCATGGTAATATGCAGGGATTTAAAATACAGCTTCACTTTAATATTGTATGTTCGCTCAACCCCTTCCCTTCCGCTTCCTTCCCTCCCTTATCAAGTACTTAGCCATTTTCAATAACTTGCCTTAAGCAAGGCTCTGGATAGGAACCAACAGAGAGCGTAGCAGTAGGTGATATAACGGTCAGTGTTTTGCACCAAAATTTTTAGCAGGCTGATTCTTTTCATCTATAGACTGATGATATGGCAAAAAAATGAAGCAGCCTTGGATGGTGTAACAGCTTTACACACGGGTAAAAACTGGGTCAATTTCTGGGTTATATTTTATGGCTGTGCAAAGGAATTAAGGGTTGTTGGGGTTTTTTTTCATTACAAGAACTACTTTAACAGCAAAAATATAATTAGTGTCTTGTGGTGACTTGTTTATATGATGAGTCTGTTTTAATAATGAGCATGGCATTAATTTCAAAGAAAGGTAATTGTATACTTTGCTAGCTTTTCTTGCATCTCTGCTTTTATATTAATATGCATACCCAGACAGTTACTCTTCTGGTTGTCAGAAATTTGTCCTTGTCTAGGAAGGTTTATCTAATTGCTAGATTAATTTACAAATCACTGGAAAAAAATTAGAAAGGAATTTTTAAAAAGCATTTATTTTATTCTAATGATGACAGAGGTTTTTTTAAGTTTTCTAAAGCGTAATCTTTAATCAGAGGCCACTGATATGCTTATTACTCATGAATTAAATTGAACATTTATAAATTGCATTTTGTCCTGCAATACCTAACATATATCTAACATAGGCCCATTTCACAAATAGCAACTGCATTTTTTTAACGAAGAAGTGGTAACAGCATTTTTACAAGAACTCTGAAATCAGCTTTACAACATACATTTGCATACAGGTCTATGCAGATCAATCTCATGTATTTTTAAATTGTGTTCTGTGTTCATTACTACACATATATATTATACATAGAAATGTATTAGAAGGGCTCCTGTAATGTAACTATGAGATAAAAGGTTTTTTTCCCTCCATGTTTCTTCAAAATACTTACGATCAATATGTTGACAAACACTGACCCTTAGTTACTATTATTAGCAAAGATTTCAATTCTTTTTCCATACCCTAGAGATAGAAGCTTAGGTACCACCTTATTGCTGTTACCAGAATTCCACAGTTTTAGAAAAATACTGGGAAAAAAACCATATTATGTCTAAATTATGTCTAAATATAAAGACAGATGTGAGATTTGATATGTGGTGCCTAAAGTCGAAATCCACAACACACTCGTCTTTAACTGCTGTACAGGGTAGAAAGTTACTATAACAAAATCTTTGAGTAACTGGAGAAATACTGGACACATGATACCCAGGATAGTCCACTCCAGTTTGTGGAGTACATGAATGTACCAGGACTGTGATCAGTTTAGGCTGTCCCTCCAGTTATGGAAGAGATCCTTATTAATCCCTAGAAAAAAAAACCACAGGGCAAATGACAGCTCATGTTACCTGGAAGAGATGGATTTTAAAAAATAACAACAAAAACTTAAATAAACCTGGCACACTTCATTGTCCATGGGGTAGGGAACCAGGCTGAGAAAGCTGCTTTTCCTGCCACTCCCCACCTTCCTGTGCAAAGATCTGGAAATGTCAAGCTATGAATATGAAAATGTACGGGGGAGGGGGGCAGGGAAAAAGCAAGGGGGAAGGCTCTCTTAAGATATATGTAAACACATTACACCATGTTAATCTCCATGCTATCACTTTGGGAAATTTAGCTAACAGTTTCAGCGTATAAAGACATTTATGCATAAGTTACAGAAATAATTTGTAGAATCATGTATACCTCTTCCCAGTGGTGAAATTCAAGCTCTAGAGACTAACACTTAGATTTGTCGACAGCAGGGCACTGGTTCCCTCATTTAATGCAATATTATTTCTATAGCAACAGAGACACATATCCAGTGTTTCATTGCAGAAAACAGATTGCTTAAAATGGAAAACAAGTTCTTTGCCCAAAGAGTCTAGGAAATCATACGAAGTGAGGATTATTTTAGGACTACTGTATCTTGGCTTGGCGTGTTCTTGGTGGAAGGTCAAAACAACTTCAAAACAGGAGAAACCCAGGGAGATAAAGGTGGGAAAAGGCAGAGCAATGACTCTGTACTCTTTGGGTGTAGCGCTGGAGAGAAGGGCTAGGATGTACACACTAACCGTGAGTTGCACTACAGTAGCACACGCTATTTGTGTTACAATGAGCCACACAACCATGCGGTGCCCCCCTGAAGGCACCTCCCTCTAAACTTATAACCAAGATAAGAGATAAAAAAGATAAAGAGGAGAAGATAAAGAAGGGATAAAGAAAAGAAGGAAACCACTAGAAAACTACAGTGGTCACTACCATAGCATAAAAAATATCCCCTTCAATCTCTGCCAGGCACAGAGCTAGCTATAATATTTAATTATTCCAATTATTGTGAAGAACATTTTTATTTGATGACAAGTATTTCTTTAGCTTAGATAGAAGCTTGTTGTAGGTGAATAGGGAAAGAACATAATGCCAAGAGGCAATGTAAAAAAAAATTTGGGAAGTGTCAGGGTAGATGTAACTGAAATTAATTTCTGTTCTGTTTATCCTCGCATCGTGAGCAGTGACATTTTTAAATCCCAGGCTACAATATTTTGTCTTTATGTTAGTATCTGTAAGTACAGTCTTGCCCTGAGATAAATGACTTCACAAATTAATAGCCCATAAAGGGCAGTTTGGCTTCTATGAAAAACATGGAAGTGAGAACTGTTGCTAGTGTAGTTGCCTCCAATTTTCCACAGCTTCCCAGTCTATCATTTTTGAAAGCTGTATGATGTGAACAGGAGCATAAAGGCACGATGTCAATGCCTCTGTTGCAGTACATCCTTCGGTTGTATGTTACATCACTATGTGCCTAAACACTTCCAATATTCTTTCCTGCATTGCTTGAAGGAGTCAAGACAACCTGCCTTCGTTCACCAAAAAAGCGGATTTCAAGAAAGTACTTTAAAGTATTTTTGCTGAAGCTGGTTTCAGTCAGCAGAAGTAGAATTCACAGATGATTCTGCCAAAGAAGTAAATCTTTAGCTACTAATTGACAGTGACAATTTACTTTGGTATTCCACAGAATAGAGCACCTCTGTAACAAAGTATTTAGTTTGGTTTTTTTTAACCACTAGCTATAAAACCAGTTTGAAGCACTGTTTACCCCCAGACCATGTCTCCGCAATGCACGCTGATTGCAATTTTTGCATCTGAGGCAATTCTTCACTTACAGTGACCTCCACCAACATTGTAACTTTTTTCCCCAAAAGTTTTCCAAATGAAAAATTAGCAATTAACAGTAGCACCCATTTTTTCTCCTGATATGAATTATGAGAGGGAAAGATGAGGTTATAATGGCATTATTAGGTGGGAACTCCAGGCATTTCTTGTCGGTGTTAGTAGAACTTCCAGTACGGCCCCCCAAGGCAGGAGAAGACTGCCAGTCCTTGTGAGGGGAGACAGATATGGTGGGAACGGTGAGCGTGTTGCCCTGGACCTCCAACTCATGTCATTTTCCAAGAGATGGAAGTTCTAGTGAGGTAATCCAACTTCTTTTAATGATCAAAGCTATTGGTCATAAATTCACAGAGAAAAGGACCGTCAGAGGTCAATTACTCAATATTATGCGATGACACTGCATTTCAGGAAACTTTCTACTCTCTGAATATCACCTGAGAAGTCATGTTCAGGGATCTGGCTGGCACAAACTGACTCAGCTGCAGGACAGAACTGCTGCAGCTTGACCTGTGATAGTGATGTTGCTGCTGCCTCTAAACCTCCTTTTGGGAGTGGGTTTTCTCAGGAGCCAGAACAGTATCTCTTGTTTACCTGTTCTGCAAATGTTGACACAGACAGTTCTGTGTCATTTTTGCTACAGGAAAGGCCGTAGACATGAAAAAAAAAAAGTGGACCTAACATCTGACTCTAAAAGTTTGGCAAGGGGGGCCCTAAATGAGCCAGAGTACGTGTTTACATCCTCATTGGTGCTTTGCACTAAGTTACGGTGGTCTCTGTCTCTGCAACATCTTCACCTGGCTTAGGCTGAAGACCAGCACAGGCACTTCTAAGATGAAGCTACCCAAGATGTCTTCAGCCTATTTAACAACATATCAGAACGTAGCACAATCATTTCCTGGATTTCTAAATGTATCTTAAAAGTGTCCCAAACTTAGAGGAGTTGCAAACACATAATTTTTAAAGGAAAACACAAATTTTCAGTTTGAAAAAGAAGTTAAAAGGAAAATTGTTTAACGATGAGCTTTTATGTGAGCAACACTCTTGAAAAGCCCTGATACAGCAACTGCAATCTTCCTAACATTTAGCCCAAGAGATTGATTATCAAGGAACAGGTAAGAGCTAAACTGCAGATTAAAATACTACATAAAATATCAAATAGAAATAGTAACTAAATCTCATAAAGGCAAAATAAAAAATGTCAAGGCACCACTGATGAAAATGGAACTTATAAAAACATTGGGCCCATTCCTTCTGTAATTTATTATGATATCAGGAGAATTACTCTCACATCAAAAGACAAGTAATTCTTGTTGGAAGCAAGCACATGATTGTTATAAACAAACAAAAGACAGATTTGTGTATTTTCCTAGGCCTTACAGTGCATCACAATTGCTTTAATCAAAGAGTCTGATTATTTTGGGCACTTTCCTGCTCTTGAGCTGTTTCTCTTCTTTTTTGGTTTTCATGACTGTCTGCAGTTGCTCTACGCCTTTTGCATGCCAGTTAGAGGACTTTCCCCGATAATATTCCCTAACTTTCTAGAGAAGAGAAGAGGGGAGTCCAAGGCAATATTCACAGCATTCTCTTTTGTAAGTACCTCCACTGAAACAAATTTAGCCGCTACCTCTATCCCTCTGTGGGAAGGCAGTCTCCTTCTGTTCAAAATAGGATTGCCTTTATCTCTGCTGTCATTTTGGATACCTGGCTGTTGGCTCCAGCTTAACAGGGCTACAACTAAGACCCCACATCATCCCTCTCAGCAACCCTTGGCCGACCCCTACCCAGTGACAGCCCAATGCTGCGCCTGTCACTTGGAAAAGAGCACAGGCCCAAAACCAATGGTGTCATAAAGATCAGACTGTATCTTATAGGCTCCTTCTGCAGTGACATCTTTACTGCATCTAATTTTTATGCACAACCAGAAATAAAAGTTTAACTGAGCTCTACTTTAGTCACATCTCAAACACTGATACACAGTTTTCTCTGATCTTGCAAGTGCAACCCAGCATTCCTTCAGCGCACTGATGTGGATGGAGCTTTCCCACTACAAAGCTCTGACACCATTCCTTGCCATGCTGCTTTTTCCCAATCTTCCCCCTGCCATCAATAGGGGCAACACCTCATTAGTGTCATGGCCAAACTCTTACCCTCTTCCCATTTGTTTACCTGTTACCATCCCATAAAAGCAATCATTCTCTCACTGTCCATGAACAGTTAGAAAAAAACCCACCTTGGTTTCTACTGCACATTGATTTTTCCTAGGATGCTACAAAAATGAGATAATTGACAGGGCACTGGCATAGAAAGAAAAGATATATCAGGCCAGTTCAGTCTTACTCCCAGTTCTATCACCCAGTTCAGTCTTACTGGTGCTCCCATTAGTCTGTACTACACATTGTTTCTTGTTTTAAATTTAAAATTTCCTTGCTAGCATCTGCCATAATGAAGTAATTCAATACACTGCGTCATTCAAAATTACTATATGCAAGAATGAGCTGATCAATTCTAATAAACCCAGTATGATCATGTTCTCAATTAGGTTTTTCTGGCTTAGACTATGCTGTAATAGCTAAAATGTCTCTTCTCTCTAGATAGAGATATTTCTAGTATTCAAATAGCCTGAAAAAATTTTATGATGTGCAAAAAAAATTATCACAGTTAAAAATAATGTAAATATGACTATGTTCATACTGGACAAACTGACTACTCAGTCTAACTTATGAAGAACCTCATCTCATTAGTTCCACTGAAAAGCAGGAACTGAAATACTCATTTATCTACAGCTGTAAGTGACTGATTTTTTCAGTACATTAGAAACAAGTAATAATCTGTTCTGAGACACAAAAAGTGATCATACTAAAGAATTTCCCTGCATGAAAACACAAATTAAATTTATTTTATAACTTTAAGCATTGAAACAAGAGGAAAATTAACTCCAGTTGTAGCTAATAATTAACAATTATTACATTAAAGCAATGAAAAAAAACCCCAAAAGTGAATGAGGAAGCCTATTAGGGGATCAACTGTTCCTAGAGTTTCAGTGCATGACATTAACTATAATGACTGCAAAAGCTGACATTTTTCTGAGTGCCAGCCACACAGGTGCCCACTTAACAACCTAATTTGTGGCATTTACTGTTCCACCTTCTGCTGTGAAAGTAAGTATTATGCTTCACTTAAGCACAACTCTGCTCTTCTTATCCTTACTCATCTCCTAGTTATGCAGAGCTGTCACATCAAGCACAGGCCATCACTGCCTTTGGGTCTGTTCTTCTGATGAAATCATCACAAGCGGGAAAAAATACCACCATGTTACAGGAGTTACAACAAACTTAAAAACAGGCTGAAGGTACCAAAGTCTTGTTTCCAGTAACTGTATAACCACAATGTTACAGGAGTTACAACAACTAACTTAACAAAACCAAACTGAAGGTACGAAAGTCTTGTTTCCAATAACTCTTCATTTTTAAGAGACAGAGCAAGACTTTAATCTTTCACACTTTCTTCAAATGACTACCTGTGTGAATTTTACAGCTTCTTGAGGCCTTCATCATATTTACAGTTTCATATTAAGTAGTTACAGTGTGACTAATAACTCCTTGAAACACTAGTCCCTTAAGTCTGATAAAATTGTCCTCGCTGTTAAACTGAGAAATGTTTGCAGTAAGTGGGTACAATTACTTAAAAAGACATATAATTTTCCTGATGTCTAAGGCATCATCTACCCTTACAAAGGTATCTTTGCCATCAGAACAAGTGCATAATGAAAAGGCAGTAATGTCAGCCAGAATCAATGGTTCAGACAAACTACCTCTTCCTCAGAATATGCTCTCTTAGCCCAAATAATCTTTTGCCAGGCTGTGTCTTTGTTCCACTCTCATGTTGGCTATGGGGTATTCAAAGAGCTTACAATACAAACAGGTAGTCCACCGGCGTCAGAGCGGTAACACAGCTTGCTCAGAGCCACAGATGGTAACTGGATGCTCTAGCCCAGTTCTTACCCATTACAACCATGTTACCCTCCACTGACTACATGTGAGCTGGCAGTCTGGAAAAGACTTGGTTTAGCTTGATTAATTGAGTCAAAATTATGTGGGCTAGATCTTCTGCCACTGACTTCCAAAGAAGAAAATCCTTTACAATTCAGAGGGATGGAAATGTGCCTTTTAAAAAGCAAACACTTTTAAACTAGAAAAACAGTCCGAGTCACCTTGTCTGACCATGCCTGCATAATCCAAAGCACTGACTTTGTGCAAGTTACTCATAAATAGCAAATCCAATTCACTGTATCATGTCCCAAATAAATAACTCACTGTGGATGTCTGCTCCATGTATACATTTTCAAATGTTCATAGATAGAAGTTGAATTGCTAAAATTGAGAATATGGTATGCTAAACTGAAACTTTCTGGGCTGAGGAAGAAGCAAGAGAATAAATTATAACCGGACTTTGAGAGGTTACGTTTTTACCAGAACATGGAGAAAAATCTAACTATGCTTCCATATATATTTATTTATATATCTATAATCTAGTACTTGTACTAGATTTTCAGTACTGTACTTGTACAGATCCCTGTATCATAAAAGTATATGATTTGAGACAATTTGTATAATTAATTACATCTCAAAGATTTTAATATAGAGAGAGTTACTGTCAACAGGATTCCTTAGTTCAGCTGTGGACTGGACTATAGATTATTGTCTAAAATACAAGTAAGTATATATCTGCTGAAGATTAAATATTTGCTTCTGATGGCCCAGTGGTTTCTTTGCAATATGGGATGGCAATGTATTGCCGAACATGCATGGAGAATCTCTCATGCTTCCTGCTCTTGGGCTGATCAGAGCAAATGAAATTTCACACTAAGCAGTTTGGAGGCTTTGAATGCTCCATTAGGTTTTACTAGAATCAGATAATTACTATAAAATGTTTATTTATGCAACCATAGTGACATTTCTTGAAATAGGTATTACTAGATGTTTGACAAATAACATGCTACTTACCCAGGTTCTTAGACATCATTAATTAACACTAGCATAAGAGTTTGGAGAAGAAAATAGCCAAGAATCTTTTTAGTTTGGGCTCCACCCTACTGAGCATGTTAAAATTTTTGATAGATTGCAAGAGCAAAAGAAATGGGTGCAGTGAGGTTATTTAGATTAAGCTACCTTATTCTCAGGAAATTAGGTCAAATTTAAATCCTGCTCATGTTATTTTAGATGACAGTACAAAAAAAGCCCCATTGATCAGTGACATATGTATAAAAAAATTACCATGTATTCAATAAATAAAATTTTTACCTATAGCCTGATTCAGTATAAACATTTCAAAGCCACTGCTTCTACCTTGCACATAAAAAGTCAATTTGTACCTTTTCTCCTTTGTGCTGTTATAAATCTCCACTGACAAAGATTCAAGAATTGGGATTTAGCTGACAATTTTGCTGAAAAGGCATGTGACAGCAGAATACAGCTGCCTCCTCCCCAGCTGTGCCAGGCTGATGGGAGTTCAAAAAAATATACAAACTTGCTTTTGTTAGTAAACGAAGCAGCCAGTTCAAATGGAAAAAAAACCCGCAAATATAGCACAGGTGACATGCTTACAGTCACTTTTAAAGTGGACCCATATTTTAAGACACCATTTTTAAAATATGATCATATGCTTGCTATATGGACAAATCCAAAATCAGCATTCCTGCTCTTGCCTTCTAGATGAGAAAGCAAATTTTTTTAAGAACTATTATATTTTTAGTTAAAATTAAAACTTTACAAAACTTTACAAAACTTTACAAAAAATCTCCTTAAATACATGCTTCATTTAAGGACTAGCAGAGCAGCTTAATTTTATCTGGCAAGTTTTTTTTTTAACTAATGTTGCTTTGTTTTAACAAAATGGGTTATTTAACAATAGTTTAAAAGCAATAATAAAAGCAGTTCACAGCCAGATTTACTGTGGTAAAATCACTTTTTGACAAAGATATTAAGCATTATCAGCCTTTTTTTTCCCTTGTAGAATGTCTTACTAATTTACTGTATGTAACATTAAGAACTTGTATGGGACCTGACATTTATCTGTAATTTATTCAGTTCACAAATGTATAAATGGCAGCTTGTGCATCTGCATGCAGATTTCAGCATTACATTCATATCACATCTTGTGCGCAAAAACCACCAGCAGCAAATCTCCAAATCTCCCAACAACTCAGTTATTGAAATATGAACAAGCTAGTTCATATCTGATGTAATAAAGTACAAGGACAGCAGTCTGCCTCCTAGAAAGGACATTGGGCTGAATCGACTGCAAAACAATTGCAAATTTACAAGTTCGCACATTAAACACCTGTGAAATATTTCCTAAGAAGAAAGAACACACACATGCAAATGTCTGTGGACTTTATCAAATAAGTAAGAGTTGCGGAACTCAAAAATGTTCCTTTTTAGTGGATCCAAAATGGAAATACAGGTGGCATTTCCTGGGAGGTAGTAACTTCAGCTCTTACTGAAACCAAGTATTCACTGACCTTTCCTGGTCAAGCTCAAGGCTGTTTTTTAAGTATTTGGAACTTAAATAATTTGGAACATTCACAATAGGTTTTAAACAATAATGCTTTGACTAGGAACATTTGCTATGGTATGTGCTTCCCCCTTGATTTAGAAAACTGAACAAGTTAAAGAGTTTTCTTAGAGTTAACCTGTAAGGCAGGTGTTTGTAATTACATGCTGCAGCCTACGCTTTATGATTTAGTATCTATAAAAACTATGCTTTGAGGAAGCCATATTAATGCACTCAATATTTAACAGAAACAAGAGAAATATTCTGGACTGCGGCAGTTGCATACCAAATTTGGGTACAGAAAAGAGGCTCAAGATAATCTAGTTAGCAATTCTCTCAGGAGACAGGATGCCTTCAAATGTTACAGTGATTATAAACAGAAATCAAGCCATACTGCTGTCTGGACACCAGAACCATCAGCTCTGATGTTCCTCAGCTCTGAAGCCGTCTATTCTGAACATAAATAACTTCACTCTCTACAGCATACATATCAGAGCTTATAAGAGGTACTGACTGTAGAAAAGCCAGTATGCCCAACTCATCTTGTACCCTGATCATCAAATTGTCAAGCAGAAGTCAAACAGAGAAGTGCTGATTTGAAAGCATGTCCCTTAATTGCTGCCTAAATACAAACTCAGAATCCCAATATTTGGCACATGCTTTTAAAAATCTTGGTGCATGTCATCACCTGTATTATTATATGAAAAACACTCTTTGTATGGAGAACAGAATAGGGTAACATAATTTTGAGGTGACACGTAGCCAGCAGTTTTGCTTTTCACATAAAGGTGCCCAAAACTGTAATTAGTCAAACTGAGCTGATATACTTTATTGAGGATTTCTGGAGAAGTTAGAGTGTTAGCAAAACACTCAGAATTTGTGGAGGAAAAAACAGGCACCAGAGATACATATACACACACAGAAGACTGTATGCAGTCATGGGGAGTTGGCTGGCAGGCGAGAAGGCCCCAGAAGAGTCAGGGTCCCTGGAAGCAGCAGAGAGCAGGACAGCCACACATCCCAGCTGGGCAGGTGGTGGCCCGGGATGCTTGAAGCAGAAAGGGAGAGCAGGAAAAGGGAAATAGGGAGGGACGCTGAAGCAGGCAGCGCATTTGCATCTCCAGCAGTCTCACAGTGATTCTGTGACAGTGCCAATCCCCTCCCAGATTAATGATCTTGTCTTTTTAGAGGACACCAGACTTTCTAGGTAGTCCATACCTTTTCACACTACACATGGCATAGTGCTCAAGGACACTACCCAGGTGCAGCAGGTGCTCTGCCCTGCTACTTGGCTGCTTTCTCCCTGACTTGTTATGCTTTTTCCAGCTCTCAAGTCTGTGCTGCCTCAATGACCAGTAGCAGGCTATCAATGAGCAACTTAGTCTCGGGACCTCTGTTTTCAGCTTGTCACTCTATTTGCAAAGCCTTTCCTGTCACCCCACGTTTAAACTGTTCGTAGTAACAACACCAAGCCCCAAGGTCCAGTGTGCACCACAAGTTCCCATAACAAGCTGACACCAAGCCCAACAGGCCAGGGCTGTGGCATTGCAAAGCCAGCCAAAAGAACACTAGCCGATGGCCTATAAGTAGCAATGGCAGTACTCTTCTGACTCTGCTCCTGGGCAACAATGGCATTGACACCTATTTACGACGATTCTGTAACTGCCCAGGATAAATAACACCTTCTTTAAAAATGTGGGAAGTTTAAGCAATAGGGAAGTATGAAATGGCATTCCCAAAGGATTAGGGGTTTTCCATGGGTTTTAAATTTATACCGGCCGATTTACACCTGTAACTGGCTGTAATGCACCTATGGAACAAACTATGGAAAACTGTACCTATTGGTACCATCCCTCTGCAGAAGACTGGTGCACATGACAATTCACTTTCTCCATGAAGATCAGCAGACAGTTGTTCACTCCTCTTGAGTCCTTGAAGTTAAATTACAAATATAAGACTATATCTTCTGTGTTGTCTCAGCATGTGGATCTCTGTTGGGTTTAACAGCAGTTGTTCTACACTGCTATTCTTTTTAGCGCATTTAAATTTTACAGACACATACGGGGAAAATTATGTAGCTGCCTCAACTGCAATTTAGACATTCAGACTCAAACAATCTCCTTTAGCTGAAGCTGAACCTCATCCAGCTCCATAGCTGTACCCCTGCATTCTGTCTGGAAATCCTTCTGGCATTTTTTGTTATGCTCACTGCCCAAAACATACATTGGATGTCACAGTGAAAACATGAAAATATGTAACATACACAATCCTGGAAGATCTTACAATCCAGCTATGGCCCAACAGAGAAAGCAAGAGACACAGCAGCAAGGACACCAAGGAGCAGTAAGAAAACATTATCAAGTATGACTACAGCTCTGTAAAGCTGAAACAATCAGATATTTTAACTGGTTTCATTTACAAAAGAGACATTTATAAAAGCATGTACATTTTATCATGCTTTAAGGTACCAAATATTCTGACCAACTCCATGTTGTTACCCTACCATAGAGAACCACACAGGCTTTGGTTGACATTGGTGGGTTAAACAAAAGCTATCCAACTACCCAAAAACTTGGACAAAATTAAGTTGAGAAGCTGGGTTTACCAAGTGATAGCCTTTGTAGACAAATAATTTTAAACATTGTACAATTTCTTTTGTTGAAAAGCACAGTTCAATTTTTGATACTGGACTAGTTCATAACAACCCCGTGCACACATTTCCATGCAGTGTCATGGTTGGTAACAATCCCTTATGTTTTCTTCTGCTGTACCATGCAGACTCTAACAGCTTTGTTTAAACTCGACAGCTTCAGTTTAATTTTCTCCAACCACCTTCTGTTCATTAAGGTGTAAGCAGTTTGTGTATAGGGAAAATTAAAAATAATTTAAAAAATCAATTTATGCTTTTTTTCTGCAGTGCACCATATTCATAATACTTAAAGATTTGAAATTTATTTCTGCCTATATGTGAATGGAAGAACATATGCAAAAATTGTTATACTGGCACATAAAAACAAGGACAATGCTTGTTCTACCAGGCAGATAACTATTAAACGTATATGGCAAACCTGTCTAATGTTAAGGAATAATTTTTAATAATAGAATACAAGAAGTTAATGAGATCTTGTCTTTAGCCTGGATACAAAATTCATATTGTGATCATATATATTCTACAAAGCTACTGTCCTTCCTCACAGACCCCTTTACTACAGCATTGCAACCACTTGAAATAATACTGTGTATCTTGGAAAGACTGCAAGTATTCCCAATATTCTGGGACAGAAGGAAAAGCTGCTGTAAGAACAGTGTATATCAGTTATATCTAATGCATTAAATGAAGTTTGTTCTTTTCTGTGCAGCAACCCTCTGGAACCAGGTGTACCAGTTTGCCACTGCTGAATTCCAAAATGGCACAAAGCAGCTCTCGTTCCAGCAAACAGGAAAACAGCTCCTTGCAGCTTCCCTCCCTCCCCACAGCCTCTGCCTTCAAGGAAGGGGAACGAAGCACAAGTAATTCAAAAGAGATAAGAAAGGTTAAGTTTAAAAAAAAAATAAATCACTGAAAGTGTCTGAAATGAGTAAGACTGTTTAAATATTTTTATCAGCTATAAAATTAATAACAATCTATGCAACAAAAGCACCCCACACTACCAGATCTTGGGAATGAATAAGAAAACATAAATAGGCACAACTGCTTATCTTGTGATCAAACTAGGTAGCAAGATGAACAATTGCTTCTGAAGCTAATGAGAGACATGAAAGTATAGGCATATTAATTAAAAAAGTAGTAGTATCACAATTAATTCACTAGGCATGTCAGAAGAGCAGACAACACCATTCTTCTATTGTAATCAGTTTATTTCTAATACAATGGCTTAGTCTGCTGCCACTGCCACCACTTACACAGCTATCTAGATTGATTTGTTCTTTGCAAATGGATATAAGAAGAAAGGTGGATCCTTCAGAGAAAAGACCTTTGAAATAGCAGATAAAAGTGATGTGGCCATCCTCCTCTTCTCCACCTCTCAGCCAAAGGGATTCTGAAACAAATCTGCTCTTGAGGTATGGGATGAAGGAGGAACGACAATGCTTCATGCTAAACTGAAACAAGAAAGGCAAGAAAGAAGGCAGAGGAGTTAGCCCTCAATGTACAGAGGCAGCTATTCTATGGAACAGACATCAGGTTTGTTGAGCTTGTGAGACAGGATCAGAGGAGAGGTCAGCCACTAACAGTGGGGTTTTGCTATAGACCACGCAACAGGAGCAAACAAGTACATTAAGTCTTAAGGATAAGCAACGTGAAAAAGTCTCCAGATCACAGACCCTGGCTCTCATGGGAGACTAACCTCCCTGACATCTGCTGACAGAAATCCAGGAGGGAGTCTGTGACAACCTCTTGACACAGATGGGCCAACTGGGACCCACTCCCCTAGCCCTGCTACTCACAAACACAGACGTGCTAGGGGATGTGTTAATCCCTGGCAGCCTTGGCTGTAGCAGCCACCAGAGTGGAGTTCAAGATCCTAAGAGGAGTAAGGAAGGCAGATAGCAAATGGGTGGCCTCAGGGCAGCAGACTGGCTTATTCAGGGAACTGGTATATAGGATCCTGTGGAAGGCAGCTCTGAAAGGCAAAAGAGTTTGAGAGTGGACATGTCTTCGAAGACAAGCTCCTCCTAACATGAGAATGGTCCTTTGTGATACTGAGGGAAGCAGGGGGGAGAGTAGTAGACTACTGGGAGAATGTCTTGACTAAATGGGGAACTTATACCTGAGCACCAATGGAAAAAGGATGTAAATGGGAGATGGAAGCAAAGACGGACTTGAAAGGAAGAGTACTGAAAAAGCTGGGCATGCAGGGCATGTGTCAGGAAAACCAAAACTCACTGAAGGCTGAAACTCGCAAGGGCATGATTGGCAGCAAAAGCTTCTACTACTACTTCAGTGATAAAATAATAAAGAAAAGTACAGGCCCACTGCTGAGTGAGGCAGTGACAAGTGACAGGTACTCGGTGCTGCTTTTGCCTGTCTTCACTGAAATGTTCTCCCAGATTTAATGGAGTGGGGGAAATACCGGCAGTGGAACAGGATTCAGCCAAGTGTCTCCTGAAAAATTTCAACCCAAGCAAGTCCGTGGGACGTGATGAGATCCAAGAGAACTGAGAGAGCTGGCTAATGTCACCATGAGGCACCTCCCTGTAATCACCAAAAGGTTGTGGAGTGAGGATGTTGCAGTCTAGCTAAGTAGAGAACTAGATGGGTGAAAAACTGGCTGGACTGTTAGGCTAAAAGGGTATTGGTTAATGGAACAACATGGGAAGTTGCCATAAAACAAAACAACAGGTTCCAACTTTATATGAGAAAAAGCACTTTTAGAAATAAATTTCCAGAGTTTTAGAAAAATGCAGTGAAACAATTATCCAATCAACAATATTTTGTATTTTGCAGATTACCATTTTTGCCATAGTAAGTTATGGTACACTAACTTAATGCACACAAATGTCTTCAGAAGTAAGGCTTGCATTATCATGGTGTATCTACATGTAAGTATCGAGTTTATAAAAATTATCTTCAGTAACAGTTGCACTATAAGGTATTGCTTAAAATTCTTGATTATGTACCACAATATTAGCATTACCAGGAATAGATATCCTATTCTTGATTATGTAATCAAGAAAAACTTCTGAAAATAATATTCAGAGTACAAACTACTTTTAATCAGCAGCTAAATACCAAGATACTGGGCCCTGATTACTTCGTTGCTCTAATGACATCTGTAATGGATTCCAAGTGCTGTGCCTGATTGCTTCCCAGCTGATCAGGATTCTGTTCATCACTTCCAGCTGCTGGAATTTTGAGATTTCTTGGAGTTCCTTTGCAAAAGGCTTACACATTGCTTCACCTAAACAGCTACAGTGCATGCTTTAAAACAGTCATCATGATCCTTACACTTAGTACGCCATGATAAAACATATTAAGAGAAGAGATGAAGATCTGGAGCTTTTCCCACCACTTTTTATTGACAGGCATTAATTATAAAGCAGTATAATCCAAAGAACTTGATAGACATTGGCCAATGGATTGTAAAATATAGCTGAATTTCAGCTGGTCATAGCTTCTTCAATAACCATGCTGCAATAGTAGCTGTGATACACTGTCATTAATGCTGCTGATGTTTTCAGTTTTAATATAGCTGATATACACAAGTGATTTAAAAGGCATTTGAGACATTAACTAAGATACATGTACAAGCCAAATTCACAATTGTTAAACCTAAATCAATGTCTTTTCTCATGTCATTTCTGATTTTTGCCTACTGAAAAAATGAATTTTTAATCCTTCATTTTATTAAACTAACATGATAAGGGAATTGACACAGCAATTATTCTTAGAGAGACTCCTCAGTGGAGAAATATGAAATGATTGCAGTACCATTCTACTAGAGACATGCATTACGTAGGTCTAAACATCCTTGGCTAGAACAGTGAAAATACTTAAATTACTCCAGGAAAACAAATATTACTACTCATCTACAACTCTGCAAATATTAGTATGTTCAAATTATCTGGAAAGTCACTGGCTATAAAAATTCTTAGATTCTCTGTTTGCTCTTTTACATTAATGTAGTATTGCTGAAAGACTTACAATTTCAAATTTCTGTTGTAACAATGGAAGTGCTGGTGCTGGCAAATTTCAATATTACTCTTATAATTTTGAAATGGAACTCTTTCTAAAATTTTTTTAAGAGTTTAATCAGTTGCTGACAGCTTGTTATCTCATTGTGTCTTCACTTCAAGTTGGGATTGTTTAAATGGATTATGTAAAGGAATATGAAATCTCAAGCACAGATTAGTAGTGGAATTCATGGAGAAAGACTTGTACCATAAGACAGTAGAATATAATGGCTCCTGCTTTTTATCTGAGTCGTAACTGGTGCAGAAATAGATGAGCAGTTCAAACATACCCGTGCAAGAGAAGAAATTTAAGAATTCATTCCTCTGTGAGAAGGAAGTCACCTCAATCCCTAGAGTTTAGCAAGGAATGTGGCAGAAAACTTGAGAATGTGACTGCAGTAATTCCAAGTTTTCCAAAAGATTTCACTGCAAGAAATGTGGAAAGTTTTTATTTCTAACATGAGAGGATTTCTATTTTGAGAATAGAATATGCAGCAAATAAGTTCTCGTAAGGCCAACATCTTGGCTTCTTAATGCCAATGTCTTGCAATATTTCATGCAGTAACAGCTATTAACAAGCCAAACCAAAGACATTGTCAATCAGTATCTTGATAAGACATTTTTAAAACAGGATGTGGGTCGTCTTGCTTTAAAATATCTTTTCATTAAATGTCTTTAACTCTCTGTGTTTTGAAGAAGGTTCTATTCCAGAAGCTAAGTGAGTGAGAGGAAAGGGTAGGAAAAAATCATTTCACTTCCAAAATACACATTCATACAGTTTAAACTAAAGTGTTTTCAAATTCTTTTAAACACAGATTTAGATTTGTCTTCTATGAAGTATTATTCTGACTCTGCATTTCTGTCGCACTTGTGGTATCACACATCTTCCTGCCCTTCGAGGCAACTAGTCAAAGAGCACTAATCCACAGGTATCTGCACCATAGAGGGATTCACTTTTATCTCTCTCATCAGTTTAGACAGAAAGACAAATGGATGACTGTAAAATTGTACTTATATGTACAATTGTTAAAATGTACTTATATGTTTACCAACTCACGGTACACCAAGACATTTGTATAAATAAAACGGCAGTAATGAAATAACTTGTTGTCCCGGTTGAATATTCTAGAATTTTAGTAGTAAATTTCCTTAACTATGTTATATAACTGCATGATAACACAGGCTTACAAAGTAATAAGGAATATAATTTCAATCAACAAGAAATTATTCGATGAATTAAAATATGGTGACTCAAGTGTGGTAATCATAGAATCATTTAGGCTGGAAAAGACCCTTAAGATCATCAAGTTATGAACTGCTCTTCCTTGCAGTTTCTTGGAAATTGCACTAGGCAGCTTCAAATATTTATACAATGCACAGCACATACATATCACAATATAAGTGATCTCAGCAGTACAATCTATTCAGTTTCTTTTACGTGTTTGTTAGCAAAATGAATATATGATAATGTTTTGCAAAACCCCGACAGGTTTGTATTTAAAATATTAAGGAATTCTGAGACATACACTGGTAAAAGGGATAATAATGACTATAGAGATCCATTACTAGAAAAAAACATAAAACCTGCCACACACAAGACTTATTTATTGTATCTAGCTATTCAGTACCCAGTAGAAGTCAAAAGCCTGCTAGCTCTCTGTAGTTGGCACTTACTCTCTATCAACAGAAAAGCCTTAGAATAGCATTGTTTAAAGTCGATAGAGACAAAAGTACTCAGAACTCTGCATTGTTTTATAAGCCTTTGAGAAATATCCTGGTAAAATGAAATTAACTCAGCTTACTTGATTAATTAAACTGGTGAGTGAAAGATCATTTTCAATAGGATGTGGAACACCTATTATTTGTCCTGAATTTTCTTCCTCTTACAAGGGATACTGAAGATAACATTTGGAACACTTACAGAAAATAAGAGTCCTAATCAAAATACTTATTAAAACTCTGCTATGGGAAAGCCAGATGATTCTTAGGAAGAGATTATTTTATGATTCTGGGTCAAACCTGTACTTCCAAAATGAATGGAAGAACATAAACCAATAAAACAACTTCAATATGGCAGACTTTACATTATGATCAAGCTACTGAGGTTTTACACAGTAGATTCTATCAATCTTAAATCTGTTGGTTTTTGCACTTCCCCACTCTATCACTAAAATTGTGTTCTGGCTAAAAGAAAGTCTGTAGCCTATAAATAATGTCAATCAATTTGACTTGTCAATTTGACAGCTGAGGTTTTAAAATCCTCTTTGCAGGACAATGAAGGAATTAGTGAAAGGTCTCTAACATGTTCATACCTTCCTGTGCAAAAAAGAGGTGGGAAGCACCACCTCAGGTGCAAGTGAAGTGCAGAGCATCGCATCGCATCAAGCCCCCTTGGCTCTGTATTTGCAAGCTCACTTGGTGGATTGTTGCGCTGTCACCTACAGAGGTGCAGCCAGCCTTAACTATGCTCTTTATCAAGGCTAAGAAACAAAGACTGTGCTTAGATCTGCTTTTGAGACCAGCTATCAACTGGTAACAACTTTTTCATTCACTTCCAAGACAAGTATTTATCCTCTTAAAATATAAAATATATTACCAGTTTGTTTTGAAGTTACAACTGTCAAACTTTGTAATCCACCTTCCCAGATGGTCTGTTCTTCCCTCTGACTGTACACAGAAACACACTGATCTCTGAGTCCCACAGCAACAGGACAGAATGCTAAAACTTGAATTTGCTGACTTTTAGTATTTTAAGAATTTAAACATTGAAGCAGTTTAATTTACTAAGCATTAGAAAGCCAGAGAATTCTTTGAGCTTCACCCACTTTAGGTACTCAAAAAGCCATAGCTATTTTTTGTTCTTTTCTTGGCGTTGTTTTTCTCCAATGGCTAGAGTCCCTATTTGTCTTCTCAAAGCAATCTGTTTAGAAGAAAGTATTTTAATGTGCCTTCTTAGGACTTTTATGACCAAAAAAGTTTCCTCAGGCCCACTGAAAAAAAAAGGAACTAACAAAAGAACACCCCTTAAATGAATGATACAAGAAGTCAGATGAAGGAATCAGAATAAAGTCTCAAGAATCATCTACAATGCACACTTTCTTCCCAAACACCAACACAGTAGCCTACCAAATCCTACAAAAGAATATTATGAAGTCAAGGAAATTAAATTAGCCTTGTTGCCAATCTGAAATATAAAGAAAATAGAGTTACGAACCCCATTCTAAACATTGAATTGCCTTACCTGGCATTCCATGGATAAGGTCTCCACACAACACAAAGAACTTGGGTTTAGGGTTTAGTTTGTTAATGGCGTGCACTGCTTGCTCTGCTAATTTGATTTCTTCTCCCCATTCATCATCCCCATTGTTAGTGTCTCCAACTGCCCAAGCTTTCATCAGCCCAAACTGAGGATCTGCTCCTTGGATGAAGTAGAAGGGCCCCTTCCATTGGTACTCATCATCTAAGAAGAAAAAGAGAGAGAAAAAAAAAAGTTAAGCACTAGAGAAACTTATAAAGACATTGCTCTTCACCTAAGTAAGTTGAGGCCGCTTTAATGAAAGTAGTACAGAATTCTGTAGTCATTCATACAGGACAACTATAAAGGCAGAACTACGGAATCTTCCCCTAATGGGTAGCTGCAATAAATGAGAGTATATTAATCTAATTATACCACATGGTAATTACAGACTCATTAGGGGAGAAGTATGTGAAGAATTCAGCAAGTAGTGCTGGAAATTACAAGACTACAACATAGCACAAGTATATAACATTAGATTTCAGTCGGTTCTTTCAGGACTCCAGTTATTGCTTCTTTAATTAACAAGTTAAAACATACACAACACATTTCACATTTTATGGTTCCAGTATATTTGTCCTTAAATTATTAAAGAGTTAAATGCTTTTTGTTCTTATACTTTTAGAGAGGAGTTGAATGTAGCACATTCTGTGGAGTTAGTACTGAAGCCACTCAACAGGACCAAGGTCAGTAAACACAAAACCCAGCAACATCAGAATTAGCAACAATGAAAATCCTAATTTAGAACTGCCACAATAGCTCCCAAGACCTACGATAAAAAGGTGAGAACTCAGGAACAAATTTCCATTTGGTAGAGTCAGCGCAGATGGAGGGTACAACAGAATTTGTACTGCTACAATTTCCTTCTATACTTGTTCTCTGATACCATAATAGCAAGTACCACTAAAGAAGCACAGTGCATAAGATTACAAGAATATTAAGAAAAAAAAAAAATCTCAATAGTGGGCAAATAAAGCAACAGTTGGTTACAAATTAAGAACAAAAACGGATATTCTGTTTCCTAAACTTTTGTCTCAAGTTGGAATTAAAGTACAAACACGAGTACACTCTGGTTTCTCCAGCTGTCTAAATGCATTCATTTGCAACCTGGTTATTTCAGTTTTGACAGCTGTATTTGGCTCAATACATTTAGGGTT
Organism: Phalacrocorax aristotelis; assembly: GCF_949628215.1. Taxonomy (NCBI): domain Eukaryota; kingdom Metazoa; phylum Chordata; class Aves; order Suliformes; family Phalacrocoracidae; genus Phalacrocorax; species Phalacrocorax aristotelis. Next base: position 11,480,902 of record NC_134285.1, read on the forward strand.
ATTGTTTCTGTTTTTTTTAAAACAGCATTTAAACTGTTAAAAGCTCACTGACTACATCAATCTACAGTTGAATGTAAAAAAAAAAGATACAGCAAATTATTTCAAATTAAAATATAATCCATAAATACACTCCCATATTATGCCAGTCTGATCTGAAATATAGTTTGAGGCAAAACTAATCTTCCAGTAACAGTACATAAGCAAGTAGCATGTCCACCGCATGGATTCACTTTTGGTTTTCTTTCAAGTGATCTAGAACTGCAGCTTCTTACTTTGCAAGAAGGGAGGTATGTTTCTGTCAAGGAAGGTTAGAAAACAGAGGTCAGAATTCATCTTTTGCACCATGGATATGGATAAGCTGGGGTGGGGGAGAAGCAATGTGGGCAACTCCCAAAAGCTGCTTGTAATAGTCATCTGTTGCTATGGCATCAGATCATTTTGCCAAATGCAAGCTTCTGCATTTCAGTTAAAGTGACATTTAATTTCTAAACAAAATTATTTATAGTCTGTTAGCATTGTCTGTTAATTCATACCAGCATTGCCTTGTTCTAAATAATAATCACGTATTTTATAGATAGAAACTATTAGCCATTCATTATCTTTTAATTCTGAAATGAAATTAACTTTTCCAATTACATAACTTATTCAGAAAAGTGAAATGATCCATCTCTCCAGGAGTTTGCAGTAGAAGCTTTATGGAACCAACTGAATGACACAAAGTAATTTAGGTTTTTATCTCATGTCTTGCATGGCAAAATATGACTACCATAAAAACCAACTTACGTGCTGCATCAAAGGCATTGTTTGTGAACAGAAATCAACTTATAGTTTTTATAAGTGGAAAGCTATAGAGAAAAAAGTTAAGGAAGCTTGCATCAGAAATCCTTTATGACCTATACAAAATAAAACCGAAAAAAGGAAAAGCATGAAACAGGAACTTGTTTTGGTGGAGTGGCACAAACCTGAAACTTACTAAACAGGAAAAAAGCTCAGCTCTTTGAACTATGTGGCAGGATTTTTAACACCAGTCCCTTTCCCAGCAACTCTGTAGACAGTATTGGTAATCAACGCTGAGCAAAGTCTACTTGTTTTATATTGATTAATCTGAAGCCAGTAATTTTTACCATAGTAGCCTAAGTAAAATATAGAGACATTTATCTATTTATTTTTACAGGAAATACTTTAAAAAGACAGCTAATCTTTCTTTTAAAAGACTGTGTTTCAATTATGGACATACTGTGTTTCCCTTCCCAGAGCCGCAGGGATGGTGTCTAGTGGCCAAAGGCAGCTGGAGCACCAACAGCAGGCCAGGTATCTGTCAGGCAGGCTGGCTGGCACATGCAGGACTGGATCCGGTCCCAGGTAACAAGGAGCTCCATATATAATACTTGAACAGAGAGAAGTCTGGCAGACAATGCACCGTCAGGGAGCATGCAGAGCTGATGCAGAACAGGTTGCAAGGCCAGACCAGGGACTATTCTAATATATGCTTCATGGATATTTTTTTTTCCTGCCTTATATTCACGTCAGTACAGTAGCTCTCTAGGTTTTACGTACCTGAATGCTTCCAAGACTCTGCGCAGATGCTCTGGTTTGAGTGGGTGAGTGATGGTCATGTGAGGCAGAGAGACAGACACTGGTAAGATGAATTTGAAAAGAGAAGTTCAGTACACAGACAGAATCAAGAAGTGGCAGAAGAAAGGAGAAACAGAAGATGCAGGGGTGGAGGTGAAGAAAAGTGGGGAAAAAAGGAAAGAGATAGGAGGTGAAAAGAGAAGGGAACTAGAAAACGTTGCAGAGGTATATGCTATATTCTCCTACAGGAAAGAAAAAGACAAAATGAAGAAAGCGAAGCAGGGACAACAGAAAAGTTCCAGGAATTGGGGCTACATAAATAAGATTTACTTAAAATGTTTGTTTAATTAACTGGTCTTAGTTAAATAACTCAGTCAACAGCTGGAGAAGAGGAGGCTGAGGGAAGACCCTATCACTCTCTACAACTACCTGAAAGGAGGTTGTAGCAAGGCGGGGGTCGATCTCTTCTCCCTAGTAACAAGCGATAGGACAAGGGGAAATGGCCTCAAGCTGTGCCAGGCGACGTTTAGGTTGGGTATCAGGAAAAGCTTCTTCACTGAAAGGGTTGTCAGGCATTGGAACAGGCTGTCCAGGGAGGTGGTTGAGTCTCCATCCCTGGAGGTATTTAAAAGAAGGGTAGACGTGGTGCTTGAGGATATGGTTTAGTGGTGGACTTGGCAGTGACAGGTTAGCTGTTGGACTCGATGATCTTAAGGGTCTTTTCCAACCTTAACAATTCTATGATTCTATTTTTGTGGTATTTGATAATTTATCACATAGTTACAAAAAATAACAGTAAGGTTGAATAAATATTTTCTACTTTTGTCTTTTTATTTGATCACTCCAACTAGAAACTCTTTAAAAACAAATAAACCTAGTACTTAAACCAAATTCTGTTAGGTTATTACTTACCAAGTGGTACTTGCTGATTTAGTTCCCCACTAAACAAAAGTATGTATGGGAATAAAATAACATAGGGACACTCATTTTAAACTTGTATCTTAAGTTTTTATTTATCACATGTTATTCTGTTTATATTACTATAAAATACTATAAATAAAAGCAGAATATCATGGAGAGTTGTACTGGTACAACACCAGTAGTGCAAACCTGCACCTGTACCAACTCTTAAGCCTGTTCTGAATTCAGCTCATCCAGGAAATAACTCTTAATTGTCCACACTTGTCTGTCTGCAGAGGAGTTCATGCAAGTTTTTCCTTATCTGTGGAAGGAATAACATCAGTCCAGCTAAGGCTTAAAGTGTTGCAACTAGTGCAGTATGGCTGATTTTGCTTAAAACTCCACAAGCCCACCTGCATGACTGCTCTTTCAACAGACCAATATGGTAAGAGGGTAGCAATGAGAAACAGAATGCAAAAGCATCTTCCACTACCACAGACAGATCCAGAAGTCTTGCCTAACAATTAAATGACTTATCAATGGACTGTGTTCAGATAATTATTAACAAAACTTCTATACTATACTTCTCTCCTTCACCAGCTGCTTGTTAGCAGCTCAAGCAGAACAGGTACTGTAGGCCACGCAAACGAACCTCATCTGCTTAAGCAGTAAGTCAGGCACCACACGAAATTGTTTGAACCATTTTTTTGGACTTTGCACTGAATCACAAGAAGGGTGCTCAGAAAAGTAATTCTGTTGCTATGCTAGGGGAATGCCAAAGTCTGGCAGAGGGTTAGTAACAAACAGCATTGGGCACAAGTGGGAGGGGGAACAGCTGTTTTTGCAGCGATCATCTCCTGATGATCCAGGTCCTAGATGTTTCACCATAAGGTTTCAATCAAATAGCATGTACAGTTGCTTTCTTCCCTTCAAATGTAGCAAGCAACGACTTTCATGGGAATGCCATCGAAGGCATCCTTCTCGCTAGGAGTTTCAATTTTCAAGCCTTTAGATGAGCTATGTGGTTGTATTAGACAAATGCATGCTAGGTAAAGCAATAGAAGATTAGGATTAAATTAATAAACAAATTTTTCTGCCTTCTGCCTTGCTTTGCAAAATTGTGCAGAGCTGAGAACACCTGCAAATTGGCTCTTCATCCCTATGAGCAGAGAGGCTGTTTGCAACTTTCTGAATTTACTACAGCAATAAGAAAATGCAAATTCCAGATGAAAGTCAGTGGATTTCTCAGATAACTGATATATATACAGTTTCCATTTCTGAAGGACAAATAATGTCTGTGGCCTGCTCTTACACAGAGCCATGCAGAATTCCTATTCCAAGTCCATTTTGTTCCCAGGCCTCCTTAAGAGCTACACAGCTGATCACCATGGAAGAAGTCCAACTTCAGAACACATAATGCCTCAGTTTCAATAGCTTCCCCCTCTTTTTCTGCACCCATGCATGCCAAAGTACGGAGAGAGGATCAATGCAATGTATTTTTAATAGCATAAGCTGAAAAATGGTGCCAGCTTCTAATTTTATCTAAGGATTAATTCTGTGAAGGGCCAAAGTAGTCAGCAGCAATTCACACGAGAAAACCTCAGCCATGTATTGTCATCACAAGCAAAAAGACACTTCAAGGACCTAGGTGAGATTTAATCTGAACCTCACCATTTCTAGAGGACAATAGCTAATATCTTGCTGTGCCTCTATTTCTTCCCCCTTTGCTTTTCCTAATTTCTCCTCCCTTTTCTTCCCCCCTCTCCAAGAATCACAAATGCACATATATAGAGATTGCTCACACAAGCCACTGCAAGCTGGCCTCTGACAGCCACATAGTACTGGTGGAATTTCCAGTATTTCCCTCATGAGATTACTTTTAAAAGTACATTGGTTTTCTTCTTCCTCTGTACTCTACAGCATTTCATGGAAACAAATTAGTTATGAAAAGTTACTCCTGCCCAGTGTCTCTACAGTCACTGTTGTATCAGAGAAGAATGGACATGGACACACACATAGTGCTTGCTCAGTATACCATGGGCAGTAATAAATACAAAAAGTGCCCTCATTCTCATGTTGGGTTTGGCAGGGGAATTAATTTCACTTCTCTGAAAGATCACAAAATAGCAGAAATAGGTATGTGGTTCCCTGTCCTGAGCCGTCTCTGCCTACAAAGCATGCCCATGACTCTTTTTCTAGGTAAAATTGGACAAGAAGCACAACCTTGGTTTTCTAGAAAAGCTATAGGCAGGAACAAAAATGGAACTTTTTAAGGGAAGGCAGTATTTATACATCATAAACAATACAAAAGGCAACAATTTTTTCCTTATAATTGTTTTGCATTTTACCTTGAAAGGAATTTGTTTTCATTCCTCTCAGTCCTGGAATAGCTTGAAAAACAATGAAGGACTTGCACTAAATTCTTAATAATTCCTTGTTTAATATTAAAACATTATCAATTATTATGGCTTCAAAAACACCATCATCATTGTCTGTATGTCCAAATACAAAAGATTTCAATCTAATGAAATATGCATTCCTTTCAGCTATAATTTCCATGTGTACCTGAGAGGCTACCAAAGATAAGACTATCGGGGGTTCTACTGAATGATCAAGGCAACCTATTATGGAAGGTGCAATTTTATGCATCAGGGAAAAAAACCCTTCAAAACAGGTATCAAAAGAAATTTTTCATGGAGAAAAATAAAACCCCTTAAAAGAATACTTATTGTAGAAATCATGTACATCAAGCCTAAAGTACAGAGATAATGTCAATAGAAGAAACACTGACAGAATACAGTTTCTCAAATAAATTAAGCAGTGCTACTATTTTTAACAGATACACTTTTAAACTTCTTAGATAACTATCAAGGTAAGAAGTGCCCCCTCAGATACAGTTTATTTGTACTGAGGGCTACAGAATGCTAAAACTCTACAGTCATGCCTTTATGCCCACCCCCAAATTATACATGTAAACTCATTACAGAAACTTTACAGCCCAAGACTGTAGGTGTGAAGGGGGGTGGCTTGCATAATGACAAGGTGAAGTCACAGAAAGTTGCTCAAAACCCACATAAAAATTTGCCTAATTCATATGAGAGTTGGAGACAGTATTGGGAATGGAATATGCTAGCTGGGAAGCAGTTCTGATCAGTGCTCAAAAATATTACTGTTGAAGAGCTCTAGAACAGTGATCATAATGTGCCAAGATCCAACACTTACGTGACAGCAAGGAAAAAAAAAAAGAAAAATCAACCAACTGTGGTTGTATTTAATTTCAAAGGAAGGTGAATTATATGTAATTATGATGCTTTTAAAAAGTGCAAAAATCCTTGAAGGCAGCATGCAAACTCTTCAAAGACACTCTCCCAGAGGCTCAGACCATATGCACAGCATTTACTAAGAACTTCTGAAAGACCATAAAGAATCCACACTGACTAAACAACATAAACAGCAGCTGTAAGGATGCTAGTAAGACCAGAACAGCATCTTTCAAAAAGCTAAAGCATCCAAATAAAGAAAATAGGAAAGATTATATACACTGGAAGGTTAGATACAAAAGTCCAAGAAGTCAAGCTAAAAAAAGTGAAGAACAATTGGAAATAGCATAAGTCTGAAAACTAATAAAGCCCTTTTCAGAGGCATTAGGAGCAGGTATCCTCCCAGGCACTCACTCAGGCTAACAGACGTTCCAGGCATGCAAGATGCACCCAAAGATAAAGGCAGAGCAGGAAAAAAACAACGCAAATTTTTGTATACACGTTTATTGTGGAGGAACTTCTGAAGATCTAATGCCAGAATTCTTCCTTACAACCAGTGCATGAGATCTGTCTCAAATCAAAATACCAGTAGACGATTCAACAGACAGACATGAACAATAACAAACCACTCAGATTAGGTGGCATCCACAGAAGAACTCAAAAGGAAAACACACCTAAACCCTGGGGCATTACCTCTTGCTTAAAACTGCCTCTGTACCAGAGAGGCAGGAAGATGGCCAGTATCACACCTACAAGGAAAATTGTTTGCTGAGCAGCCTGATAACTACTGACTACAAAACTGCCATCTGTACAGCCAAGTTAATGGAAACTGTAACAAAGACAGTAACTACTACACTTACTGATTCTTCAGAAAGAGGAATTAACAGCTTTTATATGGACAAGGGAAATCCACTTGATACTGTCTACGTGAATCTACAAGAGGTACCTGACAGTTACTCACCAAAGACTCTTAAGGAAGCCAAGCTGTCCTGAAATATGAAAGTCCTCACATGCATAAAAAACTGGTAAGAAAAAAAGAAATGGATGAGACAATCAGATCCCACCTGAATCTGTACTGGCACCTATGCTGTTCAACAAATTCAAAACAATCTGTAACAGCAACTGAACGGCGAGGAAGTGAAATTTGCTAAAACTAAGCCATTTGACAGTATGAGAATAAGACCTGGTTGTAAAGAACTGGGGAGAGACTTCATTATGCAGTGACCGTTCAAGAAAGCAGATGAACATCAACGCAGAAAAGTACAGGATAGTACACATGGGAAAAGCACCATCAACCTTATATACACAACAATAGGTCTAGCAAGTGCTACAAAGTCACCTCAACATTCAGGAACGGAAGAAAAAAAAAAAAAAAAAAAAGAGGAGACCAGAAACGAATAGAGAACAGAATAAAAAAAAAAAAAAGAGAAGCAACTGAATAAAGCATTTGCAAAAAGACTGGTGAGGGAAGCAGGACAGAGGCACTTAAAATCACATGTGGAACTGAGAATGTGAGTATGCAATGCTGGTTATCTTCCCCTTCTAGATGAAGGTTTTGGAAACACAAGCTAAAACTAGAAAAAGACAAGTTAAAAGCAGAGACATTTCTCAAACAGTTAAGCTGACAGTACTATCACTGTTTAGTTACTTGAAAAAAGTGCTCTACCTACTTGCACAGAAATTCTTTGCACAGCATGCTCCTGGCATGCTTGGGACAAAAAAAAAACCAAACCCAAAACAAAACAAAAAACCCCACAGCTTTTTGGGAGAAGTGGTGAAGACAGAATTTACCCAAACATATGGTCCTGTTTCTTCACTAAAATACTAGTAAAAGTAGTAGACATCTGAAGCATAATTTCGCATGGGTAAAAAGAGACTATATTAAAAGAGTAAAGCCAAAGCATACAGAGGTCTCTTGCCAATAAAGTAGGGTATTTATGCACTATTTGCTACTACGCTCCACTGATTACATGGATAATTTAGATCCCTAACCTTGCTCTTCTGATCCACACGTCACATATCAAGAATACATTAGAGCAGGTTACAGGTATAACCTCAACATTATGTGAAAGCAGACTGAACAAGTTACCACTAGGGGATAGGGTGTGGAAGAGTGATTTTGCAGAGCAGTAGTAAGGAAAAAAGGAAATGAAGCTCACAGTGGTGACTCTCAAATTTTAAAAGGAAACAGTGGGCCAAGCCATAGCAGTGTTAGTAAATGTTTTATGTAGCTACCTGTTTAACAGAAGGAGTGAAACCTAAAGACTGAGGTAAACAACAAAACACAGATAACTGATTTTCATCTTGAACTGCAAGAAACTTTACCTCAGTTTTATCAGCCCTTGATTCTGTTTTTTTCAAATCATTTAGTTATTAAAAGGTTCTGTTGAACTTTAGTCTCTTAAGAAAGAGCTAAGTAAATTATTGACAAAGAAACATGGTAGTTGGACTATGATAGCCTAAAGAGTCCTGAACAAGACTAAAAACAACCAGTCAGTAAGAAAATAAAGAAATAGTAATTAATATTTAAAGAATACCAAACAAAGACACTTCAGGAGAAAGAAACACACCTAGAAAACAGACACCCAAATCACATTTTGGTAGTGGGGGTCTACAGGAGTGGCTTCTGTGAGAAGTTGCTAGAAGCTTCCCCTCTGTCTGACAGAGCCAGTGCCAGCTGGCTCCAAGATGGAACTGCCACTGGCCAAGGCTGAACCCACCAGCCTCTAGGATAACATGTTTAAGAAAGAGGAAAAAAAATACCCTGCACAACTGCAGCTGGAGAGAGGAGTGAGAATATGTGAGAGAAACAACCCTGCAGACACCAAGGTCAGTGTAGAAGGAAGGGGAGGAGGTGTTCCAGGTGCCAGAGCGGAGATTCCCCTGCAGCCCACGGTGAAGACCATGGTGAGGCAGGCTGCTCCCCTGCAGCCCATGGAGGTTGATGGTGGAGTAGATATCCACCTGCAGCCCCTGGAGGACCCCACGCTGGAGCAGATGGATGCCTGAAGGAGGCTGTGACCCTGTGAGAAGCCCACTCTGGAGCAGGCTCCAGGCAGGGCCTGTGGCCCCATGGAGAGAGAAGCCCACGCTGGAGCAGGTTTGCTGGCAGGACTCGTGACGCCGTGGGGGACCCGCGTTGGAGCAGTCTTGTACCTGAGGGACTGCACCCTGGGAAGGGACCTGCGCTGCAGCAGTTCTTGAAGAACTGTAGCCCATGGGAAGGACTCACATTGGAAAAGTCCATGCAAGATGGTCTCCCATGAGAGGGACCGCACACTGGAGTGGGGGAAGAGTGTGAGGAGTCCTCCCCGAGGAGGAAGGAGCAGCAGAGACAACACGTGATGAACTGACCCCAACTGCCATTCCCTGTGCCTGTGTTGCTTGGAGGGAGGAAGCAGAGAAACTGGGAGTGAAGTTGAGCCTGGGAAGAAGGGAGCAGTGGGGGGAAAGTGTTTTAAGATTTGGTTTTATTTTTCATTACCCTACTCTGATTTGATTGTCAATAAATTAAACTAATTTATCCAAGTTGAGTCTGTTTCACCTGTGATGGTAATTGGAGAATGATCTCCCCCTGCCATCATCTCAACCCACACGCCTTTTGTTATATTTTGTCTCCCCTGCCTGAGGGGAGCTGAGGAGGGGAGTGATAGAGTGGCTTTGGTGGGCACCTAGTGTCCAGCCAAGGTCAGCCCACTATAACAGTTGATAAAACTAGATGGCTTGTCTGCTATCTGTGCCCTCAACAAATGCTAGGCATTCTGTTCCAAACCAACCACACCACCTGCAATTAATAGATTGCCAGAATGACTGTATACATATACTTCACATGCTCAGAGTTGGTGAGTTTTCTTTATTTGGCAACAAGCAAGCCAAATATTTCCAGTGAACCTCAAATACCACAAAATTGTTGGGATTGAATAACCTTGCCCACCTCACCAAACCAACACAATTTTAATTTATAAACAAATGCAAGGAAATAAAATACCCTCCATGTGTAGCAATAGGAAAAGAAGTAGTTAGGCACCTGAAAAACCCAGGCACACTGCAGGATATCCATCCTTGGGAGAATTTTACAAACAGGTGAGATACACATCTGTTGGTCCAGCCACAGGTGGTTGTCATCTTCGGCTTGGCAGCAGCCTTGTTACCTTATTCACCTGGGAGGAGGTAAGTCTAGAAGTACGTCTCCAGCAGAGCTGACTTACACTTAGGCACTACCAGCCGAGGGAGTTAACAGTGCTGTTTCTGCACAATGTGGAAGCACAAGGGGAGGAACTACCTGCTGACCTCCACCCTGAGAGAGGATGAAGCACCTTGAAGAAACTGCAATCTTACCTAATTGCATCCATTATGGTACACCTGCCTTTCATTTAAGTAACATAAACGATGAACTACCTGTAACCTGTTAAGTAACCCCTATAGGTACAAACACACGATAGCACAGTGCCGCGACCAACAGATTCACAAGCTACAGAGATCAGGTTTAGCAGCGCTGACAAGCATTTTAAAACGAATCCGGTGTCGGACACTGCTGGCATCTCCTCCGCGGGAGCCGGCGCCACCCGCGCTGCGGACGGGCGGCAGGCAGAACCGAGGGAGCAAATGCTTCCACGCGCCTCTGCTCTCCGGCTAACGCGGTAACAAACTTCGGAAGCTTCAGGCGCGCCCCGGTACAACCGGGGGGGCAGCGGGATGCCACAGCTCCGCCTTCAGCCAAGCCCCCGCCGCGTGCCGCCTGCTCCCCAGGCAGGGGGCTCCCCGTGACGGGCTTCCCGGCGCCGGCAGGCGGTCCGGGGCCCCGGTCCAGCCCCTCCGGCCGCCTCCCGCTGCCGCCGGGGAAAGCCCCGGGCCTCCCAGCCACACGCCCCTCCCGCACCCCCCCACCTGGCTGCGCAGCGGCCAAGAGAGCCCGCCAGCACCTGCAGCCCTATGCCGAGGTTCCGTCGGGCGCTCCCGCCGCGGCGCGGGCCCCGCGGCTCGTACCTTGGCGGAAGGCGGTCAGAGTCCTGCCCCGGGCTCTCAGAAACGTGTCCCCCTCCGCCGCCATAGCGACCGCCGCCTGGCCCCGGGCCGGTGAGGGGGCGGCACCGCCGCGGAGGCGGTGCCTCGGCGCGGGCGGGAGAAGCCCCGGCGGAGGCCCCGCGGCAACGGGCCGCGCTGGCGGCACGGGGGCAGGTCGGCCTGAGCAAGGCGGATGGCGGGGAGCTCGGTCGGGAGGCTACGGAGGGAGCTGCTCCCCTCAGAGAGAGGCGGGGGCATGGCCCCGGGGCGGTGCGGGGTGGCTCCCGGCGCCGCCATGTTCGGGAGGCGGCCGGGGCCGGTGGGTGCGGCGTGGCGACATGGCGGCCTGTTACGCCTTGTGGAGTGCGCGGGTGAGAGGGCAGCCTCGGGGAGGGGGATCTGGCCCGAGCTGCGCTGGCTTTTAGTGAACAGTAATAAGAAAAGTAATAGATTTCCTTAATTTTCAACTTTTTCCTAGCCTGCGAGCTGAAGTAAACCAGTGTAATCTAAAAGCATTGGCCGGCTTTCTCTGTACCTTGAAGGGATGTTTTCCAGGTCAGATTTCCTCTTAGCGTTAATTGCACTCACAAAGCTGGGTATCACTGCCAACTAATCTTTGGCGGTAAAAAAAGTCACGTGAAAAAAGGGGAGGCACAGCGTGCCTCTGCCCCACCGCATGGTCGCATTGACCCCAGCCCAGACACCTCCCGCCTAGCTTGGGCCATAGCTGCGGGGAGCATGGTGGGCAGCTACCACCGCCCATGTGGCTCCTGTTTCTCTCAGCACCAGGCTACGCAGTCAGGTAATAACTGAAATACATGGGCAACCCTCACAAGGCAGGTTTTCTTAATTTTTTCTGGAGTGGAGTCCCTTTTTGACCTAGCAGGTCAGATTCCAGGGTATCCAGGAGGAATACAGTTGTGATTTTCCAGTTGAGCAGCCGGGACCCAGATACTCTGTGGTGCTGAGTGCCTCTTTATTGATCTTGTGAAATCTGTAGCAAAACTCTACATAAGCTTCCTGTTACCAACTAAAATGCATTCTAGTAGCTGGATTATTTTTCCATCTGTAAAATGGGGGTATTATCCACAAATGAAAACAGTTTCATTCCTGCTTGTGAACTGCTTGATGATTGTTAGATGAAAAGTGCTAGAGGAAGTCTTTATTAATTTGTTTTTGTCAATTTGCCTCTTTATGAGGCAGCGTTTGGTACATTAAGCAAGTAAATACTAAGGTACATTTTTGCCTCTCAGATGCAGCCCATCTAAATATCCTAACACCATCACAGGATCAGGTGATAATAGTCTAACGCTTGAACTGCTCATGCCAATATAAGAGCAATTGGCTGAATGATCCGAAGAGATTTTTGACCTTCTCTGTTTCTTTTCCATTTTCTTCACACCTGCTTAATAGGGCTGAGCAGTTACATACCAGAATACATGACTGCTGCATGACTTCAGCTAAACTCAGAATGAATTTTGCAAGTGAAATATCAAGATCAGGCCAAAAAGTGTAGAGAGAACATTACTGCTTTGGTAGAACAGCATACTGTAGTTTTGTAGTACAAGGATGTGAGCTTGCAATCAGCACACCTAATTACCTTTGTCTTAACTTGGGTGTGTTGCTAAAGGCAACCATTTATCGTAAGTCAAGGTATGCATGTCTGAAAGACTGAATCAGACCTGGCAGAGATGTGGATTCTAAGATCTAGATTTATCTAAAACTCTAGTTTCACAGCTCTTTTTTTCTACACGTGTAGGGGACGACTTCTACAAAATTCTGTTGTCAGTACTGTATTTGATCTCTTTGCAGGATGGGTCATGGATGACCCTCAGGATGCTCAGCACTTTCTAGGTGATGAGTATGGTGAGTAGGTAGCATGCCAGTGTTGCCTCCTCTTCAAGTGGAGTCCTGTGATATTACATCAGCTTGAGTATTGTCTACTGTAATGAGGATGACACAAGAAATTTCCATTTTGTAATTTAAACACATTTTCTTGTGATTTTGCAGCCTGAGTGCAGAAGTATTTTCATCTGCAGAAATAAAGGAACATTTGCATATAAACATGAGAACTGAGGATGGGGAGTGTGTGTGCAGGACGGGGATTTCTGCTCTCTCCTGCTTCCTTTACTCTGCCAAATTTGAACTAGGCATTTTTGAAGCCAAAATCATGGACCAAATGCTATACAGTTAAACTCATTTTATTATGACTAAATTGTTTAAAGTTACTACTGGTCTATGTTAGTTTAATTATAGATTTTCATGGATTTATTCCAGATGAGGGCTAGTTAAAGCAGCAGAATTTTGTCATAGGACTTGATTTGTTATGCAAAGTGTCATGAATATAATGACACTGAATAAATCATTTACAGTACCACGTGTCTGGTCGTATTTATAGAGTATAAATTGAGAATAATTTTACTAATTTAAAAAAGTTAGTGTGAGCATACAGGGGAGAATATACCATCCTGTAAGAACATGCAGTATATTGAAAACAAGATAGATAAAAAGTGAGAAATTGAAGCATGAAAAGGAAATGCTTATGTAAGGTTTAGTTTAGTAATGGCTGTGATTAGAATAGGGCAGATCTGAAGAGTCCAGATCTTCTAAGACTTATTCTAGTAAGCAATAGATCATGCTGCCAATCATTATAGTTCTTAACAACTTGGAAGTTCTGAAAAATCCAGTAGCAGACACTATATTTCTTACTGCAATTTAAACTATGATTGTATGTACTTGGAGAGACCTAGATAAAGTACTAATAAAACAAGTAAGTAATTCTAAATTTTACTATCTCTGATGAGCAATTCATAAAAAGAGCAAAATAGTCAAAGAAACACTTGAAGGAGGGAAGCCTTTCTCTATTCGCAGCAAATGACAAGAAGACAACAAATTGCAAAAATGAAAGAATACATAAGGTGAAAAGGACAGAACAGGGTTGGTCTAGACACTGGAATTAAAGTACAGCCAGATATGCTGATTTGAAACTAAACCATTTTAATCTTAGAATAGAATGACTATCTGCCATCTGGAATTCAGGGAATCCAATGAAGGTTGGAGATGTAAAAAACACACACAGGATTATCAACATCTGTTTTCAGTGCATGCTGATATATGTGAGTCCTTGAGGGATAAGTTAGAGAAAATAATGGGAATTAATGAAACCTGATGATATAAAAAGGATCATATCATTGTACTTGTTTAGAGATAGTATGGACTTACACAAGCTGAGAATAAATAATGCATACAATGTATCAAGTCTGTTTTCTATTAATCTCTTCTTCCAGCTCCCATATATTCTGTAACAGGACAGCAATCCTAGCAGATGTAACATTTTAGAAGGTTTGGCATATGATACCGCTCTTATTCTTCTCCCCAGAACAGCTGATGGATAAAAATTAGTAAGTTTTGAAGACCTGCAGTATCCTACTTACATACGAGCCCACTCTCATCTCCCGTTTCATTGCTAAGAGTAAAAGACAAAAAAAAAAAAAAAAAAAAAAAAAAAGGCAGTATAAATAAATTGAGCAATCTGAGCCTAAAATGTTGCGGAATATGATAACACTTAAGTTCCACTCCCTTGATATTCTATATGGACACAAATTAATTACTACACCAAGGAGTGCTTATCAAAGTTTAAAAAAGGTCCTGTTAATATTTAGCCTTGGTACCAAATGGCTTTCCATTTTCAAAGGGCCCACAAAATGATACAAAAATATTAAAAATGTTTTGCACAAACTAATTTAAAAAGATTGGTTGACCAGGACCAATATTTTGTTGCTAGGAAGAGAAAAATGATGACATTGATTATTTCCACAGTTAAGAATCCACAATGTAATTGATTTTTATCTGACTCATTTAGTGTGGGCAGGCTCCATTTGTTCAAGAAACCTGTAATGTATTCCTTGAATCACTGTAACTATGACAGATATAAAAGTTGATGTAACGAGTTAAACACACTATTTAACTCAATTTGTTTTGCACACTGAATTCCCATTTCTGACAGATACAGGTTCTATCTAGATCTACTGGTCGTTTTTGTAAGATGTCTCATTAATTTTGTGTGCTGCCAAATATTCAAGATTTCTACTTTATTCAGGGTGCCTCTGATTTTGGTTTTCCGTATCCTGAGATTTCATTTTCAGGTATGCTGAGTACTTGTGCCTTTCATTGAGTAATTGAGACCCAGGCTGCCAGCAAATTCAAAAGTCATGACCAGTTGTGACTCCAGTAAATGAGAGCTATGCTAGAAGCAATTCTTTGATATGGTGCATATTTTTGACACATTAGGTGTCTGCTCGTGAAGTGCCATGGATGTTTGGGTGATGAATTTGTACCGAAACTGCTAGACACAGAAAAAATGCATAGGAGTCCAGCAGGGCAGAGCTAGGTGAAAAAAATCAAGGCTTTAATTGAAGTACCCACTTCCAAAATTATGCAGAAAATTTGTGATTGACTGCCACCTTATCCTGAACTATCTAAGAACTTTCTGACTTAAATGTTCTCTGTACATGCTGAGTCTGTGTAGGTGCATATCCAGAATCATTCCAGCCGGAACTGAACAGCATTTACATATTACCTAAAGTTTATGATTCCTGCTGCTTGTTAAGAGCTGTCCAGTCACAAATGGAAGGAAATCGGGCATATAAATATGTTTGAAGAAACTATTCTGTCTGTGTGTGTGTGTATACACAGACACACACATATATACGTGTGTGTTTTTACAGTACTACAGGCTTCAGGTATATACTATTGGACTTGGTCTAAGAAGAAAATCTACATTTAAGAGCTTTTAATTCACACATCTATATCTAAAATTTGGACTTGTTGGACTTCTCTTATTTTTAAACAGATTTTCCATTAATGTACAAGCAAAAGCATCAATCTGGCAGAAGAAGCAGTACTTAGTTTATGCATCTGTATGCATGACTGTCAGATTCCTTTCTCCTCCTTTGCTGATAAATGACATTTTATTAGGAAAAAAAAATCAAACTCCAGATGATCATTAACCACAGTTGCTATTTCTGCAAAAAAAAAAAAAAAAAATCCAAGCAGCAGCAATCCTTCAAGTATTCAATAAACAGTCAGAGCACTTAGATGTTTTTTCAACTCGGCATACAACAAGGACTTAACTCAAAATGCATTGCAAATGCACTGGGCAAATTGCTTTGTTTCCTTGCTTAAAGCAGAAAATTATTTTTCAGCCTGGAAGAACTCATTTTTACATTACAGGCAATATGCAAATCATCTGGGTTTTTTGAAAAAATGATACTTCCTTTTTCTTCCTTTCTTGTATAAAGAGAATTCATTCTCTTTCATGAAAGGGTAAATTTTTTTTTTGGTCACCTAAATTTTAGCAGCCAGCCTCTTTGCAGCTCACTTGTTTAACCAAATATATTTTTGAGAAGCACATGTACATCACTATTCTGACAGGATATAACTAACTGAACATAAAGAAACAATGTCATCAGCTTACTCTGAGAGAAAAAATAGTGATTACAAAAAAAACTGTGAAAGAGGAACCAGTGTCATACCACATTGCAAAGTTGTATCTTCTGCTGCAGAGTGAGGTTTGACGCCACAGAACTATCCTGTGTGTTAAGTGGAAACTGTAGTTATACCTCTATCAGGCAAGTAAAAATTCTCATTGACTGGCCTTCAAGGGTCCCAGCCTACCACGACTCTCCGCTCGAAATACATCCTTACCAATAGATTGCATCAGCAGCTGAGAGAACCTTTGCTGCCTTAGAGAATGATTTATGTCCTCTAAAGCCTTCATAGAACTCTTCTACGCATTAGTATTCACTCATGTTGTGTGCCAGGTCTTGCATGTGAAATAGATCTTAAAATTGACTTTGCCATCTGTGATGTCACTAATATAGCAGTCACTGAACTTCCTGAAACAGGATGTCTATGAAGGATGCATCTATTTTGCCACAGAGTTCTACAAAACAAAATGTTTTTCAGTAATTAAAGCTGGAGATGAACACAGGAGGTACTCTGGGAAAGCCACATATTAATTTAAGCATAAATGACCCATTTAAGTTTTTTCATTCAAGTAATGATTGAAGAAAATTAGTTCAGAGACTGATTAAGGATGCTGAATAGGTAATTATTGCTATTGCAAACCTCTTAGTTTAATTTGTAGAAAATATGATTTGAAAATTAAATAGTACTTGATTTTTAAGGTGTCATTGTGGACTCCTTTCAGCTGCGTCTATCATTTTTGCTTCTCATAATTTCAAGGACCTTTCCTTTTCCATTAATGATAGTAATAGATAACCAGAAGGATCCATTTTTCAACAGTATTGTCTCAGCAATAAATTATATTTTCTACTTCTCTCTGGTTCCTGGTCTAAAGATCTGTAGGTGTTTTACAGGCCTTGGGTAAAAAGAGATAAAGATCAAATCTGGACACAGGTAGAGGCACATAGAGGCTGATTTATGAGTGAAGACATAGCATGCGCCACAAAGCTTCTACTTTCAAAATTAATAATAAATGAGGACGAGACTGCATGCCCTACAAGGCAAAAGTAACCCACCTGTTTTGTACTAGCCCTTCATTTCAACTACTCTCCTCTTTCACTGTGTTTGTGATCATTTTTCTTCAGATTTCTTCCAGTTGTACTTATTCATAACAACTAAGTCAACGACAGCAGTGTGTATATTCCCATAGTGGTGGTTTTTAATTTTTTAACCCTCCAATATTTTTCAAATCTCTGTTACAAATGTAACAGAGTCCAATGTCCAAATATAAAAAAGCAGACTTTAATTGACAATAGAAAAGTGGCTTGCCCACTCTTTGAATTTCTTCCATTATAAAAACAATGGAGAACTAAAATTTTATTTGTGGAAATATTGCTTGGTTGTATTGATACATTCCTACATTTGCTGAAGGATGATCGCAATAAAGATACGTCCCCTGTACAATGGGAAGAATAAGGGAATTAACTAAAGTGCCTCTTCTCCAGATGACTTGGAACCATTAACGATAATTCTGATGTTTGCCAGTTGGTTGCAGGCATATGCAGTAGAGAATGAGAAAAGTGCTACATTCAATGCTTAGCAAATTTACTCTGTGGCAAATTTACCCAGTGACCTTGCAAAATGAACTGCTCCATCTATTTTTGCTTCAGACACTCTAGCTTTAAAATCAGGGAAAACTAAGACCCTACTACTGTGAAGCCTAGTCAGGCTTGTTCAACAAGCACGGTGAAGTCTTTGAATGCTGTTATTCAAGAGTGATTCTGAGAGTGGGAGAATTACATAATGCCAGTCCAAATAAGTAGAGAAACTGAAGACCATTTGTCTATAGGGGTGCACTCAACAAGCAGCGACGTAACAAACCGTGTTTAACCATGGCATATTGGTGACACCCATTTGACAACAAGACAGTCTGACTACAAACCTATGGGCTTGAATTTATGCAATGGTCTTGCTTTATAGACTGAGCTACTGGAATGAATGATAAAAGGAACATCCTAAAAATAGTGAAGCACGACTAACATTTTTGTTGAACACAGTGGAATGGGTTCATCAACCACAACAATTTTTGGAATAATTAACTGTGCTGAATTTTTCATTAAAAAAGCGCAACATTCATATGGTGTAATTATTACAGTGTGAAACACTTTTGAATTAGAACAAGATAACTTTGTTGTTGGGTAGGTAAATTCATAGTGTTGGGAAATGTTCTCCTCCCCAGGTTCTAGGAATGATATGCCTACCATTCTATTGCAGCACAGTACAAGCTACTATTAATAATATATCTATAGCTGAACATAAGGTATGGAGGGAGTATTTAAAATGTTTAATTATTCAAATGAAGGAATTAATTGACTGTGCCTTTTTGCAGTTCCACAATATTTCTAAACATTAGAAGAGCTCAGCATGCTAGGAAGAATATAATAAGTGCCAGGAGGAAATAAAAACTAAAATAAGTGGAAACTGAAAACTTTCCTAATAACTGTACATACTGTATATACATACATATACACACTGTATATGCTGTCATTTGGAGTTACATGCATAAATTAAAACCATGATACATTCCTATGAATTTGGGGTTTTGAATAGAAAGAAATCAGATAAGAAAAATATGAGCTTATCATTCCTAGTACAGTGTAGGCTGGTGGTGTTTGCATGTTAACAACCTAGCCAAGGCTCTTGCAGAGATGGCAAGATCGCCAGTTGGTGTTGGCATTTACCAACTAACTTTAATATCAAGAAAATACAAAATTCCTGTCTTTTAATTAAATCTGTAGCACACACAAATTCACAGTAAGATGGGTGGTTATGCACATGTCTATTCCTTAGAAATCTTTTTTATGTTAGTATCTTGGCATGAATGGAAGAAATCTTTTCAGGGAAAAGGTACATCACATTCAACTACTTATAAATGCAGTACGAGGCTTTGATCATGTTGGACACCTTCAAGAGTCGGCTGGACAGGGTGCTGGGCCATCTTGTCTAGACTGTGCTCTTCCTAGAAAGGTTGGACTAGATGATCCCTGAGGTCCCTTCCAACCTGGGATTCTGTCATTCTGTGATCTTTGGTGTTTAAGCTTAGACTGTCAAGGGTTGTCTCCTTACTCCCATTTCATGATGAGTTCCATAACTCAAAAGTTTTCAGAGAACGCAGTGACCTTTTGAGTTGCAGAGGCCATAGGAATTATATTGTACTCCATTGAAAACCTTGAAGAAAGGCCTTGAATGTGAACAAATAAACACTGATTGGAGAGCCAGTGGAGTATATCTAGTATTGGTGTAGTACTCATACTTGTCCTACCACTTCAGTTTTTGAAGAGCAAAGTGAAGTCCAAATGATTCACATTTAGGCTTTCCATGACAACTGTAAGCAAGATGATATCCTGCTCACCAAAGGACCTCTTCTTTCTTTTTCTGTCTTTCCTCTGCAGAGGGATCCGGACAGGCTGGATTGATGGGCTGAGGCCAATTGTATGAGGTTTAAAAAGGCCAGGTGCCGGGTCCTGCACTTTGGTCACAACAACCCCACGCAATGCTACAGGCTTGGGGAGGAGTGGCTGGAGAGCTGCCCGGTGGAGAAGGACCTGGGGGTGTTGGCTGACAGCCGGCTGAACATGAGCCAGCAGTGTGCCCAGGTGGCCAAGGCCAACAGCATCCTGGCTTGTATCAGCAATAGTGTGGCCAGCAGGAGCAGGGCAGTGATTGTGCCCCTGTACTCGGCACAGGTGAGGACACACCTTGAATAATGCATTCAGTTTTGGGCCCCTCACTACAGGAAGGACATCGAGTTGCTGGAGCATGTCCAAGGGCAACGAAGCTGGGTCTGGAGAGGAAGTCTTATGAGGAGAGGTGGAGGGAACTGGGGTTGTTTAGCCTGGAGGAGACTGAGGCGACACCTTATCGCTCTCTACAACTACCTGAAAGGAGGTTGTAGCGAGGTGGGTGTTGGTCTCTTCTCCCAGGTTACTAGTGATAGAAGGAGAGAAAATGGCCTCAAGGTGCATCAGGGGAGGTTTAGGTTGGATATTAGGAAAAATTTCTTTACTGAAAGAGTGGTCGGGCATTGGGACAGGCTGCCCAGAGAGGTGGTAGAGTCGCCATCCCTGGATGTATTTAAAAGACATGTAGACGCAGCACTTCAGGGCATGGTTTAGGAAGTATGGTAGTGTTGCGTTGGTGGTTGGACTTAATCCTAGAGGTCTTTTCCAACCGTAATGATTCTGTGATTCTATTCGGAAGTAGCTTCTTGGTCTGTTATTAATGGTTTCTGTTAAGTAAACAACAGAAAGAAACTAGGCACAAGTTCTTATGCTGAGGAGCTGAAACTAGGATTCAGCGTCCAGATTCTTGAACTGATTAGGAAGGGGCATGCTATCTTCTGCTAGCTATTTAATGTCCATAGAAGAGCACTGGGTGAGATGGACCTCTGTGATCCGCAATTCATTGTTGGTTGTCATGTTTTCTGCTCAGTATGCAGACTTTCAGGTTCATCCTTCTGAGGCGTCTCTCTACAGGTCCTATAGAGAGAGCTTATGTATCTGAGTCTGCATTTGAGATTCTTCTCCAAAAGACAGGCATTATGGAAAACCAGTTTAAAGTCAGGCATTTGGAACAGAGTAACTGGCTTTGGAGAAAAAGCATATCTATGCATAGACTATGTCTATACACTCAAAATATATATATATGTGTCATCGATGAATCTGATTCAGTGGGTGAAGATCTTGATGTACTATGCCTATCTGACAAAAAACTGTGATGTAATAGTGTATCAACAGGCTGCACTTCACTACAATATTTACTTCTGTATATGACAAATTTCTTTGATTCCTGATTCCAAAATGACAGTACCTTTTTACCTTCATCAGTTCTCAAGCAATTCTGACCTAATCTCGTATGCCACCATATTTTTTGATTATTTCTGCGAAAAGTATTAAAGAATTCTGAATTGGTGAGAATTTGCCAGTGCTGAACCTTTGGCAAAATAGCATTCATTATTATACTTCCAAGCTTACCTAGATGGAGATCATCACATTCCTTGCTGGAACAGGCTGATGGAAAAGCAACTATTCTGTTTGCCTCTCTAGAAATCTTCAAGGCTAAATTGACTCAAGAGAAGGTCAGACTTAACTGGAAACCAGGTTGGTTTACATATTTATTTTCAGGCAAGCTATAGTCAAAGTTTAAATAGTGTTAAATGTAAAATGTATAGCCATACAAACAAGTTAGTTATGCAAGTCAGCATATTTTCAGCTAGCAAGAAGGGGGAGGAATCTGTGCAGAGAATCAGCATAAAGACTGTGTATAACTTTTGTCTGCCCTAAGCCGCCTTTTGAGAATTTATTTGGGTCTGAGCTGACTGTTTGGAAGGGTAAATTTCTTTCCCAGTGCAGGTTTTGTAAACCAGTATTGCTAAACTGTAGTAGGGGTCCTCCCACTGTGCATTTTAAGACATTGAGAGATCTGTACGCGGTCTGTTCATTCACTTGATATACTACAATACTTGAAGTCCATCTACTGTAAATAAGGATGGGAAACTTGTCTAGGAGTAGGCTGGGAAGTCCTGACCTGAAGAAGCATCTGTTACCTTAGTGTCAGCCAGAAATAATGATACCATAAACCAACTGGTACTAGAATTTCCAGTCTTTCCTCTTGGCTTCCAAAGCCAGAAGAAATCTGTGTCATTCTGGTGTTGCACTCTATTTTTCCCGTTCAGCTCCTCACTGGGCAAACAGGCACTCTTTGTCTTAATAAAAAGAGTAATCAATTTTTTATTAAAAACCAGCAGAGAATGCTTGCTTTTAAGGCTTCTGCCAGGTTTGCTTAATTGGACTCTTTGGATGAAAAAAGCTAGCATAAGGCTATGCTAGTAGTCTCAAAGCTCTGATTTTCACACTTTAGCACTAATTTGCTTCTGGTTAAACTTTGGTTAATCATATTTCTGCAACTCAGGCAAATAAAGAGTGAAATTTACCCTGGCTGAAAGGAGCCCTGGTCCCATTTAGATCAATTAGAATTTCATCTACTAATATTCTCCCAGTACTTACTACTTTATCCAGCTTTTGAAGTATAATTGTTTTGGAAGCATCCAGGTATGTACACAGATAAAGTATTTCAGTAGCTAAAATCCATTCAAAATTAATTTCTCAATGAAAAATGTTTTATGCTTAACTCCTAATATACGAATAACACATTCATAAACCTTGGAGACTGCCATCTGGTTTCCCTGAAACAGCAGTTCTTCCACTTACTCATGAGAATAACTTGTTCTACTTCTGCAGGTGAAAGGTTAGCACCTTGTCCATACCTGCTCAGACTTTGACTTACAATGATGCTGCCAGCAAGGACAAAAAGTAGTGTAAAGTGCAATGGCATGTGCACTCTTGTACAATGCAGCTGTTACAAATCAGGAAATTTAAAATAGCAGTGCTTACTATTTGAAACTTAGAGTTGAGTGAATATCTTGAGAAAGGTTTTATGAACCAATAAGATTGCTATTATTTTTCACACTTTTCCTTTCTTGAAGAAAAGAGAACTGCAGTATTTCTGGGTTCTTGCGTAGCCTGGTCTAGCAAGTATTTTTCTCATCTTCTAGATAAAAAAAAAATAAAAATCAAACTTCATCCTTGTATAAATCCTAAGTAAATAGAAAAAGTGCAAGGAAGAAGTTAACTTAGAGGACTTTCTGTTTGAGCTTCTGAACAATAAATCTCACCTGAACAATCATAGTGAGCAGACAGATAGGTATATAATTTTTTTTCTTTTGCCAAGGAGAAGTCACATTTATTTATTTATCAGCTAGGGTTTTAGAGTTTTTAATAATGAGAATAACGTACCATATGGGTGTCATTTCTGAAAAAGTCATGCACCTCTCTCATATAGTCTAGACTAAATCAAAATGAAGAGAGCATTTTGCCATTTCTGCAAGTAAATTTGTAAAGACCAACAAGACTCAACAGATTTTTAGGACAAAATCATAAACTTGTTGTGGTGAGCACCATGATGTGTGTGGGAGGAGGGAGAGGTGCCAGCTGGATCCATCATCTATCTTGGCAATTATACTGTGTTCATCACCATGGTATCAGAACACCTTTACAAGCTCTAAGAGTAATCACAGTAAGGGATCTCTAGTTTTGCCTTATGTCCTAAGAGGACTGGCTTTGTTATTCTCATTATTATTGTTGAACAGGTAGGTGAAAATAAGGGATTTTACATTTTATTCTTAAGGAGCTGAGATTTGTAATTGTTCTAATATGATCAGGGAATGAATTCCACAGCTGTATGTCAGCTGCCAAGAAGATTTTATCTGTTCATGGTATAGAGGTGACTCTTCTCTTGTCCCAGAGGAATGCAACTGTAGTGAAAGGTCACGAACTCAGTGAGAAGTAGCCTTCATCTTCTTACACTGTCAGGGCACAGAAAAGTTGCTTAGGGTGGATGTAGGCAGGAAGGTAGAAACAAGGATAGTTGAATACGCTGCTGATTTTTATTGGCCCCTCTAGCAGTGCAGGCAGCTTCCCTCAGCATACGTGCTAGAGAGCTGTCCTTATCACTGCCAGCAGACCATGCCTCCCTTGGGCTTCAGTGTGCTGATGGACATAGAGACCAGAGCTTGCTCTGGATATGTTTTGAACAATATATAGCTATCTGCGCTGGAGTGGTAAAGGTGCATTGTATGTGAAAATATTTCCTTAAATGTTTCTACATTCTCTCATATAATAGGCATCAGAATGTGGCCCTTTGATATTTTCACCTTTAACTTTTTCTGTATGGTTTTTTTTTTGTACCCTTTAATGTTAGATTTTGGGTTTGCTTTTATTATGAGTAACACTAGCATTATAAAATGACCCCATTTAAACAAATGAAATTTTGTGTCCTATAAAGAACATCTCAATGAGAATAAACTTATTCAATCTTGATCCTTAGAGAAGAATCTTCACTCCATTGAATTTAATGGTAATATTCCTGTTGACACCTAATGAGTCAAGACTTTGTCCTTTGCTGTCAATAAGTAATTAATGATAACCAACAGAGCTAATATTAAAAAAATCCTTTGCAATGAGATGAAAACACTGAAAACTGGACCTGGGTTCAGGCTTTGCATGGAGGATCTATTTCTGATCTTGCTGTGCAAGTGTTGGTTTTTTTTTTTTAACTTGAGCTAAACATTATGACAGAAACAAGTGAGGTAATTGGGTATTATGAGATATCTGCTCTTTTTCACTTATGGTCATTTTATGTGTTGAAATACTTGCATTGTTTATGTATGAATGCGATCCTATTGTTCAGCCATCTAAATTATCTGTTTCTTCATTATATTATGAATGCTTACTTCAACTGTTCTAGTTTGCATAGAAATTACGTGCAATTTCCTTTTTAATTTTGTTATTTTTTCTTTTTAAGGAAGAACAATCACTATATTCACAGTGAGAATTTGTTAAACTGGAAAATCATATTTAAGACTTCAAGGTGTATATAAATTACAAAATTGACTTTAAAGAGGCCAGCCTTCTGTCAGGTGTGTGTGAGTGAATGACAGACTAATTCCCACACACACTCAAGAAAATTGTGAGTTGTCCTTTTACCAAGTATTCAGTTACAACTGGCCCTATATATGTATTATTTCCATATTATACAGAAGTATTCCTCTTGCAGCTTCTTTACATTTTACTCCAATGTTACCTGCCTATATAAATATACAGATCAAAGAATCCATTCTGAAAATTGTACTCTCAGGTGCCAGTGTTTTTTACTATAAATGTGTTTAACCGTGTTATACTCTGCAATAACCTCCTATATATATGTTGGGGAGTAGATATCCTAAATATGTTATTAAAATTAGATTATATTTAGCAGGTTAGAGATAATCTGATGATTTAAGTAAACACTACAAGAAAAAGATACCCCTATAAACTGCTGTCAGCATCTTTTTGCACCACGTCTCAAGACTCCCTAATGTGTTTCACATTACAGTTAAAATCCTCTTATTTGTCCTGTTATTTATCCAGCTGTGGAATCACTGCACATCCACAAAAATAAAAAAACCTCTAGGCAAATATATGTTACAAAACCACAAGAAAAAAAAAGAATTATTATCAAAAATGTTCTGCTACACATTATTTACTTTAAGCATTTGCTTTTCACTTCAGTATTGACATGATGCGAAGAGCAAGGAGATTGGATTGATGCCTTTTCATTCAAGATAGGTATAACAGAATACTTAGATAGATGTTCTAGATAGATATTCTGTATATGTAGGTATAACAGAGTTGCGCTTTGCTGAGAAATATCATTGATAATCCTGTTAACATTATTAGAATGCCCTCTAGGAATAAAACATAAGAAATGGCATTTACTTTTCCACCTTGAGATCTTCATGGTTTTTTGACCCATCTGTCAGTATACCTGGCTGGTAGATTATTTCTTCTCACTGGCTATCATGCTAGAGGACAGAGAAGCAAACCCTTTTGGAGCCAGCTTTAGTACTGCTCTTTACATTGGCTGTCAAGTGGAGTCAAGGAGGGAGAGTTGTTACCATCTGCCTAAAAGTGTGGTCTGGAATGTGTATATGTGTTTGGGCACATCAACACTTTTCCAGCATATGTGCCTAAATTTAGTCTCTGAATTCATTATTCAGCTTTCAAATATGTGACCCGGTTTTCAGAAGTACTGACCACTCAGACATCTGGTGATTTCAGCATAAGCTGTGATTATTCAGCATCTCTTGAACAAAATCACCCAGTGCAGTTTCCATTTTAAATCAGTGGAAAGACAGTTCTTGATTTTAGTAGATACTGAGTTGGCCTGTGGATATTTAACCTTTGGCAACTACATTTGACAATCTTGGCTAGGCGTGGTAATCACATAAGAATCTGATAGCCACATTAAAACTGCAGTGTCATATAATCAAAAATGTATCACGGAACTCAGACTATTATTACTTTCTCTGTACCTCTTATTTAATCTGTCTTGTGACTTACCATTTTAAAATCCTGAATATCTTTTAACAGCATCCCTTAAAAAATGGAACTGTCAGAGAAATTTTCTTCTTCATAAATCTGAAAGTTCCTACATCTATACATTATTACTAAATGTAAGATACAAAATACATCAAGCCTTGGATGGGCATGTTGTGACAATGATATGGAGAGACATCATTAAAGCTTATTATCAGGGAAGCACACTAAGAAGGTCTAATGTTCAGAAAGAACTTTTGATTTTGGTTGCCTGACAGTACGTTTTGGAAGAAATGCAAAATATATGGTGGCTAAAATCTTTTGTTAGTTAAGTAATACAGCAACTTCACATTTCTGTGAAGAGCAAGTTCTTCACTTCTGAGGTTTACATTACAGCTTACTTCTATAGCCCTTGAGGGTTAATAGTGTTAAAACTGACAGACTATAACAGACTCACTAATCTGACTTCTTTCTGTTCTGTCTCCCATCCATGGATGTTCCAGGCATGGAGGATGCGCATTCTAGACTAAAACTTGTCTACCTCTTAATCTCAGTTACTGAAGAGTTTTTAGAAAAGTTATTTGTTAGATCAGCTCCTCAGCTGTTCTAACATATGCCAGAGTCAGACGGCAGAGGATTAGAAAATTTTCTCTGCTGTGTGTCCTCTTCTGTGTCTAAGCACAGCCTCTCTATGCTCAGGCACAGTATACAGCCTATTATACTGACTTTAACCTTGAAAGTTTTTAATGCTATTTTAGGTCTGTTTAGGAAGGCTTCCTCTCTGCATTGAAAAGTTGAACCCATGGGAACAAAGATGGTTGGGTTTTCAGCTGGAAGGATACAAAAGCAGTTCCAATTTTTTTGATCCTCTGTAGCCTTTTTTTTTTTTTTGTTAACAAGAGATAAGGATTCTGTTGGCACAATTTGGGATGATCTGCAGAGCCTTCTCCATTAGTTGAGTAATCCTCAGACACCTGGCCAATCATTCCAGATCTAAATTCCACCGTAGCCTTTACTACAAGCAGAAACATACCTTGTTCACAGGTACTTGCAATACTGTTCCAATTCAAAAGTAACACCAGTTTTGCCAAAATGAGAAACTGACTGGTAGTTTTCCTTGTTCAGGATCAGAGGAATAGCTGTGCAACAGGCAAACCTGAGGGCACAACTCATTTTTCAGCTATACTGCTGAAAGCTGCTTTAGAAATTTTGGCACTTTTTTCCCACTGCTGTATACTGAAGATGTTTGCAGTATATAGGTGTTTCCACTTGTATATTTACAAGTACTTAATTTACCTTCTAAATTTATCTGATTTTTTTCTGAGTTTCCTTTGAATTAAACTGAAGCTATAAGACTCTCAGGATTTCATTAAGTCCACTCCAAATGTGAATGCTGTTACTGCCTGCCTCAACGCCAACTCATGCAGTTACTACAGGTTTGGTTTTACAAGAAGACTGAAGAGAAAAACATTAGATGATAAAGGTAATTTCTGTATTGCAGAATTGCAATAAATTATCTTCCTCCTCAGTGAGCCATGAAAACAAGTCTCTCATGTTTTTTCATTCATGAAGCACCTCCTGGCTCATTAAGATCTCTTGATGGTGATCCCTTTGCTATGTGCAAAGTGTATTTTTTTTAGACTTGATGACAATAACTAAAAAATGCTCAATGTTTGTAAGATGTTCTAGTTAAAGTTGCTATGAATTAATGAAATCATAAGAACAAGCTCATTCTGTCCCTGTCTGTATGTGCATCTTTTTTAATGAAAAAGAGAAAGGTTAGTTTAAAAGATGTGTGCTTAATAATTATAAAAGGAGAAGTATATTTAGCATCAATACACTGCAGGCTGGGATTTCACATGCTGCTGCACTGATACGATATAATGATTGTGGTTATTTGGTAGAAGAACAAAGGCTTATGAAGTGTTAGCTGTGTAGCTAAAAGAAAGGTCTAGAACCATTGGTGTTTTATGAGTTACAAGAACGAATGATGTTTTAACCATCCAGCAAGCCTAATACCAATGGAAACGCATACTGCTCATACAGGGATGACAAAACTTATTAGAAACAAATGGGGCTGTCTGATCTATGCAGATTCAAGAATGTAGAGGTGTTCGAAACAAACTTCTGTGTCATGTCATTCAAGGCTGTTTACAATATTTGTAAATCATGGGACTGTTCTCAGTGTCTCTAAACATCATGTCACTTGTAGCCTCCTTCTTAAACACATTTTCCTTCTTCAACTCATGCCTGCTAAGGTCTTTCTTTCATGACTTAAGCTACCTTATTGCTCCACAGCAGACATCTTCTAACATTTACCTGTACTTTTAAAGACTAGTGATTGCAAACATGCTGCCAGTTGGCCTGCTGTAGTACTGTCACCTCTTTGTTTTTCAGCTGCAATATATTTTGTATCTAAAACATCCAAATATCCCATTACAGTATGAAATAACTATCAAGGAAACAGACATTGACTGCTTCATTCCAGTTTCCACATGACATTTCTTATCACAAAATACCTTTCACATCAATACTGCCTGAGATCAGGCCTGTCTAGCTGCTTTTTCTGACAGATTTTCACAGCTCTGGAATGCCTGTTAATAATGATTGAGGTATATGGCATTTTCCGGGAACTAATGATTGGCTAGAAAACTCCATTGATTCAGTGCTCAGCAAAGGACTGTTCTCTCTAGCAGGTAATCAGTCCCTGGGAAATACTCAGAGGCTGCATCAACGTTATTATTAACAAAAATGAAATACAGAATTTGGAACATGATAACTGCAATTGCTCTATAAGTTCTAATTGTTCTATATTCTTCAGATTTATCGCCACCTCAACATTCAGGTTAACTCATTAATTTTCTCTCCTAATTTTACTCCTTTTCAAACTATCTTATTTACAGAAAAAGCCCTTGAAGAATCAGTTCTAAGAATATAAAGAATTAAACACGTAATTGAACATGTATAATGCACACATACATATATATAGAGCACGATTGTGTGTGCGTTTATATAACTTCCACTGAGACATAGCTGTACATAGCTACACAATTTACCAGGAAAAAAGCGCCTATTTTCTAGCTTAAAGTTGAACAAGCATTGTCATTGATCTACATGTGAAATTCTCCATGAAAGCAAGTGAAAGAAATTAGAGGAAAATATAATAGGAATATTTAATTTTGTATAAGGTCTGTGCCTAAAATTAAATATTTCATTTAACTAAAATGATATGTGCTTGAGTAAAGACAACTCTGTAGGTTCTAGTTGAAACATTCATGTTCTCAATTGCTTCAGAGGCAAAATACATTCCTTATGGGATAACTCCATAGAAAAGTAGGTAATTATTACTTAACTCAAAGCAATGTCAAAGAGAGAAGTTTTGAAAGTGGAAGGCGATGGTGCTAAACTGGGAAATTTTTCTTATTTCCCAACTCAATAAAGACAGCTGAAATACATTAGAAGTTTATGGACTGACTTCATTGAGAAAAGCTTTATAAAATTGCATAATAACCTAAGATGTGCCTCAGTACTGTGTGTAATACCCACTTCTCTCAAGTAGTTTTCTTGTTTCCATTATTATACTTAATGGTTTTATATTTTGATCATGCAGGTGTTCTTACAACTACACGCTGTGAAGCCATTAAAACACACTGCCACAGGTCTAGTAAAAAGGGTTCATGCCCTAGTCTAGAACAACTCTTGTTCATTATTAGAACTCTAAGACATGGTACAGCTAAAATAACTTCACTGCTAATATGACTAACAGCCACAGAGAGCATAACAATTATAGTAACTAATGATTAATTAGAATAACATGATTTATGGGTTCTGGGTTCTATGGGTCTGATCCAAAGTCTTATGGTGCCATAAGAAACATTTTTTTTTCAAAGAGCTTTAATCAACCTCCTGCTTTCCCCAGTTCTGGGCTCTCGTTCCAAGCACATGCCACTTAGGGTCAGATTCTGATCGCGTGGACCTAAATTCTGAAAATGTTAGATTCTAGCCTAAATCCTTTGGTCTTTTCTGCAATAGGGGAATTCTTAAGGAAAACCCCAGGAACTCAGCAAAACAGGAAACTTGTACAATAGTTGGTCAGGGTTAATAGCCCATAAAATAAATCATTTTTTTATGTTATTCTTTCTGCACATGTATAGCACTAATCATGCAAAATATTTAAGCAGCTTTTTAACAGTCAGATCAACAGGGAAACTTGCATAATCTTAAGTGCCTGACAGGACTGGACTGTAACTGTCTCTAGATGCAATAATAAGTATGGAACAGATTCATTTTGTGCAGTATTTTCAGCACAAACTGCATCACAAAGTGTTAAATAATAAATAATAGCAGAGAGAAGTATACACAAGGGAGGAATGATATGATTTCAGAGGAGACTTGAAAGGGGATGTTGATGAGGTAGAGGTTTTAAGAATTAAATATTAAAACCCAAAAAGGCTGATTTTGGCTGGGACTGATTGTTTTTCTCTTCTGAGAAATAAAGGGGCTTTCTAACCTACCTCCTGGTCAGGGATGCAAGGCTTACTGTCAAACTGTTCCGTGGAATCATCACTGTACTCAGAGTCTATTTTTAAGAGAAGGCAAAGGATCACAATTAGCTAACTACAGCCCTCTCCGATTCCAAACGTCTGCTTTGTCCTCTGCCTCACCTTTCTACTTACCGCTTAACAACTCCACGTGGAGTTGGCCGAAGTTCCTGAAGTGTGGCAGCAATATTGCCCACTCGCAAGAGGAGGTGGCAGACGAAGGGTAAGGTGCCATTGCAGAGCCCCAGCACGCTGGCCCCTCTTCCCCAGAGACAACAGTAGCCTGCAGGGCTGCAGCGAGGCTGTCACAGGCATGCCCCGAGGAAAAGGGAAGCGGCATTAAGCACCAGCCCACACTGTAAAATCACACCATAATGGGCTTATTTCCTACATTTGGTGGCAGCATAGTATTCAGGATAATATTATCACTACTTGCGCAGGTTAGTGCCAAACCAAAAGACAAGAGACGAGAGAGTTAAACAACAGTGATGGGGAGTGAATCACTAAAAAGTCTTTTCCAGAGTCAGTTCTCTGTTTGGGGGAAGTTATTTTAATTCCGTGCCTCGCAAACAACCCGCAGCCTCACTCTGTCCTCTGGAGCCAGCCTGACTGACATTATAACAAGATTTTAAAATAAATGATGTGCAGGGGCCGCTCATGTTTAGCAGACATAAACGTAGCCCCACTCTGAAGCTCGCAGTACAAGTAACACCGTACCTGTGCAGAGCGCGCCGGGGTGAGGGCAGCGCCCGCTCAGGCCTATGGTTTAGCGGAGGTACGGCCCCATGGACACCGCTCCGCCAGGAGGACCTGCCTTCGCCTCACAGGTAAGCGGACCTCGGGACAGCGCTGGCCTCTGAGGAGAGCGGGCAGCCGGAGCAGCAGCGCTCTTCTTATCGGGAGAGCGGCGTCCTGCTTTCCCCCCTCGGGACTGCCGCCCGCTCCCCCGAGGCGCCCAGCTCGGCCTGGCGCCCGCGGCGTAGCTGCGTGGGGTTGCGGGCGCCCCCGCTTCACCTCCCCCGCCCTGGCCGGCCGTTGCACCCCTCAGCGCGGCGGGAGGGGGGTGGGAGGGGACGAGGAGGCGCTCCCGCGCTTTTGGAGACGCACCTGTGGGGAGCGCCCGCCTGGGCGGGAATTCTCTTATGTAAGGATGGCGGGGCTGAGGGGGGCGAGGTGGGGGCCGGCCCCGCGGCGGGGCCGATGGGAGAGGGGAAGCCCCACAGAGGGGCTGCTGGGGAGGGGGAAGGCGCTGGCCCCCCAGAGAGGCTGCCTGCGGGGGGGCAGGTCGGCGGGCAGCCCCGGGTCTCTGGCGCGCAGCCTCCCGTGGGCGCCTCGGAGCACGGGCTGGGCTCGCCGGGCTGTCTCGCCCTCGCTCTCGGCTGCACGCTGCCCGCCCAGGCGGATTTCCCCTTCGGCGGCAGCCCTTCCCCGCCGGCTGGATGCCGCGGCGAGCCCGTCCAGCCCGCCGCGCTCTGCCCTGGCGGCCGTCGCCTCCCGCGGACTCGCCCGGCTCCAGGCGGGGATCGGCGGGCGCCGTGGCTGGCTGAGGGAGTTGTGCGAGAGACGGCGCCGGGCTCCGCGGGAGAGCGGAAGGTGGGTGCCCCGGCGCCTGCACGCTGGCACCAGGCGGCGCGGGGGGGCTCCTCGCTCGCCCTCTCTCTTCCTTCCCGCCCCTGCGGCGCCCTCGCCTCAGCCCTCCCGCCTCGTGGCCCCCTCCACGCCCCTCTCGCCAGCCCCTTCTCCCCCAGCCCGCCGCACAGCGCCGTGCCCCGCGCTCCCGCCGCCACCTCCACCCCTCGGTACTCCTCCTCCTCCTCCTCCTCCCGCCCGCTTCCTCTCCCGCGCACTCCACAAGTGCCGCCCGCTCGCTGCTCCGCAGCGGAGCGGCGCCGGTCTGCGGACACTGCCCGGGGGGCGGCGGCCCCCGCCCGGCCCGGCCCGCGCGGGGCTGTCCGTGGTGCTGAAGGCGAGCGCGGGCTGAGCGGACGCCCGGCCCCTGACGGAGCCCCTTTATGTTCAGCTCCTGGCGCAGCGCAGCATACAGCAACTCGAGCGGCGGCGGCGGCGGCAGCAGCATCGCTGAGCCGGGGCTGGGAGGCAGAATGGAAGGCTTCATTCGGCTGCTCTTCGGCTACTTGGTGGCGGACCTCCTCACGCTGGTGTGTCGGGCTCAGGAGAAAGCTGGCCAGCAGCTGGGGAGCTTCGTGGTGCTCTCAGGAGGAAACCACTCCAGCCTTGGGGAACAGCTAGACCCCTCTGAGCCCCCTCCCACCCCGGACTTCTGCAGGGGCTACTTTGACGTGATGGGGCAGTGGGACCCCCCCTTTAACTGCAGCTCGGGGGAGTTCATCTTCTGCTGCGGCACTTGTGGCTTCAGGTTTTGCTGCAAGTTCAAGAAGACAAGGCTGGATCAAAGCACCTGCACAAACTATGAGACACCGTTGTGGATGAACACTGGGAAGCCTCCTTCCCGCATAGATGACCCTCTGCATGACCCGACCAGGGATAAAACCAACCTCATTGTCTACATCATCTGTGGGGTTGTGGCAGTCATGGTGCTGGTGGGAATCTTCACCAAACTAGGGCTGGAGAAGGCACACAGACCCCAGCGGGAGCATATGTCCAGGTAAGGCTGAGTGCCAGGCAGCAGGGTCCCCTTTCCCCCTATCTCCCCCCCTAACCCTAAAGCAGAGAGAGGAGCCCATGTGTTCCTGCTAAACAAACAACAACTGCCAGGCAGGCTGCATTCCCCTGCAAGGCACCTGAGAGAGACCAACTTTGGAGAGCACAGCTCCTGCAGTTCCCCAAGCCCAGGTTATCAAAGTACATGGATATTGAGGAAGACTAGAAATAATTGTGGAGCCTGCACAGCCAGTAGTCCATTTTTATCTGCAGTGTCTGACCCTCTCCCAAACAAGATCCAGCAAGTGTTCCCAGATATACTGTGCATGAATAGAAAAACAAAAAAAGCCTGAAACCAGCAACACTGAATTATAGAAAGCCTGATGGGTTCCCTTTTCCAACTGTTTCAAAGCTTGGAAAATGTTTTTACTTCTCAACAGAAGGATGTAAACAAATGTCATCTCACCCTCCCTCTCCAGCTGCAAAATGGTTTTGGCAGGACCTTCCCTACTCCCCCAACCCTTGCAAGTGTGCGAGCTATTTGTAAAATTTCTAAGCTGTGAAAATGAGCCAGGATGGAAGGGAAGAGGGAGACACAAAAAGGAAGAGCTATTGTAGAATTTCTTAACATTTTTTCAGTTAGTGTTGAGAAATAACAAATGGAATCTGAAAGTCTTGTCTCATCCGTATCTGTGTCTGTTATACCCTGTATCCACAGTGTAATGGCTGAGTTATATCAAAGAGAACCTCCCCCACCTAGAGTTAGGCATGCTGTGTACCGTCTACTCTAGATACTGTCTGCCTAGTGGTGGATAGGCAGGTGGGCAACTCAGGACAGAGCCCAATGACTTTAACAACATGTTCCAAACCCAGATTGTTACAGCAGTCCAAGATCAAGGCATAACACATTTGTCAAGTTTGCAGTCTGTCTGATTCTTTATGCTAATCCCAGGCACATGAAAGTAAAGCAGATGGGGGAAAGGCATTAAAAAAGGCAAACTCTATTAAAGAGTCTAAATAGATTCCAGCATATTGGGCAACTTTAGTGATGAAATGCAATTAAAAGGATACCTTCTACTGGACATGCAGTGTGGCAGAAAGCTTCCTCTTGCCCTGACTGGTAATGGTGTAGTTTACAATCTTTAAAGCTTATATGAACAGTTATCCTTTCAAAGATAGTCCAAGAGATCAACTCAACACCTGGAGCCTTATTTTTTACTGAAGTTTCTGCATGACTTCTTGATAAACTGCTTATCCTGAAATGAATAGAGAAAGCTACAAAAATACTCCTGGCAGATGCATTACCAGTTCACTAGGCATTATTTGCTATTTATAAATGGGCTGATGTGGATACGATTTTACTACCAAGGAGCAAAGCACGTTGCAGAAATTTTAGTCAACATGTGTGTCAGTGATACTTCTGCAAAGATGGTTTTTGTTGAGCAAAGTATAATAATCCTTTAGATATTTTTAATATTATCCAACTACTACATTGACAAAAAGAATACATGGGTCCCAATTTCTTTTTAAAATCTTACTCTTAAACTACAGAACTTGTTTGGAAAAAGCTCTCCCTTGCTTCACCCTCTTTCTGTAGTGTCTTAATGCAGGCAAAAAGGCAGGGCTCGTAACAGCTACAAAAACCAGGACAGAGTGAAGTTGTGGCCGTCCCTGCTTATACATGGCTTAAATCGGTCCTATTTCTACTAGTAGAAATACCTGCCATCTAAAGTGCAGGTGTAATGTTTTCAGAAAAGGCATTCTGTCCTAGTTTATGGAAATAGAATTATAGGGGATTGGAAAATCATTCTGAAATCCTTCAGTCCTGTATGCATAAAGATTAGGTTTCTGAAGTGGTTCTTAGAAAAGGTCATCTGTTACCCTGATTACTTAACAGTGTCTGAGATCTTGTACTTTTCTTGCCATGAAAATGTTCAAGTCTGGATTATATAGAAACTTGGAAAGTCATGATCACATGGGAAAACAGTCACCCACTCAGTACACATAATAGCTAGTCATGTTCTGAAAAAGCAGTGCTCTAGCTTTTCTTTTTTTTTTAAAAAAAGTTCTCACACTCCTATTACAGCTGTGGGGTGGGCTTAGCAATAATTTGAAATTGAATTAGATTTGTAAATCCCTTCAGCAATCTAAAAATCTCTCCATTGAGTGAAGAATTTAAGTAACCTTTTTGTCCTCGAATGTATGTTTAACTAAGATATTCACTCCTAGCTCATTTTACACTAGTAATGTTCTGAAAAAAAGGCTGCAATGCTTAAGAAATAATTTATGTGTTTAAACAGTTAATAGTACCATCAATTAAAATAATGTAGCCTATATTCATATTCACCTTCTTTTATAACACTCATCACTAAATATCAAAAGAACAAAACCAAAAGGAACACTTCTTATGTTTTTTTTTGTGGTGTTTTTTGTTTTTTTTTTCTGTAATGAACCTTTTATAAGCAAAAGTATAATGCATTGAGAGTGTTAGGTAGGCCAAACCAAAAGTACTAAGTGTTACTCCATTTTGGCTGGCAGCAAGAAACACACAGAGGCTGATTTGTCATCTATTTCCTTAGCTAAGATTCTCTCCTTTCCCTTTCCTAGCCAAGGGCTACATGAAATGCTTGAATCCTCTTCATTCCTATGAACAGCTTCACCCATGGAAGGGATGGTACTGCTTATCAAAAAAGACAATGCATAATGTAAACTGATCTTTTTTTATGAGGACTGATTTTTTTTAAAAAGTGAACAGAATACAACTGGTGTATATTATATATTTCCATTTCTGATTTACTAAAATATTAAAAAATATGAATGGAGACCTGACATATGGGAATAAGAACATTGACTTATAAATAGAAAGCAAAACTGTGCCACACTTATTAATTCCTTGCATTGTTTCATCTTGCAGTAGTGGATCTGCTGTTGAAGTAAGACACTGGTGTGTGTAAGAGTGGTACAATGTTAATAAAGGAAACTTCACAGGCTTGGTGAGCCTAGTTTCTACACAGTCACCTTTCATTACATTTTGTTTACTGCTATACCAAAACAAACCAAGAACACTGCATTAATTTCACTGAATTTTTCTGAAATATTTGACAATGAAAAGGCACTGGGGAAGTGTATTCATTTAGTGAACAATCCATAGGAAAAAATCTCTATTGGGCAAGACCTTTTAGGAAAAACGAGTCAAAATTTGTCTTTTTGATTAGAGAGCTTGTTACTTCCTTTTGTTTTGAGAAAAAAGGCCAAGTGTGGCACTGTTGACATTTTCTTTCTTGTTAGATCAGTGCTTTTCAGTAAAACACTCGTACTGTTGGCATGGAACTGTAAATCTGGAAGATGAAAAAAATGGAGAGGGAGTACAGTATTAACTCTACATGGCATATTTCACTTTAGACGTCATATGATAATGTTTTGTTTATTTCATTCTCCTAATTTTAAAATTTGTTACTTGACAATAAAAGGAGATAAATATTCCTTTCAGCTATGGTGTCCATGAAATAAGCAGTAATAGTAGTATCCAAACAGGGTAACTCTTCCTTTACCCCCTGCTTTCTAAGAGAATAAAGGAATAAGATGGTGTATGTAATCAGATATGGCAAAGGGAATGAACGTGGCAGTATTGTGCCTAAAAGGAAACAGAATTGATCTGCCTCCTGAACCAGATCTAGAAGCTCTGTAAGTCTGCGTAAGACTACATCAATGGGACTTCCAGGCTCCACCAGTTAAAGTGGAGAATTCTCTCTCAAAAATGAGTAGAAAGGGAAAAGCTTTACTTCGATTTCATGGAGGAGATTTTTCTGTAAATAAACTCACACCTTTGTCTTCTTCCCTAATCCTTGTGGAGAATGTGCAAACAAACCAAGAACCGAAAGGACAATATTTACAATCGTGCTCGTACGTTATAGCTCCTGTTTTTTTGAAGCAGTGCTTCTGACAGTATGTTAGCAGCCTTCCAAATATTGTGAACCATCGGAGCCCTTCTTTCTTCCTTCACAATGTGCTGAGCTCATGAGTTAAGTCTTTTGTTGATCATTCAAAAGGCATGTACCTGGGGCCAAAAATAGTCTGGCTTGCCAAAATCCTGAATCCTATGTGAGAAATTATTTCCCTTATGGGGTTTGACCCAGTTTTGGAGGCAAAATATGACAAGTGACCTGTGTTTCAGCTTCTTCATGTTTGTACCCATAAGGGAAATGCCTGGCTCCACATGCTTTATAAACCTGAAAACAGCATTACATATCCAAAGAGAAAAATCTTATGGCAAGAGAAATGCTGAAATTTTGTGTGTGATACTTGGATAGTTCTGGGTCGTGAACTACTGTGCAGGTAACATTTCTCCATTTCTGTAATACTGCAATCAGTATCAATACACAGGGCCTAATGATATTACTACCTGATTAGAAGGTTATCTTGTATTTTGCATTTCCTTAAAAAGTCGTTCAATATAGCAAAGCTGTAGATAAAGACCTTCTGCGTATATAATTTTTCAATGGGACCCACTCTAACAATTTATTTAGATAACGAACAAAATCTGTGTGACAATATTCAGGTAAGACAAATGCATGAAGGTATTGTAACAGCCTGTTGGCTTATGTGGAACTTTTCGAAGCAAACATCTATTCAAGGATTTTGTCATGTACTGGGGCACAAGCCTCCATTTATCCATTTTACTATATGGGCAAATTCCTAAAAGTACAAAATGCAGGTACAGCATTTTCTTTGTACTTCAGTGATATAAGCTGCTACACATTTTAACTCTCCCTGACATCAGTGGAAGATAAGGACAAGCTCTTTGTTATATGAGCTCTTCTGCCCTGAGAAGACTTTGGCTAACACAGTATAAACATAGGTGCTGTTTTGTTAAAAATAGAACTTGTTGGTGAGTAGTTAATTTTTTCTTTATATAGTGGGAATTGGACAGTTAATTCCTTAAAACCCCTTTGAAAAAAGCCACCCTAAAATGGTAGAAAACTTAGTTGGCATTTTCACTGACAGGCACTAGTTAATCTGCTATCATACGGGGTGTTACTTAAAGTCTACAGTGGACAATATTTACCATCAGATTAAGGGCAATGAGGAAAGCATTTCTGAAAACCCACTCTCAAAAAGTTGGAAAGTACTAATCCATGTATTACAAGCTCTCACAGTTTTAACTCCCTTTAACTAACATTGAAGTCAGGAACTTCCATTTGCATTTCTTTCCTTCCCAGAAACATGTCCTGCTGCCTCTGGAATAAGAATTAATATTGGTATTAAAAATTTCCTTTGTATAGAGACTTATTTGCATAAATTGACTAGATATTAATGGTTTTGATCCCCACTTATTTTAAACTATATTTTGCAATATAATGCTTTCCTTTTGCATAATTTTCTACATACCTTACTGAATTTTTATTTTTCTGCTGTGTAGGCCAGCTCTGCTATTTATGCTGTATAAGCATTGCTTTAAATGGGAGCTTGCTCTGATACCATTAATCATTTGGTTACTGTCTTCTGGCCTTTTACAGTGTCAACAGAGTATTCTGTAACATGTTGATCACAACTGTAACTAGTACTTTAATAACATAATGCTAGCCATAAACACAATGAACCATCAGTATCATTCAGCTGTGTACCAAAGCAATGTTGCTGCAATCTGAAAGCAAGATTCAGCTCAGGATTCCTCTGTCTGTAATTTAAATTAAGCTACTTTTAAATACTTAAAAGTACAGTGCTGCTTGATTAAGAAATCCTCATGTCACAGTAGTACAGTGGAGGAGCTAGATGGCACTTGCCATGGCTTTCATCAGTGATTGTGCTTATTTTTATTTATTTATTAGTTTATAAACTAGTCTTTCTTGATGCAGTATCTGCGACACTGTACATAATTTTGCAGCAAATTAAACTAAACTGGGCACAGTGCCCAGAAAATGCACCCATTCCCTGAAAAAAAATAGCTCAAGGGGTCTAAAAATTAAAACTAGTAAACCAAAAAGGAGGCAAATAATGGTCAGTGATACATTGACCTGAATAGAGAAGACCTGCATTGAACCCTGAAGACACTGATAACACAACCATAGCCTTCCTTTGCCTAAGGCAAGAGCTTCTGCAGGTGGGCCAATTATTTTGTGTGGCACAGTAGTTCAGCAGGTAGCTATATGGCATATACCTAAGGGCTAATCCTGTTCCTACAGAAGTCAACAGTGAAAATCCATAGCCCAGAATCTCAGGCAGAGCTAGATGTTGCCATGCTGAGAGTTTCAGAGCTTGAAACTTAGTCACTAACTCTGGATCCACAAGGCTGATACAGGAGTGTGCGCTTATCTGTATGCCTAAGAATGGACTTACACTCAGCAGGACACTCAGCGGTGAAACTAGTCCTTAGAAAATACACCAGAGCGGGAGGAATCTTTCTGTCTTTCAGATATAGTTACTTCCTGCAGATCTGCAGAAAAAGTCCACAACCAGCATCAGGTTGGGCATGGCCTAACTCTTCGGAATCCTTTTGCTTGCTTCCTCTTTGCTAGCAAAAAGCTTTCATCCTGTTTCTGAACTGTCTTCAAAGCAGCAAGGAGCATTCCTGTGCAAGCTGTCCTCCATCTTAATGACTAGGACACTCATAGAAGTTAGGGAAGACATTTTTGATCTCCCGTTCTGGATGACAAAGGCTTAAATCCCTGATCATGAAGAGCCTACTGGATTTCTACATGAAAATCAGGTGACCTTTCAACCTGGGTGACATCTTTGAATGAAAATCGCCAAGAGCACTGTGTTGTCTGGTGCTCTGTGCAAATGCATGTGTGAGAATTTACTTTGACAGGCCCTACTAGTAATCTAGATATGAAAATAACTGGTTTGTGAAAGCTATAGGCAGGGGCTAGGTGTTGAGGTGCTCAGCTTAACCAAGATGGCAATATTATTGAGCACATGCAATGGCAGAACTCTACAAGTCTTAACAAGCTTAAATTATGTTCCTGCAAAGCCAAGACAGCTAACAAACTTCATGTGTTTCTGTGTATTACTGCTAGCACACTGTCTAAGACAACCTAAAAAGAGCTTTAGGTGCAAAGTCTCACAATGAATCTGATTCCCTGATTTCGCTGTGCATGGAGCTGGTTTCCCCAGCAGACATTATGACAGACTGCATCTCACACTGAAAAAACCCCTTAGAATATATTGGTAATGCCTTGCAGATTTTGCAACAGGTTCACTTTGATTTTGTTTGGTTTTCAGGGCTCTTGCTGATGTTATGCGACCTCAAGGTCCTTGTACAACAGATCATATGGAAAGAGACCTAAACATTGTAGTACATGTGCAACATTATGAAAACATGGACACGAGACCTCCTCCAAATAATTTACGTAAGTTACATTATAACTATGAATATCTGGAATGCTGGCACTAAAATGAGCATTATGAAACAAATATTGCTGGATGTCAAACAAGGGTCGACAGCACATAGGTTCTTGCAAATTAGAAATATTCTTTATTTCAGAATTAGAAATATTTAGGATTTCCTAGTGCAAATAGTGCAACACTAAGAGAAAGCTATTTTGAATAGCAAACTTAGTTATATTTATTTTTAATTAGTTGTCTTGTTTGACTAATATTGGTTTTGTATCTTTGTCTCCTTCTACCTGGTACTTTTGCTCAGCTCATCAAGCTTTGCCTTATTCTATGTTTTGTTATACCAAAATGCAAATAGTTAAGCTTACAGCAAGATTTAACAACATGTTTCATAAAGCTGTAACACCCAATAAGAAAGCAGTCTCATTAAGCTGTTGTATCATCTCCGCTAGTAAAATAGTTAAATACTTTCCTGGAAAGCATCAAGTTGTATGTGGTGTTCATTTTTTTTTTTCTATCTTAGGGAAAGGTGAGAGGAAGGTTATTATTTTAAGTTTTAAATAATATTTTTATTCTGTATCTGCTATTACATGTTTATGTTATTGAAGGCAAGGAAAAAATGCACCTTGGAGCTTCAGAGGAAACATGGTGACATTTCAAGTGGTTCTGAAGTCCTAGGCAACTTATTTCTCAGTCTTGTATGACTGTGATCTTGTACTGACCACAATACAGATCTTTCTCATGCTCAGATACATTTTCCTTTTGTGATGAAAAGTTCCACTGCAATTTTAATTTGCATATATATTTATGCATTTTATATGAATCTATATATTAAATAAGTAAGTATACATGGATACAAATTATAGATAATATATACAAATTCAAGTTTAATATCTTTATAAAAGAGAAAGGTATAATTCAGGAAGGTTTAGGTTGTTAGGCAGTGGATGGCTTTATTCTGTGCTGTAGACCAATGTAGATGTGCCTTTTACTGCAAATATACTTCTGTTGCATTGGTATTTGGATTCTGAAACATTTAAAGTATATGCACTAGTCTTTTCCTTATCTTTCTGTAACTACAGGAAGCAAAGAATTTGCTTATATTTGGACAAAGAATGAGTTTTATTTGGGCTGCACTGTTATTGTGAGATTTTACTGCGTTCTTTTGAGGGAAGGGTATAAAAACAATGGGAGAAAGAGCAGATTTATATGCTGCATGTATGCCTCATACTTGTTTTGTGGTAGAAGCTGGCTGCGATTCCTTATGTGCATGGTTACAGAGCAATAGGAGAGAATTAAAGCTGTGACCTCTAATAAAGATACCACATATAGTGAAGTGTGACACCTAATCTGTCTGCACTGCTCTCCAGCAAAGTACTTCCACCTGGGCCTGTGTGGTTCTACACTGCAGAGGGGGAAGTACATACATACTGCAGCATTGCATCCCTAATTGTATAAAAACACACCACTTCTGGAGGGGAACTTATGCTTCTCTCTCAATCAAAGCTGCTCTAGACTGCTGGAGCTGAGGTGGTGAACTTCTGAAGGTTTAAGGAGGATGGGAATATGCACTGTATCTCTCTCTGCTCTGTGTATTAGCTCTTTGCTGATCTCTGATCCCTCCTGTGACCATGTTTTCAAGAAGAAAGGTGCCAAATGGTAATGAAGTAGGGGTACAACACCTATTTTCTCTCATATGTGAAATGTTTATTCAGAAACCCAATTAATGAAGGAGCCAGAAAGTAAAGAGATTCTTACCACGTTGACTGTATCTAGATTTTTGTAATCATCACACTGAGATATTTTGCTTAAAACTCTTTGTATACTACAATATACGATATAACACAGCAGGTCTTTAAAGTTGTTGCTTGGATTTGAATACAGATTTAAGTCTTGCTTCTATAAACTCTTGCATATAAATGCAACTCAGAGCCACGTAGTTACTGCTCCAAGGAACTAAAAAGAGATACATTTTATAGTACCTTAGGATCTTGGCTTATGATGACCCCAGACATCTGTAACACCTCTGTCTCAGAATTTGGCCCTCTGGCAGATGGAAGAGTTCCATGTGAAACAGCTCTTGCACGACTGCAGTTTACAACATAGAAGCACTACTGCTGCTTTGGAGCTCTTAGTCCACTGGGTAATGAATAGGGGCAGTCCCAAGATTGCTTCACATGCAGCTCAGGCATTCCTCCTACCGATGGAAACCTCAGAGGCAAGCAGCTATGATGGTAACTGATTCATAAAGTTGATTAAAGACTGAATCAGGTCAATCATTTTGTGCTGTTAAAAGTAGAGCTTCAAGTGGTGAAACTACCCAAGGCATTCTATAACCAGTATTACACACATTTACTTCATACCAAGTAGATCATTATCTTATATTTGTTGTGATTATATTATCTCATAAACTCACTTAAAACATGACTAAATGACCTATTAGAATTAGCCAGAACATCACAAATGTTTGAAGTCTGTTGAGAGTATGTGAATTTATGGTGCAGAAAAAAATCTTTATGAAGACAAATTATCAAGACACATTTTCCAAGTCCAGTGTCTTAGCAATTTGAAATTTTATAGTGGAGTTCTGAAACACTACAAGAGTGGATATTACTTGCAGAAGCTTGGGCAGTGCAGCATTACCTACTACTAGTGCTGGAAATGTGACAAGTTTTTTGAGTATTTTTACAGGCAAATAAACCAGGGTGAATTACAGCTTTCATGGAAACTCTATTCCAGATCTTTACCTGCACAGAGAAAATGAAGTGATACAAAATTATAGCATCAGATACTTTGAGATTTTTAAAGTTCTCTAAGTTATCACTTTCTATCTACTAGCCATCTCAAAACGAGACTTAAGAATTTGAGACTGATGTACTTTTCACATTGGTCCATAGGTATGAA
The DNA here is from genome assembly GCF_949628215.1 of Phalacrocorax aristotelis. Lineage (NCBI taxonomy): Eukaryota > Metazoa > Chordata > Aves > Suliformes > Phalacrocoracidae > Phalacrocorax > Phalacrocorax aristotelis. Next base: position 11,524,483 of record NC_134285.1, read on the forward strand.
GAGAGCAGGAGAAATTTCTTAGGCATTATGTACCCCTTCCATATTGTGTCTTTCAGAATACTGAAACTATTGAAGGCCAAACATTATTCAAAATATTCTAATTTGAATGTTCGTTTGCTCTTTCTGCCCTCTTGAAAAACATTTTGCTGATGCTGCCAACCCATTCTGGAAGTGTTTTATGAAGGGAGGCTCCGTCAAAATGACAAACTTCGCATGATCTCTGACACTGAAGATGTGCATGGTTTTGTTTCTGGACTGTTTGTTACCAGAGGACAAAGATTTTCTAAGTTGCTTGCAGTTAGCACAGCTATTTGCCAAAACTAGCAGTCCAATGGAAAGCCAACAGTAGAGAGTACTTTTCTGCATCTTGCAGTTTACTCAGCTTCTTGTCCCATCTTTTCTGATATACAGAAAAGAACAGCCATATTGGAGGTTCTGGAAAAACACAGGTTTTTTTCTTTGCCCATCTGAATCCATACAACCTAGATGCTTTTTAGTAAAAGCTATTGTGTCCTTAGTGGTTGTTAGTTGTCATAATTTTCTTCCAGTACTGTGCTTTACTTAGGATTACTTTTCCATTTTCATTACATTTCCATTACTTTTCCACATTAGAATGTAGTGGTGCTTTGTAAAAAAGCAGCAGATATCTACCGAGAATCATAGCATTCAAGGTCTCTAACAGGGAATGTTAAATAAAATAAAAAAAAGAGGACATTTAAAAGTTATATTAAAAACATAAAACCAAAAGCAAAACTTCCTGCAGAATTTGAGTTGTTTTGCTCATCTCTGACTTTCATGAATCTTAAGAAAGCAGCAGCATTCAAGATTTTCTTCTCTTTTTTCTTTCTACTTATTGTGTTAGAAGTAAGCAATTTATTTAACGTGTTGGGTTTATAACACTGGTGCAGTGGGAGTTAGGAAGCTTTGTAGCTACATCCTCATTTCTGAAATATGATTACTGCTATTATTTCTAAATAATCTATGACAGTAGAGTGAAACAAATACTTAAGGTAGTGCTATCCACAGCCATTTTTCCTAATGATCAGTAAAAGCGCTGTTACTCTCTCCTCAATAATAACTAGTCTTGCACTAGTATTTTTAAAGCATTTATGCTGACTCCCAAGATAAAGGTGATTTAAAGGGAAGCCAATTCTAGATTATGGAGGTATTAAGATGAAAAATGCTAGCTTTTAGTTAGTTTGACATGTATGGGTTATTTCTTCATTTCAAATTTAACATTAAAAAGAAAGAAGTGAATTGTAAACACACCACCACTCAAAGAATTGTTGCCCTGTGTCAAATGGACATTTTTCACACCGGCCAAGGATTTGCAGCACATGTGATTAAAATTACTTTTTCTGTTCTCAAATATGTGCAAGGTAATAGTATGTTTGCTGCTGCGTTTTATTGTCAGTTGTCCTGGATACTTACTGACTACAAATGCTATCGCTGAAAACAAAGCTAAGACATTTCTGTAACTGGTGTCTTATGAGAAGTTAACTTTTGTTATTTCTTTGTTTCTGTGTTGAGACAGTAAGCTTTTAAATAAGAGGGTTTTTTTTAAGTTCCTGTATATTGGAAAAAGCATTCTGTGTTGCATATTCCTGTGCTTTCCCCCATTTCTGTAAATAGAAGCGCAGCCTCTGTTTTCCAGTGAGGAAAACTGTCACCAGTTTGATACTGTGAAAATACAGTCAGAATTTGCAGGAATTTTTTGCGGTCTCTTTCATTCCTGGTGAATATGCTTTTTGTTGTTGTTGAATACAGTAGTCTTTGGCAAACTAATTATTTTTATGTTTAACATACATAAACATGTTTAGATCAGATGATTCATTGTATCACATTGCCTAAGCATAATTCCTACTGTTGCTCATTGGAAATAATCATACAGGCAAATTAAGGAACTTTAGTAAAGAGAAGTACTATTATTTGAAATGCAAAGCTCTTGAAGTATATAAAACATAACTAACTTACACAGTAACTGTTGGCCAATGAATTGCAGAATATTGTAGAAGTGGTCATTGAGAACATGCAGGTTCTCTGTAACAATATGCTTCTGGTGGAACAGGCCTTGAAACTCTACTAAAAACCTCGTTCAGACAGAGGGCTACAAAATCCAGAGGACTGAGCAAGTAACTGTATGTTTGGCCTCATTGGTATCTAGGTGCCTTGATTACAGTAAGATGCTTTTTTTAGGCCTGACTATATGCACAGGTCTAGCCCAGAGGAGTTGGACTATGTTCTTCATAAACTTTAATTAGGTGTTCCCCTCCTCACTTAGAAGGACGAAGTACAGTCAGAAAAGCTGAGCTGTACAGACAGGGCTCCAGCCATGTTTTATGTGTGAAAAGATGGACAACACTAATAAGTTTTCAGCCAAGAAAAAGATAGTTTTAGCACAGTCACAGAAGAAGTAGTGAAGAATTACTGCTGATGGAGTGCTCTAAGACAGTGAAGAATAAGCAAGAATAAAATGGCTGGCTTAATTGGAGGATGTACTTAGTTCACAACAAACTACAGTGCTATGACAGCGGGAAGGGACTGTAGTCAGTACTGGGAATTTGTTTCCATTTAAAGCCTTAGTCTTCACTGTCAGTGTGCAAAAACTCATTTTACTGGGGTTTCTATCATCTGTCCAGGAAGCACTTCAACACTATTCCAAAAGAATCTGATAATTAGGTTAAATTCCTGAGCTAAAAGCTAGTAGACTTATGTTAACACCAAGAGGTCTACTTATTACATTTTGATTGTAATATACAACAAGGAGGACAAATTCCACATTTAACTTATACAGGTTTCAAAACCAATCATCCAAGAAAAAGCCCACACTACCATCCCCAGCCATGTCAAAAGAAATATTGTATTTTTAAAATATAATTTCTGTTTGAGGTTAAAAGCTGCAAGTTGCTTTGTCACAGCTATCTTGAGACCACTTTTCAAACCACTTTAAATTAATTTCTAGATACTGACTTCAACTGAAATTATGCTACCAGTACAACTTCAAAGCATTAGCAGATTGGTGATAGAATTTTTGTTAATATAATTACAGCTATAGCAATGCATTCCAGAGGTCCAAAGCCTCCATGCTGGAAACAAAATTTCCCATATAATCTTAGAGTCTGAAGATGCATTTCTCTTGCAACTCAGTCACTGTAAGACAGTAATGTTTAATCAGTTTTGAATGTGTGTTTAGCCTCACAATCATTAATATAAAAATGTTTCTAATTTACATTCAGATTTTAATTCAGATGCATGATGCTGATTTATGAGAAGATGCTATGAAACTTCTTGAAACACCGATGAGTATTTTCAAGGAAGTTAATTACAATCTGAGAATGAGAGCTTCTGAGTTTGTTTAGGAAAGACAAGAAGTAAAACAAATGAAATACCTCATCTGTCATTGACTGTTGTGCATTTCATCAATTATTTTTCTTTTTGAAAAACAGGATGATTTTGAAAATTTTAATGTATGTTATATACAATAGCTGTTTCTTAATAACTACACCAGTCTTCACCAAGTATAACATGTCAGAACTCTAGCAATGCTCCTACCATACAATTAATTCCATGCCTTTGGAATCATTCTGTTGGCTTAATCTGGCAAATGGGAGAGAAAAAAAAAAAAGCTACAGCAAATAGTAAACACAGAATTTTGCATGAACAAGGACTGAGGGATTGCATGCTGGGTCTATAATCAAATAAAACTGTGAACATCATTACATACATTCAGTGGGTCTCTTCTTTGTTTTAAAACATTTCTTTCTTGTGAGATACAATTTTATTGGAAACTCTATGAGCATGTTATGCATCCTACCTGCAATTTTAGTCAGTGGGGTATGTTTTGAACCATATTGGGTAGGTCTTCATAAGCTCTGCTCCATATAACCATTTCCATTAGGACTGAACAATGAAGTTTTTGCTATTTCTTCGTTTATTGTACAATGAGAACAATTAGATTAGATTACTGCGTAGCATCCTATCATTTACTTCTAGTCAGATATTAATTCAGATAAATTTGACACATCTTAATAAAAATATTCATCGATGTAAAATGTATTTGGGAGAAATACAGTTCATCACTGACATTATCCTGTAGCGGCAATAATTAACATTATGGTAATAAAAACTATTTATAATATATTTTTACACTTTATAATGTAGTTTAAAAGGCTGCATGATTATTTAATAAAACAAAAATTATTGTTCTAACAGAAGAGAGCATTGCTGTACTAGACTATTATATAGGCATCTTTGAGTCACACATCAGCAGACTTGAAAAGCACATATAAAGGTTGAGACTCATTTTGCTGTCATTGGGGTGCAGATTAAAGTACTTTGAAATGTTGCCCAATAGTACAGGGATGTATTTCCATCTACAAGAGGAAAAGTTCAATATCTGTATGTGTTTTGGCTTTGGGAAACAGTTATGTGTTTCCCTTGTGGTTCCACTTTTACTTCCATACTATCAGTGTAATTATTTAATAAGTATTTAGTTCCACAGGTGCTTGTTATTAGGTGCGTCTTGTCATCAAATACTCACCAAAACAAAGGCAATGCTTAGAAAAATAAGGATCCTCTACTGTTTTGGCATTTTGCAATCTAAGTTTTACTTATTAAATTTTATTAATGAGGTGCTATTCCTATAATGTACTACTCAATTTAATACCTAAAGCTGTATTTTGTTTCTGGACAGGTACACTGAATAATAGTATTCTCAATGAATAATTTCCAGTACAAAATATTCCCACTATTAACCACAACTATCAGCAAGATCAATCACCAATGCTTCAGGCCTGTTGCAATCTTTCATGTCACTGGGATTCTTGATGTCAAAAACTGGTACAGGAAACTGCCAAACTAGTAGGAATCATGGTTTTTGAGAAAAAAAAAACCAACCCAAAAAATGAACCACAACACAACCTTTTTATGGTTTTATTCTGCCAGATTTTAGGTCCTTAAAATGAAGAGGACAGAGATTGAGGAATACCTTCCTTTGTTTTTTTTTTAATATGGCATGAGTCACCTCATTGAAAGGCAAACAAAAAGTACCTTTTGCTTTCACTGTTGGTTTGCCAACATCATTACACAGATGAACTACACTTGCCTTTTCCACGCCAAAACAGTATCATTTTTAACTGTTGACTTACAGCTTAATCATCTCTCTAAATCCATTAACTCCCACCCTCATGTTTTGTCTCAAGAATCATAGATTTGTAACAAAAGTGATAAAAACATAAATTCATTAATACGTCAGTTTCTGTCCATGCATTCAGGCGCAAGCATTAACTAGTGCAAACTGATATATCCACAGCCAAAGAGATACATTTTTTTATGTCTCTGGCTGTGTGAAACTTTGTTATTATATTTTAGATGTTAAAATGCTCTTATTAGAATTTTAACATTCTGTAAAATTGCTTCCCTTTTCATTTTTCATTCAGTCATACCAACTTTATCATGCAGAATCAGTATAGTGGTTACAAAATAAAGTAGAAGAGGTTGGCTGCATACATTAAAAAGCTTATGAATACACATCCCAGTATTATGAGGCAATTGTGATATGCTATTCAGTGAGAGGTATTCTCACAAATTTCAATCAACAGTTTCAATCATAAATGATTTTCAGTACCTTTGTTCTATGTTCTCTGCTTTATATCATAACTTTCCTTGAAATGTCCACATCGGCTCTGATTCCGGTTTTATTATCATAAGATAAAGTCAAGAAGGGAACTGAGTGTGTTTAATATTTATGAAATAGCTTTGTTGTTGATTTTTATAATAGAAAAAAGGGCTGAAAAAATCTCTGGAACCATGATACGAAACTACACTGATAATAATTCCCAGATGATTACAGTGTGAATTTTAATGTTTTCTTAGGTATGCTAATAAATTTAATCTTTAATTTTTAGTTACCACATTTAAATAGCTTTTAAGAACCCTTCAGTAACATGTTTTTGTTTTTAACTCATACATTTAAGAAACATGTTCATGCACGCAAGCTTAAGGATTTAACTGTACTTCTGAATCTATAACAAACTTGTAATGTAATCCAAAATAATCCTATTGTCTTTTACCATCCAATCCTTACCAATTAAAGGAAATACACATTTGATAAATAGTTATTTGTACATATACATGAGTATACAAAAAAGAGAGTGTGCATGACAAAATTTGGGCTCTATTGGAGTTAGCAATTTGTTTAGCAATAAACTGTCTCAAACACAGACCTGTTTTTTACCCTGAAAAGTTTTTTCTCACTGTGTTAGTTCACCTTTTATGCTCTACAGCGCTACCAGGAAAAAACCCCAGCCTTTCCTACGTAGACTGTTGCTCTTCGAGGGCAAATCTGATCATTCCTTATCACTTTTGAACTGCTTTATTGTTTTCTCTTAACATATTCTCCAGGCAGACTAAACCTTGTGCTTCCTATTGCTGTCTCTTCTGTTGCCTGTAACAAGCTCATCCTCTGTGACTAGAAATACTGCATGATGATGCTAGTTTTTGTTGTTTTAGGAAGTCTGGACAACATATGAAAGAATACCACAACATAGAAAAATATGGCAAATGTCTACTAGCATTTCATCTTATCAGCGGGGCACTGAAGATTAACTACTTTCAGCCATAAACGACAAAATGGTTGTGGATCAATTCAGAGGTGGGGGTAGGCACAGTCTGTCAGCTTTGCAACAAATGTAGGATTTTGACAGTGCTTACAGTAATGACTAGTTTGATCCAATTAGATGAAATTCTGATTGGTTGAAAGTTATAGTAAAGCATTCACTGTCTTTAATGGCTCAAGGATTTTACCCAGGGGCACTACAACTCACTTACGACCTCATATATATCTTATCAAGGGGAATTGTTTTTGTTATTAATCTTGAATAAGGAGAGAGATAAAGGGATAGGCAGGAAGTTTATCTCACGGCTTTGCAAAAAAACATTATACAGCTTAGAGAATTCAGAGTTGGAGAAGGAAAAATGTGTGTTCATTGCCAAGAGTAGTAAGAGCTAGGCAGGGGAAGTGCAGTGAAAACTACCGAATAATTTACCAAATAAAACCCTCCTGAGAAATGTTTTGAGAAGCCAGGAGGCTAGAAGTAGTTTCCAGCTAGATATACTTTCCATTTTTGTTCTGATTTCAGAGAAGTGTAGGAGTCTGCAAATTAGGAAAATGTCCGTGCCCTTGGCACACAGAAGGAAGGGAATCTTTCATGCTCTTCTTCGACGCTCCTCCCCTTTGGCAGCACAGCAGCTCTAGTTGAACAACTGTTGTCACCCTCCTGTATGCAGAACAGGCCTCTTGCAGGGCTTGTGCAGGTACTGAGTTCTCAACCGCTGAACCCTGGCACAAAACAGAATTGCAGGTGGCAGCTTTCACTTACATAAATGGTCTAAAATTTCTCTGGAACCTTACATGAGTAGAGAACTGATCACAGTGGAGATTTGTTTCACTGAGGCCCTTCCAAGTATGGAGGGATCCAAGTCAGCATGTTTGCAAAGGGGTAGTTAGCCAAGAACAGACTAACTGGTCTGGTAGTCTGGCCAGGTGGGTTTGGGCTATGTAAAACAATATGTTTATATCATTTGGAAGCAAATTAATAGATGAAGGTGTTAAAAAGAATGTGGCCTACCAACAGTACTTTATAAACAGTTTCCAAAAAGGAAGAGTAGTCTTTTCAGTATCATTCTCATCCAGGAGTTAAACTAAGGAAGCTGATCATGTTTTATATGTTTTTGTTCTTTCTTTTATACATCTGAGGGCCTGAAAGAGTTGCTGTGCAACACACTCTCAGATATTCCTGCCAGCGGCTGGGCTAAGAATCAGGAATGCAATTTTTCCTAAAAGCTTTGCTCTGCCTCATCAAATGACTAACTCTAATTTGAAGAATATATTTTGCATTTATAATAATGAATTAAATGATTTATCTTTTCTTTTTTTCAAAGCTGGAAGGTTGGAGCACTACATTTCTCCCAGAGTAATCCAGATTCTTGTTAAAATTTGAAGTTAATTTTTGAACGGCCAGCAGCACAGTGAGGAACTGTTCCTTATCCTTTGTCAAAACAAACCTGACCACCATTTCGATTAGAACAGTTTCAACTTTCTAGTTATAGCTTTGTGGTTAAACAACCATTAAATGCTTTACTTAGTTACATGGACTCCTATAATGATTTTTTTAAGCAAAATCATTTACATTTATAACTGATTACTTTTTTCCCATAATATTAAAATTTTATTTTTCTTTTGTTCTGCTTCTCCTCCTTGCTTAAGGACCTCCACTTAAGAAAAGAGGTGTGTGAAAAGGAACAGTTTCTCTCAGAAATAATTGGCCCAGCAAAGACCTTCAAGAAACCATGGAAAATCAGAAAAAAAGCTTGCAGTGTGTGGGATAAGACATCTGCAGAAGGTTTTTGCATAGACATTTTAACTAGAGTAAAGATCTCTTTAAGAGTTGTAATGAGAAAAGTTCACTTATAACAACCATCTCCTTATTCTCTAGTATGTGTCTGAGGTTTATCTTGTGTATGCAAGTTCTTGCATCAAAGCCAGGAAACCAAATTTTTACCTTGGGAAAGGAGTATACTATTCCTTAACCATGCAAACGTATGACTGTGGTGATAGAGAGGCCAGGAGCTAGGTGTGGATAAAAATGTTTGTTGCAAAAGTAGTAACAATTACCAGAAACTTCTGAATCTTGAAGAATATTAAAAATAAAATTATTTATGCTTCTTTGAAGATGTCCACATTTTAGCAGATATATTTTAGAGGATAAGTATATAAAATACAATTTATATTACTAAGGTAGCTCTTTCTCTGGCTTGTTCACTATATTAATGATTTAATGCCCCTATCTAAGAATTACCTAACTAATTTTTTTTCTGACTGTGATCCTACAGCTCTTATAGAGAGGTCTAAATAACTATATGCAAATAGATTAGGCTTATTTCTTCTTAGAGTAAGAACATTACAAGAGAGAAAAAAACAGGATTCTTTTAAAGCACATACAAATTACACACTTTATAGTATGATGATCTTGCATTGTCATAATCTAGAATTTTAGAGCCATTAACATTTACTTGTGAAAATCTGCTTTGAAATATTTATTTGCAAGCTACACCGTATTTCCTAGGTGACACCATTTCCTCCATTTCTACAATTATAGAGACACAGATGAAGATGTCTCTGGAATCAGAGACACAGAGCTAGAGTTAGGTTGCAAAGTATGTATCACCTATCTGCTCTATGCATAGGAAAAGATTTTCAGATTTTTTAAGTGTCAAAATTACCCAAAGATTTTCAGAAAGGAAGACAAGAGGTCCATGAAAAGCTGGTCTCTGTAACTTAGTACCTTACTCTGCTGAAATTGTCCACTGGAATAACCCTAGTGTTCCCCTTTCTTCTTTACCACCTCTCATGTCTCTTCATCAGGAAGAGGAAGGATTGTGCCTCTCTGCTCCAACCCCTCTGCACCTCAATGACCTATACAGAGCACCTCAGGTTTCTCTTGCGTTTCTTGATTTTGTCTGGACAAAGAATAATATTTTCTGGCTTTTTCAGAGTTATCCATTCTGGTATACATACGCTGATTGAGCAGCAAACAGAACAAACAAGACAACTGTAGAGTTCGTACTTCAGCCTTTTGTGTCCATTCAGCCATTTGTTTTCCTAACAGCTGTAGAAACATCTCATCTTTGAGATCTCAGTAAACACCAGAAGGGGCAAATTGGTTAAAAGCTGCTAGAGGGAGTAACAGGTAGACAAAAAAAAAATTTACATTAGCCTTGTTCTCTTTCAAGAACAATAAATCTAGAGTTATTTACTGAGTGCAATAAAATGCTACAGGGCATTGTTAGCACGAAATTTGGATCCATAAATCAAATAAATATTGAGATGCTGCTCTGAGAGTCTGTAATCATCAAACAGGGAGACCTAGTCATCAAAGGTTGGGAATGCCAGAAAAACAAGAAAAGAAGGATAGAATAATATATGGCACATCCTCTTCCCTGAGGATCAAAGAAGTTATCCATCAGGATGATGCCTGGTTTGTAGTGTCTAAATTAATTGAACAAGAAAGTCTGAAGGGAGTTGGGACATGTCAGAAGTCCAGATCATAGAGGAAAATAAAAGCTCAAAACTTGGCAGATGTTTTATTAATTGCTAATTATTCTTATTTCTACTTTACATGCTGTTAAGTGTATTCTAGAAGCTTCCAGGTAGACAATCCACACAATAGTTAATGCAGTTCAAAAGCACCATTAATCCCCTTCTATGGCTTGCAACACTCTTGGTAAAAAAGATACTGCACAGCTTCAAGGTTGGAGAGTCTCTGGTGTTAAGCAATCTGAGACTAACTATGAGATTACAAAGGGAGAAGTCGTAAGTGCTTATTTCTCTGTGTGAAATCTATGTATGTAGATGTGGATTTACTTTCCCCATATACCTGTAGCCTATACAGAGACTGAGGTCAGTGCACCCTGGAAGATGGTGAGCATGAGCTAGTAACTTTAAGAATACTCTTCTCATATACTTACTGACAAGTCTTTTCAGCTTTGAAGGAATTAACAGAAGAGAAATAATTTTATCTTAATTATCATCCCAGTAAATTAAAACTAGAGCATATGCTTGTCATAGTCCAACATCACAGGCATGACTGAATCCTGGCAGTCAGTATGTCATGATCAGTTCTCTATCATCTGAAGAATCCTTTTGAAATGACCTCACAATAATGGATTTCACTAGATTTGACCTGCGAGAGATAATTGCAAGTGGTATGCAGACTGCTCTGTGTAGTGGATTTGATATCAGTGACAGCTCCTAACTCTGACATTCTCACCAGCATTCCTCTGATTAAGATATGGAGTGCTTTTTTACATTGTACACAGGACTAAAACAGGTACGTGCTTCCTCTTCTGTTGAAACGGTTCCTGACACCCCCTTCATATAAAAAATGGTGAGGCCTTACAGCTGGAGCTATGTACATATGAAGCAAACCTGAGCTTTTTTTCGGTCTGACTGCATGCAAGCTGAGTGCCTCTGAGCTTTGTGCTTTATATTGTACAAGGGTGTTGCAGAACCTAGTGCAGAGCTGGCTGTGGTCCAGCAATACAACATTATCTTATTTATGGTTAGATACCTACAACTGGATAGTGTAGATTGCTGCTGCCACAGCTGTCTGAATTTGTATCCACTGCTATCCCTACCAGTCAGAGCAAAAGAGGTTTGGCAAACTACAGTATACAATATCAGCAAGCCTGGCAGATTGAATTACCAAATGAGGATCAGCATAGCCTTAACATAAAGAAGTGGCAAATTGAAAGGTAACTTGCTCAGAGAGGATGTATTGAACTTATAGGATGAGAGAAACTGTTAAAGGAAGATGACAATGAAGAGCCTTACTTCACATGGAAGATGTCAGAAAGCACACAGAGAGAATGGGTTTGATTTAAAATGCTTCACAGATTCTTTCTTCAAAAAGGATTCAAAATTTCAGAACTAGATAGTGTGTAACACCTGGAACTGCCTACATAGCTCACTGAACTTTCAGGAGAGCTGTGTCTGCAGAACAGTAATTACCCCCATGGGTAAATTTACCTGAACTGACTATTTGGCACTGTATCAACTTACCTCGTTTGGTAGATGTTTGGATGATAACCATATTATATTTTTCTTTTTAAGCCACAGATAAATAGTATCAGAAAGAGAGTAAGCAAAAATAAGCCTGGAAGCCAAACTCATTTTACAACAGTAGAAATAATAAGGTAATGATTTACCCAGCTATGACTCAAAAGCAGGCCAGGCAAAGTCTCATTCTCCACACCCCGATTTGTACCTAGTGGATGATACTATTGTTTCAGTTCAATCTCTCTCTCTCTCTCACTTGATCTCTTTCTCGCCCATCAAAGCTTTTCTTGCCTTCATGTTTGTGATTCGGCTTTTCTGTGCCTGACAGTTGTAATGAAGATATGCCACAGTTAGTGACAAGGCAAGTATTCTAGAAAAATTCTGCTAGAAGAGATGAAATGAAATAGCTAATACCTGACATCGGTTTCTGGAAGTGAACACCAATATGTAAATTTATGTCATGCTCTGTAAGTTACGGAAAAAACCGTATTTGTTGAAAGGTCATCATTAATTACAAAATCAATGAAAACACTTATAAATGCATGGAAGAAAATAACTCACTGTTAAAGTGTCATTGCAGCATAAGGATCCATAAAGGTGGTACAGGAAAAGACAGTATACATTTGTCTCAGTTTCAACACCAGCTCTAGCTGAAAAAGTATTATGGATTTTTAAAAGGTTGAAGTTGTGCTACTGGGCTTAGAATAACAAATGTGGGGTTTTAAACAAATAATTGTGCCTTCTTACATACTTAAACATTCTTATCACATCAAGATACTGCAATTCTATGTAAGTTCTACAACGGAATATGACAGTCTTCTCTCCCCATCAAATTTCTGAATTTAAGCCACGTATGTACAAAGCATGTGTAAGCTGCCACAGTATAGATAGCTACATACATTAAGATATATATACACCCCTGACATGTGCTATGTAATATATATATGTATTGTAATATACATATATACACATATATATGTATATATACACATATACAATAATATGTATAGCACATAATATTCTCAGTTCCCCACTGACATTTGAGCAAAAGGGTAAATGGAGGGTAACATAATGCAATTTTTCCTCAGCTGTGTAAGGAATCCTCATTTTGCTATTGCCTCCCCTTAAAGTATTAGCAGGGGAAGATCCTGTTCGTGATTAATACACCTTTATATGAATATATAAACAAAAAGTGCCTTCTGAAAGATGCATTTTCTAATATTATCTGTATATACTATTACAGGATTCCCTGAACTAACTCGTTGCACATTCTGAAAAAATCAAATCTATTTTAGTAGCACCATCATCATCTTTTCACCCATTGTTTACAATGTTTTATAATTATTGTAATCATTAACTCTACAGGCATAGAAATCAAAGAAATTTGTATCTTTGGATCTTAGGAATTAGTGCAAAATAATGTGAAAGTGTGCTGGTTTTGTCTGGGATAGGTTAATTTTCTTCAGAATAGCTAATGTGGGGTTATGTTTTGGATTGGTGCTAGAAACAGTGTTGATAACACAGGGCTGTTTTGGTTACTGCTAAGCAGTGCTTACTGACAGTCATGCCTTTTCTGCGCCTCTCCCCACCCTCCCACCCACCCCAAGTGGGCTGGTGGGGCACAAGGGGTTGGGAAGGGACACAGCTGAGACAGTGACTCCAACTGACTGAAGGGATGTCCCACACCATATGGCGTCATGCTCAGCATATACGGCTGGGGGAAGAAGAAGGAAGGGGGGGACGTTTGGAGTTACGGCGTTTCTCTTCCCAAGTAACCCTTTTGTGTGATGGAGCCCTGCTTTCCTGGAGATGGCTGAACACCTGCCTGCCCACGGGAAGTGGTGAATGAATTCCTTGTTTTGCTTTGCTTGTGCACATGGCTTTTGCTTTACCTGTTAAACTGTCTTTATCTCAACCCAGTTTTCTCACTTTTACTCTTCCAATTCTCTCCCCCATCCCACTGGGGGGGGAGTGAGCAAGTGGCTCTATGGGGCTTGGTTGCCAGCTGGGGTTAAACCACCACCTAAAGTTAGAATAGCATACTGATCCTGATACAAAACTAGGGAAAGTCACGTATTGTCTTTCATTGTCTTTGAATTCCATCCACTGTGTTTTAAACAGATACACTTGAGATGCAACAGTATAATTTGTATCAGCATAATACTGTAATAATTTCAGAAATATAATACAATAAACACTATTATTGTTTACATAATCAAGATATTCCCATCTCATAATCCAAGGATGCTTGTAACAATCTGTTGTATCACTTACGTTAACATTATTACCTACCCTGGGTACACTGTGATGTAATTTAAAACAGAAGCAACAGAGTATTGGGGATAAGGAAATGCTGATCAAAACCTTAAGGATTTCTAGAGGTCACAAACATCCTGGCAGTCTGCAAGGATCATAGCTGCTGACTAGAGAACACTTTCCACTTTCCCTGCAACTCCAGGTTAACACAGTTATTAAAATAAACACTTTGAAAAAATTAAGAATTGGTACTAATCAAGAGCTCATTTTGGGGGCAGAAAGGGAGAACCATAAGTTTTGTAATATCTATAATGCTTCAAATAAGCATATTAAAATATAAAAAATGTAAAATGACTACCCAGGCTAGTTTTTTAATTTTCGTGCAATTCACTAAAGAAATTAGCTTAGTTAGCAACGGTTCAAAGATCAGATATAAAATCTGAGTGTACGAAAAAGCTCCTTCTATTGAAGTGGACATAGGCATTGACAAAAACATACTGGCATAAAAAAAAAGCGCCTTAAGGGACTGGGTAGTGATTAAATAGAATGTGGAGCTTGTCACATCTGGATCGCCAGTTTAAATACAGTCGTAGCGAGTATAAGTGGCTAGTTGGTAAGTTTGCAGCCTAAACTATCTGTCAAGATTTCTAATCCTTTGAGCATTAAATATTCTGGAAAGAAACAAGTTTGCCAGTTTCTTAATAGTGTCAGTAACCTGTTCTCTTAAGCAGACAGACTTGCTAAAAACAGAGGTGAGAGCGTTTATTAGCAAATGTTTAATTTATGAGCACATTTGGTCTTACAGAAGTAAAAGTCTTTTAAACAGAAGCATGTTAGCTTTATTGATTGACTGCCTTTCGGGTGGAATCATTACTTGGGGGAACTAATTCTGTGACAGACTGACAGAGTAACTGGGCGATCTAGTAAGGTGGTGTGCCTCTGCTTTCTCTTCTCTCTCACTGTTGTTACGACACGCAATCTCAGTGGTACCTAAGTTCCCTTGCTGCGGGAGAAAAAAGGGAAAAGTGAGTGGGCAAAACTGATCCACCAGCAATATGCTCACATTGGAAGAAATTAGTTCTATTAGGACTATCTACGTTCTATAGAGACACATCCTGTATAATACAAGTCCTGTAATTTTACCCAGCAGCTCCTATAATCAGCATGTGGGCTGTGAAGCCAAAATGCTGCTATCCTTCTGTACTGAAGGTTTTATTTTAGTGACAAGTTTTTTTAATGATCAATGCTTGTGTATTGTTTTCTTTACTTGCTTTGGTACCATATATTAATACAAACCAGAAGTGTAAAATATGCTTATAATCCTGAGAGTTCTGTTAAACCCTAACTGATGGTAGGACAAAGGAGAATACTACTAATGGAAACAGCATATACTGAAGATTTTGCTTTTGTGTGAATGCAATTAGAGCTTTTCCCTTAAGCTAATAGGATAAGTAACTATATGATGACATCCATAGACACTGCAAATGTGCAGGAGGGAGAGAGTAGTCTTTGCTTGGTGTTCAGTGGTCCATGTGTAATAAGCTGGCAGTTCCATCTAGCTCCTACCAGACAAATGTCTACATCAGAAATTCCTGTTTCTCCCCTCCTCCAACTGCACATTTAGAAGTTTCAGCAGCAAAACCAAAGGCTGAAGCAAGACAGACAAGGCTACATTTTCAAAGCTATTCTATTTTTCATTCTCTAGATAAAGATAGACACACAAATAAATTACTATCGCGTATGTGGCAGGGAGATTCAGGACATCAGTTAATTTCCTGAATATCTGTGCATGACTGATCAATTCACATGTCTTTTGCCAAATTATTCTGTGAGATCTATCCTGATATTCCTAAACTTTGATCTCCTCCAAACAGCATTTGCCAACCTGATATAAACAGATAAATACTGTGTCTTGAGAGTAAAATAATGTTTTAAAGTTTTCAGTAGTGAGTCTGATTCCTGGATGATAGACTTCTAATAAATAATGTACAGGATGGATCACAGCTTTAATTATTTTTCTTCAAATTTATTCTTAAAAGATGTTGAAAATTTGTGAAAAGATGTTGAAGCGGTTCCTTAATACTGGTAGTTCTTCTATAGAAAATGTGGCATATACATAGCGTAACACAAACAAGCAGTGAATACATGGTAGTTTGGTGTGGCACAATTATTGTTGGCATTAATTTGGGATGTCTTGGTTTTGGGTTTTGCTTCAAAAACTGTGTTGACATAACCTCTGCAGCAAACCACAGTTACATGTAGCTCCCACAGATCTATATACAACTGGCAGGAAACTTATCAGTCTTACTTTGATCCATAATATTTTAGCTCTATCTTGGCCAGGATGTGGACTGTGGGTTTTTTTGTAATGTACCATTTACAAACTATGGAAAAGACTGTCAGACCTATTCCTACCCAGCTGCATGGCTTGGGATGAGAAGGGCCAGGAAATTGGTGCAGTTGGCCAGAAGTTCCCTTAAATAGCTAAAGCTGCACCATCTTTTTTAGGAACTGTAGTGAGTATCAGGGATTGGAGCCCTTTTTGAAGGAAGAACAGGGCATCACCGAAGTTGCCCTTGTAACAGCAAGCTCAGGTGGTGCTTTAACTCACTGAGAGCCAGGGTGGCTGGCATAGCTTTGAGGCTGAGGTAAAGCACATTGTGACTGAAGAAAATAGAGAATTAGGATGTAAATCATGTAAATATAAAAGATACTTTTCAGCTTTTCCATTAGTTATGGACAGTCCGTAATGACAATGAGCTGTAAATACTACATATACAGTGTTGCAGATTTATTACTCAACAAAAGCTATCTGCTTGTTATATCTTTTATTTTTTGTCTTCCAATATTCTTTCTAGTGCCTACATATGATCCTAGTGTGCAGCTGATATTACTGATCTAAACCAGAATTTATATTTTTTGCCCTCAATAGTTTCAGGTTTGAAACAACATTTAGGATAGTTGGAATGGGGGGCATTAGTATCATCCATCGTCTTCTTGCTATAAATGGTCCCTACTGTATGAAATGTATTTTAATTTGTGGGTAATATCTTTCTAACCTAACCAACTCCCACTTTCCTATATAATTTCATAAACCTTAACCTCACTCTGTGCAATCTTTGTAATTGTTTAGATGCATAGTGACTTGTCATTTGCATCCCATGAAGCTTTTATAACAATAGCAACTTCAATTAAACTATACCACTTGGCTTCATCATACTTCCTCCAAAATATCTTTGCCATCAACATTTCTCAGAGTGGCAATTCTCTTGAGCTTTCCAGAATTTATAGGTCACAGGTAAACCAGCATGTTCTCTGCAAATGTTAATGAGTTTACAAACTGCTGAGTATTACAATGATAAATTTGATCATATTTCTCTACTGACTTTACACAGTCTTGGCACTGTAATATTTTTAGCTTATATCTGCTCTCAAAGGGCCCAGTCCAAAGCTCATTGAAGTCAAGGAAAAGAGGTGTATTAAGATTAGCAGCTTTTGATCAAGCCTGAGACAGTCAGTGCTGTAAAAACATTATCTGTGCACATCCCTTATATGCAACTGACATCTCCTTGCACTACTGCGAGTTACTGAATCTCATTTTCTTTGCAGCTTTCCGCCTGATCAGGGAATCTATTAAAGTCCACGCAGTCAAGGCAGCTGTCTTGAGTCAGATAATTTCCAGCTTCCTAAATAAAGGGAACTAATATAATACCTACTTTATGCCCACATCACTGCCATAACTCACGTGGTATTGTGGATGGTTTTCAGAGAGGAGGAGGGCAGAATGCAAGCAGCAGTGATTCCTAAAGGCCTGTCCTTGGTCAGTCCTCTGCTTCTGCAACAGGCTCCCCCCTCCTGCTTTTACAGATATTTTCACCAACCTTCTTGGGCACAGTTCACTTTACAAAGTAATTGCTATATCTCTTAAACGTGTCCTTTCATACCTGCAGGGGTACAGTGCACACTGTGAACAGGAGAGAAGGTTGCATTGCTGTTTAGGGTCTCTGCTGATACTGGTATGAACAGAGATCTGTAGTCTGACATCTTTCCTGAGCATTTTAATATATTTACAGATAGAAAGGTGACCTTTGTTCAGAAAGCCTTTTTATTTCAGGGGGATGCAGGTTTTCGTTATGGTAAATGATGGCATTAATAGATAACATTTGAAGGGCTAGTAACCAGACCTAGCACTACTTTTAGAGAGAAACAAAATTGTTCACACCTGATTTGTTGAACAATCTTCTACAACAAGTTAACTTAAAAATACAGATGACAAAACTATCATTTTTCAGATGAGAATCTCCATGAAATACAGGCCAAATACTGAAAATACCTAGTGGTAGCATATCAAATATCCTTGTCAGTGAAAAACATGTCTTAAACACCAAAGCCCCTTAGATTAGTCTTCTATCAGAAGGCCAGTCACAAAATCCCTAAAGCCATAAAGGCAATTTTTCACTGTTGCTTGAAGCATTAGTATACACATATACTAATACTAAAAAAGTTTTATTCAAAAGTTCAGTCAGATACACTCAATTATACCAAACTTTAATATCTACCTTGCCTCTGACATTTAAATGTGGGGGACTATGCTATTCATTTATTTACCATGATAAATCGAGATTAATGGAAGATGAACCAAGTAAAGCAGACTCTTACAGAGACAAATTAAATTGTTAGAAAGGAATGAATGAATACGGCTGCATCTGGCTTTTTTCTTTTTTTTGCAAGTCATGAAGTTTACTTCTACACAGCTTAGGGACTAACAACTAGATACAAGTTACACCTTTCATCTCTACCAAATAAACTACTCCGTTAATGAAATAAAATTTTGTAAGGGTTTTGGTATCATACTGCTGAATGTCACTTGTGGAAAAGATTATTACCTAACATGACTAAATGTTACTGCATATACTAAGTCTTATGCAAGTATCAGAAATTTCCGTTCACATACCAATGAACAAGTTTTTTGTTTTTTGGTTTAGACACCTGGTAGACTGCTTTGGAGGTCCACTGAATGTTTGAATACTAGATATTATTTTTAAGTTGAAACTGGTTTTGAGTACTTTAGTTTGCAGGCCCCGGCACAGCCAGGAGTTTCTGAAATTCAACTATATGACTATTTTACAGTTTCCTAAGATTCTGCTCTCATAGTAAGAAAAAGACATAGAAAATGACTGTTTCAATTTTCTGTTTTCCATTTTTTGCCAACACTGATAATCTTCCATTCCACACAGCTACAATGATGAGCTAAAATACAAAATTACCTAAGTCCTTAATATTAGAAAAAACTAAAATACATTTTCTGATCTAAGACTCTTGTTTTTTCTTTTCTTTAAAGCATGTGCTTTAGTCAGTGTAATACATCCTGTAAAAACACTGTGTACACTCCACATACTTTCTAAATATCTGGTGAAATGACTTTTTGACTTTTTCAGGGCATAGGATGAATGTGCAGTGAATTAATAAAGCTCTATGTGGAATTTCTGAGATGATATTGATAGGTATAGTTTATTTTTTGTTTACAATTTCTCAGGCCTTTAGTTTTGTTTTCTTTCCTGCTGTCTGAATTCAATATCAAATAACTTTGGAATCCCACAATGCTGCTTCAAGCCTGAAAAAAATGGACTACAGCCAATTCCAGTTTTGGGCAACTATCCAAAATTACACACCAGCTACATAGTGCAAAGTAACTTTCATTACCTTTTTATCATGTAGCCACAATTTTTTTCTTCTTGTCCCCATTCCCTTGAGGAATGACCTCCTTGTCTGGGTTGCCCCTGTCTAGGAAATGTGCTAATCGTTATTACTTCACTTCTTACCATGAATGTGTTTAATCCTATGCCTGTTAACTGTGTGAACAGTAGTTTCATTGTACTTCATGTACTGTTCGGAAATGTAAAGCACAAGCACTGTTTAAGCTAGCATACAGTGCATGATCTTTTTAGATCTTTGTTTTGAAGGTGAACTTTAGGAAGAAGGTATTCATTATTTTCTATTTATTAATGTATTAGAAATTTCTGTCCTAGTTTTGGAGAGATGCTAGAGCCTACTGGCCACAGTTCTGACATTTTTAAACACAACTTCATTAAGGGATTAAACAAGTCAGCAACATACACAGAATAGCTATGCTGGCTGTTTCAGACACAATTAGAAAGTGTCTCGAGTCTCAAAATCTTAACCTTTGCAGGATACCAATACTGATTTTGTAAACACAAATAAATACAAGAAATAACCTATTATTCGAACGTATACTTAAAACATTATATTGTATAATGAATTGAGTTAAAGTGAATAATTGGAGTTAATGAATGATAAGTGGATTTAAAAATATTTCCAAAACAATGTATAGGAAGATAATTACATAAATGGGAACATCGAATAAACAGTTTAAGGTCATATACCATGTACTTCTGAACAAATTTATGGCCATAGTCACTAATGCAGTAAACAATCAATTCATTGTTTCTATTTAAAGTGGTCATGGCAGTGTTTTAGATATGAAATATCAGAAGAATTATAAAAGTGAAGAGGCATGAATATTTCTCAAATTATTACAAGGCTTTTTACAAAGTCTATGGGTCCATATCTACTAAATCAATAGTCAAATGAAACTCAGACATACAACTCTAAGATTAGCTAACAGATCCTCTACTTCACAGTAACTGATACTTCACAGCTTAAGAAAAAAAAATGCTCCATGGATTACTAACATTTCAGCAGAACATTGTTGTAAGTTAACTTTATGAGACAACGTAACCAAAAATATTTCAGCATATTTAATGCCGTCTTATATATGGCAACGGAGAAGATAATCCACAAGCTGAATGTCTCTACCCAAAGCTTTTATATTTCTGTCAGTCCTTTTCAATAAATAAGTACTTAGTTTGGCCAGCCGTTCATAGGGGAACTGTTGCTGGTTCACATGGGAGTA
This sequence comes from Phalacrocorax aristotelis, assembly GCF_949628215.1. Classification (NCBI taxonomy): domain Eukaryota; kingdom Metazoa; phylum Chordata; class Aves; order Suliformes; family Phalacrocoracidae; genus Phalacrocorax; species Phalacrocorax aristotelis. The sequence goes on from NC_134285.1 coordinate 11,545,290, forward strand.
TGCAGGCACCCCGTTCAGTAGGTGCCGGTGATGCCCATACCAAAAAGCTATTCAGTATGAAGTAGGTCAGATTAGGAGAGAAGTCAAGCTGGAAGTAGAAAACAAGACCTTTGGAGTAAAATGAACTTATTTACATTGGATTTAAGAATGCCATCCTGCTCACATTGTGGAACACTAGTGCTTCTCTTCCAGGTCCTCCTGCAAAGCTAAGCAGAACTTTGCTTTTTGTGTAGATTTTGTTGAAAACTATGAGGGGGTAGAATGCCTTCCATTTATAGTACACCCACAGGTTTTGTTATTGCTCTTTTATTAAAGGCTTGATCGACAGAATCATTAGCTGTGCAAATTATTTTCTTACATAAGAAGAAAAGAATGTCATGTTGTCATGGTTCAGGGGTGACTAGCAGCCCTGGTACCACCCTGCTTCTGTGTGGGTACTCCTTCCAGCTGCCAGGCCCTGATTCTGCTGTTAGGTCACTCCATCTTTACTCTGGATCACAAGGCTTTGCAATCATCCTGTTCCCATCATCCTGCCATGAGAATGCAGTAAGTGGTGCCATGGGTCTCTGGCAAGTCCCTCAAAACTGTCATCTCATGCATCCTGCAGTCCTATTGCTTTTTGGACAAGCAAAACTCAAGGTTTTCCCACCCAGCTCCAGCTGTCTCACAACTGTCATATCTGCCATAGATACCACACTTTCTTCTACAACCCTATGATTACAATAATCCACAGTAGCTCCTTTGAAATAATGCACCATCCCTTAACATAAAAAAACAGAGACACCTGGCAAAAATGTTGAAATTATGCATGGTTTCTGTGCCTGGCTCATTTTTCTTAAGACCCTGATGACCCACATGCCTCAGGTATATCCCAGGAAGCCTGTGGTTCAAGCAAATTGTATCCTTTTGTTCTTTGTGGCTGTGGTGTCACCAGGCAACATTTTCAGCAATAACACTGCTCAGAGTGTGTTCATTTCAACCCCTAGCCATTTTCCTGCCTCTTTATTGAGGAATATCACCCGCCTCGTTCCCACCAATTGCAATAGCATCACTGCTTCAGGGCTGTCTTCTGAATCAGACTGAAGGGTGGTTACGACTTTAGAATAACTTAGCAAAAAAGCCCTGTATATGTAGTTAAAGCTAGATTGGTTCCTCTCACCTAGTCCTTCGTGTGACTTCACAAAATGGAGCTGGAAGAACACCAGGGCAGCTGCCTACAGCTTGGGGGTATGAACAAGCTCTTTTGTTGGCATACCTCCACTTTTAGCTGCAGGCAGCTCATATTTCTTCTGTAGACACAAGGTTTGTTTTCAACAATTTAGTGTCCTTCTGAGTTTGAAATACGAGAGAAATAAGCCTGCTAATCAGATTGTAGCCAGAAAGTGAGCACCCCTAAATTAAAGGCTATTTTCTTAAGGACTCTTAATTCCTTTAAGGACCTCTGATTTCCTTTCTTGCTGATTTCCCAATAGGTCAGAATTAAACAAAGCAAATCCATTCACATATTTCAATATACTAACAGAAGTTGCATAGCGATAAAGTAATTGTACATTAATCCTGTGTTCTTCATGTACGTATACAGAAATAATAGACTAGGCAAGTTAAGTCTTCCTAGAAGAGCTAATCAAAGGTTTTAATTTAATCAGTTCATTTTATGTTCATCTTTCCTGTTTTGTCAGCCTGATACACATAATAAAAAATTAATCTCTTCATTGTGTTAGTAGTGTGAACCACTATTTTACAATGAGTACTTGACTGACAGTCATAGCCAAATGAAACATTTGCTGGCCCTCCCAGGGATTTTAAGTAACTGGTTTAATTCTGTGCCTTGAATAACATAGTTTCTTTCCTCAACAACATGAGGGACAAAAAGAAATGTGAGGCTTTTGTTGATCCCCCTTCCCCCGCAACTTTCTGATATTGGCTTAGAAATCTTTCAAAATAAATAATTCCCAGTATATGCATAAATTGTCTACTATACTGTGGTTTTCTTGAGTCTCCTAGGAGCTCTGTTAGGCAGGTATGGGAAAGGTAGTGCTATAAAAACCCCAAATAACCTTGTTTTACTAACTGAAAACCATTCACAATCATCAAAATAGCAGTCAATAAAAATGATGTTTCAATCCAAAAGGCATAAAAGAATGAATAGGAAACAAAGTGATTTTTCATTCATAGCCAATGAAATTTCATTTATGGCCAACAGAGGCGTGGTAACGCAAGCCTGAGAAACAACTATGGGGGCTAATACACCCCAGTGTGACAACACCTTGCCCATCAGAAGCTTTCACAGAACACACTGAAAATAAGTAAATGGTCCTCTTGCTGTGGAGCCCATGGATAAAAAGAACTCTTTGCCTTGCTTCCTTTTATCTTGGAAGATGCAAACATGGTCTTCTTGATTATTTTTGTCTTTTCTTTCAGCCTGTGCAGGCAATCAGGAAACCCTGGAAGGAACTCAGCATCCTAATGACCGCACTGTGGAAAGCGGATATTCAGCCTTTCAATTATAAGGTTTTACAAAATGATGTTTTCTAAATAAAAACAATACGTTCCTTTCCCCTCTTTTTTTTTTCCTGTCAGACAAGCCTTTCTAATGGCATTTTTATAAATGATGGTAACTTTTGAACTTATGTTTATACCACCATTCATAGCATTGCTATTATCACCATGGAACATACTGGTGAGAGAGGATCTTCTTTCCATAAGGCTCTTCTAATAGTAAATTTCATAAAGATATTGATTTTAATTAATTGAGCAATTAATAGTGGAACATTAAACAAAATCATCTGATGGATTAGGGGAAGCCCAATAAGCCATTCATAACTTGTGCCAGGATTCAGACTAATTCAAGACTGTGAGAGCTGAAAGCCTCCTTTGTTCTGCACATAGTCAGGCTACAAGATGCAGCCCCTTGACAAAAACAAAATTACAAACCTGCTGCATTTGCTGTCAGAAAAGCTGCCTGCAATTAAAATCTTTTGCCACCAACAGTGACAATAAAAGTGGAAATAGGAAAACATTCAATGACCTTGAAATGTAGTTATCCTCACATTTTATTTATTGGTATGAAAGAATTAAACCTGCTTGTCTCAAATAGAGAAATTATTGAATATTCTACTATTTTCTCTATGTATGTACTTGACACTCTTTGTATTAGCTGTATAAAATATATTAAATCACCATTGTACTGTAGTGATGTGTGTACACACACATATATGTTTATATATAAATTTATATAACAATAATCCTGCTTAGACTTCAAAAGATGAACTTAACTGGATTTCAGAAAAGTTACCAATCAGCGGTCAAAACATGCAATTTTAGAAAAGATTTTTCAAACTGTAGACTGAAGCAAAGGAAAGGCACTTTGAAACTACATATATATTTGAAAATAAGACATTTCTCTTCTTGCTGCTAATAAGCTCTCTGTTATCTTTTAGTGGTGCTATATTGTCTCCTGCATTTTTCAACCCTGACTGTAGAAACGCTATTTTTTGCTTTGGCCAGCACAAGCTTCTTTTGCTCCAGCCTTTATAGGTAGAACTAAAGGGAACCAGCCTGACATAGAAAAGCTCTTAAGGACTCAAACTTATCCATGAGAAAATTGTCCCAGTGTAGGACTGCAAAAAGCACACTTTACAGGGTATGCTGAGACAGCCTCACCATACTAAGTAGTACAGACTCTGCAGAAGGAAAATGGGCATGGAAGCCAGCTAGGCACTGCCACTACACTTCTGCATTCACTTATTGACAAGCTAGAAGTCTTCTTAGCACCACGTGCCTGTTCTTTGAATGCAAGACTATCTTCTGAGGTGTTCCTAAGGTTCTTGTTACTAAAACCAATCAATTTTAAGACAGCTTTCCAATTCTCCCTTTTCCGCAGACTCTCCTTGTTGCAGAAAATGCCTACAATACCAGTAATTATGCAATCCAGGCACATTAGCTAGCTGAGCAGGCTGAGACCACTGATTGTTATTTAACAACTTTGTACAGGTGCTATGTAAAATAAATAAATTATTTAGTAGCTTAGAGGAAAAAGTTAGAAGGCTTGACTTCAGTTCCTAAAATTTTTCTAACTGACTTTATGCTTTCTAGTAATGCTGAGCTTGTAATCCTATTAGTCAGCTCTCGTTTTCATGGTACACTAATTTGAATGCTTTTATACATGGATTCTGCAGAAAAAGTTTCAGGTCCTCTCCCATTGTTTTGTGTCACTGTGCTCCTGCAGCTGGCGATGGCATTTCTGAGAAAGCAGGTGTATGGCCAGAACATCCCCATGACTCAGTAATCCCTGGCTGCCAGAACTATCCCATAAGACTTTTCGCTGCCAGTTGTCACTAACTTTAAATCCATTATTCTTTTGTGAGGGAAAAGACCCCAATCTTCCCAGACTGGACTTAAGATAAACCTATATAAACAGATCATGTTTATATATCATGTGTAAGGGAAGTACATTTTGATTGAATTAGAAAGTTTGCTCAGTATCAATTTAGAATATTCACAAGTGGGTTTTAAAAATTACGGCAAGTGGGGATCCAATATTACCAGAGAGGACAAAAAGCAGTGGACAATTTGCCGCAGGTCACTTTTTTCAAGAAGACTTTTATTTCTATATTGTGGTGCATAATAACATATGGAGGATCATAGTACCAACCCTTGCCATGAAGGCAGTTATTTCAGGTCATTGTTTATTATTTTATAAGCAATTCAGATATTGCTTATCAAAGGAGGATCTCTACATTGCTGTATTCTTTAAAATGATGAGCCCACTTTTAAGGACTGTGGGTTTTAGAGCCTTTTCTTATCTCTTTCACATACTTCTCATACAGTTAGGGTTATGCTGTCTTTTTCTCTCCTAGAAGTTGCATGAACACACTGATCAGTGTTTCAGTGAGAAATCAGAGAAGTTATAAAATATGTTTGTGTCAGTACCTTGGAGCTGAAGTAAATGAAACAGTTCTTTCTCAGCATGGGAAGTGTTTTCTAACTCATAGAAAAAAAATTAAATAAAATGATGTTGCAGTAGACATCTTATAGATCTGCGCATAATAATTACCTAAATTAATATAAACTTAAAAAATGCTGCACTCTTCAAAGTCTTCACACATACAAGGTGCACTATACAATAAGCAATATATAGGCATAGAATCAAAATTTAGGGTGGAAGGGATCTTCAGAGGATATCTAGTTCAACCACATGCTTAAAACAGGTATAACTACATCAGGTTGCTCAGGACCATGTCTAACCAAGTCTTGAACACCTCAGAGGACAGAGATTCTGTAACCTTGCTGGGAAACCTTTTGCAATATTTATCCACTTTTCTGCAGAGCAGCATTCTTGCAGCTTGCACTGTTGCATGAGATTCCTTCCCAGATGCAAGACCTCATACCTTCCCTTGTTGAATTTCATGAAGTTCTGCTCAACACATTTCTCCAGCCTGTCCAAGTTCCTCTGAAGAGGACCCCTGCCCTCCATCATATTGACGGTTCCCCCCAGTTTGGTTCCTCCCATGCCTGCTGCGAGTGTACTTTATCCTATTCTCCAGGTCATTATTGAAGACATTATATTACATTGGTCCCGCTGCTAATCCCTGAGGGACCCCACTAGCTACTGCCTGCCAGCTGACCTTAGCACCACTGGTCACAATACTTTGATCCTAGCACTCCAGCCAGTTTTCCACCCACCCTATTTATCCTGTCCATATCTCATTAATTTGGTGATAAGGAGACTATAGCAGACTGGGACAAAGGCCTTGCTAAGAATTCAGGTATACAACGTCCAGTGTCCTCCCCTTCTCTACAGGGTTGGTAACCTCATCTGAGAGAGAGCAATGAGGTTGATCAGGCATGATTTGCCCTTTCTAAATCCCTGCTGGCTGCTCTCAGTCACCTTCTTGTCTTTCATGTGTTTAGAAATGCAGCTAATCCCCTCAAAAGCTATAACTTTACCAAGGACCAAGGTGAGGCTGATCATGGATTTTATTACAATAAAGTGAATTGTTACTGTTTCACTTGCATTCAGTGGAAAAAAAAAATCTAACAGAATAAATTACTGAGTAAGTTTCATGTACTTCAATACTACAAGTCAGTGACTTCAAATAGGGGAAAAAGCTACAAACCTGTTTGTAGCAAGAAACATCTCACTGACTGAAAAGGGATGGAAGCAGAATATTACCAAATATTTGAGATAACCATGAATCAGTTAATTTCACAGACTGCTATAATGGAGGTATTTTGCTACTACTGTGCAAAAATTGTTGACACACTTTATTAAAAGGCAAATAAATAACATCCCATTTATTTTCTGAGGATGCATGAATAAGAAACTCAGTTAAAAAAAACAACCTAAATTGCTGTTAGTCTTTGGGACTCATCCTGTAAAGTGCTGAGCAAACACTGAATAAAATGAGCCTTACTGAATAAAATTCTAATTAGAATAATTGAACTTTGATAACTGCTATGTCAGTAAACATAAATTAGCTTTAAACTAATTGTATTTACATTGTATTATGATTTATATTAATGAATGCATTAATGTTTATACTCTGCAAACTCTTTTGAAGTAAATATTAAAATCTATACCACTTAATCAGAAGTGGAATGCCCTTTGAATGCAAACCTGGCATGACTCTACCAGAAAAGGTTCTGTAAAGGAATATGGTCCAGATCTTCACTGTTAAGAGCAGGGGAAATGTGACTTCCTCCATTCTAGGCAAGGGGAGCTATGTATTGGTCTCTCTGCACGACGTAAGTCGGTACGATGCGGGGTTTCTGTAATTTGGTCTAGCTGCCACAAATCCTGCAGAGCTTATGATGCAACCTCAGTAAGCTGCTTGCTCTAATTACACTTCTCATTCCAATAGTGAAGTGTACAGTGGGACCCAATAGTTTTAGATATGGTGAAAGATAGAAAAATCATACAGCCATGTTCCACTTAAAAACAGAAACACCTGCCAACCAAAGCCAATCCAAAATAAGGAGGTAGGAGAAGCAAAGTGGTACTGAATATATCATAACTGAGCTACATAATGCGTTTCTTTTTGTGGCATTGAGAATGAATGCTACGAGGTCAGTGCTAACACAGACCTCTCCTCTTGGGCAAGTCAGGAAAACCCTATTCCTTAGCGATGCCGGGTCCCATTGCCAAGCCCTATTGGCCTTGTCAGGGTAGGGGGGGGAACCAGACAAAAATAACCAACCACAAAAAAAAAAAAACCCACAACACACTAAACCCCAAAACCAGCTTTATGAAATTTTACCCTGAAGGGGAACCCGAGGCTATGCATAGTGGTGTGTTCAGAACTGCTACCAGTAACTAAGCATTTGTTCTGGGAATTCAACTTTACACATAAAGCCTTCTTTTGTGTAGTTGGTCTTGCCTAATTTAATTTCAGTTGCTATTGACAGTCAACAGATTATCATAAGAATTTTTTCTCTAGTTGGTCTCAGAAACATGAAGATTGCATTGCTGTTCTTGTACTTGTGGCATATTATTTGCCACTGCTTTTAAACCAAATTATTACAATTTCTACTGTAAATTTACAGTACAATACAAAATGCAAAGAAAAAAATTATTAACCCTCTTAAAAACAATTATTTTCATCAACATTCCTAATGTTGACCTTATTCACTGGAAAATTTGCAGAAGGCAAAAACTGAGAGAAAAGAACATGGACACACACTTGTTTAAATATTCACATGAATATTCATGACAGGTGTGCATTATTTTCTAGTTATTGTTTCCATGAGGAAAATGGTGCAAGTTATGAAAATTAGACAACGTTCAAAAAGCACACAGTAATAAAAGTATTAGGGGAAAATTCTGAGTTTAAAATCTGCTGCTTTTCTATTAAAAATGACTGCCTAAAGCTTATTTTCAGAAATCTGCATTTCCAAATTCAAGTAGATTAAAATAATTGATTAATTACATGCCAGCTGACCATTCATTTTCTTTCATAAACCAAATCATCAAATTTTCTGATTCAAATGTGTTGAATATTCAGTGTCATCCCATAGTTCTGGAAAGGAAGGCAAGGATATGAAGATCACGTTTTGTCTAAATAATTCTAAACAGCTGGAAATCTGAAACTCCATTTGTCAGACACTCTAGCACATTTCCAAGAGCTTGCAATACCTTACATACTACAGGACAGATCTCGCTGTTTCTGTCCTGAACATTTGCTGGTGTTCAGTATTTCTGTTAAGCCTTTCCAGATAATGATATTTTAACTCCCTAACTGATGCCACACTTGTACTGATATTTGGACTTCCAGAAATTTGGAGTCTGTTGTCCTTTTGCCTAGGCATCTGCTGCAAATATTTTACATGATGCAAGTAGTTGCTCTGTAAACCCAGAGCAAAAATACTCCTCTATGGAGGTGAGCTTTATCTCCAGGGTTTGGGTCAAAGCTGAATGTGAACTTCTCTGGAACTTGATGCTTGCAGGAAGGTTTTGATTTATACTCAGCTGGTATTCTCAGCCATGTGAGATGAGATGAGCATGGTTATTACTGTCACAAATGATAAAGCCAAAGGTAAACATGGGAATTTCTTGACAAAGCAGTGGTTTACATTTGAACTTTAAAATGGAAAAAACCCCAAACAATTAATGCCTTTTATTTATTTGCTACACACATTTTCACTTGTGTAGTTTGATTAGCCCTCTCAATATTTTTGGCTTTTGAGTTTTTGACAGTTTTATAGTGAGCTCTGAATCATTCAAGCCACTGTGTAAGTGGTGTGCAAATATGGGGCACCTATATCCCTGTCTCCCTGTAATGAATGATGCATTGCACTTCAGGCATGCAGGTAGCTGTCCTGGAAATCTCAGGAGAAAAGTAGAGATGGACATACTGCTTAGCAAGTCTGATGCCTTTAAGATATGCTAAACTCACAGTGCAATTTACTGCTCTGTGCATGCACCTGTATTTCTTTCAGCATGAGTTAGACTTGCTGCAGACCTGACTCCTACTTGACTTCCAGAGATCTGAAAATCTAGGATGATATGGTAAATCACTCTTTGTCTTCTTAGATAATATTTCTCAGCATCTCCAGGGAAGTTCACTGGTAAGGAAGTTTTGAATCTCTAGATGGATATCAATATATAGATGGAGTTAAAGTGCTGGGACCACCAGGTCTCCCAGCATTTTAAGAACGACGATTCAGGTGTGTCCAGTGGTATAAGCATACCTTTCATACCTACTGAGAAGACAGGTTGTCTTCATAACAAGTCTTTCTTTTCTAGAATTATGCTGTACATTCCACTAGAAACTTTTACATAATTGTGTATTATTGGTTATTTTAAACAAAAGTAAAGAAACATAACCAATGTAAGACTGTAGCTTAAGTGTAATGACTTATCTTTACTTTTTCTACTTCCAACATCTGGCAATATTATCTAAAATGCTGTCAGCCTAAGACGGTGCTGAGAAGTTCTTTTTCAAATGAATATCTCTCTCTTATATGTCTGAAACACAAAGTGTAGTTTACTTAGTTCATTACAGGGCTGTATGGGTGTCTATTTAAGTGATCCTCCATGTGTCCTTCAAATATGCAAGTAGCATAATCTTTGTTTCTAAAGAAATAGTTACACGTACTAATTCAGGATAAAAATGTAATCTTACTGCAGCCCAATGAAAATCATCAAGCCTGCCTCCCTACAATGTCCACTTTTCACCAGAACTCTGTTGACTTAATTAAATTTAAGCTATGATTAAAGTAGTAAAGGAAAAAACTGTGACAAACATAGCTCATACACCCTAGATGTAATAATTTATAATTTTTTCATCAGGAACAAGGATAAAACACTACATATACTTAGCACCTGATAATAGAGACAAAACTAGTTACTATCATTTGCAAACTGGCCACATTAGGGCAAGGGATTCTTAAAATTTACAAGGAGATGAACAGAACAAAGGCATATTTGGTGAAAAATGTGCAGTAAAAGGAACTCTGGAGAGGAGATAGTACAGAAGGTAAAGGGCTGCTTTAGTATCATATCAGCCATCCCATTCTACAATCTACATTCAACATCCCTGATGAAAACCAACAGGAAAAGCTGCTTTCTGGAGTGTATTGATGTCTGCTAGTTAGATGAACAGAATTCTTCACAACAAATAAAAATCTAGTATTTTGAATGGTGGTTTTAAAAAAATTGAAACGTAAATGGTCTGTACAATGTTCTAAAAAGATTAAAGGTGACAGAATTATATTGGAATTCAGCAGATTGTCTTACAGTGAAAAACAACTTTGTGCAATAGTTTAAGTGCTGAATAAAATGTTCTGTGACAGAAATTTCCTACAAAGGAATAATTGAAGGAGGCATGTTTCCAGCGTAGGGTTCACATATTTGACAAATTGTGAAATTCACAAGTATTTTATTGTTGTATTTGTAAAAGATATGCAGTGAGCACTCCACAGTTTTCAGCCAGTGTCATATCCAAATACACTATTTTGAGCTAAATGTTTCAAAAGTCACAGGCAGCCTTTGCTAAATGATTACCTATAATAACCCATACCTATCTGATTGTTGGTGACTTCACTGGCCTTTGGAATGTTTACTGCTTAGGGCTTTGCTCATGCCAGTTACCCCCTGCATGTCTTTTTGCTTGTTTGCAAAGGCAGATGGCTGCACAACTTGTGGGAGCCTCAGCTCTTGCCTAGCAGTTGAAATTTGACATTGATTAGCATCATCAGTACAGGGTTTGTCCTTTTCCACTCTAGTGTTTGCAATACCCTTAATATCATCTTTATTTAGGAACTGTAATGACTTCTGTATACGTATTGCTACGTAGCATTAAAAGGTCTGTTAGCATCTCATCCTCAATCTAATAAGTGCACTGTTATGCTATCACTCAACAGCGTGCAGTGATAGAGAGAGGAAACTATAGCTTTTCAAACAAAGCTAAGTTGAGGGTAATTTATTTTGGATCACAAGCTGGACCTGCTGGTAAAAGCTAAACTTCATCTCACCTTTGGGCATTGCACTTGCTTTGTGCATATCTTTGGGAGGAAACAAGAACATATTAGATTATAAATAAAATGTTCCTGCCCGTAGGTTTTCTGTCTATTATTAAATGTGTCATGACCAATGGATTCAGAATTATTTTTTCATATCAGTATTAGGAAAGAAAAGTAAACACGATTCAATCTAATTTATGAGACACTTAGAAGATGATTTGAAGCAGACTGATTACAGTGTATCAGTCTTAATTACAGTATATATAAACTAAATAATATGAAATATTAATCTGCTGTTTTCTGACCAAAGAATCAATACACAGATTGGAAGTTAATTTTTTCCATGCTCTTAAGTAAAGAAATGAAGACAGCTTAATGTAGTTTTAGAATAGTTCTGGAATTTGACAATTAAATGAAAACAACCAAGATCCCATTCCTCCAAAATAAAAGCATGATTCTTCAGAACTAAGCACATGACTGCTTTTTTAAAGTGAATTTTAAAATAAAATATATTTTTCACTTGCTTCTTGCAATGCTAAATAAAAGCATAAATAATTTAATTGAAACATTAAATTAAGTAGAATCAATTTGTGACAGATTTTATGAAAGCACATAATGGCTGTTACACAATATGGGGCAGCTATACTTCTTATTTAAAAATCAGATTTCGTACATGATCATAATGAATGATTCCAGAAATATTACTTACTTTGTTTTACTTCTCTGGTTCTGGGATTCCCTCTGCTTATTGACACCCTAAAACTATATCTGCAAAGCTCAGCCCTGTGTCATGCCCTGCAGAACATTCTGATTCAAATGTGGTACTTCTTGATGCATGGGGAAGATATTCTGCATACTTTAGCCATTAGACTTGCAGCCTATTTTTTTTCTCTGAGTTCAGGATCGAAACTCTTTTCACTTGTGTTGCTCCTGAGCACTGAATACAAGTTTCAGTCCTTGGTCTCTAGGATTTTAAGACTTGAAGTTATGCCTCAAATATGTTGTGGAACAATTCGTGCTCTTCTTCCCTGGTACACCAGTGGAAAAGTGAGCACCACCCTACCTGTGGTACAGAATGATTGATCTCAATGTGCAGCAGAATTTTGCACAAAGCTAAAACATTCTGGTTCAAGTTTCTAAAAAATACTGTATGAAGCAGTAACAAGATGAACAGGATTTCACTGCAGAGAAAGTGAGGCAGCATAATGCAGGCAAGCTGCCAATTCAGAAAGTTAGATGTTTCACCACAGACAAGACCCTTAAGCCTACAACTATATCAGTAAACAGAACAAACTGGGAATAATTTTCTGGCTTTAGGTCAAATGGTATAGCAGAGCACATGTCCACACAGCTACCTATTCTCATATCTCAGACAGAGTGGCACCATCCAAACTGCTTGTTGGGAAGTTTGTGGCCTGTGCTGTCACCCAAGCCATGCCCAGACATGCAGGTTGGTGCTGCTGGCCCACCCCAAATATGCAGAGACTGTGCAAACCAGTGAACAGTATGGACAACTGTGTGCTAATGCCGTGGCTGAGACAGAGGCCCTGTTTAATTACTGTTACAGTTTGATTATCTGAAGGATTCACACTTAAGTAGAAAGGAGGTCCAAGTAGATTTCAACCAACAAAGTAGTAACTACTATAGCCTAAAATTATCCCAAGTTAATTTTAATCTCTTAAGAATTTTGCATGCAAGTTTTGTGGCTTTTTGGTACACAGCCTCTCAAGGCGCACACACACACTGGGCCAAATTAATCAGACTCAGGGACAGCACATCTCCCATTCTGGAGCAGCTGGTGCTGCTAGATTACTCTACCGACACTAGAGTATTGTGTGGATTCCACTGCCCTCTGGGGCTGGCAATCACGACAAATCACAGAGACGTGACCAGTGTTGAGCATGCCTCTTCCAACCTGCTCCAGTGCCTTCTCTCCTCACATCTATTTACTGCATCATGGCTTCTCTGAAGGTCAGCCATCCAGCCTCCAGAGCACAAAGATTTTGTGACTAGAATTTGGCATTTAAATTGCTTTTATTTTATTTTCAAGGCAACATTTTTGCTTTTTCTCTTTGAGTATTAGTTATTCAAAAATGTCAAAGACAATTTTCAGGAAAAAAAAAATCTTTCTCCTCTCTCCCTGTCTCTGTATACACACACACAGAGCGCTATTTTTTCTGTATTCTTTTCTTATACTGAGGATAAACATACAAGTTGGGGTTACTGGTTCATTTGTTCAGCCAATTTTGCAGAACTGTCCTTGGCATTCAGGGACAAATAATTCCATCCAATCAGCAAAAAGGAGACAAAAGAGATAATCTAATACTGCATTAGATTTGCAAGCAGTTCAAGGTCCTATCAGGCTTAAAGATCTTTTTTCAAAGAAATGTAGAGGTTTCTGAAAGAAATATATAGAACATTATAAACTTGAAGTAACAGTTATAACAGTGGAGACAGCAGAGCAGAGGCAGTTTATGATTCCCTTTCAGATTCTGGTGACCTTGACACTGTAATTATGAGCAAACAGTCCATTATTGTTAGGCCTATAAAAAGACAATAATTGCCTCTACATTTATTGATTGCCAAGAAAAGGGGTTTCGATACTCCTTTATCAATTACTTGGAAACACCTAACACCAAGGTTAGTTCCAAAATCTGAGTTCAGTTTGCTGAAAGAAAAGATGCCAGTAAATTTTCAGTCTACCAGCCTTAGGCCAAGATAGGTCTTATGATAGCACTTAAAAAAAGACATAGTGGCCATTACCTATCTACTTACAGATGCAATTTTATATTCTTTTCTGCATAATAAACAACTTCCCTCAGTTAACAGTTAACATCACTGAGTTCACATGTAAAGTAGGAAGGAATTGCTTAGGAAAAGTTGCAGGGCCTAGGCCTGAAAATGCCAACCATCCTTTCTTCCTGTTGGTTTTAGCCCTCAGCATTTCACAAGGTTTGACCAGGACCAAATTAATCACTTGCATTTAAATGTCTGCATTATTTCACTCCAGTTAATAGATGTCATGCTTTAGCATGAAGGGAATCTGGAAGAGTATTGCATCATGTAGAGTGAGAGTGCAAAGAATAACCTAAAAACCAATCGGATCCTGAAATTAAATACTTTCTCTCTTTCTCACCTACCAATATCTGCAAAATCTCCTTTGAACTTCTAAACATAGGTGAGATCAATTTAAAGACATCGTAAAGATAGGTGGCAGTCAGTGCCTGCTCTTAATCTATTAGAGTAGCTCTACCTCACTTGTACAGAACTCTTATTAATCTCTTTTTCACACAGAATTTGAGAAGTAGACATTGAGATGGCTTTCACCACTGGCTTGTGCTGATGGCCAGCATAAGGTCTGTGCATCAGTAATTTCTAAAGGCAGGTTTAGTTGGAGCTGGACCCCTTCCCTACTGGCAATGTGAACTGGCCAGACATGAATCAGCTCCTGTCAAGAAGCCGTGTACTCCCTGAGCCATTGCCTGCTACAGAAATCTCCCCCAGCTGCACACACACGCTTCTTCCCTTTCTAATATTTTTAAAATAAAATGTTGAGCATTTTTAATATTTATTTAAAGACAATACCCTTACAATGAAACAAATGAAAATAAAGCATGAGGTGGGAGATTCCACCTCCCTTATATGACTTCCTGTAGTTTCCACTCTCTTTGTGAATGAATCTTGCTCTTTTTCATGTATTTATTGACACAGTATAAACCAACAATAACCCTGCTTAGCAAAAGTCTTAACCTGCATACCTGCATATGAGGCTAGAATTGTACCTCATAAAGCTAAAAGAGGTAAATCTGCTAAATGGGTTTATAGAGGTTCACTTGCTTTTGCTACACCTCTCTCTCAGTTTATAATTCTCAGAGACAGAGAGAGAGTCCTCCCACCTTCTTCAGGGCTGCATGTTTGAAACACTGAAGTACATTTTATATGAAATTTTCTGATTATTTGAATCATACATTTGAATGCTTTTGCCAAAGCCAGTGAAATATTAGAATAAAATAATTCTTTAGACAGATTTTATGAGGCAGATGCACATTTGCAGCATTTCAAGGTTTTCATAGTTCCCTTGATTCCAACAGCCTGACTCAAACACTTCATGTTAGCCATGTGTTTGAAGTACTGTGTTTAGACCTAAACAAGAATTCCTTGGCTAAGAAAGACTTGTCCAATCTTCCATTTATGAAATAAAACAGGTCTTACCTCAGTCCTTTCTCTTCTGAGAGACAGAAAATTCTTGTTTCTGCTTTTAAAGAGACTGGCGTCAAACAAGTTTCCAAGGAAATGACGAGGTGTAACAGAACATACTCCTTGTAAGTCAAGAGAACAATACAGTTTCCAGGTCTCCTGTATTAAGCTTTTCAGGTGAAAACAAATCTTCCAGTACCAAAAATAAGATTCAGACACTAGACCTGCAAACAAATATGAGAATAAGGGTGGTTTCACATGTCAGTATTCAATTCTATAAAGTCGCTAGACTTTGCAAGCACTTGCAAAGTGTGAATAAGGTTTAAAAATCCCCATCCTTTTAAGGAGCAATTCCTTGTTTTAAATTTGCTCAATATTAGAACTAATAAGATTTTGCTTTATTTAAGGAGAAGGCTTAAACTGATTTAAAAGACATAAGAATACTTTTATCTATGGATTCAAAAGCAAGTCCATTGAACTCAATGAAGAAACATCTTTTCTTCAGGCTCTGGATCAGGCTTGATTGCCAGTTTGATAGCAAAGGCAGTGTTTTTACTGAGAGGACTCTAATGCTACCCTACTGCAAACAGTTATTTTTTTAAAAAGAAAGAATCACAACTCTCTGCAATGAGCAGAAAGCCCTCAAAATAATGCAGTAAAATTGTGATTCTGAGCAGATTTGCATTGGCATACATTCTTTTCATTTGGAAAGACTTGGATCTGTCAGGGTTTGGGTGGGCTCATAGCTATCATCCCTGCCATATAAAATCCAGTTTGGATCTCAAGAAACCCAGAGGTTTAGAGTATATAACAATAAACTATCTTTTAATAAGCAAATCTGGAGTTAAAACACACCAGCTTTTGCATCCATCTGGTGGTCTTCAACATTTCTTTGATCCTTTTATGTCTGTCCAGGATCACACCTAGGCTTTTAGTGAGCTCTCTGTTTCTTCTGCTGATCCTGAAGTTGCTGTTACCTTCAATGGCATTGTTTGTTTTCACCAAAAACTAAGTTTGGCAGTTACATTCTACCACAAAACCTCATTCAGCTCTTCATAAAAGGATTAAGTAATACAAGCTCTGCTGAAACCTGATTCTTGTTCTTGGCTTTTTTGTCAGCTGGTTGTAACAGTAGGCAACTCAGAGAGGTCCTGTGTCTCAAGGGCTTCCAAAACTCTTGCCTGCCCTGGGCAAGGATATACAGTTTGTCTTAAAGGTTACAGATGTTTACTAGTGATTAGTATTGCTTAGCTATATTGTATTGATGATCATTCTCAGATCAGGCAAACAGTAATTAATTGATTCCATCTGTATCTACATTTGGGCAGAGTGATTTATAATGACCATTCCTACAAAGAAGCAAAGGGCATATGGTTAACAAGTCAGCCCTAAGGGATGATAGTGGTGTTGAGAGACTGACAGAACTGACAAGGCTTTCCATAAGAACATTAATATACAAGTTAAGCTATTGCAATGAACTTACTGTACCTTGAAGTTTGAATATAGAACATGTAAACTTGCTATGCTATTCAACTATAAGAATTACTTCATGACAACATTTGTCCAAATACAGAGACACTGCAAAATAGTATCTGAAACTACTATTGTGTAATTTTTGGTTAGAAGGTCATAAGACCTCAGATAAGCGGAGCACTTTTAATATTAAAGGTTTACTATCTAAAATCAAACCAGAGATTTTCTGTCAGTGACCTATTTTAAGAAACGCAGAGTGCAAGATATTACAGTGCATATGCTGAAGTTGTCTTTCGTTACTATTTTTGGAGTACCTATTATTCTGATAGATTATTACAATTACAGATTCACAAAAGAACAATGTAACGTTTTCTGACGGCTACAAAGGTTCCAATATTTACTGTAAGTATCTTCTAGAGATCAAAATTCAAAAACTGTTCAAAACTTAGTCTCATAACCATCATTATACATGGTCAGTTACAATCCGTATCATGTAACATTCTTATTCTGAATCATCTGGGTGTTGTAAGGGACTTTATAGGATTTGCATTAGGGTTCTCTGAATTAGTATTTTTGGAAATTGTCATCTTGATGTTGGGAAGCCCACCACAGAGCCAAGTTCTTCCAAATCACCTGCTTAATCCGTAAAACAAGATCTGTGGACCGTTCCTTGTTTCCATAAGGCAATTTCTACAGTACTGAGTTACATAGTTTTGATGCATTTCATTGTTTGTTTCCATAGATGAGACTCTTGTATTACAAAAGAAGCATTTGAAGGACAAACTTGGAACTGTTCTTGTTACTGATGGCTGGTTTTCCTCAGATAAAAGCTTCCTGGGATTAGTACTTGAATAGTCTCTGGTCCTAGACTGATAGGCAAATTTCTCCTTGTGAAGGTTGTACTTTGGTTCATCATATTTTAAATGGGTCTTTCTGAATATTCTACACATTTTGAATAGAAATCTCACCAATTCTGTAAGTGGATTAACTTGATCACAAACCTGCTAAAAATGCCAGGTGAATATTTGATTCTTGAAAACAAGTTACCTATGTGAAGGCCAGCGCTCTCTTTTCAAAGGCAATAAAACTCGTGCTAATATTTACCACTGCTTTGCAGTTCTGGTACAAACCAGGTGACTACAGTATTTCAGTGTAGGCCTATCTATAATTAAATTAAACTCACAAGTAATCTATTCTGGCTATGCTGTAGTAACAGCTGTCAGACCGAGCAGCACTTTGTAAATCACCTTCTGTTTAACATGCAAGTGTTAGAGTTATTTATGACTATGCCATATAAACGTCACAAAGGATGTTTGGTGATTCACAGACGATAACAAAGAACATACTGTGGAACAGACATAGGAGAGAAAGCAACACGGTTTTATTGACAGAGCCATTTGGAGTTCTTAATACTAGTCCTGAGCAGTCCCCAAGGGCATCAGCATTGCCACTGCATTGGACTGAAAGCCCAGCTCTGCTGAAGGTAGCAAGAATTTTGCTCTTGTTTTCCTAAGAGTCAAACTTTCACTGATGGCTTTAGTGACAATTAATACTATATTAGCATAGAACAACCAAGTAAAAATTTGAGTGTGGCAGGTTTGCATTGAGTGCAATAATTCCCCAGGTTCTGCCTACCTCTGAACCATCAGGTGCTGCTCATACATATGACTAGGTGACATATATGCTATTTTGCTAAATACATTGTAGATGACAGCAAAAAAGTGACCCAGGCATTCCACCAGCCTGAGGGGAAAAAGGCAGGTTTAAACCTGTTCTGGCAAACTTGCCTACAGCTGTGCAAAGCAAACGTATTTCTTTTAATTTGACAACTGTGATCTCTTTAACATCAGGATTTCACAAAGTTAGCAAAAGTTTAAATAAAAAAAATTAACTCTGTCAGAATATCCTAGGGAAAGAAGTCCCATACTATTTAAAGCTTGATAAAGACCAGCTTTCAAACAGATTGGCTCTTCCTTTCAGCTGTTTGACCAGAGGAAGTATCTGCTCTGAGGACCTTGACACCACCATAGAGAGCTAACCTTGGAGTTCACTGTTAAATGTATAAGATAACTCAGGACAAATCCCGCATGTTTCCTTAGACTTTCAAAATGTATGCCACTGAGTCCATGGTTATATGTTGCTGATTGTTGGGAAAGGGGATTTACAAATATATTTAAGTTTTAATCTGAAGGCCTTTGGTTATGGTGTTGACCATTGTTCTTGTGTCTGGTGACCTTAAATCTCTCTCCTGGCTGTGATTTCTGTGCTTTGTGATTTCTGGTTTGTGATCATCACATGCAGCTAAAACATAAGAATTTAAAAAACACTGACAAATATAAAATTATTTTAGCTATATTGAATTGATTGCTGGAGACTGAAGCTCTGACAAACAAGAAAAAGCTTTCTGCCTCATTGCAGGGGGCTCTCTCCCCTTCTGCTGTTTGTGATATTTGACCGATTGCCTCACTCAGGTATGACTAAATCTGCCAAAACTGGTAGAGATTAGACTTGTCCAGAAGTGTATCCTACAACTTTGGGAAATAGCTGGATTAAATAGATCTATGGACCAAAATGTTGTGATGTGGCTTTTTGGGAAGAAAGCATTTGGCCCAGTCTTCCCATACTGTAATAGTTAACATACTCCTGTGTGAGACCACAGCCACCAGCTCAGAGCAGATGAGTAACTCAGAATCCTAAATCACTGAGTTGGTAATCTTTCTACCAAAGCTGCAATAAAAAGTAATATCTAGTACCACAGATGGTTGTGTTGATTTTTCAAATACCAAAGCTTTTCTAGTGACAACTAAACTTACTGTGCCTGGTCAGCTCATGTAGAACAATGGATAATTATTATAGAAATGAGCAATTTTTGCTTATTGGCCAATTTTATACAATTGATTGTAGAAAGAAGCATCATTCCGGTCTCCAGGCTCCTAGTCATACTTCAGTCTTGTATAGTGTACGTACTTCAGAATGTAAAGTAGGTCTACACAGAGGTATTAAGGTAATATAGCAAATGAGAAAGCAGCAGAAAGGAGGTTTTTTTTTTAATAAATATGTAACAGTTAAAAAGTAATTCTTGTTAGTTGTTTCTAACCAATAGCACATTAGTATTTGCACTACTTTAAAATCAGTAGGGATAAAACATTCTGTCACTTACAAACATTAGAAAAAATTTAGAAGCATTCCCTAGCCATTGAGTGAATTTAATTCTCTGTGGTTGACAGTGGTAGTTTTGACTGTAATTACCAGAGATGGCATTGTGGATAATTTCAAGGGCAAAAAAATACCTAAGCCAGAATTTACAGATGAAAAGCAAACTTAGAAATAATATCAGACCTATGATTCATTGATAGCCATTAAATTTTTTTTTTTATTGTAATGTAATATAAAAGCTACAGCTGCATCCAACCTTTTTTCTTTATTTATTTCCATCTTTAGGTTTTTTTTTCATTTTCTGTTTTAGTCATGTTTTATAGCAACTCTCAGAGAGATCATATTACAATAAATTTATCTTTTCAAAGCACTGCTAAAAATCTCATACCGTTACCTCGTAGCTAATACAAATCTAATCAGCTCATCTAGCATAAGTTTTCATTGCTTGTTGAAACAATAGCTTGTAGTTGCTCTTGGCCAACATAACTACTGCCTAAAAACTGTAAACTCCAAAACCATCTATAAAACAAGCAAACAAACAAAAACCCCACAGGCTTTACAAAGGCAGAATCAGTCAATTGGATCCTGACAAAACAGACCATCTAAATGTTATGTTTATTTAAATTCTTCACACTCTGTCTTTGAAATGACGAGACAGTGTCCAGATATCCTTCACAGTTCATTAGTCTTACCAGAATACAATGGCATATTAATCAAAACTAGTGAAAGGAATGCTGTCCAAGATGTCTCATTAAAATCACAACTTGGGGGCATACCCTGGAGTTGGCAGACTAACTACGATATGGAAGTTTGGGAAGAATAATGGTAACACATTCTTTGGCTCAGCTTTCCCCACTTTGATGGCTAGAAATCAATACCATAGCAGCCATAGAAAGTAATGCCATTGATAGTGTGTTTGTTGTTTTTTATATCTCCAGGAATTAGATTTTTGAAAGTGTGATCAATTGTCAGTTTAATCACTGTTTTGCTGTTCTGTGTTTTATCAAGCAGCAGATATTGACCTTTGAGGTTTTGAATTTTTAATGCAGCTTTAATTTGTGATAGTTCTCTGCACTCCACTGATATATGTATTTCTCCTGGACTGTTACAGTCCATATAGCAAATCTGGAATGCATCCATGAAGCAGCAACACATGAAGCCTTGAAACACTTGCTTAGAACAAATACATTTTAAATATTAAGAGGATTAAGTGACACTGTGATAACAATAACTTAGACCTAGGCTTTAAAGAAACCATACATACACTCGTAATCCTTGCAATAACGTACTCCAGACCATGTCTAATTTACTATATTTCTTTGGTTTAAAACCCCTCCCTTTCTTGTGTCCTTTCCTCCCCACCTGGAACATATATTAACTTTGCTGAAGTATACACCTTTCCTAGGAGACATGTCAGTCTTGAGCAAGTCCTGATAACAGGCATTCCTCAAACTGTGATTTTCTGTATGTTAATAGCACAGTTAACATACTTATGTTAATAAGACATTTTCAGTGCCTTAAAAAAAACCAACCCCAAACAACCAATGCAAGAAACAGTATAATTTTCTAGACTTTTCAAAATTAAATACAGGTGTAAAATTCAGAAATCACTTGGACATAAGGATTATGCTTTAGCATAGGTTTTGCAGCACTAAACTACTAAAGCAAAAACAATGTAAGAGAATACCCTACCAGAGATGAATTTTCACAATAGCTGCTTCTCTGACTCAGAGCTTCCATAAACTGCTACAAACTGAGGAAACCATTACAGCCAGCTGCCCAGACCCCACAAGAAGTACTCTCCCCACCCTCCCATCATGATGTACCTGACAGACCCAGGAGGCCATGGCTTTAAATTAGACTCAGCCAATCACTCTTGAATGGGAGGACTGTGAAATCTGTAGGTATTAATTAAATCAGATAATATTAGGCTTCTCATTGAGATTTGAGAGATACTCTGAGTAGAGTGACAAAATCAAGATGCAACAGGAGAAAAAAAACAGTTTGAGTTAAAATATATTAATAAGAGTTATATGAAAACAAATCTGCTGTGTAGAAGTAAGGTAATATCCCAGGTGTTTGGGCTGTTTTATCTGACCTTTAGAGTCTTTATTCAAGGAACATTCTGTCACCAGCATAGACTCCATGCCCCCATTCTGGATAATAGGAAGATTTGCAAACTGAGAACTTATGCTTAAAACATACATATTAGACAAAATTAGAGCATATATAGGTGTAATTTTTTATAATTTTATCAAAATTTTAAAGAATCTGTAGATTGATATCTGTAGGAATACAATGCATTTTAAATATTTTCTGTATTTTTCCATTTAAGAACAAAAACTAAAATGGAAAAACATATTTAATTTTAGCTCCTGAGTTGTTGGGATTAAAGCTTAACTGGTTCAAAGGATGCACATGCCAGAAAGACTGTTTTATGGTAGGAATAACTGGACATGTTTCCATGTTAATGTAACTGAAAAAAGCTCTTTCTGACAGCAGCTCTTACTTAAAAACTGTGTCTTAAATCCAGTTCCCCACAAAGGAGAATTACTAGAGCAGGAGACTCTGATTGTTCTAAAAGCGAGTTCACACATTGCATTGCATTAGACTTGTTTTCAAAAAGACAAATAACAGAATCTCTTATACTTTTTGCTACTATGCTGTTTTGCCACTTTAGCATAATAATAGGTGTATTTATCTTATCCCTTGTAGATTTTTTAAGTACTAGGGAGTGCTATTAAGCAAATGCAGTAAAACAATGTCAAGCTTGAGTGCGAGGCATGTGGACAATATCAACTCATGTTTTAGTCATATGAATCGCTGTTTTTCTTATTACTGAATTCATAGAATCATAGAATAATTAAGGTTGGAAAAGACCTCTAGGAT
Source organism: Phalacrocorax aristotelis (assembly GCF_949628215.1). Taxonomy (NCBI): domain Eukaryota; kingdom Metazoa; phylum Chordata; class Aves; order Suliformes; family Phalacrocoracidae; genus Phalacrocorax; species Phalacrocorax aristotelis. Next base: position 11,567,967 of record NC_134285.1, read on the forward strand.
CATCAAGTCCAACACTACCATGCTTCCTAAACCATGCCCTGAAGTGCCACGTCTACAAGTTTTTTGAACGCCTCCAGGGATGGTGACTCCACCACCTCTCTGAGCAGCCTGTTCCAATGCTTGACCACTCTTTCGTAAAGCAAATCTTCCTAATATCCAGTCTAAACCTCCTCTGACATAACTTGAGGCCATTTCCTCTCATCCTATTGTTAGTTACTTGGGAGAAGAGACCAACACCCAATTGTTAATCTGCAGTTTGGTGTTAATCTGTAGTTTGGTAAAGAAATGTATTTGGAGGACATGATAAGGGATGGGGTCAAGTAACCCATTCCTTGCTTAGCATGGGTCTTTGAGAAAGAACCAGGAGCACTTACAGCCCCGGCACAGCTCTGCAGCTTCTCACCCCCGTGCTCAGAACGTGATGCTTCCTCCTCTATTCCGTAAGATAAAGCAGATAGGAGAGCTGCCTAAGCACTAAGGAAGTACATGCCCTTTTAAGTGGATGCAAGAAAGTGTCTCTGTATGAGTTGTGTCCCCAAAGCTACAGTTGAAGTGACAGGGTTTCTGCATCCCCATCTCAACACTATGCATGTGGGCCCTCATCTGCGGCCTGTTGCAGCCAATGGGAGTCATTGCAGTGACTACAGTGGGCTTTGAATCCAGCCCTGGAGAGGAGTTAAGGCTTCACTCATCTGTATAACGAAAGGTTGAAAAACCTGACGAGCAAAACAATTGCTTTGAAATATTTCTTCATTAAAGTCTCATAGAAGGGACTCTGGCTGTCAAACACTATGTGGCAAAGGAAAGAATAAGACTGTATTTTCCAACTCATTAATTGTCTGATGAGTGTTAGCCTTTCAACTACTGGGAAATAACCGATCCCCCAATCAACAAAAAAAGTTGATAAATAGCAAATATTACATAAAAATCACATTACATTTAGGCATGTTGAATGAAGAAATCTATGTTTATGTGTTACTGTAAGAGTCTTGTTCTCCTATGTTGTTATACTTCTTTACTGTATGTTCTTCTGTTTATGTGACAATGCACTTGTAAAACAGAGCAGAGATTTTAACCATTACATATAGATTCATATTAATTCATGTTGAATATTTTTAAAAACATCTATACTTCAGCAAGATGAATTTTTAATATTGTTAACACTGTTCTCTCATATAACATTAGATTTTTTTCATTCATCACCTCTACAGTTTTCTGCCTTTCAGCCCTGCAGTTTATATGTACTTACCAATGTTATTTGCTAGTAAAACTTACCCTTAGGTCCTTTGTACAACTAATGTCTTGGGGTAATAATAAAAAATAATCTGATTCCCTTATCAGAAATGTAAAATGTTGAAGTTTCTTTACTGTTGCCCACAAAAAAATGGGGAAAAAAATTGAAGGTCAGTGATTTCATGGAAACAAATATTCAAAAGAGAGAAGTGCTACATTATGCTGAGGATTTGATTCATGTCAAACTCCATTTGCTAAATGAAAACCTTTTAAAGTAAAATGACTAAGGAAGTCTTCCTAACATGTAAGAAGTGAAGTTTTATTGTTTCCCTTTTACAATCCAAGGAAATAGTTTCACTGATTTTAATTATTCCCTTTGCTTTCAAGCACTAGACAAATCAAATGCAGCCACATAAAACCCCACGCTCATTCTGAAATAAACATCGTTACAGAGGGCTGGAGATAATAAATATAAACCATGTATAATTAGGAATTGGGACACAAGAAACTATTTGCCAGAGGTAAAATGGTCTGCCACAGACAAGGGAGATTTAAATGTGAGTTTAAATTACTCAGAGAGGCGTTCTCAGGCTCTGTTTCTGATTCTCCTTTGTGTTGTCCAAAGATGAACACTGGAACACAAATGAGAGTAGGTCTTAGCTTATCCTTATGCTACTAGATTTTTTTTTTATTGTCTCCTTACTGGCATTCTGGCTTTTTTTTTTTCTCCATTTTCCATTTACACAAAAAGTTTAGAAAAGTTAAGAAATCTCTTGATTTGTAAAACAGAACTATAAAAATATTCTTTCCACTCACAAAGAATCTATAGGTCTACTCCTCAGCATCTTTTGGATGAGGTATCTTTTTAGCTAGTACAAAGAATACCAACAGAAGAAGGAGCTGCTTTTCCCGACAAACAGGCTAACACGTTTCAGAAACTGAAATTTGTTAAGAAAGACCACAGAAGTCAAACATTTCAGATCTTAGTCAGTATTGATCTTGGGCTTTTTTATTTGAGGTGAAAAATGTTTTAGAAAATAAAACAATAATAAAAAAAATGCCTGGATATTTATTCAGGAAACTTTTAATTAATGCTTGCTTTTAGGTGGTTCTCACATGGAACAGCCACAGCAGGCAGTTGCCCAAGGCAGCAAACTGGGACAGTAAAACAGCCTTTGCCTTCTGTGGGGTCCTGACCCTGGGTCTGGACTAATGTTGGGGGTCTGCTGAAGAGGGGACGCCACGATGAGGCCAAGGTGGAGGGTGGAACTATGTGAAGACTTGGTGGTTGCCACTTGCTTAGCACACAGCCCCAACTGTGCAGACTGATAATATGCCTCTGCCACTCCCTACACTGCTTATCAGCTGCCAGAAAATTAGGCCTAAACTTATGTCAAGACCCTAGACAGTTTCTAACAGAACACCCTGGGGGAAGTATTTAAACCAAATCAAGAAGCTGTCACCTACTCGCAACTAAACACTAATCACAAGCACAACTCATAGTTGAGGGTTTAATTGTGTGGCTCCTTTATAGAAGAGTGAACATTTTTGCTGAACCATGAGGCCTTTATCCCTCCTCACCCCTCATTTATCTACCCAAACAGCCCCTGTTCAGCTCCAAGAGTCTTAGCAGGCTGTGTTGCAGCGATTAAGACACTGGGTACAAAGATATGTGGCGACTAGGGGCTTCACACCAGCTATAAAATTGGAGAATGGGAGTAACTGGGTGGAGCTCCCTCTCAGCTGGCTGAGACCCCCACCACCTTTGACCTTGCTGCGGACTACGGGAACACCAAAGAGGTCATATTCCCCTTCCACCATATTCATGTATCTTGCTCTACCAATTTATTATGTATTGAGCTTACTATATATGTTAAAATAACTTGCTTAAAGACAGTGGAAAAGGTAATAAAATTCTGGTGTGGAAAATATAATAGAAGTCTGGTGTATATATATATCTTGAGGGGAGACCTTATCGCTCTCTACAACTACCTGAAAGGAGGTTGTAGTGAGGTGGGTGTTGGTGTCTTCACCCAAGTTACTAGCGATAGAATGAGAGGAAATGGCTTCAAACTGCATCAGGGGAGGTTTAGGTTGGATATTAGGAAAAATTTCTTCATTGAAAGAGTGGTCAGGCATTGGAACAGGCTGCACAGAGAGGTGATAGAGTCACCATCCCTGGAGATATTTAAAAGATGTGTAGACATGGCACTTCAGGGCATGGTTTAGGCAACATGGTAGTGTTGGGTTGACAGTTGGACTTGATGATCCTAGAGGTCTTTTCCAACCTTAATGATTCTATGATTCTATATGTTAACTGCCTGGCATCTCATTAGTGAAGTGCGTTAACAGACAGAACCTGTCTCACTGCGGATAACAATCCGGGAACAGTGCACGACAGAAAGATTGGCATAGTTGGCAGGATTGCAATGGTAAACTGTAGTAAACAGTGAATTTACCACCAGCAATTCAAAACTTGCAATTGGATATAATCAGGGTTTGAGCCTAGCTGCCCCCGGCCCCTCTTAATATTTGAGGATTAGCTGGAATGCAAGGGGGTTCACGCTTTGCCAGAAATACTGCCTGATGCTTGGGCAGCAAAGTAAGGTGAATGGATAATGCCTGGAAGCCATGTCCTTAAGCAACTTTTTGCAGAAGTTTAAATGTAAGCCCTCTGTACAGGGATTAGAACGGGCAAAGTCTAATTGGAAAAATGAGGACAAAATAGTCCAAAGAATAGAGCAGCTGCACAAAGAACAAAAACAAAGGAAAGGGAAAGGGAAAGGAATAATATGCTCTGTCTTTGGCACCTGTTTAACATGTGCACAAGGGTTAAAATGCCAAGACCCCAGCCCCAATTTTGAATCAGTTTATAAAGATATAAACATTGAGCTAGAGAAAGCAAAATTATCTCTTAGAACTGAAAAGCTTAGTCAGGAAAAGCAGAAGTGTAAGGACTATCAGCAGGAAACATATGAGCAGAGGAGATATGCAAAAGGGTTAGAAGCTACAAACAATCCCCTGCAGTGAGAACTGGAAGTAGTAAGAAAGGAAAAAGAAGAATACAAAAATCACCTTAGCAGAGGCAGAGACCCGAGAAAAGCTTATTAATGTCACAGGTTCCACTCACACATAATACAGCAAAAATACAAAAATTGATTGCCTGTGCTGATCCTGAAACATGGGATGGCAATATTTGGGACTCAGGCAAGGAGGAAGGTGAATCCCCTGAGGCTGCCCTCTGACCTACTGTCAAAATGGACGTAGTGGCAGAGACTGGAGGGGAGGATCAACTGGGAGCCGTGACTACCATGACCAGAACTATTCTCTGGTCCCCCGCCAAATTAGCTAAACTACAGGAAAAATATTCTAGACGGCCCCAAGAATCAGAAACACAATATGTTTGGAGAGTATCTCTGATGGGGAGATTGGATAATGCTCAGCGATGCTGAAGCTAGTGGGTTCTGGGGCCCAGAAGTCTTCCATAACTCCATACCAGGTCAGGGGGACCACTCTTAGACTGCCCATGTTGCTTATTGGGCCAGGGGACTGGACCCCCAAGACCGAGGGGATCCACTGGTTATACGAACCCCTGGCCTCTCAGACCTTACGTTGTCTGTGCAAAAGGCTGCTTGTATTCAGGCAGTGTATGATCGAGGACTGGTCGCTGAGTCCCCAGTGTTAGCCCTGATAGACCCTGGTCAACTCACTCTATTACTTTGATGTCTCCCTGACAGTTTGAAAAAGTATGTAGCAGGAATACAAGATCACATTAGGAATGCTTCAAATATAAGAGACACTGCTAGGCCTGATAGGCGCAGCCACCTGTTCCCACCTGGAATGAATTGGTACAAGATGTTATCAGTTATGGGCATTGCATGGGGTGATCTGACAGATATTGGAGTCCTCGAGACCCAGTAGACAGACCCATGAAGAAGTTCGGATTCGTGCAGCCTCGTAACCCAAAATCGCAGCTGAGTCCACGTGAAAGCCCAATACCTAATCAAATGGGGGAAAACATGAAATTTGACCAAGAACAGAATAAACTCTGGTGCAAAGCACTTGAACTAGGCATTCCGAGACAGATCTTACTTCGCATATCCATCCCTGATTTACAGAGGCTGGTGCAACTGGTAGGCACAGATAAGATGACAGGAGACGCTAAGGGGTTGCCCTGAGCCATCCCATCGACTCTTGCTCAACCACTTGACACCGAGACAAACCTTACTAGTTTTGATGAATCGAGGCCAAAAGACATGGCAACTGTAGATACGTCTGAATCTGACTGGTGCCGATTGCTACAATGGCTCCATGTCAAAAGGGATCACTCAGGTGTGGCAGAGCTATACCAAGAGGGAATGGCACGAGGTTGGCCTGTATGAGCAGGCAGTAACAGCATGTGCCCAGTGTCATCTCTAGTTAAGTACGGACCATCCTTTGAAGGCCCTGCCGATGCATATCTGCAACTGTAAGACTACGGCACACATGGCAAATTGACTATATAGGACCCCTTAGGCCTTCTGAAGGGAAATGCTATATACTTGTAGGGGTAGAAGTTGTATCAGGCATTACTATGGCCACAGCGGTTAGAGCAGCTATGGAAACAACACTGTACATTGTTTATGGGAATGGTTTAGTATGCTCCCCAGCCCAGAGGAAATGTAAAGTGACAATGGCTCACACTTCTGCGCAGTAGTAGTGCAAAACTGGGCTTCGATGTATTTAATGGACCTTCCACACCCCCTACTATCCTCAGGCCAATGGGATAGTTGAATGGACTAATGGGCTAATCACACAATATGCGAAGGTAACTAAGTCAGACTGGTACTTTCGTCTATCCACAGCAGTATACCTGTTAAATAACCACCGAACCAATGGGGGAAGCCCAAAGAAAAAGGCATTTGTCTTTTCCACCTCTACCACAAAAACAGAATCTACAGTTTCTCCAGAACAATATCCTGTTCCATATCAACCCAGCCAACCTGTCCAGGTAAAAATGGCTCATATAGGCAACGTTCCTGTGGTTTTGTCATATCCTAAAAATACTTATGCCTGGGAAGCAAAGGATTATTCAGGAAAACCCACCAAATTCACATCTGATGGATTTTCCCTTTTTTTAACCCACTGCTGGTGCAAGTCTCAGCTCACCAAGCAGAGATTTTTCTCTTATTTACAGGTCATGCAAAATGATCAGCTGCTCCTGGGACAACAGACTGGATTGGGTAGAATTGGAATGCCCTCCAGGACTGGTTTTTTTTTTTTTTATAACTGAAGCTTTTTTCTGCTGTATATTATATGTGTTGCATAAATTAGTAGTCTGCTATATTTGTCAATATGGTTATTAGAAACCTTTGTTTTACCATTGTAACATGTGGATGGTATTATGGACAACATTCAAAAACAACAAAGCAGTGTTTATCAACTCACAACACATTGAAGAAAGCAAAGAATTTCCCCAAGAAAACTTAGTGTTCAAAATGATTAAGGGATTTTATTGCCTCACTAACCTGACAGGGGAGGGATCTGTTTGGAACTACCAAGCAGTGCTGGCACTGGCCTCCCATTTGGAGCCTTTGATGTGAATTTGTGGTCAGTATATGCTGTTAATTTAACATTAAATAAAACAAAAATAATTTGGGGATATAATGAAACACTTGGTGTAGCCGCTTATCGGGAACAGTGCATGACACCTTCCTGTTTACCTTTTCCCTACCAGAGCTCTGTAAAACAGTCCAGGTCTCCTAGTAATGATATGCTAAAAATTTCACAAACTGATGAAAGAATTCATAACAGCCCACCTTACAGAATGCCTTTCCCTTCCAACAGCAGAGGATTAAGGGCATTAGAAGGAGGCTATGAGACAGAGTTTGAAAGGAAATTTCATGCTGCAAATACTAAAGATTCCATGGAGAGAGGCCACTCCGCAGCACTCACTAGGCTCAGTAAGAGCAGTGGACACCTCAGTTACCTCTGCACCTTGTGAAGGGGAATGCGCTAATGAAAGGCTATGAGCTGTTTCTGGCAGTGTAATCCAGAACTGTGGAAGGAGACATGGGGGCTCATGAGGGCCAGGGCTTACACCTGTGTCTCTCTCCAGAGACAGGCCTTTGGGATCTGATTGAGAAAAGAGGCTGAAGGAGGAGATATTTGCAGCAGCCCAGTGCCGTTCCTGGAAGAGGGAACTGCAGCAGTGGATGGGATGGGAGCCTGTTAAGAGCATTTATTAACTGTTGGTACTATTAAATCAGCCTTCCAGCACAGCCTTTCTAGCTCACTGTATGGTACTGACACCATGGAGCAGGAGCAGAAGTATATCCTCCTGATGTTTTTTCCAGCACTAATTTCATAAAGGTGGGAAGGGGGAATGTGTCAGAGGATGGCTCCTCCTAGTACCCATCATCCTGGTGTGTAGCTTGGTACACCATCCTTCTGGGTCCTGGGAAGGAAAGAGAATGTGCAACATTTGCTTTTGTATTTTTATTTTCTTTCCCATGTCATGCCTCTGTATGTCTCATGGGAGCTCCAAGTGATTAGCCACAAACTCTGGTTGATGATCCCTTTAAAAGCAGTTTGCTGTGCTCCTGTAGAAACCAGACTGCCCTTCAGGCAAAAGTAGCATATACAAAATACGATGCATTTACTAAAAAATGTGCCTTTCCCTCTTTGAAGCTGCCTGTAATTACATATCTAGGGAATAGTTTGATGTTTCCATTTGCAAGTATATGGCTGGTTGTATTTAGCATAATATTTTTCATCTTTTCTCTTTCTTGTTGCACTTTTTGTGGTCATAAATTAAATTACATGAAGTTACAAGAAGAATGAGGATTGAGAGCAAGTCACAGCAGCCCTGAAACAAGAGGCTAACAACCAGTAAGGCATATTTAGGTGGTGGCCATCTCCCCTGAGCCTTCTGAAGGAGATGCCAGCCGGCTCGCTCTAACAGCTTGCATTCAGAAGAGAGTCTGGATATTTTCCATAATGTCTAATGCCCAAAGGGATCTACTGACTAGTCTGACATCACTTCTTGGGAAGAAAAGCTGGTTATCTGCCACAGCCTCTCCCTCCTGCAGCCAGACCAAATGTCTCTTGCTCAATAAAGCTGGCTTTGGGCCCTTGGGTTAAATTCTTCTCTTGGATTCAGGACCATAAGTTGAAAGCCTTAGTTGGTTTCAAAGGAGGTATTCCAGTTTTACACCAGCTTTCTTGTGATCAGAGGCCAAAGTGAAGTCTAGAGTACATAAAATAAATCCAGGCTTTTGGTCTAAATTTATAAGTTTCCTTTATAAAGCCTTCAAACAAGATTTATCCTCTGGTTAAGAATTTGTTTCAGTTTACTTCATCCTTGTCAGCCACTGAACAACATCCTGAAAATATTCTTTTGCCACTAACACAGCATTTATTATTTATATAATATATGTGTATACATGTGAACAGTGCCACAGAAATAATTTTAACTCTAAATTTACTGTCTTTTTAAAAAAATAATTGTGGCTTTGTGATTTTTCTTTAATTTGTTTACAGATTTCACTAACATTTTCTAATAATTTTAATAGATTAATTTCTATTCTTTAGGTTACTAGTTAATTTTCTTCACTCAAATAGACTGTTAAAGCAACTTTGTGGTTGCAGACATGAGCTCCAAATAATGGCCTCTAGGAACTTTGCACTGACATCAGCGGGATTTGCGTGTGTTTCTGCAGGCAAAATGTCACTCTATGTTATCAATTTTTGGACAGTATTTGTTTGCTCGTTTTGGTTTTCAAAATCTTGGTCATTAGAATTAGAGAAGCTTAATGATGCATATTATAGTTTAGGTTTTTGAATACTTAACACATTCTTTAAGTATTTTCATGTATTTCCTGGAAAAAATCCTGCTTTTTTATGAGATGCTTTAGTGGATGGGTAATATACACTCTATTTTTTGTGCTCTAATAGATATCAGCTGCTTGGGACAGCATTTAGGAATTCTAGACATTTTTAAAGAGGTATACCTTTGGCAGGTCTGTCTCTTATTGGCATTGCTTAACACTGCTTTGTCAGAGCATGTTTTCAGTTGCAAGCACTGAGAAACTTCAACCATGTGAGTTGTATTTTCTGTGCTGTCTGCTTCAGGCTACTTATTTTTAGCTAGAGAAAGTTTCAGACAGAGCAGTTCAGCCTTTAAAAAACATTTATCTAGCTCAGCCAATGGGTGGGAGAAGGACACAGGAAGTGGCAGTGGGGATGGAGAAAAGTGGGAACCCAAGGGAAGGAAATTTATTTGGGAGACAGTTACTGGGAAGGGGAAAGATAGTTCAGAGAAGTAGGATGGAGGAAGGTATTATACTGACCAGAGAGGTCTGCATTAAAGTGAATGACAGAGATGAGTTTAAACTGGAGTCTTGAAAGTATGATGAGAGAGAGAGAATACAACTGGATAAGGAAGCAGAAACCGAGGGAGAAAGTTTTTGGAGGGACAGGACAAGCCTTGGAGGTGGTTTCCAGGAAGACTTGCTCCATTACCTTTCCATGGGCTGCGGTGAGGCTAACTAGCCTGTAGCTCCCTGGATCCTCCTTCTTGAAGAGAGAAGTGACGTTACTTTATTCCAGTCCTAGGGAACCCCTCCTGATCACCACAGTCTTTCAAAGATAATACGTAGTGGCCTTGCAATGACATCAGCCACTCCCTTGGCACTCATGGGTATAGCCTGTCAGATCCCAGGGACTTGTGCATGTCCAGTTTGTTTAAGTGCTCCCTAACCCGATCCTCTTCCACCAAGGGTAAGTATTCCTTGCTCCAGACTTTTCCAGAGGTCTCAGGGACCTGGGATTCCCAAAGGATGGTCTTACCAGTAAAGACAGAGGCAAAGAAGGATATTGAGTACAGCAGGCTTCCACTTGTCCTTTGTCACCAGGGCCCTGGCCCTTTTCAACAGTGAGCCCATGTTTTCTCTTGTTTTCCTTCCGTGCTGATATAGCTGTAGAAGCCTTTCTGGTTGCCCTTCATCTTGCTTATCAGATTTAACTCTAAGTGGGCTTTGGCTTCCCTAACCCCATTCCTACAAGCTTGGACAGTGTCTCTATTTTCCTCCTGGGTCACCTGTCTCTGCTTCCATATCTTATATGCATTTACTTTACAGTTAAGTTTAGTCAGGAGCTCCTTGTTCATCCATGCAGGCCTCCTGCTGCCTTTGCTTATTTCCTGCTCACAGAAATGGATCATTCGTGAACTTGGAAGTGGTGATCTTTGAAGATGAGGCAGGGGAGTTGCTGGAAAAAGGGAAGATATCCTGAATTTTATATGCTGCCTCAGAATATCACATTATAACTCTGCGTCTGTCAAATGGTTCATGTCTTCATCTCATTAAGTGAGGCACTTAAACCCAATTTTTCATAGCCATTCATTTCTTATTTTCTAGGTGTCTGCTCTGAGCTTAGGTCTTGATCAACAGAAATGCTGAGCACTATTTATTGCAACTGAGATGAACAATGATTTGTAATTTGAACATAAGGAGGTTTATTGTTCTAAACACCATGTTCAGACCACCTCAATACCGCACCTCCAAGTTAGAGGATACTTTTGACCTTCACCTCTCTGTGCCTCAGTTAAATGCCTTATCTCGCAAGAGTTTGTGAAGTTAAATTAATTAGTTATTGTGAAGACCTCAGAGACAGTAGTGATAAATGAGACAGAAAAGCCTACATAGGAACTATTTGTCTTTTGAGATGGTTTGAACAGTGAGAAACAAGTAAGACTGGTGCTACACACAGCCTACAAAGTGTATCAGAAGGTGCTGAACAGTTTTTTGTGAGAATTGTTTACCCTTTGGCACTTAAAAAGGCAAGAGTCCTATGGAAAAGTGCTGAGAGCTTATGAAATGCATATCCATGAAGAATACAAGTGCAGCTACACAGCCAATCTTAAATTTTGGCATTTTCCAATTTTTAAATTATGATTTTGCAAACTTTGAAGTCTTCCTACATGTAGTTATGACAGTGTATTTGATACCTCAGCAGAATAGGTGGTGACATCAGAAGGTTTCGTTGTTTGTCACAGCCTTTCAGTTTTAATTACTTTGTGACTCATATTTTTATTAATATGCTTTCATTCTTAACACTCAGAAGTTTTTTCACTAATGAAACTACAGGAGTGTCTCTGGTAGTATAAGAAATAGTCTCATTAGAAATACTGTTTTTTAGACACAATACTGAACTTGGTATACAGTTAATTATCCATGCTTTTCTCTGAAGTGAAATATGGTCTAATCACGCATTTTACTCAGTGCCTACGCTGTGTGCATATCTTGATTACTGGGAAAATAAGGTAATGGAAAACATCTATATTGTGAGGAAAAATATGTATTTCATTTTCGTTAACATAATGGAACACATTTTCTATAGAATTATGGTACTGTAACCATTGCAGCGTCGTCACATATTTTGTTACATTCCTTTATTTTCACAGGTTTAAAGTTTGGCTACAAGCCTAAGCTAGAAAATAAAAAATGAACACTCTTCCCTGTTACCTTTCAAAAAAAATCAGATTCTCTAGTGCCAAATCTTTAAGTTCCAACTACGCAAAGTTTTCTTCTTTCTAAAAGATGGGAGATGCAATACCTGCCATTCAGACAGCAAAGTGAGAAACTTTTCTCCTATTAACTTCAAGAAGATTTAGAATTAATAGACTTCAAAACTGAGAATACAAGCTATTTGATAAAAATTTTGTTGTGGTTAAAACCCAGTTGAAACCATGTAGTCAGCATGGTTTTACAGCAAGCTGAGGCTAAAACAAATAGGATGAGTCGGTGCCCACCTGCTGATGGACCTTCAGTACTTCTTAAGTCCATCTAAACCTGTGTCTGTCTCTGAATCTGTGAGGTTGTTCCATAACCTAACTACTCTGCTAGCTAGAAATCTGCTTCTAATTCAGCTGTTGTCAGTTTATAAACAACTGGTTTTGTGCTGTTCCTTCTTCCTCTGTGGTATTTACTTTGCAGATATATTTTCTAAGAGTAATCATATTTTCTCTCAGCCTTCTTTTGTTGAGCTAAACTGTTAAACTGCCTCTCACAGAATAGTCTTCTTGTGCCTATTCTTTTGGGAATGCCCTCTCTGCATTTCCTGTGTTTTGAATTCAACAGTTTTATATGGCTGTCCAGAACAGTATTGTAGAGAAAGTCTTTCAAATACTTTCCATAGCAACACCAGTGTTTCCCCTTTTCCAGCTGCAAAGCATTTTATCTGTACTTACAAACACTGTACTACCTAGTAAAAGGCATGTTTTCTACAGTTGTGGCACGAGAAGGTTTACATGTATTATAAACCTAGTGTGCTCACATCTTTTTCCTCATCTGCTGTTCCAGCACAGAAGAGAAGACTGGGACAGTACCTTGAAGCAAAACTGTTGGGAACACAAATGATATGCAGTGAAGCTTTGAACCAGACCTAAATTCTTCTCACCAGAGTCAAAGCAACCATTCTTTATTGCAAAAAGCAGAATATAGCACATAAACTCATATTGTACAGGAGTATTCTGTAATATTTAAAATTACTCTGAAAATTTATGATTACTGCCTAGTAATGCTAAGAGCAAAACTGTAGACATGAGCTTACAGAAAGACAGCTGCATTTCTGCTGAATGTGTTGGAGGGGTAGGGAATGGTGGGGATTGGAGCAGAACTCAAGTTCCATTGCTTCTATTTAATTTTGGGTCACCAGGAACATACATAGCACAGCTCCTCAGGCACACTGGCAATATTCCAGCTCCTGCTACATCAGTCCCCCCCAAACATTGCCCCTTGCCCCTTTGCCAGCAACCCTGAGCAGAAACTTGTACGAATTACTTCTTGTGCCTGGAAGAGGCTGCATGCATGCTTTCCATGCGACCTTGCAATCACCACCATAGGAAGTTTACACTTTTATGTCATTCATATACCAAAAACTATTACTCTGAATTGTGACAACTGTCAATTTTCACATAATTAAAGAGGGCTTGATGTAGCAGAAAAAATGAACATGCCTGCACTTGTGCTCGCTCCCCAATGCCCCCTACGGAGAAAAAAATGTTTAGTTTGACCAGATTCTTTATGAGGTAAAAAGTGGTACTCAGAGGCAGCTGGAATCTGAACCTTCAAGTTTTAACATGACAGTATAGAAAATAATTTTTCATTAAAGACAATAAGTATCTGGTTGATGTGTTAGGTTCTTCACATTCTGAGATATCACCAAAAATGTAACCAGCCATGAAGGTTTCAAGAGGAACCTGTTTATATGGCATGCTCCAGTTGATGACAGAAATAAATCTTTGACATACAATGCCAAAGGCAGAATTCTTCAGCCTACACAGACACAATGAAAAGCAGGATGATCCTAGGTGATATTTTTAAGTCTATACCACTATTCAGGATTACATAATCATTTATTTGACTTAAGAGAACAAGAGGTACAGAGATGAGACAACCAAAGAAAGGGATGAGGTCTTCATAGCTGCCCAGTTTATTAAAGGTACCAAAATATTGTCTGAAAAGGCCATACAAGTAAGAGAACTAGACAATAATGAATTTAGTGAATCATGAAAAATATGACTGTTTCTTTGAAGCCCCATAGGTCTCCTTTAACAGTTGTAAACAATTTTCCTTTGTGGGGGCTTTTTGCATTTTTTTAATGAATGGTTACAATTATTTTATTCTTGCTAAAAACTACATATCCTGTGGGCAGTAAGGGCACAATTCTGTCTTCGGGAAAGAATTCTAAATGTTCATACATTTATTCCATGAAAAATAATTTTAAAAATCACCTTTACAAAAACATTTTGCCACTGTCACAGGTTTCAGTGAGGTTTTTTTTTTAAGTCAGTGATGGTTTTGCAGGTTAAATGCAGAAGTACTTTTTAGAGTAGTCAGTCATGTTGTTTTTAGGGTTTGGTGGGAAGCTGTGAACGCTGGCAGACCTGGACTGGGCAGTGACATGGTGATACCAGGACGGCCATTTGATCTGGGGGGTGGTCCCATGGCACTCCAGGAAAACATGCTGCTTGCCTCACTCCCACTGATGCAGAAGCAGGTTTTGCTTGTGTGATATGGTCAGAGGCATGGGTTTTGTTTATTGCCTTGCTCCAGCTATGGCAGTCAAGTGCAGGGCTGCCCAACAGATATCCCAGACTGCACCGATCCTATGGTTTGTGTACTTTAATATCCCTTTTCTATTTCCCACCTTTTTACCACCCACTTCTTCTGCCCTGGTCTCCTCCACAACACCCACCTAATTTATTTTTTCCTCCTTGCTCCCAGTTATGTTACATCCATCCCAAATTTGCCAATTCTGATACCACTACCTAGGTAATCCAGGCATTTTGTGGTTTTAGTGATGCAGTTACCTTGGTGCCTTGCAAGATGTTACTCCCCCAAAGGTCTCCAGAACACCTCCCCAATTATCTGTGAAGTTTGGCCTTCTGTTCCATTTCTCACAAAACTCCCCCTTAACCACCTGTGAAACCCAACCATTCCTGCACAGCGCTATCTGTAACTTTAGTAATTTTCTCACACTCTTATCAATCAATCATGTTCAGCACTTTCTCATGTAATGTCCAGTAATTTTCCACAACCTGTTATTTTACCTAACCTCAGTTCAGGGCTTAGTCAGTGGCCTCGTTACTTGCTCTAATGTTGATTCCTAAAATAGGGTTTCTTTTTCCCATCCTTCAGTCAATCCAGATGGATGCTCTTTTGTTTCCTTAATTTTCAAATCCCACTGCATTGTTTACCTATAAGCTTCTTCCTTACTTATCTTTTCCCCCAGTCAGCTGATCCACTTGTTCCCTGGATTAGGGATGTTACAGGATGAATACTTCTTTCTCTTCGCCTCCTCCTATCAGCCTGTTAAAATCTGAAGGCAGCTGCTGGCCTGAAAGGAATTTTGTTAGCTGCAGAAAGACTTCAGCAATGAGAGGAGTCTTACTGTCAGGCAGAAGCAAACAGAAGTGCTTATCTGGAAGACTGTGGTGGAGCATTCGTTCTTCCTAGTACACATTCTTAACCAACTAACCAACTCCCACCCTCTATTCTTGAGTACAGAAGTACAGACTCTGACGCAGGAGGATAACTGTATGCTTTTATATGCCTATCACAGGGAAGAGATCATAGGGGCTTCAGGTTAAAAAAAAAAAAAGGTGTGCTTAACCTGAAGCACTTTGAAACCCCCCCTTTCCCAAAAATTTCTAAAATTCATGGCTCTTTGAAGGATTTCAAGTTAGGAACCCAAAACTGACATATCCAAAATAACTCTAAAGATTTAGTTAATAACAGTGAAATATTACAGACGTATTCTTATGTACTCCCAACACAGTGTGGTACTGAGACAGATACAGCCCTCTGCATTACAACTTTTTTCGCTTCATATTTACTGTCTACTCAAAGCTACATCCATCCAGTATTGTACGTCTCTGCCGTGCTGAGTTGAACGTAGCACTCTAGCAGCAAGGAGAAGATCTGCAGAGTAGGAGGAGGCAACACAATGTGTTTGGAAGTAGAAGTCATACTGATGGGACTACTTGGGTAATTAAAGCAAGCAGGGAAACTGAAATGATAACATAGGCATCAGGATGACTCCAGTGAATTTGAGATTGTTGTACTGTGTTGGGATGAGGCTTGTTATTTTCCCCTTTTCAGTGCTCCCCCTCGAATTTATACAGTGAACTGAAGATTTGCGAAATTAATTATTCAGATTTCATTAATGACTTTGGCTATAAGCACACATTTTAAACGAAAAAAATTATAACTTTTGCATGGTCTGTAATGTTGTGGGTTTTGATGATTCAGAACTTTCAGTTGGTTTCATACAACTGAAATCTCAACTGTACCTACAACACTTCATATACAACCATATTTTTCATTTCTCCACCCTGCCTAAATCTTCTTTTCTTCTTTTTTAACAACCAGCGCATTTTTTTTCCATTAGGTATGGATTTACCAGTGCAAAATGTACTCCTTTGTGTCATGTCAAAGTGGAGCAGCCATGAGATGGTTCTGCCTCTTATTCAGATGAGGCTGCATCCTACTCTGTCATTAATTATCCAGAACTACAAGAACATCCCCTTTTCAACTTCAGTGTTAAATTTCATCATATTCTGAACAAAACTGCATTGAAAGCCCCACACTAAATGCAAAGTAATGCTGTTTTCTCTGAAACATGTCTGGAATTTCACTACCACAAACTTTTTGTAAATTCAAATCTCTTATTACCATCTTTTATTTGCATTGGGCTGGGGGATAAACATGGAATTGAAAAAAGAGTAGAATGAATTTTATCATCTTATCTTCACATTCACCAGCCCAAATCTGCCTCTCAGTTCTCCCAGCCTGCACAAGAGGAGGCAGCTGTATAGGAAGGGAAATCTCCTGAATAGGAGGATGGCTTCAACATGAACAAATCCGGAGGCACCTAAGGCTTTAAAACTTCATGACAGCATGGTGTTCGCAGACACCTTTCATCGGGGCAACTGCGGTATGTTAATGGGGATGGTTGTAACTTTGCCTAAAGCAATCCTGTTTCTTCTCTGAAGTCAGCTAAAAGCTAGATCAGGAAACTGCAGAAAAATGGTTCATTGGTAGGCGGGAAAACTGACATTAGCATTGAGTTAGGGGTCTTGGATGAAACAAACTGCCACCAGAGGTTATAAAGGACTGGAAGCTTTGATGTAGCTGGAGCACTGGCTCCTTTGTTTTCTGTTTGTAAAAAGCTCCCCGGTGGAGTTTTTGTTTGGGTTGTTAAAATCTGTTTAACTCAAAGAGCTGACAATAAGCACTTGGGAGCAAAACTGCCTCTTTGAAAGTCTTTTTGCTGTTCGACTGCATTGGCCAGCCCTACCAATTTATAGCTCTGTTAGCTCTCACTTCTCCAAAGGCTGCTTAAGCAAACAATTAAGCTTTGCTGATCACTCTGAGCACCAGAGTGGCAAAATATGCACTTTCTCTATAGCGTAGAAGACATCCAGAACAAAAACATTTTCTCACTCACTGTTCCCCATGCCATGGTATTAGGCAGCTTGAGTTCTCTGGTTTTAGTAGTCAAGGGCAACCTATGCTTAGCAAGGACTTAATTTCTGATGTATCAGAGCCTTGGACTAAGAGCAAAGCCAGTATTAAAGGTGGGTGTTGTTTTACACTTAATGTTCCTTGAGTAAGGCCGTCTCTGTTAAATGCCTAACAGTCAGTTTTGATCACTGCTCAAGGTCGTTACGTGTTAGCCCCACACCAACTGATTTGGTAAGTATTACTCATTATTTCCAAGATAACCCAATGTGGTCCCTGCCTCATGCTTACTGCATTGGCTGCCTCTTTCTTTTGCCAGGACCTGAATGATGGGCACAAATGACTGGCTTACCCTTGGCTGCATCTTGTGCATTTAATCCTGAAGCAGGAGAAAGTTTTAAGTGCAACATAGCAGCCAGAGAATATTTATCTGATAAAGTGGTCCTTCCAGTCCAGGTGACCTGTATGGCTGGATGCCTGCGTATCATGGCAGCTGTCAGATTGGGCACCTCCAGCGTGTGAGTCAACCTACAAGCATGTGCTTGTGCCATCCCATTCCTACCTGAGGAAACCTCATAGATAAGATTTGGGATGTCTCTAGAAGCAGAAAAATTTTTGCTTCAAGTTGTATGCCACAGCGTGTATTATCAAAACTTACTAGATTGAAATAGTTCATAGATCAAGAATCTGTTGTGCTAGGTTCAACGTAACAATACAGAATTAAAAGATGATCTGGAAAGTTTACTGTTCATTCTATGCTGAAAAGTCTTCTGGGCAACTGGTGAAATCTTTGCCTTGTAAAGCCAAAACAATTGAAAGATAAGCTCTATAAGAGCACCTGATTTCATATGGGAAAACATCTTTGAAAGAAAGGAAGCCAAACTTTGACAAGTTTTTCAACCAGTCTAAACTTAATATTTAATAAATTCTATCACTGCTAGATTTTAGATTTTTCTTTCAGCCTGAGTTATCTAGAATAGTCTCATTCCAGCCAGGTCTTATGGCCGCTCCTCCACATTCTTCCCTACTCCAATTTACTCAGGTTGCCATGGCTAGAAGGTTGATAGGCACAGTGTAAAGAACAAGCATCTCCTACTTGCTTTGGTACCAGTACCACTTTTCCCCCCTTAAAGAACAGTAACAGAAATAAGTGATTGAGAGTGAACTTTCTATGCTGTAATCCTCTGTGTAAATGAGCAAAAGGGCCTTTTGAGTTTGTCTCTGTGCTCAAGTTCCCATCCAGATTTGTAAGCATAGCTAACTGCTTTTACTCTCCTGACAGTTAAAGAACCTATTCCCACTGCAGAAGACACTGGATGGAAAGTCACTACATAGCAGTTGTTTGGGAAAAACAAAGAAGGAATTTAGCTTAATACAATTATTTTATACTGCTTTTATCCACCAAGAATTGCAGCACTTTTTAGAACATTTGGAGAAGGCAGGAGGTGTTTTGTGGGAAGTAGTAATGAAAAATTCATGAAGGATTAAAAATAGTTGGATTTTTCGGGTTTAATTCAGAATGTCTTTCTATTTCCCTTAGTTTCCTTCCCTATTTATACTGAATATAAACAAAGAACTTGTTCTAAAAAAGCTAGATGAATGGGACTGAGCTAAAGTGAAATAAGAAATAAATCCAATAATTTCTAGAATAAGTGGTTAAACTCTAGACCCTATATCTATACCCAAGTGTCAAAGTGGTATGGTTTGTTTAGGTATTCACACCATCCACAGATTTATCCACAGTTGCAAGGTATTTGTAGGTGATTAATTCCCTGAGAATCTGTCCACTTTCATTTTTTACCTAAGAAATGACGGTCTGAGACTTTGTAGTTGTATTTAGCTTTATCTGAGCCTTTCGATGAGCCTGCACTCCTTTTTCACAGGGCTTTCTCTTTGCTGTAACACTGGGCTGTGGAGACTATAGGGAGAGGGATAGAGGAGATGCAAGAACAGAGATAACTGATGTATTCTGAATCATGTTATCTGGAAGGTCTCTTCAGCTGTAGCCCACTAGATGATACCAAGAGGAACACTTGAAGTGCAGTTTTCTAGTACAGGCACCCTAATGCCCGCAAAAGAGTACAACTCTTAACTTTACAAAAGATTAAAACTCTTTTACAGTTATTCTGCCCAATTTACCCAGGCATTTCCAAGCCTCCAAAAGACTGCAGAAATGAAGCAGTAAGAGAATAGAGAAAACACTGCCACTCCTTAAAGGCATGTAAAGCGCCTACAAGAAGACTGCCAATCCATTTTTAGCCAGGTTTACATGATGCCAGAGTATAGGGTGTCAGGAAGACATTTGAGGGGTAATTTCCAAACTGGTATCTCCTTCTGTGACTATACCTGGGCTTCTGCATCATGCCCGGTGTGGTTAGGTCTCCAAGGAGCTAAGCAAATGTTCCATCTTTTTTCTAACTTTCTTCTCTTAAAATCAAGTTGTATTTGGTCACAGTGAGCCAAACAAAAAGTAGGTATTTGGTAGTTTCATATAAAGCTGAAAATAAAAGGAAAAAACTTGCTAGTTTTACTTTCAATTACTATTTCTTTGTTAACATGTTCAAGATCTTCACAGACAGCTATGAAAAAAAGAACCCTGACTTAGGATACTCTTTCAACCTCTAAATTTCAAAAAGGTTTCAGGGTTAATACTATTTTTGCTTGTTTTCTTTTTCTCACTATAAATACTATGAGCAGAAAGATGTTGCCATGGTGAGATTTTATAATGTTCTTAAAAGCACTTGTTACAGTTATGTACCACAGAGCCACCTTCACTTATGTGTGAATTGTAAAGACATGAAAAATCACCCCAAAGAAGTAGATAGTCTACTGTCTCAGATGTTTGCAATACTTATTTAAAGTACTGATGTTATAAATATTTTAGCAGCCACTATATTATTTGGAGACCTATACATTTGCAGCCAGAAAGGGGGAAAATGGTTGAACAAAATCAATACACCTTACATGTAAAGTGCATCATTTTCTGGAGTCCAGCTTTGTAGTAAGCTGAATTAGAGATTACAAATTAAAAATAACACAGAACACTTGCAATCTAAGTTATCCATTGCTACACTATGTGCTTGAGGACATTTTTGTGTAGACCCATGTGAAGTGCAGTGGTTTTGCCTTGAGCACTGTTTTGCCACTGCAAAAGGCAGAGTATTCACAAATTAATGAGGTATAGCATCATAGATCCCTCTCTCAGGAAAGCAATAGCCTGGGGGCTAGTGCTGCACTTTAGCTAAGACTGGGCTGCTCTGAAAATAGTAGGCTCTGGAGCAGTTACGGTGTTACCACGCTCTGCCTCCTGTCCATTTGACTTTCTTAGTGACATCTGGAAGCATACCTGCAGGCAGTGTGCCCAGGCACTGCTGCTGGCTTCCTTGTTCCCTTGGCATGCTCGAGCACATGAGTACACAGCAAGTTCTAATTTTCCTTGAGTCTGAACTTGAAGGCTCACTGTCTGCATAGCTTTTAAGTCTGAGAAGATTCTGGGGCTCATCTTAAACAGATAACAAGGGCTCGTGCCCTGGAATTTCTCCAAGAACTTCAAATCACTTAAATCTCTGGCACACCTGTAGCGTGTCCCTACTGCTGGTTTGTCTGGGGTAGAGCTGAACAGCTCCTGCTAGAGAGGCTAAACTTTAATTAACATCTTTTTCAAAGAAATGTTTGAAGCAGACACAGTAAGGCTTTTTCACTAGCCCCAGAAGTAAATATAAACCATCCCGAGCTTATCGCTAGCTGACATAAAATGTCATACCATTCTAGAGTCCAGTTGGGAAAAGGGAAACAAAGCTCAAGACAGCTTTTTCAGAGCTGGATACAGTTATAGTGTGAAAAGGGCTGTGCAATTGCTTTCTTGTTATGTGAATGCTAGTGTATGCCAAGCAGCGCTACTGAAAAGATTTAACTCCCTGAATTTCCAAAGAAATTCCAAAAAATTTCTGAGGTTACAGACTCAGTTGTGCGTCCACGTGAGCTGGGGCAACAGCAGAAGGCAGCATTTCTTGACCAGGCTACCTTCACCTTGGACAATATTTTGCATAGGCTAGAAAGAAAGGAGTCACATTGATTTTCCTTCCTTTCTCCAGCACTAACTCCTGGCTCCTCATCATCACAGTGAAGCAGCCAGCTCAAAATGCCAAAGTACTGAAGGAAAAACTCTGCAGTAACCCACAGCCTTTCACTGCCAGAACCAGAATTATGGTGATTTATACAGAATTTATGGGGAGGATGTATGGTGGCCTCCTGTATCAAACTAAAATAATGTATATATACACAGACACAGAGAAATATATATATACTCACACATGTAATATATTGTTATCTACCTTATGGTATATCATATTGTGTGTATATATATATTTCTGGAATTTACTCAGATTTCAGAAGGTGATGTAGGTTTTTGAAACCAGCATTTCAAACATAAACACTGCACTACTGCTTTGAAAAGGTGAAAAAGCTGCTAAACAGACCTTTCAGTACCAACCTAAAACTGTAGCACTTTTCTGATAACATTTCTAAGGTTGCCTGGTCTGTATGCTGCATTTTAGAGTTCTGAAATAGTTGAATTAAAAAAAAATCAAATCACTGGTTGCAATTGCTTTCAATACTTACGAACCATTTAGTTAAAAAGCAGGTACTCAGTTAATGACTGTATGGGATATACCTCCTGTGAAACCTAAACACTAATTATTGTTAATAAGTGGTGTCATATAGAAGGTTAACTATCCTCCAGAGGATTACAAGCGGGTGTAAATGTTCCTGAATGACTGGGATCAAATGTGGTACCAGTCTGAATGCAACAGGGATTGTAGTAATTGCAGTCTAGTGACACAAGACAAAAATGTGCTCAAAAGTTAATAGCTATAAAGAACAAAACTATAATTTTAGGGGTAGGGATTGTTTTACTAGGAAATGGTGACTGTACAGCTACAGTAAAGTCATCATACATGAGTGTAACCATCGATACAAAGACAGCTATGACTACAGCTACATGCATAGGGGCACATGGCTTTGCTGGTAGGGTTCACTGGTACTCCATACAAGAAGATGGCTTCTTTGTTTTGGTAAAGCTTCGGTTACTACTTAGTATTTTGCATTTGGAATCTGGATAATTACAAAATATTTCCATAACCATGCACCATGGCCTTTGAGCTTTCTTCTGCTGGAATCAGCAAGAAAACTTGGGTGGACCAGTCCTAAGAGGTCAAGGCATAGGATGAAGTCCTAAGAGATCAGTTCAGATTCTACTACCAGACAAATATGAAATGTTGCATTTAATAACAATCTTCATCTAACACAAATGAGAGAGCCAAATGTGCCTAGAAGAATGAGAGTCGCAAATCCTTTTAGTTTTCAGAATATGTGCATATACCCTTAAGAAACCCCAAATATATTTTGAAATATTGTCAGGACATCCATAGTTTGAGATGCAACGCTTATCTTCTGTCTTTTTACTGACAGTAATGGAGTGGCAATCATTTATGCATAGTATGGGAAAGACATTATCTATGGCAGATGTGTATAATAATTCTTTGTTTAAAAACTTGCATATATCCCAATAAACTGTTTTAAACATTTAGGATCAAAACGTAGTATCATCAACTTTGAGAAACAAAGAAGGTTCAAGTCAAACCAAGGTCAAGAGTACTACCTGGTAACATGCAGAGAGACCACAATAGGACGAAAAGCAATAGCCCTTCCCTAAATTGTCCTAATTCACCCAAGTTAAAAAAAAAATAAATAAATCAGAAGTTAAGGCGATGTGGCATATAGCTGTACATTGTTGAGTTATATTTTCAGGTCCAAACACCCTATAACCCTTCTGCTTATTTGCAGCCTATGTTTGGTCTGAATAAATCAATTTATACAATGCTATAGCTAAAACAATAGGAAACCGGATCATGTATTTTGAAAGCAATAGGAAAATAGTTTTAAAATTCCATCTGAACACACAAATACTAACAAGCAATAAGAAGAAAGTAACAAATGAATACATTTTAAAAAAGGGGAAGGATAAAGTGACAACAATGGTTATGTAGAAGAAAACTGCTCAGCAGGGTAGGAAGTTTTCAAAAGTTTAGAACTTTGTATTTCTTTATGAAATATGTATAAGCTGTAACAGCCCATTCCTAGCTACATGCAGCTGTATTTGAAGTATTAAACCAAGGACACTTTGGAGTTACAAGAGAATAGAAACAGTTAGAACAGATCTTCAAAAGTGCAAGTTGATATACTTTATTTATGGCCACAAGTCTCAGAAATGGCTGCATTGATTTATTTTTTCCAAAGTTTTAAAATAAGTCACTTTTGAAAAGGAACCCTCCATACAGCAACAGAGTTCAGCTGTTTTAGTAGGCTGAAAGAGGGTCAGTCGAATTGCCGTTACACCCCAAGCTGCACTGTAGTGGCTCGAATCATCTCAGCGATGCCTAGTGCTGCTACATGCACCACCTGCCAGGTCTCACAGTCAGCCTGGAGATTTGCATAGTGTGTTAGTGTAAAACAGCCTCTTACTCTCATTTACAAATTACCTTCAAATTATGCCCTCTGCGTTCTGACTGCCAAAAACCACTGAAGTACAGTGAAATTCGATTATGGGTTAGGATTTAAATAGTCAGTAATTTTAGGCTTACGTTTCCAATTTCCCAGATAATCCCTCTAACACATACTTGACGATGTACCTTCGTCAAACTTGCTGTGGGTCTAGCTCCTCAGGAAGAGAGAGCATGACACAACCAACAAAAGGTGAAAGGGCATCTTCCTCTGTTATGCCAATAGACCCTACTTACCTCTCATGCCCACTGTCCCTCTGGATGAGAGACAAATATGATCCTCCTTAGTTCATTCAAGATCCTGACTAACATGCTGTCTGTGAAAACCTTCCCTTCTGCTTTGTATGACAGACTGTTTAATGTCTCTTTTTCCTCTGTTGTGGAAGAACAGCACCTATACAAGAACATGAAGACAAGAAATAGCCTTGTGGAAATTATAATAGCAAAATGGAATATAAATATGTTCCACATTGCAAAATGTAAATAATATTTTAGGATTACTCTACTGTTGTTTTAAACCAATAACCCTTTAAAATAAACTATTGAAATAACCACACGCATACATGCATTCAAACACGTGCAAATAGACAGAAAAGAGGAACACCTTACATATAAAGAAACAAACCACTCTATCTCATACAATCACTTTTTTCAATTCCTTTGGCTAAATTGAAACCACGAGACATGGCATGTTATATACACGTGTTTATGGATACAATCTCTATTCTCGCTGTGATGTACACGCACATTTTTGTACTTGTAATTTCTACACATATGCATCAGATATGTGCCCCATTTTTATCCTGTTGTAGAAGTAAAGGAGAACATAATAATGAAGCCATTCCCTGACAAATGAAACAGCGAAGACAAAAACATTATCTCTGCAGCCATCCATCTTGTGTGCGATTTGGCAGAAATAGCATTGTTTTTCAATATTGCTTTTTTTCCCCCCACACTGTGTTTTAGCAATTTTAAAGTATTTTTACAAGTGGAAAAACTGCACGTTTTTCCCCCCGTGTTTCCTCCAGCGTGTTGCCGTGCGTTTCCATGGCTGCGGTACGGGTGGTTGCCGTGGGGACGGCGGCGAGGGCAGAGTCTGGAGCCACAGCCATGTGCAGGTGGCGCACGCCGAAACCCAGTGCCTGAGCGCAGAAGTGTTTTATTTGTAATATGAGAGAAGTTTAATTGAAAATTAAGTGGGTTCTTCTTTTGAAGTGGGTTATGTGCCAGTGGGTTAATTTTGCAGGAGCGGAAGAGTTCCGATTGCAGGCAGACAGGAGGCATGAAGAGATGAAGTGTTGTGATGATTCAGTATCAGTGCAGATTTCTGCACTGAAAGCCTTGCCCATTTGTGTAGTATTGATTTAAATAAGGATTACAATAGGATACTGCTACCAGAATTGGGCAAGTGAGAAAAACCACAATGAAAAGCATATCGAAAAGCAATAGTACTAGAGCGTAGGTTGCACTGCAGCAGCCCTTTCAAACAAAAAGGCTGTGGCACATTGTCTGCCACTTCTTACGCAGGAGCTCATCTCGGAATTAATCTGTAAGGCAGCAATGTTCTCTCTGAGATTAGCTCCAAGAAGTACACAGGGCAAGTTAGCATGTGATTTTGTATAACGCAGTAAATATTTGGTTTCTTCAGGAAACTTCATCTTATCAAACAGCTGCATAGAGAATCACGTGATTCTTTCTTTGCCCTAAGGTTTCTTTTCTCTGCGAGCAGTTCCATTTTTCCACTAAGTTTTAGTAGATAGTAAACTGTAGCTGGATGGCAAACTCTTGGGAAAGACATTACAAAATCAAATGCAATGAGCCTTCAAAACGGCTTGGGACTCCTAATTGCTCTAACAATACTTCTTCTGGTATTAAGATAAGTAATAACAACAGATTGGAAATGTTTTTGAGCAGAGCAAGGAAAAATGATGCTGCAAAGGAAACAGATAATGAATACTGCACTAATAGAGGGTGCCTCAGCTGCCTCTTCTTGTGAAAAAAATTGTTATTATACAATTTCTCTGTCTGACCCAAATAGACTGATTCAAATAAGAATTTGCATTGGCTGACAATAATCAATATTTATGTCTCCAGCCTCCTTTGCAGATGCCCCAGAGTGAAGTGGATAATTTAACTCTTACTAAGAGCAGCAAGAAATTCTATAAAATCATTGCAAGTCATTGTCAAATCAGGATTTTGCCAGCTTTCCAGCAACCTCCGCTAAACTCATCCTGAGTACTGGCATAGCTGCATGCTGTTGGAGAAGCATTAGAGTATTTATTTATTTTTTAATCCTTGCAAGCACCTCCCCAGTGGAATTTCTGGGATCTTCTCACTAATTCTGTCATTTCCACTTTGAATGCAAACTGTTCACTAGATGGTTTCCAAAACACACAAAAAGACTGTCTCTGTTTGAGGAGCTTGCAGCTGAAAGACAGATCATTGAATCTATTTTAGAGAAATCAACACTGGACAGTTTATACAGAGTTTGACTTTAATGTAATCCAATATGAAATAAGAGTAAAATTAATTCCTTATCATTAGAAAGCTCAGCACCACCATTGTATCTATGTTTCTAAAGTTGGAGCTTTTTTCTTCTTATATCTCATATTTTGGTTTTGACAAGCCAGCGTAGTTCTTGGAGCAATACTGCAGATGTCCTTTGTGCAACATGACCCAGTCTCAAACTTGCATTGCCTTTGGCAATCAACAGTGAAATAAATATATACGTATGACTCAGTATTGTAACTGTGACTAGTATGCTAACCTCACTCATTCTTTCTGTCTGTCGTAGTTATTTCTAGGGCACCACACTATCTGAATGCTAAAAATTGTCCTTGACAGGAGCCGAACCCACACATGCTCAGTTTCTGAAGAAGCAGTGTAATTTCTGGCACCAGAATGCCAGTTCTAATTAGGGAAGAATGAATCTCTCTAAATAAAAGAATTGACCAGCATAGTAACCCCACACTTGAAGAGGGCTTAACCCAAAACTTGGTTTCAGTCTTCAAATTCTGGTAGTTGATCCAAATTTTTAATTTCTCCTCCAACCCCCACAACTTATTTTTCCATTTTAGGATAAGGGAGGGGATCTAAAATACCATGAAATACATATTTCTGGTAGGTCTAAAACCAAGAAATACATGAAATCTGAGGAGTAGTGGCCTGCAACCCATATCCTCTAAATTTTATGGAACACTCCATCGTAATTGGGTACTTCTCTGGACATTTTTTAGATCCTCACATTAGTATTTATTAGCAAATTTAAATTTGGGAATATGCTCAGAATCCTGACTTGTTTTATCTTTGAGAATAGCAAACAGGGAAATAAAACAAATGCCACATTTGGTGATAAAAATAATTGGTACTTTATATAGCATATTCCCCTAAGTTCAGATATGTTCATATTTTGATGATAAACGGAAACATGAATGGAAAACGGCAGAGGCTTGTGCTCTTATAATTTTAGTATGCTCTAAAAACAGTTATGTGTGTGTCATTACAGAGGAAAATGATTTGGCTTCACAGACCTTGACTTCACTCAATTTTTTTTTTTTATTGCAGGGTTAAACATATTAAACATTTTATGTGCTTTAACATTGCTGGAGAAGGGACACTTGTAGCAGGGAATGTTAACACAGCATCTCCTGGAGGTTAACACAGCATGTCCTATTTGTTTTACGGTAGAAATGACATGTGCTTTGTTAATTTTCATGATGGCTTTGATGTTTTGTTATTCTGTAGAAAAGGTACACCTTTTCCAGTTTATGCATAAGTAAGTGCTGTCCTAATTTGCACATCTAGCAATCATTAAGAAGAAAATTTTGTGCAAATAAATTGGCATTTTATATACCCAATGTGGTAATTAATGTCACAGCTATATCTGCAGTGTGATTTTAAAAATAAAGACACACATTCTAAGTCATACCAAAAGAATGCTAGTAATTTTGTTTACAATTTAAACTACCAAGCAACTTTAAATACCTAGCTTGGCTGTAGGTATGGGCTCTTTCCCTAGAGAACAGAGAGAGATGGACTCGTTAAAACTTTGGTTTGGAAATGGAGCCTTTTTTTGGAACATATATGCTATATGTCTAACATGATTGTGTTGAGATTTTAACCTGTGTTGCATGCTTCTCTTGTTATTTTGTAACCCTGCTCATAAAGTTCAGCTGGCATTGTTACAATGACATGGCAGCAAAAAATGATTTACAAAACCATAGTTAGTATGTTCTGATAAAATTTTTGAGAGTGAATAGGGAAATTTTTAGTTAATAATGTATATAAGTATAGCCTATGGAAAGACATCCAATTTTTGAGGTCAGGTCTAATAAACAGGCAGATGTGAATATAAGAGGGGAAAAAAGATCTTTTCTATGTGCATCACAATATATTGCCTGATAATGATCTGAATTTTGATACAAATTGGCTTTCCTGGGTAATCAGAAATGCAATCTTTGCATGAAATCCACACAGCATTGTGTTGCGATTGCACTGATAAAGCACCTATGTACTACTTTGTGCCTATACAGTGAACTAGGCTGAAGTCCTGCCTTCTTTATGTACCTCTGAGAATGGCTACCCATAGCCTTATCTATCCATAGCCTCAGTTCATCAGCTTACAGATTGCTTTTTTCTAAATTTAGCATAAGATCAAAGGGCAGGGAAGCTGATGAGGTTACTTGTGCTGGTGCTAGTGGGTTTTTCTGTAGGTCCCAGGAGGAGGAACAGAATTAGAACAGACGTAATTTGCCTCCATATTTTTCTACCTTCATAAATTACCTTCTTTATTTCTGGCTATATACAATAAACTACCTAGAATTTAGCAAAATATTTTCCAATACTGTTGGAAAAGAAAAATCTATATGAGGAAGAATAACCAAAATAAAAAGAAAGTTGCCAGTCAAAGCGAATGAGTTAAGTCCCTGGGCAGTGCTCTGAAGTCTTGTGGGCCAGGTTTTGTGTCAGGACCCACCCTAGAGGGAGTGTCACCAGCTAGCAGAATAGAGGAAACTGGGAGGGATAATAGAAAATATTCACAGAATAAAATTAAATGTCACTCATTCTGACATTCAAATACATCAAACATGCTTATAAAAGTTTGAATGCTTAATATCTTCTTATCAGGGAAATAAAATAAGCTAATTTCATCATTATATCAAATAATATATAAAACAACTACATATCTCAACACCTGTAGATCTAAAAGATATTTAACAATTCTGATACATGCATACGCTGAGAGCACTACCACCTATAGCTCAGAAGTCCGGATGCTACAGGAAGAGCAGCTAAGCTACATTAGTCAGGACTATCCCACCCAGGTCTTTAGGCAAAGCTACTGATCAGATGCAGTTGCTCTTGAAAATATTCCATTTCTAAAGAGGCTGCATAAACAGTAAAATGAAAATCAATATGAAACAATTATAGCATTAAAAAAATATACATTATTCACCAGGTCCCATTCTCTTAACCATGGTTACAAGGCAATCTGTGAAATAATGCGTAGTAAACTAGCCAATATTTTTTCCAGCAGGGAAGCAATTGCTCCATGTGGCTCCAAGTGCCTTCAGCACTTCCACTCCATATATTTAAAATTTAGTTTTTTAAAAACTGTGCAGTTTCCTGTGTTCTTCAGCAATGGATACTGTGTGATGAGTAAAATCATTGCTGATGGAACAATCTCAGCTATTACTTTAGCTATTACTTCATAAACAGAAATTTGCCAATATTACACTCTACTGCATGCCCATTACACACATGCGAAGAAGGTTGTCTGACTTTCTCTCTAAAATTTTATTTCCAATTTGCCTAAATTCAATATAAACGTGGCAGAAATTTTAATTACTCAAAATCTGGAATTTGAAACAACATGAGATGAGGAGTCAAGATATAGAAGGATGAGATGATCAGAGAAAGGTAGACAGACACATAACTTTATGCAAATATTACCGAAAGGGAAAAGGAGAAATAAAAAAAAAAATTACTAAGCGAGATGCTTTCAGATTTGAATGATATAGAGGGAAGAATTAGCAACAGTCCCCTTAACTTGTTACTAAATTACTTTAGCTAATATTTTTATGCCAATTACATCCCTTGCACTTGAAAACTGAAATCATCAATTAGGAGAGAAAAATGAAAGAAGTTATTTGTTTTTTGTGTATTAACAACCAGTGCATGTGGCTTCTGTAACCCTTCTATCTCATTCTTCCATGCAGAAGGCAGAGCAGCAAAATCTTACCTCCCTTGTTACATTGTATTTTACAAACAAAAAACCCACTTAGGCAAAGGAAGGAAAGGAAGAAGGAAAAGGAAGAAAAATGCATGTTTTTACAAGAGAAACACTCTTTTTTTCTAAATGAATCAAAACTTTCTTAGAATTAGCCACATATCTGGTGCTGACACACCAGGTTAGAAGAGACTGCTAAAAGGAACTGGCTGGAGTTCCTACAAACAATGAACAGACTAAGCATTGACAAAAAGAAAGAATGCGGCTTCCTGAGCTGCGTCTCCTGAGATGCAACCACATCAGCAGCGGGCTGTAATGCGGTGAGAAGCTGAGCAGCAGCTGCAGCAGATGCAAGAGTCAGCCCGGCCCTAGGAGGGTGGAGAGAGCAGCAGCTGGCTCTCGGGTCGCTGCTCTGTGGTGGACTCAGTGGGGAGTACCAGGCAAACGAGTGAATGTGAAGATGAGAAGACTGGGAGCTAAATATTTGGGGCAACTAGCATAGCATAGTCTGGTTGTGAAAGGAAAATCTATGTGGTGGAACTGAAGGAAAAAGAATGTAAAGTAAGAAGTGTCACTGGTCAGATTCCTCAGATTTGGTCTTAGTCAAAACAGCACTAGAGGATTTGCCTGCAGTAAGACATAGGCCAGTCCTTCAATGAGCTTTGTGTGCGGCATTCCCATGTATGCTGACTTTTTATGATTGTTTTTCTCCCAATGGCAATGTCACAAGTCTCCTCTCAAATGTATACTTTACAAAAATGAGCACAAACCTAATAGTTTATAATTGATTATTATTCTATTAGGAAACAGCAATATCTGCAAGTCTTATGTAATCTAAAGACAAATAAATTATAAGTGTATCAATACTTTTAACATTTCCAAAATCTGAGTTAAATGCTATACAAATTGCAAAATTATCTTTTAATTACTTTAATAAATCTTGTTTACAGATGACTGCGAAAATCAGTGAAAACTAATTCATTTTGACTGTTCTGTCTGCAGTGCTGACAAAAAATAGAACAAATTTCTTTTTACTATGGTCTGGAAAGTGGGGAAAAATGCTTTAATTGAATATAATCACAATATGCTAACAGCACATGTTATTTTCGCACTATTATAACTTGATACTTTTACGTTTGAGGAAGGAATTCCTTTTATAGGAAAGGACTTTTGTTCCATTTATTATTGAAAATAAATGTTGAATATAAACTTGGTAACATATTTTATTTTAGCTTAAAAGATCTGTGTTTTAAAAACTGCTATCTACCTTACAGTACCAATATCCAAGATGTTTACTGCAGGGGTTCATCTGTTGTAATAATTTGTTAATGGTTAGTGATCAAAATACAGAAGGATTTGGCCCAGTATGATTGTAAAACATTGGCAGCCCCCTGGGCCATACAAACCAGTTAAATACTTTGAACTTGGCTCTCTGGAACCAGTTTATTAGAAAGGCAAGGATGCCACTAAAGTGTAGAAGAAACACAACACATTATCATGAGTTGTTAATGATATTCAGAAATTAACAGTTTCCCTAATTCACTATTTTTATATCATCCATATTCTTAATTGTCAACATGCTAGTAAGAAAATTATTAATTTCTACACTTTCAGTAAATAAATGTGCAAGATAGGAGGCTTTTTCTTCATGGTCTTTGTAACTGATTCTGAACCTTTGGGTGGATTTTCTTCCTTTTTAGGGTCTGATATAGAGCTCACCATGTTCTAGCGAAGGCTTCTCATTGACATTGCTGGAACAAAGACCACCCTTTAAACCCTAGAGGAATACAGCACCAGGTTAAATGCTGATTATAAAATACAAGGACTATTTTCCACTTGGGCTCATTATTGTTTTTCCTTCTGGAACTCAGCTAAGCTGAAACATGCTGTATGTGACATAATAAAGAGGCAAAAAGAAAAATGTTCAACTATATGCACATTAATAAAATGTGAGGATTGAAACAAGAAAAACCAAATTCCATTAGCATTCTTTACAACTTCCTTCCTGATACATGAATTAACAGCTTACCTAGGAACCCAAAAGTTATGCAGACCCCTCAAAATGGGTAGATAACAGGCTTGTCCAGCCAAAATGAACAAGCACTACCTCTCTAGTAAATACCAGTATAAATCTCATGGTGTGTCAGGTATGCCTAAGGATAGTAAACTTACTAATCTGTTTATACTGACATCCATTAAGAAAATAACTTTTAAATCTCTCTTCCTTCTCTTTTGGAAAGTATAATTTCTGGTGTCATATATTTCAGAAAGGAGGATCTCCTATGTGATACCCTTTGTCATTTCACAGTCACGTAGACACTCTTACTGTACATAGATTCAGAAGACTGAATCTTTCAATTGTTTTGATTTAAACTATTCAATTATTTCAACTGTTGACTTACAATTGCTTACTGACCTAGTTCCACCTGAAGCAGATCTGGTGCCAGCACGGTCTTTATCAGAAGTGCTCCTTTTGAGGGCTTAATAAGAACAGTTACAAATACAGTGGGTTTCTTTCAATGTATTTGGAGATTATTTCAGCATACAGAAGGGTTTTTTTTAATAAATGAAAACAGTATCCAATTAATAGCTGACATATTCTTGTATGTAGTACGGCACAGCATACACACACAATATGTTTCCTAATTACTGCACAGTACCATTAACATCACATCACATGTGCAGTATTACAAATCAAAGCATTTTATGCCGCCTAATTTTCTACAGGCGTGGCATAGCTCTTTTCTTTTGATGCCTGAAATCTGAACTCTGATCTGAGGAAGTGAGGGCTGTGGACATTTCCATTGTTCAGCAGAGAGGAACAGGATTTGCATTCAAATGAACAAAAAAGGGAAAAAAAGAGAAATGATCTGTAATTAAGAGGGTGCATGCATAAAAACTCTAAAAGGTGATGATACTTTAAAAGAATAGGTGGCGAAAGAGAGATTTCAAGCATGCTAGAGCCTTTCCAGTTAAGCATTTGACAGGATACTTACTTTAAATGAGTCAGTTGGAACCATTATACCTAACCAGGCTAACTCATGTGGTGTAGACAAGACTAAGAGCTGGGTTTAGTTAACATGATACTAAAAATACCTGTATTGACCTGATAGTAGTCTCTGTTAGAGCTGCACCTAGTGCTATTACTAAGTTGAAAAATTGGGCTCTGCAAACTAAACAATATCCCTAGTATTTAAAACACCTGACACTGATAGATAACTGTTTAGAGGAAGGGAAGTCAGAGCTTTCAGAGATGAAGAATAGTGTACCAAAAGTTCTGAAGCTTGATGTAAAAAGTCATTCTCTTGAAAAAATGTTATGACTGAGAATAAAAATCCATGAGAACTCTAGAGGTGGGAGGAACCATTATCACAAGCCTGAGTGACCAAAGTTGTCCAGAAGCCTATATTTCTTGAATATGGTACGTAATAAAGCATAACCACAATGTAATAAAGCATAATTAATGGGACTAAACAGTTTATTCCACCAGAACTCATGCCACTCACACAAGCTAAGGAGAGGAGACCATTATTTTGAAAAGGAAATTTGTCCTGAGAAACTGTAAGTCTGCTTTGCATCTGGGAGGAGGAAGAGTCACTATTGGTCTGCAATCACAAATACCCTGATACATCAACATATTTGTGCTATGAAGAACATTGCTCCAAGAAAAGACATTCAAGGATCTAACAAGAATTTGAGATGGTAACAAGAGTGTTGATATTTAAGTGTTGGTCTTTTTATTCCTGTTTTTTTCTCAGAAGACACTGCTTTCTGCAGCAGTCAGTTTGGTGTCTGTGAATGTGTGTGGTTTTGGTGTAAGTCTGAGTGCTTTCTATTGCATCAGTCAGAGGCTATTAAGCTGTCATAGCAGAAAATCGGAGCATTATCTTCTGAAGGAGCATTTTTTAAACTATTCCTCAGGTATTTTCTTTCTCCTTGCCATCACCAGAAACACAGAATCCTGACATTTAATCACTGAGTAACTAAAATGTCCTGATTAATTTTAATGATAGGCTATAAGATTTTTGCAATAATATTTTTCTTCTATTCATGGATTATATTGGCTTGTTTGACCTTCTTATTAAGAGAGAGTTGAAAAGTTTTAGATGTTATTAATAGCCACTATCTCTAATTTCAGAGTGTGCAATACACATAATACTGCTGACTTTCTTAATGATAGCTCAGTCTGTGTATTGGGCCACTGGTCTCTGAGGTGGACAAGTATTTTCTGCCCCAAATAAAATCCTTTAGACCTGTCTGATTTCCAGTTACTGTTAGTTGGAAGCCCACAGAGTAGAACCCAGTTCCTGTAAGGCTTTGGAAATCCTAACAAAAAAAAAAAACCCAAACAAAAAAAGGCAGAAGAGTTTGCCAACATGTGTGGGTGTGTAAGGATATTGGCAATCATGAGTTGCACAGCTATACTATTCTGTCTACGTGTGGGCAAGTTGGGTGCCTCACTGACTGAAGCGAGTAGGACTGTAGCTCACAGACCATAGTCCCTGCCTTTACCTTGCTATACCTAGTAAATAAATACAGATATAGCTAAAAAACAAAAAATACTGCTTTTATGAAAAATGTGTGAAGAAACCTATTAAACACAGTCTTTGACAATTTTGAAACTTCCCAGTCCTTAAGCAATCTCACCCGGAATACTGCTTGCAGAAACTCTCTTATGTTCCAGTTAGATCAGATTATCCTACTCCCGGTCTATAATTTCCCAAAACAATGCTGTACATTTGTGCTTTTTTCCACTTTGAGACTGCATGAAAATATTGCAGTTTTCATAAATTACACATTTGCAGTTGGAGAAAAACATCATTTGCACCCTTTGTATAATCCAAAGAATTTCTCCATCCAAGTTAACCTCACTTATCAGTGTGTCCTGAAAAACAGTATTGTGGAGCTCTGTATGAATTGTCTCTATGATTCTTCTATCAATTTCAGCTACAGGCTGTTTTTCTATCTTTCCATGCTTTAAATCCAGACTATGATATAGCTGTTAGTTTTTTTTTTTCTTGATCTAAACTTTAAAAGCAAAAATGTGGAAACAAATCTGTTTAACAAGCTCCCAGCTTTGCTTGGTTATTCAGTTATCCTTGGTTGTACTCTAAATTCCCATAGTTTTTCATAGCTTTATTTTTTATACAAACTGACCTGCAGAAACCTTGGATTCAGGTAAACTTGGAAAAATCGAGCCATCAGAGTTCGTGCTTTCTCCAGGGTACACTGGAATAGGTGTCTGTCCTGTCGTGGTCAGCACCCATCAGGGAAAACAATGACCAGGACAATGCTTTTCTTGGAGTGACGTGTTTGCAGTGTACAGGAGAGGAAAAGGACCTCTGTTGTAGATGCAATACTGCTCCTGCTAAGGGTTAATACTCCCTTCTCAAAATTGAAGCAGCAGTTCTAGTTGCTCTGTGTTGCAATTCATAAATGGCTTAGGCCATACTCTAACCTGGACACCAGCTTAGCACCCTGACAACTAGACGGACATTTGTCATGCCCATCTAGAGCAGATACTTCTGTCATGTTTGAACATGCTGAATATGTTAAAATTAAACAAGCCTGTAACTATTTCCACTTTCAAAAGAAACAAGTGTCTTCAAGCAAATGGTATTTGCAAATTACTGTTGAGAAATTTGGATATAGGAAAGTTAAGTGAATAGTCTGTTCACATTTACTAAGTGCATAGCAAAGACAGCAGAGAAAATTGTCTGGTGTTTTGATCACAAAAGCATCCATCTGTTCTCATAGAGGACCATGATTTATTCATTTAGCTTTGGCTATCATTGTTAAGAAAAAGTAATTCACTCCTGAACTTTGAAAGCTTCTTACTGAACTTGAAGCTAACCCCCATCTAAGAGCAGAGGAAAACACTGAGACAGTTTGTTCCTTTAAATCCTTTCCTAATGCATGCTTATATCTGAATTATCCTACTTTTCATTTCATTCAGCAGCTCTCACAGATACTACCTGTTGGTGGATTTATAGTAATCCCATACATTATTAACTCAAGTATTTTTCAGCAAATGAGATGTTAAGTATCATGATATTTGGAATAACATAGTGCAGTTTGTTTGAATGTCCATGCTTTAGAACTGTTGATCTTTCCATGAGATGCTGTTTCTTCTGTTGATATTGGAGAAATTATACACAGACATTATCCATGTTTAGTTTATAGGAACACTGTATATGACAATAACACAATGACAATCAATATGCTTACATAAGGGACACATATGGGGTTAGCAGCAGTCCTGTATATTTTGCATTACGTTACTCAAATTATCATAAGCAAGTGCACAAGAAGTGCTCCCTACGGATTCTCTGAAACTTGAGCAGACTTTCACCTTTATCTCTGTCATCATTCCCTCTTGCTTGGTGCCCTGTAGGTGATGTATATCACTAAGTTTCTTTGTGCATTTTTTCCCTCATTATATAATATTTCCTGAATGGATGTGAGATAGTTCTGAGTAAATAACTGCAGTTCTGCTTTTAAAGTTGAATTGTTTTACTCACTAAAAACATGGAGCTGAAGGTAAGTTATCAGCTCATGTAAATCAGTCAAGCTCCATTAACCTCAGAGGAACCACATCAAATTAGCCAAGCTGAGGACCAGACCCTTAATTATTCACTCAGTAATAGACTTCTTTGACCTTCTGCCTTAAAATTATGGCCACTAGACGA
This sequence comes from Phalacrocorax aristotelis, assembly GCF_949628215.1. Classification (NCBI taxonomy): domain Eukaryota; kingdom Metazoa; phylum Chordata; class Aves; order Suliformes; family Phalacrocoracidae; genus Phalacrocorax; species Phalacrocorax aristotelis. The sequence goes on from NC_134285.1 coordinate 11,604,685, forward strand.
TTTTTAAACCTCAGCTTTTCATGGGCAACTGGGATTTCACTTAGAGGAACTCAGATATTAAACGAAAGTTAAAATGTGTATTGGGGATTCTCACTGTACACTTTCAACATTTAATGCAACATTTAGACTCTTCATTCTTGCTCAGTTGAAAATAATCTTTTCCTTACCTGTATAGTTTAACTGAGGTTGCTTCTTTAACTTTATTATTTCTAATTGAAAGCAACAGTAACAGAATTTTGGTGTGCATAGATTCAAAATATTCATTTACAAAGAAAAAAATGCTTTTGCCTAAAATTTAAAATAAATTATCACAGTCCTGTTGGCTTTTCAGAAGTAAATGTTTACTTTTATTCCTCAGAGAAAGTAGCCAATGCACAAAACTTAGCTAGCAATCGGCAAAAGAATAAGAGTTTCCAAAGGATTATATTTTAGATACTTTGTTCAAGACCTAAAAGCTGTAATGGCATCAGATAAACTTCCAAATTATCAAGCTGGTCAGGTTTCATTCAATCACAGATTACAGAGTGTTCAAGTGTTCCAGGCATCATCTGATCTGGGACTGCATGTGTCAGGGACATGGTGCAAGCACAGTCACTTCTGCGTTGCCAGTTTGCCTTGCCCCCTCTTTGAGCCAGTATCTGGATTCCCAAACTACTCTCACCATGCTCATGCTAATTCACTCCCAGGTTCCTTTCTGAAGTGACCAGCTGGTTTTCTCTGGGAGGACACCCTGGCACAGCTGCTCTAAAACCCACCAAACAGTCAATGTGGATACTGATCCTGCCATGTTCTGTTCCCTTCTCCAAGGACAGTTTCTCAGTAATAGTCCTTGTGCCCTCATATGCCCTCACAGCACACTGAGGGACATGTAATACACACCCCACATCATACAATAAAAGCACAGTCTTAAGAGCTTTTCAGGCACTTTAAATGCAAAAGATGTATTAAATAGTAATTAAGTCTCGAGGTCACAAGGGTACTGCATAGGAACCACTTGATCTGCTTCTGCTAAATAAAGGAGGACTGAGGACTGACCCCTGGTGCCAATGCCAAATGGCACTCAGCAGCTCACAGCTATGCTGTGGAGAGCTAGTCAGCTTGAGAGCGGAGGAGTCAGAGAAAACTAGCTGGAATTGTCTCTGAATTAGGGAGCAAGCTGATTGCTAGGAAATGGAGCAATCATGGGCTGGTGCCCTGACTCTATTTTCAAGTGCTATCCAGGATAGATAGAGTTAGTTTAACCCAGTGGTTACTAGAACTGAGCATAAGGACATAATTCAGCAGCAGTCATCCTAAAGGACAATGCTGGAACAGCATGCAAAGAATCAGAGATGTGACATATGCAATATGCTCACACTAATTTAGGGCATATAAGCCATGAGTTCCGATTTTGGCCATGAAAGTACCCACTCTTCCAAGAGCAGCATACACTATGAACTAATTAATGGCACAATGCGTTTTAAAGCAAAGTCATCATTTATGTTATGGAAGAGCAGAAGACAGCTGTTTCTTTTGCAAAATATAAAAGTTTATCGCTTAGTTAATTTTGTCTCTTTGCCTTACCGAGAGAAAACTCTTGGTAAGGCAAAGAAAAAGACTATAAAAATGCTGCTTAAAACTAATGAATACTTTCAAGATTTACATGCTAAATTTAACCAATTTCTTTCTGGGAAAGGATAAATCATGTTTTAGAAAGAAAGAAACTGGACTTCAGCAAGGCAAAGCAAAGTTTCTGATATGATGCCACGTATACAACTACTATTTAAGATGGAGAAGATGGGACCTGTTAGAAATGTGGAGTGGATAAGAACTGCAGATCATCCTGAAAGCAGCTGTTGGGCTGCAGGGACTTTACATGGAGAATTCCTCAAGGACCAGTGCAAGGGTTGAGCTTATTTGATCTTTCATCAACAAAAATATAACAAAAACTAGGAATGTGCTATCTGAATCTGCAGATGACAAAAGGTGAGAAGTAGGTGCCTTATGAGAGATAGCAGTATCCTGCAAGAAGAAGAGTGATCGTGAGGATTGAAATAAAAATCAAACGGATTCTGCCATTATAAAATAAACACCAGTACCTGGGGACTAATATAAAGTTCTGGTAAAATCTAAGGGCTATTTGATAGCATATGATGTATTCATGCCATGATCCAAGGCGCCAAAAAGGCTTCCTGGTTACTACTTGATACACTCTGGTCATCCGGTCCTCCACAAGCGAGATATACTAATTCAAAGTGCAGCAAGTGTAGAGAAGGACTATGAGAGAAGTCAAGGAGAAAAAAAATCTATTTTACAGAATAAGATTAAAGGGAGCTGGTATGGCAACCGAAGCAAAATAGCAGCTGAACAAGAGGCAAAATTGCTTTTGGCTTAAGTATGTTAGAGGGAAATACCAAGTAGAAGAGCTGTTTGGGCTTATGAATAAAGTCGGCAAAAGTACAAACTGGTGTAGACTGGATTTGCATATATAGAGGTTGCAAATAATAGATTTCTAATCAGGAAAGGAGTGATTTCCTGAACCAATATCTCTGTTGGAGTAAGGAAAGCAATTGGCCTCAAAGCAAATGTGAGCCATTTATGCCATAGATGCCGAAGAAGGAAAACAACTGGATTTGATAATCCAGAAAGTCCCATCCAATCTTATTTCATGTTCCTGCCGTGGTAGTGCAGTGATGAGAAAGATAGTTTCATTTAAATACTGTAGAGTATTTGTGATATACAAATGTCTAAGTTCATGTCTAAAATCTTGGTCATGCGGAAGAAAATGTGAAACACCTCCTGTTTAGAGCTGAAACTCTCTCATGTATAAACTTGGAACAACACAACATTATTTCACTCCTAAACTAAAATGAACAGCAGCAACTTCTTGTCAGGACAAATTAAGTAGAGGCAAAGATCTACTAGTTTGTGCATCAGCTGTATATGCATTTCTTACTGATCTTATACTTACTGAAAGCTAAAATAGCACAATATGAAATGGAAGCTGTCAGGTGGTTTATGCCCAAATTTCAAATCAACCTTGAAGTTTGTAGAGAATATCCTCCACATTTAAACTATATGTATTTTAAATTCATAGCCTTCTTGCTGACGGAGAATATAAACTGGAAATAAACACTGCTTGTATTTTTTATTCTGCTACTGCAGTAACTGCAGAAGGTACCCCGATTGACTAAAAAACCTACCCTGACATCATCAGCGTAAACAGAAGAGCAAACAGAAATTACATGCATTTCTAAAGAGCATCTGACACGGAGAATTCTCTGTACAGGAAGAAACCCTGAGAGATGTCTGTGCCACAGAGGAATGATCCTGAATCGGTACTGACGACACACACCCTAGGGCTAGAAGAAGTTGTAGCAGACTGACATTGTGAACCAATTAGCCACAATGTGAAACAGAATTTATGTACCTTTACACAGTGCCACACTAATATATAGCCACACTGCTTTTGGAGAGTAAACTAATACTCAGGTGCCTCCAAAGACTTTGAAGATTTTGAAACTGAGCTCCACTGTGAGGGGAACATGCCAAATTCAAACAAAGGAAACTTTGCACCTGGATTCAACTTCAGTTCGTCATTTGAAATGTTTAGCCCAGGTTATTATCCAGATTTTCATGCACAGGATATATTTGACTGATTAGGAAAAAATGTTTTTTTGAAAAATTGCTAGATCACTGTCCACAGGAGAAGTGGGGCCACCAATCAGACTAGCCAGGCAAAACAGTCCCATTTTTTCATACTATGAAGATTTCTTAGGAAAGTTGTTATTGTCAGACTTCCATTTTATTTACCTCATTTATGCTGAAAAAGCAGTTTACTGTACCTCCTTTGGGAGCTTTGGGATAATGAAGATGTGGAAAGGTATGGCTTCACTTAAGATGTGTTAGCGAGAAGCAGAGGCAAATTCCTGCTGTCCCTGCAGCAAGGAGTCTTAGGTCAGGGCAGAGGCAGACTGCAAAGGAATTTCCTAGTATTTGTTATGTTGTGTATTAAAAAGCAATATAATTTTTCTCTCTTGTTCCAAAATTGCTGAGGAAACAGCAAGAAAGAGAGAGAAGGGGTGGGGGGGGAACCCCAAAACATAAGAATGTTTTAAAAAGGGAAATCCACACTTGGCAGATTAATTTAGTGATGGACTAAACAAAGAACAGAGGTACCTAGAGGGGAACTTAGGGAGAATTTCAGCAATTAAAACTAAAGGCAAGATCAGATAATAAAACCAGAAGAAATAAGTATTTTTCAAATGGAAAGTATCAACCATATTCTGAGTCAACTTAAGAGACACTTTGTTTCTACTTCACTTGCAAAGTCAATCAACTGTACCTAAGTTGCCATCAGCAATTCAGATAGTACACAGATCAGGATAAGCACACTTTTCCTGCCTCCTTTTGAAATTGTGCACTGTAAAAGAGAAATACAGATTCAGAGGGAAACCATGAGAGTGATTAGATGTGTAAGTTATAAATTCTGCAGTAGGGAGCTGTTGATGTAAATGGCACTGGGAGCAGCACTCAGTCTCCTATACAATAGGCTCTTTGCTGATGTCCATATGTGAAGCTAAAGCAGAACAGGTTCTGCACTGCCAGTTCACGGTGTAAGATCAGGTACTTAAACTGGACTTTGAACAAGCTAGCTCTTTGCAATGTCTGGGGCATAAAGAAGCACTAGCATTCCTAAGAATCTAATTTACAGCTATTTTAAGGACATTTTATGCTAATAGAGCAGTCCAAGGGGCCTTTAACATAAATGAGGCCCTGTGTCTCAGACACTATTTCAGCTCATGCACTTGTACAATAATAAATACTTAATTACCTCCAGGGTTGTTTTGGGGCCTAATTAATAATGTGTGTAAAGTGCTCTGAGATCCCTTGGATGAAAGACAGCACAGAAGAACAAAGTACAAAAATGTATTTTGTGAAACAATGTTTTATAAACCAAAATAAAGCAAAGAACAAGGATACCAAACTGACAGGCATGACTTGCGTGCTAGTTTTCATATCCCCTTGCCTTCTCCACTGTGTGCTCCCATTACTTAACTCAGATTTATGTGGCTGAACAGTTATTTCTATTACAATTGAACATTATCATCTTAGAGGAAAGCACAGCACAGGTGCATTCAAGCCTGCAAGTGTTGCACATAGAAATAAGTACTTGGAAAACCATAGGCACAGCATTGTAGAATGTGAAGGCATATGCTTTGTTGCTCTGAATATTCTCTACTCATTCTTACAGTCTACAAGAGAAAAAGCCTGATTCACTGGGCTGATCCCTGCCTTGGCACTCCTACTGCACTGACAGGAGAAGAGATGTGACCTCTCTCCATTGGAATCCTGTTGGAGGGGAAGTGACTTCCCTAACCTTTAGCAAGGTCAGCAAAAATCTCCCTTTCACACCTAAGTATGGTTGGCTTCCCTGCCCCCCCAGTTTCTTTGGTGCCATTCTCACAATTTGAATTAATAACTATTTTTATGACCTCTTATCTCATAAATGTAGCAACCTTAAGACATTTTTCCAAACATTCTTAAAACCTAAAGATGATTTAATTTTAAGAAACAAACTATTTCACAGAAACATCGAAAGACAGACTATTCTTGGGTCACTAAGGCCAGGATGTCTTTCTAGCCATCCATCCCTCAAAAGAAATACACCACCATAGAAGCCTGAATTAAGAAAAAAAAAAACCACAACACAAAAAAAAAATCCATACCCCTCTCAACCTGTTTTTTGAGTTTTAATAAATGTACCTATCTTATGGTCCTATGTGTATGAAAACAGTCCCAATTATAAATGACCCATATCAGCTTGTGTTACAAAGTACATCACTGTGATTCAGCAGAGGTTAAAGGAACAGAGAGTACCAAGCAATAGACTACACAGAGAGGCTTGACATCACGCTTTCAAGGTCAGCCCCTTTGGGTTCTGTTCTATCAGCTGTGATGCCATGTCTACATGGGGAAAGATAAGCAGGAACGCAAAGCAGAATTATTTAAATAGAGATGTAAATTTAAAGTATCTTCAATACAGCCTTAAGTTCATATGGATACTATCATTCAGAAATAAAGCTTTTTGCTGACCAAAGTAAAATGAATTTACTCAAAGAGAATTTATCTCTGATGAAAATAACACAGGAAAGAATACTCCAAATAAATGTATGAATACTGCAGTAAATTAATTTCGTTTAATTTTGCTTACATGTCCCTGTCTAGACATGTTTTTAACTTACACCCTGTAGTAAACTTGTAGAACAAAAGATCTTCTTAAATCTTTCTATGCATTTCTTAGCCTTTGAATAACAGCAGGAAAAGATGGAAGTACAGTCATGTTCAATGACTATTGATATAAATTATGGTTGGGGGAGGACTGATTTTTAACAGAGGCCTGTAATTTTGTAGGTGAAACTCTGTGTTGCCAACTGCATTACACTAAATCAACATCTTGCCTCTGCAACTGAATGTGGATTTAACTAACAAGACAAAAACACAGGCCTTAGTAAAAAGTGAGAGTCACTTAAAAATGCAACTTGTGAGTCTCCTCTATATATCAGAATAACTGCAGCACTTCTGCTAAACAACCTGCTCTTTTGTGAGAATGGGTAGAAATCACCAGTCATCCACACGACTTCATAAGATAGGGCTGTGTTAAAGAGTTCACACTGTACTCTGGACTACTGCTTAAATTATATGGGTTTGGTCACTTAATGGCTTTCTGACCCTTTTTATAAAGCAAATCTGTTCTCCTTTCTTGCTAATAAGTATTTATTTGTCTTGGTATAAAGTAAGGCAGTGACACAGAAAGGTGAAGCAGTGAGAAGACAGGATGCAGAAGCAGGAACTTGCAGGCGGCAGAAAGGCCACCGGCGCCCACCCCTCCCCAGTGACTCCCACAGGAGGCAATGACTACTGCCGTACTGCTGTAGCATTTAAGACCCAGCTCACCCAGGCATACTTTTGTGAAGCTGGCAGAATACAGAGAAACCTTTTGCAACTATCCCATGGTTTTCAAGAAGTTGTTTCACAATGCAGAGTATCTGCAGGATACTTTAAGAGGCAATGATGAAGTGTTAAGGTTTGCTAAACCTCAAAAGAGGAAGCATCCTCCAAGTTCCTTGTATGAGCTGAGTAGGGAAGCTTTTCTCTTTCCAGCAGTCTGATCTTCTGCTTAGTGAGGTTCACAGGGCAGTTTATATATTCATAGTGAAAGATCCTTTATAAAAAAACTTAGTGTTCTAATTTACATTGATTTGAATGAGAAATAATGCTATAATGAGGTTAATGCAGAACTCAGGACAAGCGTGTGGAATATAATTTTCTTTCTTTTATTATGACAAAAATGTTTAAGACACATCTGGTGATAGGGGACTGAATCCTAATGTAATATGCTATATATTGGCTAGACAAATGAAAGAGAAAAATAGAAGGAAAGGAATAAAGAGAATGATCCTTGTGGAAGCAAGGTCATTATGTAGGATCAATGCCCATTTGGACAACTCACAAATGCTCCAATGCTCATATGTAATTCATTTGAGTGCTTTAAAAGACACTTGAAAATCAATACATGAACGTTCTGTTAAGTGCTTAAGTGGATATAAGGAGCGTGTGTGCTGTTCTCAAGCATTTGACGTGGTAAACAAGCTAAAATTTACTTCGCTAATGTCACCAGGTAGGTTGGACAGTATTTTTATATATGGTCTTTTTTGGTTACTGAGTGGAAATGATTAAACCTGTAAAAGTTGAGATCAAGAAAAGGACTATATCACCTGCTATAGAAGGTATTAAATTGTTGAATAATGGAGTGGTTGGAATGGTTTTGTGTTAACTGCAAGGGAGCTATGCTATTGCTATTTTGTGAAAACTCAGGAGAATGAGTAAAATTGGTCTGCGTATTTATTTACCTTAGGCTATTTCTGTCACTTACCACAACTGCAGTGACATGAATTTTCTTTTCATCAGAAAAAGAAAGAAAACTCACAACGTGGCAATTTTTGGCAAGCTTAACCAAGTACAAGAAAAGCTTTTCTTGTCACATTTCCAGGTCTTTCCATAGTGTTATCTGTATAGTGGATGATAACAGCATGTGCCATATACAGCTGCATCATACAAACAAAAATACATACAATAGCAATTGTATGCTGAAAATTTTCAGTGGAAAGCTTTTTCAATCCAATTAGGCTGTGACAAAGGAGCCGCTTGCATTTTCAACTTCACAGAGGTATAACTACAATATTTGTAGAGATCTGGAACCTAATCTATAGTGTGGATTGCTATACGTAACATACCACTTAGGCACCACGGATTCTTGTTGCATCAAGCCCTTTAACTCTATTTGATACATTGCAAATGTTAAAAAAATTTAAATAGAATCATCAATGATTTTTTTGGTTTTGCTAACAGAAAAATAAATATTTAGGCCAGTCAGTGCATAGACTCTGAATTTAGCTTGGTTGTATTGATCCTTAAAGAAGCGTAGGTCAAATTATGAAGAATTTTCTCTTGCAGTTGCAATTCAGACACACAGCATATAATATAATAAGCATATAATTAAACTGGGAAAAGGAAAATAAAGAAACATCAGTTTTGATTAAAATAAAGCCAGTTGTATTTTTAACTTCCCTGGTTTGAAGTTTGATTACCTAACACATTAAATTAACATTATATGCTATGTGTTTCACTGTAAAGGGAAATGCTGTTTTAGGCAACCGGGGTGGGGGGGGGGTGTGCGGGCAGGGCAGGGCAGGGGGAAATCGCACAAAGAAGTCAGGAAGTTTCACCCAATTCTTCGACTGTGTACCTGTATGTATGCAAAGAGTTCCCTGAGAAGAGAAGTGTTATTCATGTGCATACAGTTACTTTTGTGTGCATTTGCACTGTCGAGGGCTTAGATGTCAATAAAGGTGAAGTTTTCATTGCACATCAAAAAGCCCTGCACATGAAACTTATTGCTGATGTTTCAGATGCTCCTTGCTGAGGGTGTCCTGAATGCAGGTTTTAGAAGGTATTGTGACCACTGCTGGTAAGATACAGATACTTGTCACTGATTTCTGGACCAAATTTTAAGTATAACTCTGCATATATACCACTGGCTTAAAGGAAGCACATCTCTCATATGTCTTGATGGGCTATATTTTAAGAGTGTGTCACAAACTTTTGAGAAGCACAGTTCCCTCATGGTTAGACAATTGTAAACATTGTTTAGCCTACTAAAGTAGCTGTTAAATACAGTGAGGCTGATTCACTGGTCCATCACTTCTGGCAGTCATTTACCTCTCAAAATGTGTGCAATAATACTATTACTCTGATCAGGTAATCTTCTACATCCACTTGCTTATATGCTGAGGATCAGATCAGAGAACTATACACCTGTCTTGGGATTTCCTAGTTCATTTCAGTTGAAATCTTATTTTCTACCATAGCATAATTTTTTAGATTTATGAAATTACTAATCTGAAGAAGACATTAAAAAAATAATGTTTTTATTCTAAAACCAGGGTCAGTAATGTGATTTTTTGTTTTAAATATGATTATCCACCATACAATGTTTCATAAAATTAATGAAATGCTACAGGTTTTCTGTCCTAGATCAAAATTTTGATGTATAAGCAGATATTCTTAAAAGTTAATCTTAAAAATTTAATAAACCTTAAAGAAAAGAATAACAACAAACAAAACAAGAGAAAACCTAAGAATGCCAAACACTTTACCCTGAGAAAAACCCACACAGCTGAAATATCATATTTTTTTAAAAAAGGAATTCAACATCTAATTAGGATGACTCTTTCATTGCACATAGACAAGAACATGAACAAAAATGAAAAAGTCATGTCTGTCATACAGGCAAGACACCAAAAGGACCTGATCCCACACAAGGCTCACTGATTCTACTAGCATTAAGCACATGAAAATGAAATTGCACAAGTGTTTACAGTAAAAAAATTAACTGCCAAACTAATACAAATGATTGAACACTTCTGTTGCTAAAGATTCTCAAGGGCACAGAATGGTTGTCAGCACTGTGGTATATATCATGAGTACTTTCATATTTCAGTATGATGCTTCATCGTATTTCTCTCTTACTTTTGTAGGCTATTGTTGATGTTCCCTAGAGGTGTCAAATACAGCTCCACTCCACTGCTAACGTTCATGTATATAGTATGCCACTTCTGCCAGATGATTAATGTTCAAATTCTTAAAAGTAAACACATTTCTCTAGTTCAAATTCTATACCGGGAGATAATATTTTAAAGGATGGCAGTTCTAGTTATTTGCAGTTACTAAATGCATTCATCTTTATATTTAAGGAAGGATTGAAATTTAATAACAGTGCATGGTGGGAACTGAGAGATTTACTTACCTTTTTAGGAATGATTTATGAAAGTCTTGTTATGGGAGAGAAAATGACTGTAACTGAAGGTGAATTATTGTGCACAGTTTAACCACATAATAACTTCAGTACCTGTAAAAATATAAATTACAGCTTTAAGGTTCTGATGGGGAGAAACATAGCTGAGATCACCAGTCAGCTGGGAACATATCAGCAATGTAAGTCTCTCCTGAAGCTCAGACTAAAGCTAAACTTTCCTTAGCTTCAGACTAATTTGATGAATGTTATTCCTTTTTCTCCATCTGTTATAACAAGGAAAACTTCTCTTCCAAGTCTTCTAGGACTTTAGGAAAGACATTTTTTCAATAAAATATTTCAAAAGAATCCTAGATGCCTGGTCACTGGAGCAAGCCAGAATTTGGGGAGTGCTAAAGTTCAGACCTGTGGAGGTTGTTCCTGGGGCCACCTACCATACACACCAAGGATTAAAGACAGTTCTGTTACTATTTCTTGTTAATGAAACACTGAAAAAAGAGGAACCCATAAAATTGTAATGCAGCTACAGAGCACTATGTAAACGGCAACACGTAGCTAAGAACAATCCCAAGCACCAGCACTTCCCAAGAGCGACAATCATACTGCTCAGGAGTGAGGAACAAGGTTGTCAGTGAGGTGAAGTGACAAAGAGAAATCTCAAAGAGCCGGAGCAGATCACAGCAGGACAGCTGTAGACTGTTATGCAATAGAAGAGTGGCGCAATGCAGACACTGCCTAAACAAGGCATTAATCTAGGAAGTTAAACAGTCAAAGGGATTTCACATGTTTGTTAGCATCTGCTGGTAGAACTTCACATTGCTTCCTGATTAATTAAGGTCTTAAATAATTAATAAACTTCTTTTATAATTATTATTACAATAGTATCTCATCTATGCTTTGAGTGAGAACAGGTATGGCAGGAAGTCCAGGAACCTTCAATCTTCCCATTTGCAGCTTATAACAGTATTGCCCCTTCTCCTAATGAGCACACAGTGATCACAGATGTCAAGAACAGCTTGATGCAATATATTGGCACACTCCTAGGGAATGATACCACCTGCCTTTTCATTCCTTCCAATGGGATTTTTATGACTTTGTTTTATTGTTACATAGTAGTCTCCTAGCAATGTGCCAGGTAAAGAAAGATTCCACACAACATATGAGCCTTTGCTTCTGCTTTTTTACTTAAAGAGGATGTTTTCAACTGCTGAAAACCACCAGAAAGGCAGAAAGATGAGCAAAACTGTTGTTGATGCCATTATTGTTCAATGACTTGGAAAGGACAGCAGAGGGAGTTTTACCATCTTAAAGTGTATTCATGCTGTCTCTGTGCTTCTCCCTTTAGATTAGCTTTTTGTAAGGGTGAAGAAATTCTGAACACAACATATTTTTTTTTAAGAATATAATTATTAAGAGATGTAGGTGCTGGAATATGGAGGGGAAAAAAAGTAAACAATGAACAGATGAGCTTCTGTAATGTATGTGAAGCCTGCAAGTCAAGAGCACAGATTGCATTTTGAATAATGCATTTTGTATAGAAAGCTCTCTAAATAACTCAGCGGAGAACACAGTGTGTAAGTAAGACAATTAAGCAATTTTGCCAATTAAGCTATGGTCTACCTCAAAATGAGAGTCCTTACAGCTGAGATTGAACACTGATAATATTTATAAAACAACATGTTTAAAAGGGAGTAGAAGAAACCTATTTCATTGTAATATACATAAAAAGTAAATCAGCCTTGGGTATGAAATAAACAATAGGCCAAAATAGTCTAACCTAGATAAATAAAATGCATTCACATTCAAGGATCCTACCATGTAAGTGGCCTAATTACATTTTATGTATCTTAGGAAAATAAAATGGGAGCTGCACTCAGCATCTTTGAAAGTTGTATAATTTTTGTTTAGGATGCCTAAGATGATATTTCTAAACTATGAAGGCAGCTTCAGAATTTGCATCTTGAGGGAGTGTGGCTAATTCAATCAAACAGCAACTGAGCTAGGGCAGTACTTTAGAAAGACACTATTTCTGGCCTCCCAGAAACACAAGCTTTTTGTGACTGCAAAGTTGTGATTTGGAAGTCAAAGGTGTCTGCTACTTTTATTGCTAAATCTATTCCTAGCAGAAAGGCAAGCATAGAGACATGAAGTCACAGATATTTACTAACTTAATGATAATCAGAAGGGGTAAATTGATGGTCTCTTCCAGAGTCTAGCTAAAATACAAGGGGAATAGCAAGAGAAAACAGCAAGGTAAAACCAATGAATTCTTGAGACAGAGACAATAGGTGTCATCCTCTTACCACTTCAGATGATGAAACAATGCTGAAGACAAGTTAGGAAAAAAGCTTGAGATATTTTATCAGCTAGTACTAAGTAGCTGCCGAGTCTATTGATTCAAAAACCATAACTTGATATTTAACTGTCATATTATACAATTGCATGCCAATAGTCAGGCACTTTAATACACCACTTCTATTGACATGTCTTTAAATAGAGAAGATGGAGCATTGAACAATTCATACAGAATATGAAATAATGAAATGAAATAATGAACTCTTGCTTTTCAAATTTTTTTTTTTTTTATAATTTGCTGGACTTTTTCCATTTCCTATTTTGTCTTCTTGTCAAAGCTATCTCAGTTTTGGCAAATCTTTTGATTTTGATTTAAAAATTCTTTTTTTTTTTTTGACCCAAAAATCTTTTAAACAAAAAAATTCAAACTGATTGTCTAATCAGGATACCAGAAAGATTTATGAAATTCACAGAATACTGAGATTTATATAGACAGCAGTACATTTTCAGAAAATGTAAACTAGCAGATGCCAGGCTAACATTTAACCTTTTCATGATTTTGCACAGTGGCAACGACTAGAAATAAACTAGTGAAAACAAACTATCTTGAAATGTTTGAGAACAGCTGCCTCAGGACTCTTCATGAGCTATAGCTGTGGTTCTAAGATTAATTAACTTGGAAGTACAGTCCCAGATACAAGAGTCCTTCTGGATACCCTTTGTCTTACTCTGCCAATCCAGAATAGCCAGTCCATATGGCCAAAAGGAGGAAGATTGTTGCTGCTGAGAAATTATTGCTTCTTTCTTCCTGTGGCTGGCAGAGGAGCACAGTGGAAGTTGAGGAGGCATATCCACATTTTCGCTGTGGCCTACAGACTACAGCCTACCTCTAAAAGGGTGTTGATGGAAACTTCAAGTTATAATTATAATCAGATTGGCAAAGCATTGATGGGCTTTGCCAGCAAAAGCACTTCACCCAGAACATCTGTTTGCACTATCATCAATTTAACTGGAGTTAAGAAAATAACATTATCAGTATCAGAAGGAGGTGGAGCCCCTCTTCCTTTTAGATTTTTATGTTATGTAGGATATTAATAAATATTTAATAGTCATATGTTGTAGCTGTTTTACTGAGACATGTTTCTCTGTCAAGGAGCAGTACAGGAATTTTCAGTACAGCAAGCTTCTTATACAATCACAGAATCATAGAATGGCTTGAGTTGGAAGGGGCCCTTAAGTGCCATCTAGTTCCAGCCCCCCTGCTGTGGGCAGGGATGTCTCCAATTCTTGGTGGGGGGTCACTGGTGAAATAGAAAAAATGTATTCCAGTGGAAGTATTTACTTAAATGCTCCTTGAATGGAGGATGTAAATCCTTTTAGCTGGCTCACAATTTAAGAGACTTCAAAGGAAGTCTTTGAAGTTTAGAAAAGACTTTTGAAGTGGCTGAATATGCAAAAAAGAAATTAGAGTGTTTAGCACAAAGTCCTGAACTTCATTAAGTGTTTTTGTCAATTAGAAAATAAGAGCAGTTTTTGCATAGCAAAAGAAGAAAATTAGAGTATCCTGTTAACAAAGACTTTGGGTATCTCCTGACAGAGCCTCTGAAGCTACCTAAGGGCTATAAACTAACACGCAACCCTAGCAGGAATACACAGAGTAGACCCAACACTTCCCTTCAAAGATGCACCTGGCTATCAGATAAGGATAATAATTTTTGTTCTTACCAGCCAATTCAGCATGTGCTCCTGCTGTGGGACAGAGCTGCAGCTCTGTAGTGTCCTGTGTAGTTCCCTTACCTGCATTTTTTTAGACCAGGGTAGCATCTCCATCCGACACAAACACTTTGAGCTATGAACTGTATCCACGGTCATGCTCTGATAAATCTGAAAGCCTGAACTGATTTCACTTTTGTTAACTCCCTCTTTAGGCAGAAGATGAACTTGGAGATGCATTATTTTTTGCATTTCATTAAACACATCTTTTCTCCCTTTTGCAAATAAACACCAGTAGGCTTACAGGCCCCTTATAATTTAGGTTTCAACTAATGGACTTAGTGAAGGAGTGCTGATAGCATCTAAGATGGAAACAGTCTACTACCAGGGCACAGACACAAAGATAACAGGAGTAAACTTCTCAAAGAGTAAACATGGGGACAGCTACTGGGATGAAGTCTGTGCACAAAGATGTACCACTGGCATACTCATGGTTAGCAAACCCACTGTAATCTCTCAGTACGTGAGGGACAGCACCCTGCCTGACAGAGGCTAAGCTAGATGTTGAACAGTTTCCAGCTCAAGCCCTAATAAATCAGCTTGCAGTAAACAGTACATCCATTGCAGAGGGCAGATACCATGAAAGTCCTTTATTTTCTTGCTTATTCAGTCATGATAATGTACTAGGGGGGAAAGAGGCAGAACAATCTTCCTACAAGAAACCTTTGAAACAGAATGCAATTTACAATTGACAGTTTCTGCCTATAACTCATTGGTAGCTATGAACACATGAGTAGCTGATGAATATTGTTATTTTGAACTGGGAAACGTTCCCAACCTGGTGTTTCTGTCTGCTTGATCAAAGCACGGGAGTTATGTGTTTGGGCTGCTTTGGGCTGCTGATTTTACAGCTTCTAATTCTTTCTCCCTTGAGTAAGGCAGGGTAACTAAATGAGACATGTATTCTGATGAAGCTGCTTCTATCAAAAAAAGAGAGCCATGAATGCTGTTATTGTTGTTCTGTACATTGTATTGCTGTAGCACCTACATAATCGTGAGCGGGAGCTGCCATTGAGAATACCATCTAGGCATAAGAAAGAGGCAACAGATGGATTCAGGAAACAAATGGGGAGTCCAATGTAACAGTGAGATAATATTTGGTAAAAAGAAAAGGAGAGGTCAAAACATACCAGCTGCATAATCACTCGAAATTTTCTGTCATCATATGCGGAAAAAAAGGCTTTAGGAAGGGATATGAAGGCAGACAACAGTTAGTTCTGTGAGTGCTGACAGGAAGCTTATACTAAGCATGAAGATAAGTGTTTGAAAACGTAATAGATGAGTTATCAAGCTGATGTTACTGGTACAGGAGAGGCTGGGAACTGATGTATTAAGAACATCAGGGCTGACAGGTGAGAGACAAGGATACGGCATAAAAATTGTGATACATGTTGGAACACTTTAAGGTTTTCCCAGGTGGGATCCCTTGATAAATAAAGAAAAAAGTATCAAACATCAGTTCTAAAAGGAGGAAAACAAGAACACAGATGTGAAGAATCACTTGTTCTAGCACTGAAATAAGAAAAATGCCCCTGATAAAAGGAATACTGATCCTTCAGATTAATTTCTTTCCCATATAAGAATATCTTTTAGGGGGTAGCCAACATCTACATAACACTTGTTTTGTCTGTTGACTGTCTAAATACTTTAGGCTACAGCTGAGAATAGAATTGGCAGAGCTGAAAGGCAACAATAAAACACCGTATGTATTTTTATGGTATTTTAGTGCAGATGAGAGCAGAAGGCACTAAATGCTCACATAATAAAAAAAAAGACCCTAACATTTTCAAACCAAAGTACTGATAGCTCAGATTAGTCTATGTAGAAATCTAGAGTTCATGACAGAACCAGATCTTGGAAAGTTCAGATACAAAGGTCTAAAACTCTGAAGCTGGAAACTAAGATGTCAGAGGGTCCTCTCATCATAGGCAAATCTTCATCTGTGCTAGTTAGAGGTGAAAACCAAAACTCATTAAAGCATCGAGCTATTAGGCTGTGGAACACAACACGTGCTTTTAGGCAATTGTCTACCACATAAGTCTTTATCATCACTCAAACTTAGACATTGAGTCTTATAAAGCTAACTAAAGATAAGAAAAAGGTGGCATTGGAAAGTGAAAAATTAATTTTGGTAATGCCAGAGGATTTTTAAATGTTTCAACATTTTGACATATATAAAGAATATATATGTCATTATGGAATGTAGAGTTTTATGAATATTTTTGTAGAAAATAGTAAGCTAGCCTACCAAATGAACAAGGGATTTTGCTATGACTTACATAATTTATAGAAATTAAGAGTTATAGGGCCAGAATTTCAGTTAGTGTAAAAATGTTTCAGTGCCAGAGACTTGATACGTTAGACACTAATGGAGCAAAGATGACTTACACTTGCTGAAGATCTCACCCGCACTGTTCCAAACTTTTTGGAGGAGTCAGAAGTGGAAATGCTCAGCATCTGAAGTTGCCAAGTGGCAACAAATGGGTATTTAGATCTTTCCAGGCATTTGGATCACAGAGAATGCCATTTGAAGGACATGGATGATATGTTTTCAGTAATTGCCATCTAATTTCAATCTGCCTCTCTCCATTTAGTTCTTTTTTATTGCTTCCTTCTCCTCCTCCTGTCATTCCCACCCTCAGCCTCAGGGACCTTTATATTTCTCTCCTTGGCTGGCCCCCTTTAATAAGGCCATGCCTTGTTATTTTATTGCTCCTTAAGTGGTCCCCTGTGTTTGGAAACATCTACTCTCCAAATCCAACTGCATCTTCTGAAGCTGAAATATGAAAGTGTTTTGACAGGATTTGTTATGGAGAAGGTGAAGACATACAGCTGGACTGGTCACCAGCTGACTACCTGAGAAGTAGCCATTCCTGATGTCACCTGATTAAAGAGACTAGATTGTCTGTGGAAAAATTAGCCTACTCACCCTTTTAATCCTGTTGATTTTTATAATTTTTTTCTTGCAGATGTCTTGATTCCTAAGAAATATCAGGTATAGTTGTTCATATTATCCAACACTTGGAATATTATACAAAGTTAGAGTCAAGTCCTACTTGCATTTAAGTTACTAGCAGTTATGGCACTGACTTTAATAAATGCAATATCAGGCCCTGGTATATTATTTTGGGTCAACATATATGTACTTTAGTGTAAATGTACACAATACATAAGCGTTTCACTGAAAGGGCTTTACATTTTTTACAGCCAAATTATAGAGCTCTGACTGCTCAGTCTCTCCAATTTTCAAGTCAGATATATCTACTTTTTAACTTTCTAAGCTTGCTGAATCATTGCAATGTATGAGTCATGCTCAGTGTTATTGTATTATATTGTCAGATGTGAGGAAAAAAATAAAACCATTTATCATAAACAAATATTTTACAATTTATAATATACAAGCAATGATTATGTATTCTCAGTAATACTGCTTTATATCAGAAACTGTTACAAAATTATTTTACTTGTTATAATAAAAAAGTTTAAACTCTAACCAAATAATTGATACATTTGTAGGCATTAATCCACCATTTATCTTTACCACATCTTAGACAGGAGCATTTGAGATCCCATGCACTTTATGAGGAAGTGAGGTTGTGACTTGGTATCCTAGGACACATCTTTTCCACCTCTTATAGTGCTATATATGCTTAAGGCCAGCTTTCATCCCAAAGGTGACTGCCTGAATGTAGTATGGGAAGTGAGTGTTAACTGTCTACAAGCTCAAAAAGTTCACAAGAGCATTTTACACAACTGTCATACTAAATGTGCCTTTTCCTTGAGACAGGAGAGAAAAAACAGTCCTTAAGGAAGAAACAGGAAACTTAAAAAACATGGTATGCATAGGATGGTTCTCATGCCTCTAATTCTTTCCCATTTGACTTTAGTTTCAATTGCTTATTACTTTTTGGAATGTAACTATTCAGACTGATATAAATCAAGCCGATTCTCTAATTTTTGTTGGAGTCACACTGACTCTTGTTCAATTTGAAAGCTCCACTGACAAAATAGATTCATCTACTTCTAAGAAAGAGGCACAGGAAAAAAGAGACTGCTTGTCTCCTTAAAAAGGTCCAGTATCTTAAACAGAGTTTTCTATATTTTAGGAGGAACACTGGTTTATGTCAAATATACCAGCCCCACCAAAAGTTTCCCAGACATCAGCACTTATTAACATGTACAATCTCTGCAAAACCCCTCCACCACAAACCTGCTGTGCTACCCTTGCAGGGGCATTGGCCGAGCTCTCCCTTCCCAGCAGGTAAACCACGAGTCATTCCACTGGAGTCACCCTCCCTAAAGGCACACACAGACTTTTCTGCCAAGACTTCTTTTCCTAGTCTTTTAACAGTCTGCCACAGTTTTTCAAGTTATTATGTATAACACAAGAGGGATGTAAAGGATCCTTCTTAATGAGATCCTTCAGGAACAAGAAAAGAGAATTTGCTTTCCTCCCAGTAGTCAGACAGGACAGACTCTGGGTTTTTGGGACAATGCAGCACTGACCAGGTTAACAGTTTCATTTTTCCTTCCTGCACTCCCAGATTCTCTACTATTTAATTAGTAGATATATTTTACCCTGCCTTCACCTGAAAAGCTGAATAAATTGGCAGTAGTAGGAAAACATAGAAAATACATGTGATTGCGTGATTAAAGATTATCTTGTAACCTAGACATACTAACTGGATAAAAGACATTTCTTAATTTCTCCACGCTTAATTTTGCAACCTTAATAATCTTTTCACATCTTTGCCTGTAGCTTTTTCTGAAGCAAAAAAGTCTTATTGAGTGATAATTATCAAACAGAAGATGGTATTATAAACACTTATAAGGTAAGCCATCCTGTACTTGTTGGTCACAGTCAGTGCATCCTTATTATGCCTAAACCAGCTTGATACTTATGCTATTACTAAATTGTTCTTGCCTTTTCACCAATAGACCACCAAACTTATTCTGAACCAGAAGAATGTTTTCAGCCTTACACTTCTAAGAAGCATTTCCAAGAAAGACATTTAGTCATAGTCTTGTGTGCAGCCCAAAGTGACGACTGTAACAGAAATACTAATATGAGCAAGCTTCTCAGACTTTGACTAATTGCTGACTGCTGACTGCTCAGTTTGTGAAGTCTGAGCTGAGCTACAAACATACATACAGCTCTGCAGAGATATGAATCAGAGCAAGAGCAATTAGTTAAAAAAATCAGACACAAAAATAAACCACGTGATTTTTTTTGAACTTAATTGTCCAAAATTATGCATCTTCAGTCTTTGGCCTGTGTTTAGTCACTCATAAAACCAAACATGCATCAATTTTCTTTGTGAAAATTTTTGTCTACAGCCTTGATTTGCACATATCAGTTAAGGTTTGTATGCAGAAAATAGAAAATGGCACATGAAAACTTCTGAGTATAGGCTGTGATTTTAACTACTATTAAGATTCATAAATGACCAAAGTTGAACACAAGACATGATCAACAGCACAGAACTAAATACCAAAATATCCATGAAAAAAATATCCTACTAGATTGGAAAAGGGAGAGGATAAGGAAACAAAAAATCTGTGTGACATTTAAGTACAGAGTCACAAAGAAAGCAACACTTCATCAGCTAAAACAAAGTAAAAGATGGTTTAAAATGGTGCTGAACCCTTTGCTGCTAGACAGAAAACCAAATAACATTAACAAGGCCCCTGCCAGATATTCCTGGTAAGTTTTCGCTGTAGTTTAGGGAAACTCTTTGAAGAGTACTGACTAACAAAAGGTAAAGTCAGGCTGCTCGAGGGCAGGGCTGCCATTCAGACAGCCTTAGGACTGGGCTGGAGGACTGGTCCAAAAAAAACCTCACAAATGCAGCAAGGGCACATGTAAAGTCAAGCCCCTTCAGACAAGCCTTCTGCCAGGCTCTGCTGGAAAGGGTCTGGGAGTGCTGGTGGGCAGGAGGCTGAGCGTGAGCCAGCATGTGCCTTTGCAGCAGTGAAGGCCCACAGTACCCCCAGCCTGTATGAACAAGGGTGTCACCAGTGGATCAAGAGGAACAATTTTTCTCCTTTAGTCAGCACTCATCAGACCACAGCTAGAACAGCATACGCCTCACATACCAAACACTCTGCATTATGGGAAACGAATTTGTTATTCCCAGAACAAAAAAATAAAACAAACCAGAAAGCTTGAAACCTGAATGATATGAAAGTGTTATTTGAGACATGAACATTAATCCCTCAAGGTATTTTCCTACTTCATCATCCTTTCCCCTACTTTTCGTTAGACTTTCAGATGCTTTATGAAAAGGATTTTAAAAAAATCTTAAAAGTTCCATTTCAGACTGAAAACTCCTTTCTTTCTCATTGCCCCAGGACATATTTGATTCTAATAAACTACATGAAAAACCTATTTGGGATTTTCTGATATCCTTTCTGTCCTGACTGATTATTGTAGCCTCTTCCAACACTTTGTGCGAATGGCAATGTAATAAGTGGATATTCAGAGGCTCCCTGCAAATATGGTGCTCAGATGCAGATGCTAACCAGCAAAATTTAGGTTGTTGCTCACATTGAGAGGTGTGGGGTTTCTTGTTTTATGTGACTTTTTCGCTTGCTTGTTTGTTGTTTTTTTTTTTTTTATTTAGTTATATGAGGAGTATTCATACAAGGGTAAAAAAATGCTTAACAAACGTTAAGTAAACCTTCAAGCCTTCAAGCTTCATAGATAGATATCTTGTCTGACAGGGAGGGACAGAGTTTGTCAGAAATTCTCAACTTTTCAACTTAGAACTTGGCAAATCAACACAACTGTTTCAACTCCTCTTCTAATTTAAATTTAAAGTTTAATTTTAAATTGCATTTCCCCACACTAGGAAGAATGTGGACAGCAGGTCAAGGGAAGTGGTTATTCTCCTCTACTTGGCACTGGTGATGCCACATCTGGAGTGCTATGTCCAGTGCTGGGCCCTGCAGTGCAACAAACACGGACATCCTGGTATGAGTCCAGCTATGGGTCATGAGAGGATTAAGGGGCAATAAACAGGCAATAGCAGAACTGAGAACTAAATGCACGTCCATCTACCAAGATCATGTTTCAATATTCATACACTTTAAAACTGTAGTCTATGTTTAGATGTAAAGAATGTTTAGGGTGAGGTTTTTTTGCTTTTTTTGTTTGTTTCTTTCTTTTTCTTTTCTTTTTTCTTTTTTTTTTTCTTTAATGCAGCCTTTTCCTAAACTGTACTAGCTGTATAATTTCTAAGATTTGAAATTGCTGATGAGCAGGGAATATATCCACAATTAGCAGGTCTTCCACCTACCTGCATACTCATCCCAAGGCTTGTGCTAGCTCTTGGAGGGGGATCTTGAGGTTAACTCTTTTGGGGTTTCTCCTCACAGTATTATTTCTACAGTACTTCTTCCTAACTGAAGTTCAGGACTTAGTTTCATTATCTTGCAAAACTGTTTGACCTCAGACAAATATTCCTTGCCACCATCTCCAGTTATCTTGAATAAAGACACATGAAGGTGGCAAGAGAGTATAAGGAAAGAGACAAGTAATAACTAACAGTGCAGAAAATAAGTATATTTAAGCACTGCAGTATGCAAAAGGTCTGGGAGAATTTATTGCATTTTCTCAAAAAAATTGCAGCTTTCTTAAAACAGCCAGTTGCCTATCATCATCTGATTTTTCTATGCATTTCCAAATTAAGAAATAAACGTTTTGTGTTACTTGATAGAAAAAATTAAAAGTTCAATTTAAATATGCCTATATGTTTACTAAAATTGACTTTTCTAGTTCATTCTGTTCATTTGAATCTTCACAATTAAAAAAGATGTGGAAAAAACTGATATTTATTGTCAAAAGATCAACATGTGCAATGAAATTGCTTTTTGTATATGGATGAAACTGTTTCACCGCATTTAGTTTGCCTAGCTAAGTGCTAGAGCCTCTGTTGTCATTCCATGTTTCTAGCACTTCAAGTCTGTTTCTCAGAGGCAGTGTGCTGGGAAAGCTCCATGCAAATACTGCTACAGGGAATTCCCTGACCACACTGGAGCATTACAGGAATTCTGTGTAAAACTGCTTTAAAGTTCACATTTTGGTAATTTTTTTTGTAATTTAAATTTTTTATATATATATCTATTTGAATCTGTTGTAAGGCTAAATACTAAGAAATCTTCATTAGCATCTTGCTTATTGTAGATCAGCTCATTCAGTTATTGTCATATACATTAAAATGTATTTACAGGTATATGTATACTCACACCCATTCACACAAATCCCTTCTAGATATACTTTTGGAGAAATAATACGTTCAATTAAGTTTTAACACCTTTCAATTTTCTTTGCATTTTCATAGGCATTTGAAATGTTTTCTTTTTTTAAAAAAAACCCTCTTTGAACTCATGCACGCGGATTAGCCTTTTAAATTGAAAGCACACATTAGGTGCATGTGAATTAATTAGCAATGGAGTATGTTTCAAAGGGAAATAATTCCTTTGTGACAGAAATCAAGCATCTCCTTTACCACAGGCTTTTTTTTTTTTCCTTCATATTGCTTTTCTCTTTTTGGCTCTTGCAACTACTCAGATACTTTTCCTACTTAACACACCCCACAGGGGCAGAAAAGTAATTTGCAAAGAGACTTGACAATTTACTAGACTGCACCAATACAAGCTCCTTTTTACATAGATGCTACATATGTCCATGAAAGTTCCACAATTTTGAACTTAGTAAAAACCAGAAAGCCTAAATTGGGTACTAAGGGAAGAGGCTAAACTAAACCCTTAGGTCATGGTCACTGATATATACACACAGATTTTAGGCTCTATTTTGAAGGAAATGTGGTGACACAATGCAATTTGGAAACCCCCTTACTCCTAGAATTTGCAATAAAGAAAAATTTCTTATGAGTTCAATTAGAAAACAGTTATGTTATTATCAAGTATTCAGTGCCCAGTATATTATCCCTTGCAAAGTGAAGTATTTCAGGTAAAGAGCGTTACATAATGTGCAGGCACCAACTGCTGAGGATTTAATTATTAACAAGCTTAATCTGTAACATGCACCATTCAAAAACCTTATTTTCTTTCTTTCTTCCAAAACAAGTTCCACTGAGGACAGTACCTTAGGTATATGTTCTACTTAATTTCTTTTTTTCTCAACGGCCCACAGAGCTTCACTGACCAGTGTGTAGAGGTTTGTGCCTTCCATGTTCTTTCTAATCCATTCCATGCTTCTAATTTCACTTTGGAGACCATCAAGAAAGCAGCCCATCTAGACTGTGACAAGCAGGCTGTGAAAGCTAGAACTAATTTACATTAAAATATGCATATTTATTTTAAATTATTTTTACTAATCTCTCATCCACAAATATGTTTTTTTATTTTTCATTTTGGTATGAGATATTAATGGATTTTTATTCACAAGGTGGCTTTACTCTGAGCATCTCTTCTCAAGTAAGGGATGACAGTGAGAAAAAATTGTTAGTTCTAATTTATTAAGCCTGAGAGTGTTTACAGTTTAAAACAAGCACTTTTAAACTTGGTAGAGACTGAAGTTTCAGGATCCATGATTGCTGCTAAGCTGTAAGCCCAGCAAAAGACTCTTTTTACTTCCAGTATTTCCATGTTGCTATTAAATTTACTATCAGTCTGCTGATCTTTCCTGAGCAGGACACTGGGGAGCTCACCCTAATATTAACTGAATGCTATCTGAGCCAGTGAGCTATCTCACCAGCGTTGGATAAGCAGGAACTAATTCTTCACTGCAGAGGGCAAAGGTAGCCCATGGGCACATTTCTACAGCTGGGCTAATTCAGCTTTCAGCAGGGAGCAAAACCCAAGTGTAAAGCAGGTCTATCATGACCGGTGCCCAAGCTGTTTCACTGAGTGTAGGATCCTGACACGATAATGCACTGGGTAGGGTTGACACACTGGAGCATGTTGAATATACGTGAATCCTTCCTACATAATCCCTTAGGAGGAATGAAAACTTGCACCAGTCACAAAATTCTTTGGGAAGACAAGTATGATAATGTTTCAAAAAAAATCCTTCAAGTCAAATGCAAAATTTACATTCAAAGTACTGGTAAAAGAAAAGGGAATTGTGTGGTGAGTTTACTCACTGTTAAGAACTGTTAAGAAAAACAACACCATTATTACCAAAGGTATAATTCAAGTTGGAGCATAAATAAAAATAATCTGACCTGCTTTCTTTTAGCCCTGTTTTTGTAAGTCTGCTTACCACTAAGATGTTTCTGGTTTGAAAGATCCCTGTTTTGACACTTTATCCTAGACTAATGTTACTTTGCCAGTCAGTTGTATCATTTCTATGACATGCTATGATAAAATGTGTTGGGAAGACACAAATTTTTAAAACAGAAGTAGACAAACACCTCCCAAAACTAATTCCCCTCAAATTCTGAGAAATCCTGAATGCCACGCAACTTGACTTCTTCCGAGAGGTATGACTTATGCCAAGGTTGTTCATATGGGATTTAGAAGACTTATGTTTGATTCATGGCATAGAGGCAGATCCCTGATATGGTTCAGTGGAAGTTATTTAACATCCTCAGTCTCTGTGCCCTATCTGATGAAAGGGAACAATCACACAAGCAAGTTTAGAAACTCCACTGAATACAGTGCAGCGCTGAGATAAGTGAGGATGCAAATAAAATAGCTCCCTATATAGTTTTGCATCGATTTGGTAGCATTCCTTTCAAGCTAAGTAGACAAATATTTCAAAATCTGATCTTGCACAGGAGAAGAAGCTCTAAGCTGCCTTGGTAATGGTCTTTTGTGAAAGCATCTAACCTTTCTCATGGATAATCTGCCTTAGTGTAGTAGAAGCATTGCAGGCAGTGTTCCATATTATAATAGGGTACTTTATTAGAGATGAGGGTTTTTTTCTTAAGTGAAAGCAGCAGTCAGCACCCAGCATACGGTGAAAGACCCATGACTCCACAATAAAATAGATTTAAAATAGAGCGGTAACAGCTATGTAGCCTGAACAAGCAAGGGTACAGTGAAAATACAACAATTTCTTATTAGCCAAATTAATATTGTGAAGAGCAAGGTGAGCAAATGCTTTTCCACAGTGAAAGATTTCCATAGACATTGGTTAAGGACAGCTGATAACAAGAACACCACCATCTTGGTGGATCCCGATTGATGAAAAATTCAAACAAAGATGTGAAGCAGAAGAAGGAAGCACTGAATAGTTATAGCATTTAGAAAAAAAAAGAAAACATTCAGGAAAAGTTGGTGTGCTGCTTAATGCAGGGACAGTGAATTAACTCATGGTTATAACAAGTGAAGATGTTTGAAGAAGGAATGGATAAAATAGGACTATATGCATGAAGGGATAAAAGTAAAAGGAAAATTAAGAAACAATGACGATGGACCCAGTGACCTTTGCTGTTCCAGTAATTACAGTTATTATGTTCCTGTGTTACTCAATTCTGTCATGGTTGTGGCTTGTATTCTATGAGTAGGACCCTTAGCATTAAAGTAAGTCAGAACTTGCGCTATTTTTGGTTCTAAGCTAATAATTAAACAAACTAAAAAAACCCCAACACTCTACATTCAAATCCTTCCCCCATGCTTAAATAATAGAATGAGATACAAGCTGCCAAAAATGGAGATATTCAGACATGAAGCTGCTACTTTGTGCTGAAGCCTTCCCATTGTCTATATATACTTCAGCAGGAGGACAAGTGATTCAGGCTGGGTATTTAAGAACATAATGTTGCCAAAACCAACATTTTAAAAAATAGTTAGGCCTCAAAAAATCCACAGAAACCCACCAGATCAATTTACAGTATGAAATTTTTAAAAAGCGTACATTTTGGAAGGGATTTTTTTCTTTTTAGATTTTTAAACTTTAGTATATACTTCTGTAAAACTTTCAGTCTTTTTTGTATAAGTAAGGCCTGAACATCCATGCAACTAAGCCTTCCTCTCCCTTGCTCTTCTTTAGATGAGTTTCTTCCAGACAAGAGCTGGAATTCTGATACAAGTGCAATTCAGAAACTGAAGCTTTAAAGTTCAGATTTTTAAAGACCCAACCTAAACATGAAGCCAGAATTCTAGTGTGATTTTCTGCCTCTTTAGGCACTCAGATACTTTTGAAAACCTGGCCCCAGTGCCTGTTCACCATATCAGGGATGCTACGGCTACAGTATAAAAAAACAAGGGCACATCAGACCAAATAAAATAATTCCTGATACAAGTGTTGGGACTGAACCAGCTGGTATCTCTATTCAGCAGGTGAAAATACTAGGACAGTAATCTGTTTTCTTCTTAATTTCAGTCCAGGCTGTTTTTTGAAGAAATCCTTTTAGAAATCCAGCTGTAAAGAAGCTGCCAGCCTCTGTTGACAGAATCAAGGTTTATACCTTATGCTAAAGGGCTGCAGGGGGAATGCAGTACCTATGGCACGCTGTGGGAAGGACAAAGTCACCATGTAAAGACTGAGAAGGGCTGGGAGGGGCATCACTCAGATGGGAGGTAGAAATTCAGATATTTCAGTTGAAGTCAAGACAGATGGGCAGATGCTTCTCCTGCTCAGCTTGCTGCCTCTCTCTGCCCCAGACTGTAGAGAGCTGAAAATATTTTAGTATATACATTTTACTCTTGAGTAGAGTAAAATGTACTTTTTGTTTATTATTCTTAATAAATCTCTTACTAATCCACTTATTCTTTCTTGACATTGGTTAATGAATCAAAGTTAGGATCCTGGGATTATTTTAGATTACATAATATAAAAGTAATTTTAAATAACAATAAAGTTAATTAGTGATTTTAAGGTAGTAATTAATCTATATCTCAGTGCTGCAACTCCTGCTTTATTTCAGCCTTGAAGAAAGCAGTGGGTTTCCCATTGCGCCATTCCCACCTCAAACATATGGCAGATTGCCTGAGGCCAAGACTTTACTGGGAGCAGGAGTAACTGCCAAACAAGCACTTTGAACTGTTACAAAATGTGGGCTCTGCTGAGTCATGTGTAACACACAAGCAACCTATTTTTCTTACCATGGAGTGTATTTTTACTATTATTATATAATCTTCCTGCTACATGGAGCTACATGGTTTTTAAATCAGTGATGCAGAAGCTATATTCATTTCAATGGGAATGAGGAAAAGATTGAAAATAGTATGGAGAGCTCAAAGCAATGAAGGAAGATTATCCCATGAGATGAATCAGTAGCTCCATTATGTTTTCAGGCCAAGTTCTTATTATAGGGTATCCTGTTGTAATAGTTTCACAGATTCTCACTGAGTAGATCCAAAGGCTCTTCTTGAACACAACTAGCGTTACATTTACTTTTACTAGTTATTCACAAATGGAGCTCTGATTCCTACAGGAGCTCCCAGATCTGATCCCCCACCAATATCTTTCTCCCTCTATCAGCAAATACAGTACTTACTAAAAGCACAGCAGATGCTTTGTCTTTAGAAATTGGATTAGTTAAAGGAACTGACAGTCCGGAGAATTTCCATGTTGACAGAGCTTTTTAGTTTCACATGAATGACAGGGCCTGTAGAAGAGGGCCTGTGCATTTAGGTGGGCTGAGAGGCAGAGAGAAAACAGAACGAGCACTTCTTAACTTCCGTTTCCATGCAGTTTAAAAGCATTTTGACTATTTCCAGATCCTGTATCACCCATACACAGAAAATTTTTAGGCAGCAAATTTAAAATGCAAACAATATCCTGTATTATTATTATATTATGCAAAATCATACAGAAAGGCAGCAAACTTTCCCCTAATTTCAATTACAAATTTCCATTTACTACCAACCATCTTGAAAGTCAGTATGCCCTGGTTGACTGCACAGAAAGTAGAGTCTTGTACAGTCATAGAGGCTGGCAATTATATAATATTACACATTAAACCAATTTCATCAAATACAAAGAGTCTTTCAGGTGATAAAAGATACAAAGATAGTCTGTCAGGTAGTCTGAAGGATTAAAAAATGCAATTGTGACAGTGCCTGATCCTCTGAATTATCGCAGCTGATTTTCCAATCATACTGGAATTCACACTGGAATATGGTATGTATTCCAAACCCAGAAGCATACAAACTCACCTCAGCTGGTAGTGATCTGACAAAATATAATTCTTGCTTTGGTTTTAGTTTATCTAGAATGTACAGAGCACTGTATTTCTGAGAAATCTGTTTTGAAATCAAGCAGTATATCAACAATGTGTAACTTTTTTGGTAAAAGTTGAATGTAAATTGCATTGTAACAAGAATCTGCGTAGAAAATTCAAGCCAACATGACATATACCAACTATGATATTATTCTGCTTCCACTGTCATAACAGATACCATATAATATAATGCCATACTGACTGACTCCTTAGTACAGCAGCATTTACAATGGGTGCCACTGTAAAAGAAAAAGGTTGTAAACTTTATACTGTGGCATTTTCAAATTGTCAGAAGTGATGATTTAAAAGAACTGCTACAAATATTGCAGCTGTCTAAAGATGTTCTAGGCAGTGAAACATTAACATTGGGAGACCATTTTTCTGGATAAACTTGACATTAACTTCTTTTGGCTAAAAAAATAAAACCTCTTGAGATGCTTTTCTGCAAAATGAGATCCCAATTATCTGGACAGCTCAGCTTTTATCTAGACTTTCAAACAAACTAACCAAATACTAAGCAATCATTGAGGAAAATGTAGGCTGATAGCAAAGACAGACAAGGTGCCTACCTCCAAAACACCTTTCAGGCTGCATTGGAAAAACTTAGAAAACAAGTACAGAAGTAGAGATGGTCAGACCTTTACGAAAAAATATTTATCTTGACATTGAAACCTTTCCTAATATTGACTTTTTTTTTACCTCGTGTTTTTTCTCAGATTCAGATTGGATTCAGATGCAGTTTTTTATATGCCAGGTGAACTGGACTGTGCAGCTGCTAAATACTCTGGGATGAAGATTAGGCCCTGATTTCTATTTTCCCAACAACCAAAAAAAAAAAAAACCCCACTAAAATAAAGCAGTAAAGGTTAGCAAAAGCTTATAATTTGTCATGAATGAGGTTTTTCCATAATTTCTTATTTTAGCTAGCTCTGACTGTGGAACAGCATGAGAGATGAGAGAAAGGAGAGGCAAGGGTTATAACAGAGGTAGCAGTTCTGTCAAGAAGAGGAAGCACACCCATGTTTGGGAAAAGAAGAGTAATATTCAGATTATACCCACCTATTTTCCAACTGAACGTTATACTGAGCATGAGGGGGCTTAGCTCATGTGCACACAGCAGGTGTAATCTCATCCCAAAACTCACGGGTTACAGAAAATATCCCTGACCCATGACTTCACATTGCAATACATTCTTCCCTATCTTTTCCTTACTTCTGTAGGATGTCTCTGGATTGCTTATCACAGCAGCAGATAACATAAAAAGCTAAAGTATCTGCCTTTAATAATATATTCTGCTGTTCTGTAAGAGTGTATTGGTAGTAGTAGGAAAACAGCTGGTAATGTTCAATTCCTGTGATTGTGGATTTCATCAAGATTTCAGAATTGTTTTCCAGAAGATTTCTTAGCACTCTGTACTGCTCTGTGTGAGAGGCATTTCAGGATAGAGCAGTGGTTTGAGAAGATGCAGGTGCACTGAAGGGGTTCAGAAGCAAAAAATCAAAGCATTACAATACCTATAGCATGGTGGCTCCTGTGCAACAAACAAATAATTAAAATGTTTAAGCTGGCATTTTCCAAACCACAGGAGCTGATCGGCTCCTTTTCTCTCCCTAGAGCTGGAAAAGTCCAAGAAGGAGCAAGTGTATCACCTCCATTCTCTACGCTGGAGCATCCTAATTGGAATTTGGAGGGTGGGAAATAGGAGCAGATTTATTTTAGGAGTAGGCATAGGAGAAAAACACTTTGGGGAACTTCAATGCTATTCTTTTGAGCATGGTGACCACATCACCATTCTTAGCTTAACAACAAAAGTGGTCAAATCTGTTTCTTTGTTCTCTGTCCCCTATTCAAATAAACAACCTCCTCCCTGCTGAAAAGCTTGGACAGAGGCTAACCCTGAGCTGCTGACCTGCACATAACTCCAAGACTGGTTCAGCCAAAACTCCAAAAGGAAACCCAAAATTCCAATCTCACAAGACTAAAGAAAGAGGCAGGAAACAAGGTACATAAGTGTTGCTTGAAATGGCCGGTTAATTTTAAAAGGAAAATGTTTGAAATACTAATGCAAGCATAGTCTAATCTAGGAAATCAGTGATGTCATTGATTTTTTGTTGCTGCCTGATGATAACATTTTATTTTCATCACTTATTATGTTTATTGTATAGGACTTCTGTGGGATTTAATATTACAGCTCGTTCAGCTACAGCAAGTGCTGGCAAAAGATTTATTTCAAAATACTCTTGTACCACTTAAAGAATTTTAATAGCACAGTAATTTCTGCAGCTTGACTTGATTTGGCTGTGCTATTGAAACTCATAAGTGAAAGGTATAACCACAGTTTGTTGTATATAGCATGCTGACAGCTAAATTTTAACCGGAATTGGCTGAGTTAGTTCTGAGTACTTTTAAATGAAGCTGGCCAACAAACAGGACATGTATATTTATGCCCTTTGAAGACTACTTGGTGTTGCTGTCTTGAATGCCTTCTACTCAAAAAAGCAGCTTTTTCTGGGATGACATCAAAATGTTGCCATGCAATGATGAACAGTTGAAAGGATTGCTTTTTTTTCCCCCAGAAACTGTGATTATTCAAGGATTTGTCCAAAGAAAGGACAAATAAATTATTTCCAAAATCTTTGTGAAAACCTCAGTCTGATCAGAAATCTCAGGATTCTGTTTTTCCTTGGTAAATGACATATTTTAAAATAAGAAGCAAAGCTCTATTTGTCAAAATCTGAATGAATGACTGCACTTAAAATATTTAAAAGATGTGAAAATGTGGAGGCAATACAGCTAATGAACCATGCAAAAGCATCTGATGGATCTCTGACTTACTGCTGTTTCTTTTGAAGAAAAAAAAAAGAGGTATTGTCAGGACTCATATACTTGAATAATAGTGGTATTTCATAGATTTCCCTTTGCATTTCTCAAGCTGTGTTTGCTTTTTAAAGCTTATTTTATAGAAAAAAGATTTTAATTATCAAATTTCCTGGGTTTATATCAAAATACGTACCATGGAAGAAGTCACTGAATGGACATTATTTCATTACTAATGTGGCCAACTCACCCCATACACTGTAGTATTATGCACTCATACTATCTTATGTTCTTATGTGACTTGGACAATTACCTCCAGAATTGAGTTAAACATTAGAGTTTTTAAGAGGTTGTGTCAGTTTTCTTCAAAATTAAATAACAGCAAAAGTACTCGATCAAAATGTTTCTAGATAAAAATAATGGGTCAAAATTAAGATGGTGCCCAAATAGGGTTAAATCAATGGTATGAGAAAACAAGTAGGAGCATTCCTTGGCAACATCCACTGTGGAAATGGAGAATGAATCCTACCTTTATAAAATTATTTGATACTATAGTTAATGTATAACACTTGGGACAGGAACAGTACAAGAACCCTATAACGGACAAATGTTGCAGTTCAACAATTACACAACATTTTTGCTATTAGTTCTTTAGGATTTTTAAATGGAACAGACATGGTTTTGTTGAACTGTGTCATGAACAAGACATTACTAAACTGCATAAATGAAAATATTCATTAAAACTTCATGGAAACGCTGCAAAAAGCATAGCAAGCAGCCATGGAAATATAACAGCTCTAGTAAAACTGTGAAGTCCACTAAATGCAAGTCCTGAGGCTTATATTACTGATTCACCCAAAAACTTTGAGTACAAGCATCACACATGAGGATACTACATGATATAATTGCCCTGTGAGAGTCTCTGAAGGTATTACAATAGATTTACTGGACCAATACACACATCACAGTTACACTTATTTAATTTCCCAAGTGAGCTCTAGCAGAGCACTCTTACTTGAATAACACTGACAACTTGGAGCTCTAAAAGCTTGAGAGTCATGCAGTGATTTACCCAAGAAACTTAATTAAAAAGAGTGATTGGAATTTATAGTCAAAACAGTACTGCACCCAGTTCTGATAGATCCTGAAGGTGTATTGCATTCTTCTTTGGGCTCAGATCTGGTAAAAAATGGAAGCGTGCACATAGGTCTATTCTTATTCATGTCAATATTTAGAATTATAGAATAATTTAGGTTGTGATGACCTTCAAAAGTCCAACCCTGTGCTCAAAGCAGGTGAACTTAAATCCCATTGCTCAGGACCTTGTCCAGTCAAATTTTGAGTTACCTCCAAGGATGGAGATTCCACAACTTCTCTGGGCATCCTTGTACCATACATCCCCAACAATGAAATTTTTTCTCCTGACCAGAATATCTCATCTTCCAATTTGTGCTCATTACCTCTTGCTCTATCACTTTTCTCCCCTGAAGAGTCTGGCTCCACCTTCTCTCCACCCTCCCATCAGCGAGTTGAAGACCTCCTCCTAGTCTTTTCTTCTTAAGGCTGAACCCTTAAGATTCAGACCTTAGGAACGCTTAAGCTTCTTAACGATCCCCTCACAGTACATGTCCTTTAGGCCCCTGACTGCTTTGGTGGCCCTCCACTGGGCTCATTCCACTATGTCAACAGCTTTTGTGTATGGGGGAGGCTCAAACTCTACATGGTAGTCCAGTTGTACTATCCCAAGTGTGAAACAGAGAGGAATAACCACTTTTAAAACCTGTTTAAGTCACTACATCTGTCATGGATTTGCAGGGAAGGCTTTTTGCAGCCAGGCCTATGGTGCCTACAGAACAAGTGAGTTGGTGAAATTGCTGCAGTAGCAGTAGTTTTTGCCTTTCATCAGAGAGTGACAGAATGAGGAGGCACCACAAAAAAAAGCTCAAGGTCTGACTTCTGAAATAGATTCCCTTACAGAAAAACTGGAAGGTCAGAGCTACAACTAGTCTTCAGCTCTGACACCTGAGGTGGCATTCTTTTTCCTAAACATAGGCATCTTGTATCATTTCAGACACCTTACAGTGTCTGACACACCTTCCTGGGCCTAGCAGAAAGAAAAAAAGGCTTACAAGACCTTTGTCTTTCTAGAGAGGCAGGTGGAGGTGCAGCAGGAAACCCTCGATGTCAGAAATAGTGTCTGCAATGGTCACCTGTGGTTATTGCAGGTCAGCTGTGGAGTCAGGGTGGCCACACAGACCCACCCACTGAGGGCCGCTCTGACTTGTACTGTGTCCAGCAACTAGAGGTGCTCTGGGGCAGGTTTACCCTTGGCATGTTCACAGTGCGTGGACCTAGTGTTGAATGTGAACAGCATATTATGTTAACTCCAAGCACAGATATGTGAGAAACTCCTCAGCTGCACAAATAGCATAAAAAGCACAAATGCACAATTCCCTGGTTACAGTAAGCATCACAGCTACTCAGTCCTACAGAAGAGAGAAAAACAAGGGGAATAGCTCAGTCTTGTAGCTGTTGGCTTCTTTCCTCTTGCCCTGAAAGGGCTGGTGTAACAGGGAGACTGTCAGCTTGGGAATTCAGTTATCTCAGCTGACTGCACTGCACCGAGCCAGATCTGTGTGTCTTAGACATTTAGCCATTGCTTAGAATCACATCATGAAGATAGTAGCTCATAAGCGCATTTGACATTTGCCTTTCACAGCATGTAAGTACTCTATTTGAGTAGCTATTTTTAATGCTGCATTAAATGATAGTAGTATCAGAGCTGTGTTTTGAATACATCAATTTACAGAGAGAATGTTACTTCATTAACATGAAGACTTCAGAAGAACTTACAGCAGTCTAAAAATAGTTATTTATTTTATATATTTATTCTGTTTAACTGATTGTTTTTGCTCAGTTTAATAAACAGTTTACGAAGGATGACTAATACCAAATCATTCAGACAGTATGATGTCTCACAAACTACACATTCCTGAGTAAAGCTCCACCTGTTAAAAAGCTAAGCAATGAGTATAAACTCACAGACAAAAAATGAAAACCACCCCCTTTCCTCCACCTCCAACCAAGTAGCTATATCTGAGCAACTCAATAACCTGAGAACGGAATACAAAAGTCAAAGACGGTATACACAGATGAGAGAAGAAAAAGCATATTACATACTTACCTGATTACCACATGAATAACATTTTCATGAGTATATCTTGAAGCATTTGCATTTTAAAAGTCTTAATCCCTTTTGTACAATACCTACATTGATTTTTTTTTTTTGTTTCACAAAAAATTAATAATTTGTGAGCTTTTTAATTTCAGAGCTTTAGTCACTTTGAAAAAGACTTACAATCAGCATAAGTCACTTCCTGAATATATTTTTAGGATATTAAAAACTAACAGAAAGATGTATCACAATGCAGAAGCCAGGAATGTAATCTTAACAACTTTCCACAATTAACAATGCAGCCTGTAATGGGTGTTATGTGACTACGGTGCTCTGTCACTTCTGAGGAAACAGACAAGTTGAATTCTAGAGGCACTGAGTTCTAGACAGTTCTACATAAATGTTGGAAGTCTGGCAGACTTGATGTTTATTTCTTAATCCAGCAAGCATTCCTGCAGCAACTGTCTCTCACCAGTCAATACATCTGCCCAGAAGGGATTAGATAGTAAATAGTGATTCTCAGTAAGCTAGAAACACTTGCTAAATATAACTATGTAACAGATATAACTATCTACTTAGGTGAAGGCGCAGACATTTTAGTTTCCCTGTCAGAAAGATATTCAGACTCAGCCTCTTTTTAAAACGAAACATTCTTGAGGGCCATAAGACCGTTTAAAAAAGGCAAGGATCAATGAAACTCCTGAGAGTTCCACTCACTACACTTACAAAGTTAATAGGTTTATTAAAAAATCTTCCATCTGAACCATCGTCTCTCTGAGGTTTCTAGTAATTACTGAGTCACATCATATTACAGTGTACAAAATGCTTAGGAAGGGATTTTAAAACTTCATTAATCTCCTGGTCCCATCTTTGTCATATCACAGAAAGGTTTAGGGGCTGGCAGTCTCCAATAAAATAGCAAACTCTGAAACTGCAGCAAGTTACACTTGCTAAATCTCATCCTTTATGTTTTGTAACATGCTGGAACACAATAATGGAAAAGCATTTAGATAAATTTAATTTAATAAGTGTGCAGACCCTTCTAATCCTACGGAAATTCAGCTTGGTACACTGATAGAACTTCTTTCCAGGACACATGAACACCAGTTGGAGAGAAAAATGAATTCTTGACCTCAAACTCGGACCTGGGGCCAAGCTGCTATCAGAGCAGTGAAAAAACAGGAGGCATTATTTCTGGTTTTTATTTTTCCTGCCTCAACTATTTGTTCCTGTTGTCAACAAAATGCCTCCAACATATTTAAGTGGTACATATAGAGAAGCACATGGATGCAAAATGTGCAAAGAATTCCTTCTCCCTCACCCTGCCCATTACAGGGGAACAAATACCAGCACTAAATCCAGTAAATCTTTGTCTACTGTACATCACCTGAGCTACTGGGCAAGAATGCATTCTTTTATTTCTTTCCAATTCAAATCTGAGATTCAGACAAGATACAACCGTATGTTTGCAAATTAATACTGCGTAATAGCTCAGCAGCAGAGTGGGCAACTAAATACATGAGCTTTTCTATTCCTAGCCCAATGCCTTATTAAAAAGCCTAATATTTTTCCTCTCTTTCCTCCACATAAAAAGGACATAGTCAACTTTTAGCTGTGAATAAGTTATGAACATCATCAAATGGACAGATTAGGCTGCTATTCTCTAAACAGATGCACTTATAAACTCTGCTGATCTTTGACAAGGAAATTGACTTCACTAAGCCACCATTTACTATGCTTCTTTTGCTTATTGACACAATTTGCCTCCTAGAGTTTTGTCAGTAACTGCAGCAGAATGTCAAGCTGCAGGGGTGGGTCAATGAGCTCAAGTTCATCCTCCTCTTGCTTTGTTACAGTAGCGGTAAATCTTGCTGTACGGAGCTTGAGGAAATACATTTTGTTGAACCTAAATAGTGGGAAGTTGGTCAAGCACATAATGCTTCCCAAACAGCACGGTGACTATCACAGCAGTAGTGCTATAGGAAACACAAAGTGATTTCAGGCAAGGAAAGTGAAACAAATATTTTGAAACATTGCTCAAACCACAGAAAGTTAGAATTACTGCTGGCAGTAACTACAACTGTATGGAAAATGTGTGCAGATTTTTTTTTCTGCTTAAAGAACCTTACGTTTTCTTAGCAAATGTAGAGTGGTTTTGGCTTCTCTGCTACTTGAACAGCCCTTTTTTTTTGCATTTATGATCCTTATTCAGTGAAATACTGGCAAAAAGAACAGTGAGGCAAAAGCAGAAGATCAAATGTTAAATAGACTTGATATGAAGCTGCCTGACATCTCCTCCCTTATGGCTCTGCCTTTTTACTTGATGCTATCCCAATACCTCTCTTATACCAGCTTGTGTCTTCCAAGAGTTTCCCGTGATCCCACAGATATTCCCACTAACACTTGACCTCAAACTCAGATCAGTTTCCAGTGACTGTTCAGTTCCAGTTCAGCTGCCAACTTCCCTATTGCTTCCTTAAGCCTGTGCAACTACTTTTAAACACTAAAGAAATAAATGAATATGGGCAGGAACGTTGCAACCTTAGGTATGCTAGTATCAGATGAGATCTGTTGTTAGTTACATCCTGTTTTACTTTTTCCTGTAGTGTTTTTCATTTTATTCTTTAAACATTATACAGACAAATTAGATCTGCACAGTGAACTTCGGGCTCTCAGCTTCCTGTGCTCTTTTGTTCTTCAATTCATCTGTCTCAGAGTTCTCTACCAGCACCCATCACCATAGAAACTGAGCACGTTTCAGTGATTACATTTGGTGTATTATATAAAACTTCAGATATAGTGAGAAAGCATTACAAAAGATTTGTAGGTGGGCCTCAAAAATGATCAGCATCTGAACGTCCATTCTGCAGTAAGCCCAGTGCTCTATCTACCGTCACCTCAAGTTTGTCAGCTGCTGTGATTTACTCCAGCCCAGCTGGCATGGTAAAGTGAGATCTGCTGCAGTAGCTTAACCTGCTGGTCACTCAGAAGATTAAGCTCAGAGACAAGAGAAGTGGCTAGGAGCCAGTAGCTGGATCAGAACATAAAGTGGGATGCATATGGAAAACTATCTTAAGACATCAGGCCCCTACCTGTTCTTGAAAATACTGTAGCATCAGCATGAAGTGAGCTGCATTTGTCAAAATGAGTAGTGCTATGACGGTCATCAGCACACTAGCAATCCTATATAAGAAAGGCATTTTCTTTGTGGACACTGGGGAAAGCAGCTGCCCAAACAGTATTGCCATTGTTATGCATGTCACCATTGCTCTCAGTATGAAAAAGGATCTTAGCCACTACAGTACAGCCCAATGTCCTCTTAGTTATCATACCTTAGTTATCAGCAGCTCATTGTTGCTAGTATGGAAGCTATTCAAAGGTCAGGCAGACTGCACTGGTGTTCAGACCGTTATCTACAGCCAGGAGGCAACAGACCATAAGGTGGTCTCCATGTTACAGCTCCAGTTTAGCAAGGTGTTCAGGCACATGCTTGACTAAGCAGATGACTAATACCACCAACTTCAGGCTCTTCAATGAGAAAAAGCCACAAGAGACCCAGCTCTGCTACTCTTACCAACCTGCCAGAAGTATTTGCTTCCTGAGAATCACAGTGTAACAATAAAACAAATACTAATGTGAATATTAATTGTGCAATCAGGGCCCAGGTATACAGAAGAACTGCATGGATAGGCAATTACATCTGCTCTCACAAGACCCTGATGCTGCGCATAGGTGCTGCATTCCTGCAACTTGCCAAAAGCTGTAGGAGTAACACAGCTGCTCATATATTTCAGCTTAACAAAACAGATAATCTCAAGACTATTATTAAAATAATTTGAAGTGGATGTAAAAGCGATCCTTAATTAATGGGAATGATTCAGTGTGTACTTTTGTGGAATACCA
This sequence comes from Phalacrocorax aristotelis, assembly GCF_949628215.1. NCBI lineage: Eukaryota > Metazoa > Chordata > Aves > Suliformes > Phalacrocoracidae > Phalacrocorax > Phalacrocorax aristotelis. The sequence continues at coordinate 11,643,140 of NC_134285.1, forward strand.
GTCTATACTTATTTTTGAACCATAAGAGGAAAAATGTCAGAGTTGAGAATTATGTTGCTTAATTCATTTTATATGGAATATATTACTTAGAACAATAGAAAGATGGAGACAGAAAAATATATTTAAATAGGAATGTATGTAAGTGTTTTCTTGTCAAGCACATGAAGCTCCCTAGTATGGCACCATAGGTGTAGGAACACCAGGCTGATGTGCTCCAGATTTTTTATTAGAAGATGATGATTCCACATGGGACATTTTAATCTTGTCTGTAAATATTTTGTAGCACACTAACAGCACTGATATTTTTTAACACATATATCCATTTTTCTACAAAGCCATTTTTCCTGAGGCCACTGTTATGTGAGCCAAGAAAATGCTTTATAAGCCTTATGAAAAACCAGAGGAAATAATAATAATAATAATAAAATAATTGCTTTTTTTGCTCATCTACCAATTCCCAACAAGTTACAGAGAAGTTCCTTTTCACATGAGATGGTACTCATGTCATCAGAATTTATGTAATTCTCCCGGGCAGAATGTGCCCTCATGGGAGTTCCCTCGTTTCCACGATGTAAATGAGAGCAGTCCAGCTCTGGCTGAATGAAAGTGGGAAATATTACTGTAAACGCAGTATTGAAAAGAGTTAAACAAAGGGGGAAAAGATTGTATTGTAGTGCAGAATCCAAATTATACTAAGGTAAACAAATCCTGTTTGTGACCATTAAACATGCATATGAAATTTGATAGGTAATTAGTCACAGTACACATACACTAACCATTTCACAAAATAAAATATCTTGAGTGGTTACACATTTTGATCATTCATATTAGTGAAAGAAGTTAATGTTCTAAGCAGCTGATTTTAAATATCTTCTCTAGGGAAGAAGGTACTTTAGCTATAGGTCGACAAATTATCTGACCACACAATAAAAAAACAAGCCCTGGGTGCAAAATGCTGCTAGATCAGTATCTGGCATCCATTTTGTACTTGCACAAAGACTTTAGAAGATTTAGGGCAATGAAAAATGGTAGCCAGCCTGTCATTTAACACACACTGCTCAACAGAATATAGCATGGTATTTACCACAGCAAATGCAGCATTGGAATGGCAAAGACTAAGGATATCTTTTCTGGTGGCAGCAGTAAAAAGGGCTGAAGAGCTCCTGCAGACTTCTGTGGGAAAGCATTCCCATGGCTGCCTTGGGAGGGGAATTGAGCCCAAGCTCAGAACAAAGCAGCCTTTGCTCAGTTGTTCACAGAGGCAGCCCAGGATGGATTGGGAAAGGCAAGGCACAAGCAGTGGCAGGGTAATGGCACCCCCAGCATAAAGGAGAAAAGACTGCACTGACAAAAGCTAGTGAGGACTCAGCTGTAGTTATTGCTGTGCCAGTTCCAGTGGGTGAAACTCCTGGAGTGTTGTGCACAGTCCCAGCTATTGTCTGTGCCTCTCCCAGTGCTGGGAACAGGGCATTAGTATGAATAGCCAGAGCTGTGTACTCTGATCCTTCTGGTTGTCTTTCCAAATTAGAGGTGAGGAAATACCTTGGGAACTTCCCATCCTTCCTTCCTTCTTTCTGTTGGGAGATGGAGGAAGCAGCAGGTAGAATCTCTCCTTTTTTGCTTTCCTTGTACCCCTCATTCTCCAGTTTGTGAGATGGGATGAGAGTAAGCAGTTCCAGCTTAAACTTGACCTTACACTAAAGTCCAATGCAATTATCAGTGAACACAAAAATAAATTCCTTCTAACAGTAAGTAGGCTTCAGATGCCTGTTTGAGTGCAACAAGCCCCAAACCTGCCTGCAAGAGTTAGCACTACAGAAGTAACAGTGACATGGACCCCGGTCTGCCACAAAAATCTACTGCAACTACTGAGGCAGCTAAAACCAGTTTGTTTACAGATTGTGGATGTCTAGTGGATTAAAAAATAAAAAAATGAAAGAGAGAACTCTTTTGATTGGTACTGCAAGTTGGATACCATATATTTGATATAAAAATTGAGGCAAAAATATTGGACGTTGTAGCATCACCTTTCCAAATACAACCAACTATGAAGAATTTTTAGCAATTCAGTAAAGAATTCAGAACAACAGACGTGGAGGTTTACAACAGATCTGTATCTCTTTGTGTTATTGCTATTGCAACTTTAAAGAACTTTCCTAAAACTACCTGTTTCATCCTACTCAGTGCCTAACAACCATTTCTTCCCCCTCTTTTTTTCCTTTATTTGCACTTAGAAGTTAACTGTATTGGCAATATCATTACAGGTAACCAGCAACTTCTGATCTCTGCTTTAAAGATGCAAGATCCCTTGCAGAGAAATTAATCAGCATGAAGCAGGCATCAGAAACTATTTGGGTAATATGCAGAAAGTAGTCTCTCTGCTGAAGGCAGCTGTCCAACTTTTCTATGTTACAAATGGGTGATTATAGGGCCTGAAAAAGAAGCAAAAGAAAATAAAAAAATCGAAGCAGGGTGAAGACTACATTCTAGAGAGCCTCGATCTCTTTTCCTCTGTGTAAGGGGAGATGGCATGTAGGTCACTACACAACACTCAGGTAGAAAATCAGCCTCCTAACTTCTGAGAAAGAGAGAGGAATGAAAAGAATGGAATCGCAAGGCACCGAGGCTGGGTGCTGGCTGTGCAAATCACCTATGAATTAAATGCGGCTGAATTTCCTGTAATGACATGGAGAACCTTCTGCATTATGCATCGTGAGACAGAGGGAAGGCACAGGGCACAATTCAATTGTACTGTCCAAAGCAGAATAAAGCAACTAGAGTGAGTTCACTATCTAAAGATAAAGATAAAGCAATAGATGTAGATAGGAACATTTCTCTTTGTTAGTGTCATGACTGCAACACATTTACTGACCATCCAAGTTAGAGACCATCTTCATTATTGCCATAACACCATTCTACTTACACTCATTACTCACTTTGACACAGCGCACTCTAGATGCACAAAACACAAGGAAATATAAATATCATTTTCATGCAGTTTAACAGCCTTTTCATTTGTCTGCCTAATGGGAGGGTCTGATTCTCCATTCCTGCTGATGGAGAGAAAGAACAGTAAATCTGGATTGCTAAGCAGCAGTAAATTTAGCACTTGATGCTAGAAAGCATGATCTAATAGGAGTGTTGATGAGTCCCTCTGGGTTCAGGAATCTTTTAGAACCCATCCCCCCACCCCACCTGGGTTTTTTCTTGTGTGTAACAGCTTAAAACACAATCTAGTCACTCACCCAGACATTTTATCAGCATTTGCTGAGTTTAAGTGCAAGTCGACCCGCAACAGCATTTTGTCTGCCAAGAGTACCTGTGTCATATGATTCACTAGACAGAAGACAAAGTAATAGTTATCAAAGGGCAATGTCAGTGTTTCCTGAGCAATAAAACTCAGTGTCATCAGTAACTTGCACCTGGAGCCCCCAAAACTCTCCCAAGAAACAAATAAAAAATCATTGGTTCTTGAATCAAGGCTTGATAGGCTTGCCACAGAGAGCACTGCAAAGTAGAGAAGCTAAATAAAATCAGATGTTGTTCACAATTATGCAAGGATGAACAGAGCTCACTGGGGTTAGGCTGATTTCCTGCTATCTTCCTTATCATAGCAGGATTCTCATCACAAAATATAACCTCATTAGACAGAGCTCTGTAAAAGAAAAAAATATTATCCCACAAAGGAAAGCAAAATATTTATTTTTAAAAAGGAAAAAGACTCAACACAGCAAAATAAAGCAATGATAGCATGAAAGGCTCAGTCCTGCAGGTATTTTGTATAAAAACATCTGACGCTATCCAGTACATAAAGCACCCATGGGAACACACACAGCATTTGCCTATACTGGAAAATGATAAAGGAAATGGCAAAACAACATAAGTGAAAGACAGGAAGAAATGCTGGAAGGTGCAATTCTTGTGGACATCTTCTGATTGGACTTTTCCTGAGGCCAAAGCCATGTCCAAATTTAGTATGTCATCTACAGTCTCATTTTTCCCTGTGCTGTACACTGCAGTGGTATATCACTGATAAAAGCAGAGGTTCAGTTTCTGCCACTAGAAGATAACTGATTAGCACAGAGAGGAAATCCGACTGAGGGCTGCCACTCCCCTAACCTGTGAATCTTTAGAATGTAAATATGCACCAGATGGTGAGTGCTTGGTTGGGACCTACCAGGAAAGGTTTACCATCAATATATATGGAGCAAATAAGATGAGTTATAACTGATACAGGTGTAATTCCATAAAAAATTTTCACCTCAGAGCAGAGTTGACCTGCCCTCATCGTCACTTTTCCCTCTCCCCTGTGTTGCTCTTAAAAAAAAAAAAAGTTAAACCTGGTAATTTCATGACCCAGTTTACTGTGTAGACCCACCAACAGCTGCATCTGTGCAACTGAGCGGATAGTAAAGTGCATCATGCCAGGAGAAATAAGAGACTGGGGAAGAGTGGGAGCACCCGAAGTAGGCTTTGGTAGCAATAGAAGTTGAAAGAAAATATGCCAAAGATATGAGCAGAATTTTACTCTGTCTTTTTTCTTTCTACTGAGATGAATTATAATAGAAATGAAAAGATGAACAGGTGAGAACATCCAACTATGCCAAAATCTAAAAGAAAATGAATGAAAAATGAACCAGGGGAAATAGGTAATTACACTCCTTGTGCATTAGCTGTGACAGCATGTTAATCTTAACACAGAGCTCAGGGTGAATAAACAAGTGCAAAGAACCTAGATGTGAATATAGCTAAAGAAAAAAATGCTTAAGAAAACTGCTACATGTATCAATTAACTATTTGCTCAGAACAGATTCATTTCCCACCAAGCCCTCCAAAAGCCCAGTTTGGATCTCAGAACAGGAATAGGAGAGAACTTGCTTTCTCAGAAATTGATGTGAAACTGGAATATTTTGTTTCAGAAGTTCTGTGTAGGCTGAACAAACTTTTCTGAGTGATACTGAGGACCAGTATTAGAATTATTAAAAGTGCTGTAGTTTCTGGTTGCTAAGATGCACTGACCTCTCCCAGGGAGCACGTTGATTATCTGATGTATCTTTCAGAAAAGCAAGAATGCAAAACACAGCCATTTGGAAATTAATATTTGGTCTTTCCAGTGGAGGATTTTCAGATTTAAGTGGCTATACCCCACTAGGTAAACATCACCTTCAAATGAGAATCAAAACAAAATCTGAGGAAATTTGATATTTATTTCTGTCTCCTATAAAAATATACGGGTTTAGTAATTCATGTTAATTGTAAGTCTTCTACCACCACTTATGGTAATTATGCTTGGCAACTAGTAGCTTTTGGGGAGCAGTTTGTGCACATTCTGTACCAATGTTATGAAATTTGTAAAGCAGATGGAGTCTCTTGGCTACTGCAACTTAAACACCCCTGTGGCTCTTATTTGTCAAATACACACATTGCCCAAACATCCTTATTGCCTCTGTCATCAAGGAAATCAGTAGTATCCTGTGTCCTCAGCAAGAGCCCTTCTCAACCTTTCATAGTGTGTCATATTTCTGTGACTGAGGCATATGAATAGAAGATGCTCATAGAGTCACTGGCCAGGCTATCCAGCATCCTAGGGATGAACACTTTTCCTCGATAGAAGATTTGTCAGGGAACATTTTCAATAATAAGATCATATGAACAAACAGATGAAACACTGTGGCTTTACTGTAAATTTGGGTAGCTGAGCAAATGAGACACAGGTCCAATGAGTGAGTGTATCGCCACTTTATATGCCACAGCTGTGTGGCTTCTTAATAGCTCTGCTCTCCACAGCAGAGCTTAAGATTTCCCAGTTGACTTTACTGTTATATTTAACTAACTAAATATAGAGAATACTTGACTCAGATTTGCAGAGTGCCAGTGCACTATTTCTCACAAGACATCCATGCTAGCAAATACAATTTATGCCCTGGAATAATGCCATGTGATGCGTCTGGGGATGTAACCCCAGAACTGCCCTTGGGGTTCTCCCCTGGCAGCCAGCAACATGTTGAGGGACGCAGCATTTCACTGCTCCTCCAAATACCCCCAGCCACTGTCACCAGGGAGACTCTTACTCTATTAAGTGAAATTTCCCTGATCTAATTCTAGTAATGACATTTACAACATTTCTAATTGTATAATTATCCACTAGACTAGTGACAGGAGAGGGTTATTTTTAATTGGATGGTAGCTTTTCATGGATTTTTAAAAATTCTGATTAATCTTTCTCACTGTAGTAAATACAGGTTTACTGAAGTAGTTGGTTTCTCATTTCTTGCAGAGGCGAATGTTCTGCCTCCCTAACTCCACCTCCTAGAGATCCCTCGCAGATGTTTTGTGTTTGTCCTTTTCGGGGGCAACACCAGGCAAGATACTCTGCTTTACACATCACCCTTGGGATGCAACAAGACAGACTGGCCAGGGAGGTAGCTTCTGCTCCTTGCTAATCTTGAGAAAAGAGTTTGTTCCTTTGCCTTGCTTGAGTTGGAACAGCACAGAAAGAAGTAGCACTATGATTACACTCTTTGGTACATATTCCCTAGAAGTAACTGTCGTGGTTTAGCCCCAGTCAGCAGCCAAGGACCACGCAGCCGCTCGCTCACTCCCCCCTCGTGGGACGGGGGGGAGAATCAGAAGAGTAAAAGTGAGGTAACTCATGGTTTGAGATAAAGACAGTTTAATAGGTAAAGCAAAAGCTGCACACGGAAGCAAAGCAAAACAAGGAATTCATTCACCACTTCCCATGGGTAGGCAGGTGTTCAGCCACCTCCAGGAAAGCAGGGCTCCATCACGCGTAGCGGTTACTTGGGAAGACAAACGCCATCACTCCAAACGTCCCCCCCCTTCCTTCTTCTTCCCCCAGCTTTATATACTGAGCATGACGCCATATGGTAGGGAATATCCCGTTGGTCAGTTTGGGTCAGCTGTCCTGGCTGTGCCCCCTCCCAGCTTCTTGTGCACCCGGCAGCGCACGGGGAGCTGAAAAAGTCCTTGACCAGTGTAAGTGCTACTTAGCAACAGCCAAAACATCTCCACATTATCACCACTGTTTCCAGCAAAAATCCAAAACATAGTCCCATACTAGCTACTACAAAGAAATTTAACTCTATCCCAGCTGAAACCAGGACATTAACCCATATTGTGGTAAAGCGATATGCATGGGAAGTACCCTAATCAACAAGAATTTGCAGAATTAAATGCTTGCTTTCAGCATCATGCCCCTGAACTCTGGCTTGCTTCATGTCTTTAGACTTATGCAGTCAGTGAAACTACTCCATACTCTGCAACTGTGAGCACCAGCTTAAAATTCTGAGATAATTTTTGTCTTTTAAAAAAGAAAAAAATAATTCATAAAAGCACTAAGATTTGTCACAGTTTTGCCTTAATTATAAATTCAGGTTTTCTTTTTTTTTTCTGAGGAACCTATAATGAAACAAGCATTATATCTGAGCTTCTTTCACTTTCCAGTTGCAGTAGTATCAAAACACACTGAAACATCAATATATTCTGTAACATGTTGTAGCACCTTGCAGTTCTGTCTTTTCTTTAAAAATGAGATAAAAAAGAAAATATTAATATCATACTTGAAGCATATTTTATGCATTAAAAATCGACTCCTTTATTAACAAACCCTTAGGGAGTTCACATGGTTAACAAGGTAACTAGATTTTTCAGGCTCAGGCTCTGTTGGAGCAGAAGTGTTGATTCTGTGTTAGCTGGAAAAACACTAAAGGTAATGCAGAGTGAATGCAACACAGATATGAGACAAATTTCGATGTATCTGCATCTGGATCTAACAGTGGATGGGCTCCTTATATTTCTTACATGTATTAACATTGCTGTACATGTTCTTTCACAAAGGAGATTAAAATAAGTCACTGGGACAAGGATCAGGACAGTTCACCAATTGCATTGAACTTCACATTTGATTTTTTTCCCCATTTTAACCTTTGTTGTTTTAACATTTTAACTAAAAATTAGTTAATTTTAAAAAATTAATTGAAAAAATAATATTTTAGTATGAGCTTTAGGTCTAATTTGTGACATATCCTGGCTAAACATGGTTCCATGAGAAGAACTTCCATTCTGGAGAGTGGAAGCCAGACTGTACCTTTCATGTGATTTCATATAAACTGAATGTTACAGAGCAATGGTCATTGTGCATCTGTTTTATAAAGCATTTGCTTGAATTAAGCCTGGGACTTGACTTAGCTAAGAATATGATATCAGGATATATGACAAAACCGACAACAAAATACAAGAAATACCCTTAAAGTAACATGTGTGATGTATTTATACTTTTCCTAATTCAACTAATAAAAAAGGGCTGTAGTAAAAAACCATACAGCCATTAATTCAAGCATATAAGCATAAAACATTGTGGGGAAAAAAAAGCTTGAGCTCTCAGAGTACTGTTCCTCCTGTCCATCTGTTTGTCCAATAAAGGAGGAAAACTGCTTTAAAAGAAGAGGAACGACTGTCATATTGTAGGCAGTTATATTAATTGTTATTTCATTGTAGAAGTCCAACTACTTGCAAGCATTTGTGGAGTTAAATTATATAGCAAAAGATAACCTAAGTATAACTCAAGAAATAAGTTCTGCTAGAAACTGGAAAACCCAATATCCACTTAGACAGCAAAACACTACTACGCGATTTAAGAGCAAGACATTTACTCCTAGGAGCACAGAGCTTGAGGCTTTCCTGGACACTTGGAGGGAGTGGTGACAGAGCAGTGCTGAAGTTGAAGGAGAGATCAGGAGTGCAAACACACTGCAGATAGATCCCTCTCCCACAGAATCATTGCCTTATCAAAACTGTGAACTGACCTCTGACTACTAGCACAGCCTAAGTACCTATTTTCTTCAGTGTTCCTAGTTTTTTCATATTTACCTCAGGGAAACTGGTAACTTTTCTCCCTACCTGTGAAACAAGGTCATTTTTCTAAAAATAATGTGAAATCTATGAAACTCTTTTCCTAACTCCACTCATATACCTCAGGGAACTAATACCCAAGATAGGACTGCAGGAACTTTGCTACTAAGACATCTCTCCAATAAACAATATATATTTCTCAATAAAAGAGTTCGAAGAGCAGCGGGGCTTTCCTCTCCTTCCAACCTGTACCACTATGGTAGCTTTTAGGTAGTCACAGAATAGGTGGGGATGGCTCATAGTTTCCTGGTCTGGTCAAGTACTTCTACAGCAAACACAAATTATTTAGCAGTGGTTTAAAAATTAAAATGTCTCTGCTTTTTTAGAATAGCAGCTATCTGACTTTAGCATGCCACTTACAAGCAGGAGTTGAAGCAGAGATGAAGTAGATGTGCTTCAGGAGATCACAACTTTCACTGCAGTGGCTGCCCAGCAGGGTGAATGGCACCAGTGGGTCATTCACGGTTGGGAGGGCTGGGGCCATAGCCCACTTGTTAGCCCATTAACACTTCCTAAGCAGCACTTTGTGTCTCATGTGTTTTCATCTTCACAGCTTCACCTACCCCTGTATAGAAGTCATCAGTAAGTGACTGGTAAGGCTACTAGGTTTGCAAAACTAATATGCTTTTCTCCTCTTCTGGCAGGAGTAGAAAAGATTCACCAGGAGCAAAGGTCAGTCAGCTGGGGCACTTCTTGCTTTTAAGCAGCAAGTATTTTCACATCCTTCCATCCAAGTATATAAAGCAGCAGCCAGACTGCTTAAGCAATTAAGCTTCATTTCAGAAGTAGTTAGGTGGTTCAGAAGGAAAGAGGTTTTTCTGAAGGAGTGCATGTGGACCTGCTTCAGAAACATGCACGCAGAGTATCATACAAAGCAGAATGGTTACAATCCATGTATTTTTAACATAGGACCTTGATTTTGACATGTAGTAAAGAGAAATTAGATAAACAGATTACAAAGAAAACAAATGTAAGGGAAGTCAGTGGAAGAATAAAGAGGAGGGATACCCTGGCAAGTTTATAAACTGCCTGTTCTAATATGGAATCAAACTGTGGTACTCTCTTTAAATCTGGTTTGGTTTAAGCATGTTGCTACCATCCTGCCCCTCTGCAGTCTGTGAATAAGCACACACATAAAAATCTATACTTCCTCACTCTCTCTTTTTCTGACAGTCAAGAGGTTTTGGTTTTTATTTAAAAAAAAAAGTAGCATATTGGCTAATGCTGAATCTTAATTGATACTTTGTTAGGAAAAAGTGAACTAAGTATGAAGCTGAAAAGATATTTTCCTTCTCAGCAGCCTCCTATAAATTCTCTGTCCTCTCATAGTCCATCCAATCCCTAAAAGGTAATGTATTGGACAGAAGAATAGTGAAAACAGAGAGAGTTATACTAGTGGAGACAGATGCTCAGTTATCCAAATAGGGTGGCTGCCTGTCTCTGTTAAGATACTCACCTTAAGAAATTCTAAGAAACCTGTAATAGATTATATAAATTTCAATATTTACTGTTGCCAAAAAATATCAAGTTCTGGCATAAAAGAGCAGGTATAGGGCAAATTTCTGTGTTTCTGAGATGCATCTTTCACATACAATTGGTTTGTATTTATTTATACTTTGAGACAGCTGTCCTACTTACATAGGTACATGCCAAGCCCCATGAAATGCTTTTCTGCTGTGTGTCAAGTTATACACTGATGTGAAGTTAATCTCAGTTTACCATGTCCCTTCATAGATGTTGTAATTCATCTTTACAACGTTTCTCTCAGCTTGCTACATCATGCATACCTCTATCTATCAACTCTGAGGGGTATACAGAAATAATCTATTTCTGGATTAATACAGATTAATGATTTAAACATACATATCTACTTATAAGTATAAACCACCTTTTTTAATATGTTATTATGTTTGGGCAGCAGTATTTCAAAGTTGCAAACAACAGTAGAAAACAGGGTTATCGTACTAAGAGCTATATTTTTTTTATCATGATAGGCATGATGCTGCATCGAGATGCAGGGCTCTCTGATCTTTTGGGTTACAAGGATTTAGCATTCCACATAAAGCTTCTTAGAGCTTTCTCTCTAGATGGACTACTTTAAGATCTTATTCTGTTGTCATTATATTAATTATGAATAAAGTAAAATTTTAGAAAGAATGTGGGTTTTACACAACATAATTTAATCAGGGCAAGTGGGGAGAGGCTGGTTGACATTGACATATCAAGTTTCATAACTAAGATTACCACTGATCTTACATGAAGGAACACTGTGCTAGAACACACCCATGGAATTCCAGAGAATATATCTTTTGAGCTTGGCTAGGGCCAAGCAATGTATACAAGCAAGTATAATGATGTGAGCCTAAGAGCCTTTCCCAATGGAAAGACTCTTAGAACACCTCCCCCATACAGTCACTCAGCCCACCAAGAAAAATAAAAAAATCTTGTTTAGCATATCTTTTTCGTCATTCTGTAATATTTCTGTATATAGTATCAAGAATCAAGGCTGCTGCTTTTTCCTTTACAACAACACCAGCTTAGAAACTCATCTCTGTTCAAGATAACATTCCAAAGTAATATGCATAAGTGATTTCTCTTGGGTGGTAAAACAGATACAAGAATTGACAAAGAACCTGTTCAAGCTGTTGCATGGGAATTGATACCTAGCTATACCAAAATGAGAGAGGCATGGTCCAGAATGCACATGAGAACAGAATTTAAAATTCCTTGGGCTGCTGCCCATGAGGTGAGCTCACTCAGTGTGAGCACCAAGCAGATTGTGTCAGGAGAGTCTGCTTCAGTGTTCAGCAGTCTCAGGTGGAAAATGGAAATTTCACACCATTTCATTAGTTACGAATGCAATAAACCAAATCTTGCCCTCTAACATCTTGGTTAATGTAAAGTAATTGTAGAAGCAACAGAACTGTACCTGGTACTGGAGATGGGAGTAACTGGCCCTGATAGCTTTAGAAGAACCACAATGACAGCAGAAGCTCAGAAACAGAAAAACTCTGTTTTGCAGGAGAGCACTAATCAGTGAGCCTTTTTAATGTTTAAGAATACTTCTTTCCTGGTATAATTTCTCAGGGGCTTTATTTATTTTTCAGTTTATGCAGTAGCAAGCTCCCTATCTCCTACAAGCCCTAACCTTTCCTGAATTTTCTGTGGTGGGCCAGGCAGTGCATTAAAAATGGACAAAGTCATTGAGTATAGGGCAGAAGAGCTACACTTTTTCCTCAATATGCCTTCTTGCTGTAAGAGAAGGAATCCATGCCATCTCCATGTCCAGTAAGCCAAGGTAAGTGGCAGTGACAGGGGAGTCAGAGCATTTGCCCAGGACTGAAGAATTTTCAGAACTTCCAGGTACATATATATGCTTTCATGGAAAATTAAGATGCACTCTAACATAGTTGCCCTCTTTTAACTTCAGCAAGTTATAGGTTTTATGGGGGAACGTTTTCCAAAGAGCAAGTGAGTTGTGCCGATGAATCTCAATTATTTGCTAATGAGATGTGTAATTCCTAAGTACCACTTTGAAAACGTACCTCATACTGTTTGAATGTATCCTTGTGTTCTCTAAGGGTGAGGCAATTTCCCTGAACCTTGAAATGAGCTGTTAGAAGGAATCAGTGCTTCATGCTTTCTGGGAAAATCCTACATCACGTGGAGCTATATCAAAGTAGCAGCTGGTGTGGGCAGGGAATGATTATAATGGTGTGAGGCTGAAAACTTTATTTTAGACTCCCATGTAACTGCATCAAGAAGAGAATCTCACCGACATGAGGCTGAGAAGAGGCAAAAGTGAATGTGCTGCCATTTATTTATTTTTAAATGGAAAGGACAATTCAGAAATTGAATGGTTGTGCACATCTGACAAAGTATGTCCAGAAAAATAATCAAAGGAAAAAAGGGAAGGGGAGGGGAGAGGGGGAATGAGGGACAGCAAGGGGGGAGATTACAAGTAAAATCACCATGATGGAAATGCTGTCTCAAAGCACAGGAGTACTAATGTGGAAGCTGCACAACCTTGTAAAAGATAGCTAAAGGAACTAGAAATAGAATCAAACAAAGTCGTATTATTAAGCAATCTAACAGTAATTATTACTTTGCTTATTGGTTAAGTGGGTTTGCATAGTAAATAAACATTTTTATACATAAAATATTGAAACATTTTGGCTTGGTAACATCTGAAATCTGAATTTGGCTGCTGTACACTTCATTCAAAGTGTTTTCTCTTCTGATGTATCACTGTTGTTAAAACAGCATGCCCAAAAAAGGTAGAAATCACAGGAAAAGTGAGAGGGCTAATAATTAATAGCAGTGATGTAATTACATGATAAGACTGCTTCTTTAGTAAGAACTAAAAGGTCACTAGGAACAAAGGCTTTGCAATAGATGTTTAAATGAGTTAAATTGAAATAAGAGTGCTTAGAATGAAACGTCTGAAGATAAGCATTAGTGGGTAACTGTATGTGGCTAGAACAATTTCTTCAGCATCTGCATTTCCCCAAGCAATTCATGCTTCAGAATGTAGCCTCTCTCCTGCAGATCTCCTATTTTCTTTGGAGGTTACCTTGGATGAGTTTTGCAGAACAATCAAGAGAGATTTTGGGACGTGAATATCAAGTACCAACAGATTTGAAGGTATTTTTGGTGTGAAGCTAAGGTATCTGAAGGAATGTCTCTTTAAAATGACAACTTCCTTTCAGACTTTGGTACCACCATCACCATCATATGTCAGTCTCATGTGTGTGTCCCCACTAAAAATTGGTCTAGTGCACTGTAACTCTCTTAAACAAACAGAATTGCTTGGAATCTTGTCTCTAATTCACATTAGTCCAAGTCTGCCCACACAGTAAAATTAAGTAATGAGGTGTTTTTAAAATGCATGAAGGAAAAAAAAAAAAGTTGTACTTGTGAATTTGGAGGTGATAAATGCAGTAGATTAAAGTGAAAATATATTTATCCTCTTCTGTTTTCCATTTGCTAGCTGTTCTCATACATGTAAGTTATCCTGCAGGAATCTGCAAAAACAAATTCCTGTTTGTTTTCTCATGTTATACTTTTTAAAAACAATTAACTGTCTGTAGGGTTAGCTCTTTCCCTAGGGCTAATTAAGAGTTAAACTACTCTGAGAGTTATTTTCGTAAATTATAGCTATTGTGTGCTGTTAAATGTCAATTACTGGGGTAAGCTGATTCCTACTGCATATTTATTAAGATTAATTTACAAGGTGTATTGAAGGAATTATTGAACATTTTAAAAATGTTAACAGATACAATTACTAATAAATCACCCTGACAACAAAAAATTCCCTCCTGTTCTTCAGTACGACCATGAAGCTTGTTAAAGCTTTCAAATGAAACTATGAGTGCTCTGTCAGATACAGAATTAGTGTTTTTCAGCTATTGCACTGAAACCGAATGAGCTCAACTGCACAGAGATGCTGGATAGTGTCAGTGTGGTAATTTTCAATATAGATAATGTGCTGAGGAGTCTCTACCCCCTGGCTGGCTGCCATTTCTGCCTGCATTTGGTGATATGTTACTGGCTTCAAAATTCCCAGTTCATGTTTCTGTAACGGGGGAGACCAGCCTGAAGGGATACAGAAGGAAGTGCCTCTGGAAGTTAGCTGACAAGTAATGGCTTAGGAAATTCCAATGTCAAAGACGAAAAGTTATTTCCAAAGTCCATTGTCAGAGTAGATTTTCAGTATTTATTCAGTTTACACACGATGACTTGAGGACACAGATGACTGCCATTTCATCGTTTACAAGTAACCCCCAACACCTACAGTAGCTGTTCACAAGGAAACACAATGTCAGGGAGCTAGTTTTTTCATTTGTTTGTTCATTTTATTCTTCTTTTATTGCTATGACCTTTAAAAATAGTTTTGTGTGGTTTTCATTAGATCCTTCATGAGTTGCCCTCTCATCTGCTCTTCTTTCCTTCTCATTTCCTTCTAAATCTCTGTATAACATTGTCAGTGGGTGCATTCCTCTGATTTTTCTGTTGGCCTTCCCTTGAAACATATTTTCCTAACATTTGGTTCTCTATTAGCCTATGTCTCTGAAAACACTAGCAACATGATTAATCAGCTACTGATCTTTTTCTCCTGCTCCCTTTATTAAAACGTTTGGAAGACTATTCTCTGCTGCCCCGGCGACTCCTCTGCAGCTTGGAGCTGGCAGCTCTAGTTGTTTTTCCTAGGGTAATTCATCTTCTCGCTTTCTATGCACAGTTACTAACAAATCAATCAAACTCCTAAATTTGAATTTAGTAGAGGTCTCGGATGGCAGGCTATGCTATTTCAACTTGTATCAAAAAAGGACATGTAAAAAAGAGACAGAACTGTTCCCTCATTTTGTTTGAATGGAAACAGCTATTTATTTAAGTCTACAACTGCCTGTAAATCAGAGGCATACTTAATAGAAATAGCACAATCTCTTTGGTGTAGTAATACTTACATTGACCATTAAATTTTTTTGGGGGTCTGGGTATAAGGATGAATCCCTGTGATGAAAGCATAATGATGATAAATGTGTGAAAGATTAATTGGTTATAAACATCAGTAAAATTAGGGAGTATGCAGACTACTGGCACATTATGTAAATATGGAAAACAATTCCATTTTAGGTGAGATGATTACTGTAGGTGACAGAACATGTTTCCTTTCTTTTCATCAGTCAAGTCATAGGAGCAGGGAATTTAACATATTTCACTATATTATTAGGACACTAGTGTTAAGAAACCATTAAATAAAAATATTTCTCTCAGGTATTAATTAGAGAGGCTTTGGTTTATGCTCATAAACATTTTTATATTCTTTTTCTTAGAAAGGTCATTTCATAAAGAGCTGAATGTTTGCAATTCTGGCTGTAAAAATCTGCAGCTAAGGGGAAAGGAAACTAAATGAAAAAAATGAAACAAAATGGTATTTTCCATCAGCTCTTATATGATACTTCTTCAAATATACAGCATGTGGGAGAAATAAATGCAATTCTCCCCTGCCTCCTATCAGCTATTTGTAAGGACAAAAATATGATTTCTGATGAACATAGGAGCCTTTTGCTCTTTACAGGCGTTCCCAATGCCCCCAGCAGGCACAGAGATGCTGCATTTCCTTCCTTCCCCACAGCAGCCACTGGAGCTGGTCAGCCAGGCAGGGACAGAGGACTCAGTGTATGCCCAATGAACCCAAAAAGGGCTGGGCAGCCTCTCCTCTGGGGCCTTGCAAAAGACCTCCTGCGGTTCCTTTGCACCAATGCCTTATTACCCAGAGTTGCACTGCTTGGCTTTCTCGTCTGTCATTCTTTTTTTGTTATTCCTTTTAAAAAGGAGTGGAAGAAGGAAACTGGGCAAAATGTAGATTCACACCACTGCAACAGGCATAATACTTGTTACTGTGACTCTGACCCCCATCAAAATAACTCTCACACTCATGTTCTTGTGTACACTAGTTGAAGAAAAAGCCCAGCTGGCTCCCTTCCCACTCAGCCACACAGTCTTTGCATCACTGAAACAATTTGCTCCAGAAGACTGAATCACCCTCCCAGTGCACTGGGTGTGCCGCAAGCACTTCCTCACAGTCGTAGCCTTGAACAGGCCCTTCTGCCACTGCTGTATTTGTGGTGGGACACATGGATCTGAGCAGCTCTGGACTCATGTAGCCCATGTAGGGCTAGGGGGAACCTGATAATCTGCTACATTTCCTCTGGCTCTGGAGAGCTGAGTTCTGCCAAAATGCAATACATCCATCTGCTGGTCTGTCCCAGCCCTCCTGGGCTTTCCCATGGGCTGTTCTGTGCTGTGAGGACTGAGTTCACATCTAACCATCCATCTAAACACAGCTACACTGCTAATTGCATGTAGGCCCAATATGTGTCTGAACATTACTTCTGAGGCCTGTGAAAGAAAAGCCACTCTGATTTAGGGGGTGCTAGTCAAAATATACTAAGAACATTTATATAGTGTAAAAATAAAACCCACTTGCCATACAGGCTATGTGTTTGCTCCATTCACAAGAGAGAATCTCACCCCTGGTGCATAATCTTTGTTTCATTTTTACGCTAAGTAAAGGAGAACAAAGACAACCTTTGAGTGAGCTACCTACAAAGTGAGCATCTGGTGATTCAGTGAAAGTCCTCTCTGTCTTACAGGAACTACCTACAAGTGTAATAATAGCACGTTTCATAACAACTACTTGCACTACATGTAAATCTAGCTGTAAACAACCTCTGATACCACTGCAGTGTGTCCACAATAAAAGGAGCGCTACATTAGCTCCAGAAGAGTAATGAAGTTTAATGATCCAATTATGCCTTTGTCTTTAATGAAATATAGAAATGTTTTTTTTTTTTTCTTATATGGGCAGAGTACTTTCCCACCTATATAAGCATTGTTTGGAAAAGAACTGATAATAGGTAAAACTAGAAAATTCGATTCAGAAAGTCAGTTTCTAGTTTAGAATATTTTCCATGACATTTTTTCTTGCTGATTATTGTCATTATTTGTTTCTAATAACAATGGGGTCCTGACATGCTCTCTCACACATTTTCAAGTAGTAAAATATTATTTGAAATATTTAGTTTCTTTCATATTGTCTTTTTCATTCTCTGGTTGGAGGAGGCCTGGCTGGTCTGAGGGCTTACAGTGTCAGACACTGTCACTCCTTGTGTTGCCTTCCTCTGTCACAGTTTAAGATAGTCCATCCTGCTAGCTGCTATGAAGCAGGAACTCAATTTCATTGGAAAGGAGTCCAAATCAGTGAGCAAGTGGCATTACATAATGACTATCTACAGCTGTGGTCTGGGTTGCTGTTGTTTTTGAGCTCTATGGGTCATATATGTTTTCTTATGTCTCATACCCTTGTCTGTATAGCAAGTAACAGTCTACACTCTTGCAGCTTATAAGCATATAGATCAAAGACGTTCTTCTCACTCATGTATATATGTATGTAGGTGTGCACATAAGTATTAAGTCTGTATCCTTCCTCCTTCATCAACCAGCTCGGCACAATGGAGTTCCTGGAGCAGAGACGGGGTCTGGTTTTGAATGTGTAAACAACAATAAGTGCCAAGATTACCTTTTTATTTTTCTCATTATCTTAGTCACATGCATAGTCTTATTCAAGCAGCCTTTTGTTTGTGAGGAAATAGAAGTGGTCAGGCAGCTGAGAACTATGGAAGATGGTATAAGATCAAGCTTGGTGCTTGTAAAAAATAAAAATGAAGCCTCACAAAACAGATCAGCCACAAGTCTGGCGTCTGTGACAACTGAATTAGAAACATTTTTCAAACAGTTCATTCCTACATAAAGGCTAAACTTGTAAAGGTCAGCAGAATGCTGAATTATTTCCTATTAAAACTTCAGTTGCTGAAGGATGCTTTTCCAGTGCAATTAGATTTTCAAAAGATTATGTGACTTTGCTTGTATGAATTTTTTTCTGCTTATGCATTTGCCAGGAGAATATGTTCTGCACTCTGGGATTGTTTTGGATATAGTAGCTGCAAGACAGAGAAATTCTGGATAGATATTATTGCTCAGTAACAACTGAATATGCATCCCGTTGTTGTTGTTTACTACCAGAAAAAATCCCACAACAGTTACACTAAGAGTAACAAAGTAATGAGAGCAGAATATACTTTGCACTTGAAAGGGTTTTGAAATTTCAGAATTTGGTTTACTTCTGATTTGGATAAAAGCTAAGTATTTTGGTACTCTTTGCAAAAGGCCAGTCCGGCACTGAAGCTCTGCCTGTACCGCACCTCACTGGACGGGACACAGCTGTGGAGCTGGGCAGCTAACTGCCGAGGAGGTGCAAACTAGAAAGCCAAAGTCCCAGTGGCATGTCAGCGCACCGGGAAAGCTGCATAGGCCAAGAGTTGGAGCCACCTCCTCGGCAGCTGGTCAGATGTGCTGCAGAAGATGAGGGAGTTGGGGAGTGGCTCTGAGCTTTCACTTCCCCATTAGCTCGCTGGGCAGGCAGCAGAGGTACTTGGCAGTTAAGCTGACAGAGACTGATATAAATTTCAAAACCTGCCCATTTTTCATTAGCCTTTGGTTAAAACCAAATTGCCACTGGGTAATGCTTTGATCTTCACAAATCAGCATTCTCCAGTCAAAGCATTTCTGACCAGCTTTAGCTGAGGCTCCAAATCACAAATTCCATGAGAGCTGGATGCCTGTCTCCAACAAACTCCTTTGCAAATCCACTCTTCTGACAGCATCACATTCTTGGGATGCAGGCCTGATGTCATGGGCTTTAATGTGTTCAGGATTAGAGCTCAATGGATTTCACACTAAGAACAACCAAGAGATAAACAGCAGCATTCTTTAAGACTCTTGTGAAATAATCTGTTTCTGAAGACACAGGACAAGAGAAAAACATTATATTTACATGAATTTACAATATTTACATTTCAAGTCCTCATTTTATCCTTCTTGAAGAATGAAAAAATATTAATGATTTAGGTTATTTAGGAGTGGTGAAAAAACCATGAATAATAAAATATCATTAATGCCAGCAGCAATTATAATTGAATTGCCCACAGACATTCATTTCTGCTTATTTTTCCCCTCACTGATACTACTACAGGAAAACATGAATTCACAACTGAATTTAATATAATTTTACATAGCTAGAATTAAGACTCCATATTTTACTTACATGAGGGTCATGATACTTTTATTTAGTTTACATTCAATAGGCTGTTATAATTGCACTTTATTTTGAAATCAGAACAATTAATTCAATACTCATTAGTGTTGAGCTATGGGCCTGAAGTTTTACTACAGGGCTTCAGGTCTTTGCACAGACTCATTTAGCTTCCGGTGTTTTGGAAAATAAAAGTGAAATCAGAATTTAACAAACCATAAATTATAGTCCTTTGTATTTGATTAAAATTATTACCTTTTAGTAACACTTCTAGCTTTGGTGCTTTTTTTAAAAAAATAAAATCATACCATGAATCCAGGATTCAACTGGATTGTTCTTGAGAGGGTGGCTAACCTTCCAAGCAACCACTTCTTTTACCTTAATCTTTCCAGGCTGTGTGTTTTAAATTTTTTCTATGTGTGTTTTTAATTATTTCTACAACATTCATACAGTATTTACAGCTGTATTCCACCAAAACTAAAATTTTAAAGTTTTCCTGTATATAAGCCTAGCAGCATCCTATTCTAGCACAGTAAGTAAGTCACTGGGACAGACAACTTGCATACGCCTACGCTATCGATTAACCAAGGGTCAAAGCTGACCTTTCTTACATGGCCAAAACTCCTATAAGTTTTACTTAGAAAAGTTTACTCTTTTTCTAGAATAAATATAGAAAGAAGTCAGACTTTCTTCGTAAAAACAAAGTGGCCATTGTTTATTTCAGATCACTTTTATAAAGTATCATTCTCCTTATGTTGTAGTAACAGATAAGACACATAGAGTATCCATGCTGGCTGTATAGCAACCACAAGGGGCAAAATAACAATGGACTTCAGCATCCAGAGCCTTCAACCCTTTCTTCTACTGATAGCATTACTCTCATGTATAATCCATTACAGTGTCAAAATAGAGATCTTCTATGAACCAGGCACATACACAATCACTGGCTACGATATACCAACACATTTAAACATGTTTACTATTACATAGCTACAAATGTAGGAGTGGGTGGTTGTCTGGTTCACATATAACTGCTGCTAATGTACGATAATTGCTGAAAATTTAGAGGTTTAGCACATCTCTCTCAATTCTGTTTTTGGAAACAATCACAATAACATACAGAAGTAATACAAAGATTTAGATTATTAACAGTTACTGTTACTTACAATTGTGTAAAGCTATATAATTTTTGCTGTTGATATTGGCTCTGATATTGCTTAATTGAATTCTACTGAAAACCAGCTATGAACTAAAGCTATTTGGAGGAGAATATATGACAATTTTATGACATGTTTTCCAGTGCCTCATCCAAATCTTGGCTATTTCCCTGCATAATCAGTTTCCGTGGTTGAAGGCTGAACTGCAAAGGGCTGAATCCTTAAAACAGTAATTCCTGTAAGCAGTATTGCTGAAACCTGGGGTTTTCTCCAAACCCCACTGCAACAATGAAAATGATCCACCATCGGGGATTAGACTGATGATATGTGGTATTTATCCAGAAAAAGACTTTGTTGCTTGCATAGTGCCATTGTGTAGGATGGATTTAGATGTTTAACACATTGTGCTCAAGTGCTTTTTATCAAATGGGGCCCATATGGAAAATAAAATATTACAGTTGAAAGCCTGCTCCTGTCCCTCCCTGCCCTCAGCTGGGCTAGGCCTTCACATAAATAATGTGTCTATATGCACGAAATGGTTATGTGTAGTACTTGATGTAGCTGGGAACAGGCTGGCTTGGCTTTAGAAGCACCAGCACTGGGCTCTTCCAGACACAGCTGTCCCTGCAGAGCTATCTTTACGCAGAGGCCCTTCTAACTCAAATGTACTCCTGCCCAGAGCTGAGATTTTATAGGTTCAGATTAAAAATGCAAAAATATTGGGGTTTTTTCCAGCCTTTATACTGTTTGTGCTATTCTGTTATACACTAGATGACATCAATGGCTGAGCAATGTGGCTTCCCAAGCAGACTGGTATAAAATGAACAAAAAGTCAGCAACCTTGATGCTAGCAGAATAACTCACTCGTTGCAAGCCACAGAACCTGTTTTCACCTTTGTTCCATAGAGAAGTCTCACATTTTAATATCCTGAAACATAGAATGTATAGTTTGCTTGCAAAAAAATACTTCTGGAAAATAGGTGTTTAATTCATTGTCTCTTTCTCAACTTCAGGCTTAATAGAATAGAACAGAATAGACTATTTCAGTTGGAAATAGTCTATTCATTTGGTCCAACTGCCTGACTAATTCAGGGCTGACCAAAAGTTAAAGCATGTTATTAAGGGCATTTTCCAAACACCTCTTAAACACCGACAGGCTTGGGGCACCGACTGTCCCTCCAGGAAGCCTGTTCCAGTGTTCGACCACCCACTGAGTAAAGAAATGCTTCCTCATGTCCAGTCTAAACCTCCCTGGCATGGCTTTGAACCATTCCCATCCACCCTGTCACCGGACACCAGGGAGAAGAGCTGAGCACCTCCCTCTCCACTTCCCCTCCTCAGGAAGCTGGAGAGAGCAACTGAGGTTGCCCCTCAGCCTCCTTTTCTCCAAACTAGACAAGCTCAAAGTCCTTAGCTGCTCCTCATATGACATTGCTTCCAGCCCTTTCACCAGCTTTGTTGCCCTCCTCTGGATGCATTTAAGTGGTCATGTCTTTAGCTAAGCAAAATCTCTCAAGCACAGTAGGAAATCCAAGTATCGATACGAACAAGCACTGTTCTCTAAGGAAACCTTGCTGGGAAATAACAGTAGTTAACATTCTAAAACAAATAGATACTCATATACATCTACAAGACAGAGGGCCTACAACATCAAAATTGTCCTCCACTTATATTCCTTTATCATAAAAAGGTCAGGTTCTTTCATCAATCTTTAGTCAAGTGGACTGATGCATATATAATAAATTACAGAAATGCCCTTTGTGCCTCTATTATTTTGTGAAAAGGAATAGCTAAGCAAAGGGTGCTCATCCACCCAGGAGGAAAAAAAAAACCCACATAACAGAAAAAAAAATCTTTATTCTCTTATTGAATTTCAAAGAGAAAAGACAGAAAAGTCCCATTACATTTCTCAGTCCTGCCAAAGCCACACATTCATAATTGGCAGTTAAGCACATATTTATCTGCCTTCTGGGTCTGTCTCCAATCTGAAGAGTGAAAGATCTTGCAATTTATTTCAATAAATGCAATAACTGTTGACACACAGAGGAGGCATTCTTATGGTATTTATTCATGGGACAGAAGTTGTACAGCTTTCTCCATCTTATCCTGATTGCAGGCAAACCACAGAATTTTGCTATGACTTGGAAACACATCCAAGTTTCTTCCATTGCAAACATTTAAATAAAAACCTAATAAAAATATGGAGAGAAGCTGAACATACTTCTAGTTTCCATGTTCTGCATGGCTATTTCATCATTAATATCCATAACATTCAATATGTACTAAGTACATAAGGTTTTTTTTTCCTACAATTTTCTGCAAGCTTTAGGATTAATAAACATTTAGTAATCCCAACATAAGTCAGATGGAGTATTCAGATGAAAGGCTGTTCTGATGCCCTATCCTGTTTCTGTGTATATAATATTCTCTATTTTTTATATTCAGCTGCTCACTCTAAATTGCAAAGACAACTGGTATTTCACGAAATGCAAATTCTGTTTCAAAGTTTTTTTCATTTATTTGGCATTTTTTGACATGAATTCCCATAAGCACTAGAAGATATAACAAATTATTAGTGGTCTCTGTGGATATGTGTGATTCTCCCAGATATGGAATTTAATCAAAAAGATCTTGCTGCTGAAGTCAAATGAGGGTTTACTTGTCCATATACTTTATGTGCATTAAGAACACAAGTTCTAATATAGGCATCTGAGTCTCTGGCTACAAAATTACATTGTGTGTGGATTGTGCTGTATGTAGAAAGGCTCAATACGGAATGTGCTCTATTAGAATGGCAGACCCCTCTGTCCTGCAGACATTATTGCTGTTTCCTTGCTTATAAAGTTTCGACTAACTCAATTTTTGTTTCCAACTATTTGATGAAAAAAAAATGTAGGATATCATTGTACATTTCAACTATTTCTTCCCATTGAAAACTGAAACATTCCTACTAAGCTGCCTCATGATAATATCTACTTTTCTAACCATACGTGAATCCATTCATGTATTATATGTATTATAACAATTCTCTGTCTGCAAATGCAAAAAACACTGGCAGAAGTATATGAAGTGTTTCTAAAAAATATACTAGGTGCATGGTTTACATTGCAGGTCTTTCAGTGACTTCATCATGAGTACACAAGGATGTTTTTTTGGAGTCAGGAATTGAGGTACTGGACTCTGAGCCCACTACTACTGTTTAACCGAATGTCTACTAGCCTTCTCCTTGAAAAGAGAGAGAAAGAGAGGCAGGTTACTCTACCAATCAAGCAAAGGGATCACTACAACTGTCAGCAAGAATCACCCTTGGGTGAAACATGACAGTTGTTTAATAGGTGATAGAAATATTACTTAGAAGATTAGAACACAGTCCAAAAATCGGTAATTAAGATACAGAAGGGAAGATTAAATGATTTCTATGTGATTTATTATTATGCTAGAAAGGAACTATTAACCACAGTATTTCTGGCTGTAAATATATAATACAGAGAGAATTTTGCTGAAGTAGCATTGATTAAAGTTGGAGGTAAAATAT
Source organism: Phalacrocorax aristotelis (assembly GCF_949628215.1). NCBI lineage: Eukaryota > Metazoa > Chordata > Aves > Suliformes > Phalacrocoracidae > Phalacrocorax > Phalacrocorax aristotelis. The sequence goes on from NC_134285.1 coordinate 11,667,420, forward strand.
AATAAAGACAAAAGGAAACACATTTACAGCATATTGAGTTTCTGTGGGAAGTTTGAGTAATGATCCATTACTGTAAACAGAGATTATTTACAGTAACATGCTGTGAGAAGCAATAGTTCTGACAGGATTAATACAAGGACGTAGCCTTTGGTCACAGAGGAAGTTCACAGGCATCCAAATATCAGAGCTTCCAGCAGGCTCCCCTTGGGGGAGGGACTGTGCCTTTTTCTGCCTGACAAATTCTTAACACATCAGGAATAAATAAATAATAATAAAAATTGCATGGGAAAGTTCTCATAAAAATCTATGCAACATCGAAAGAGTTGATTGCTTCAGTCAGCTGTGCAGGAAGCTTCTTGCTCACAAGCCAAGCCTTCCAGGCAGGTAAAAGTCCTGGTAATAAAAACCTGACCCCATGCCTAGCTCTTGTTGATATTGTTGTGCATAGAATTTCAGTTCTTCCAGGAGCCGTTCATTTAAGCTGTCATAAATGAAAGCCCACAGAAAACTGGGGGCCTCAGCACCTGGCTGGATTTGACACTGAGGCAGAGAAGGTTGAGGCTTTGGCTTCTACAAGTTTTAGAGCAAGATGCAATTGAAGAAAGTGTAGGAAGGCTGTTGCTAAAACAGTTTTCTACCAACAAGAAAAGAAAAGGACAGCATACAAATCATACATGTGTGTGCCTGGCAGGAGTCCACAAAGCCTTGTTCTTGGAAGACATTCTCAGAAAGCTAAAGAGGCATTCTGCAATTCATTTTAAATAATGTATGCAGAGTAATAGGTTATAACTAGAAATGTCTGAAAATAGAAGCATCAATTTTACTTTTCATTTTGGGCCTGTACTTTACTTTTGAGATTAAGAACTACACTGTGAAAGACCAGTGGGTGACAACAATCTAGCTAATAAGGAGACAGAAATGACAAAAAAGGGCATATTATAAAGGGATATAAATTGTGTCCTCTATTCTGCCTGCCTTCTGACATATTTTACTTCAGGCAAGTACCACTGGGCAGGCCCTCAAACTTTGTCCTGGGTGTTGTTCTCATGCCAAGGTGCACTTGGGTTCAACAGCACTGTTAATTAGCATCATTGCTAAGTAAACTGTCCCAGTTCCCCATTCATCATTTTGTACCAGCTAATCATGGTTCTTAAAAAAACTTATATTTGATGCAGTGGCACTATAACAAAATATTGAAGCCCAACACCCTGTATTTCTGTTTAAGTATCGATTTATCAAGAGGGAAAAGGTCCAGTTTTGAAAGGTTTCTTACATTCAGTAAACCCATCCAACTTACCCTGCTGAAAGGTAAAGGACTGCAAGACAACAGCTTTTTACTCCAATTGTAACTAAATAAATGAATTAAAATCCTTAAGTCAGAAATGTCAGTCATTAGTACATTGCCTCATTTTGGAAAGATAATACTGCATGAATACAGGTACCAGAGACAGTGGTTATACATCAGGCTCAAAATAATGTACCGGTGGTTTAATGAAAGACAGAACCAGAGCTCAGGGAACCGCCATAGGATAACAACCACCCCACCTCCAAGGCATCAGTGCAAACATAATCCACATTTGTTTGCAAGGGACTGAGAATTAATTTAACAACTCATTTTTATTCAGTGGCTTTTGTGAAAAGGGTTATTGATCTCAGTCACCTCCCAGTGACTGCATTATAAAACACAGCTCTGAAAGAGAAACTACTAAGAAATCAGTCTCAGCAGGAAGGTCAAATGAGATGAATTGGGGAGCACATTCTCAGTGGGGTATGGGACTTCTGCATGAGGTTAGGGCACACGGGCAATGAGGAGCGCAAACAAACACACCGACATGTGCACTGTGTTGACGATATAAAAGGTACTGTGAATCTAATTCATCAGCACCAGATTTGTAAACTAAACAGTGATGAGGTATCACTACAGAAGATACACAGAATTACTGCAACTCGGTTTCTAAATATTGGCCTAAATCCATTAAAGTAGGTGTTCCTAAAATACATTCAGACAGAGCTTCAGAAATGTTCTAAATTTGCCTGATTCTGCTATTCTTGAAAAGTCTTGGTTTCACTGGTAACAAAGTAAAGGCTAGCCTGAGCACTGATCAAAACCTTGCCCTAAATAAGGCAATTTTCAAAATATCAGATCTACATTTGCATACTTTTGCCTCACTTACAAATCATACAGTGCACCAATTTGTAATGAGTAAGAGAGAAGAATTAATAGAATAGTAAGAAAATAGAGGCCATAAAAGGAATAACCTAGGAGCTGAGAGACTTCATTAATTTTTTTTAAAAAAAGTCCAAAGAAAAGAAAAGAAATGGTCCAACAAGTAGTTTATGGAGGCCAGTTTCTTCACTGTAGACTCACACTGTGGGAATTTCATAAGAGCCGTAGACCCTTTAACTTTAAATTGACTTAGCAGCAATTAGAAGGGAATAATCATCTTTCCTCTCTTTTTCTTGCTGTTATGCCACAGAGGGGTGGCACATGCCTATAACTTTGTCTTCTCAAACCAGAAACATGGAAGTGAGAATAGAGGTGAAAAGAAAGTGGATGGGAAATGTGTCTGGCGTGACCATTCTGGACAGAACTATGCCAATGGAAGTACTCCCATTCCTGCAGCTTCAGGCTAGTTTGGTATTGTCATTCTTCTCCAGAACCAAAAAGTACTGGTATATATATTTCTTAACTTTTTAGAGGAGGGGTGTGCTGAATTTGAATGAATATCATTCCCTTAGTCTATGGACCTTCCCTGTAAAATGTACACAAAATATCCACAAATGTCTACAAAAATGTCCATTGAGTTCACCCAGTCCATGACTCCGGACTCCATCTGTCGTATCAGTCTTTCAGGGCAGGAGAGATGGTGTGTGTGGTGTTGGATTGCTGCATACCAACATCAGTGTTTGTTCTATCACTGCTGCATTTTCTTTGTTTCATCAAAGTTCTTCTTCCATGAATTGGAAGATTTGTACTGTGATATCATTGATATGGCATATAGCAACCACAGAAGAGATGACATATAATATTATATAGCAGTTCGCATTGTGCCATTCAGTTCATTGGCTGTTTTCACCCAAAATCAAATCCCCTTGAGGCACACATTGGACTTCTCCATCCTCCCACATCACCCACCAAGTGATACCTCTGTATTATGTCCAAGGATGGGAAGGGGAAGGGAGGGGTAGTTGGTGAGGTTGTATTGGATGGTATGGGAGCTGGGCATGACATAAATGGTATGGCATAAGGGGTGGAGCATGTGCTGGTTTTGGCTGGGATAGGGTTAATTGTCTTCACTGTAGCTGGTAAAGTGCCGATGGCACATTGATGCTTTCGTTGCTGTTAAGTAGCGGCTCAGAGTCTATAAGTAGCACCTATAGTAGTCAGGGACCTGATGCTGTTCTCTCTCTGTCTTGCCTTTTTGGCTAAAGCTACATTCCTGAAGAGACAGCAGAGTTGCCTCCAGCTGTGCTTGCCCCTCACAAGCCTGGGATTCTGTCCCAGTGGTGGTGCCAGAGGCTGTTCTGGTGTCAGTGTACCTCTGCCTGGGTCAGGGGACCTGTGATGCCTGGCAGGGACCTCACCTGGCACTAGTGATGTGTCTGGGCACTGAGACAAAACAGGGGATGAGGGTGGCTCCAGAGCCCCTTATCTTGGATCTCCAGGCATAAGGTGGAGACCAAAGAGTTAGGCTGGAGATATTTTGATGGATCCATATCCTGGCTCTCTGAGACAGTACAGGTGCCTGCAGTGCAGATGTTTTTCAGGGAAATTTAGCACAATTATAAACTTGAAGAGAAGACATGGCTGAAGATGCCACACAGCCAAGCGGTCATTCCCTGAACAGATTATAGGGGGGAGGAAGACACAGAAAAAGGTCTAATTTAGGATACTGTAGAACAGAAATAAGCAATAAAAAAAGAAAGGACTCTGAGAGAAACCTGGCAACAGAGTACAATACTCTGGCTGAAGAAATGCAGGTCTCAGATTTACCTCTGGCATCGCAAGATGAAAGAGGACAGTGCATAAGCCATGAGCACACACCCTCAGCACACTGATCCAACAAAGTGGTCCCAGCTGTAGTACTTGTAGCACTGATAACAACAGTGTTAATGTACATATGCACTAAAAAGGAGAAGTGTAGTACAGCTACAGCTGGCAACACAACAGTTTACACAAGCTTACTTGCTCAGCCTTACGTGACTAATCCATTTTGATTTCCACCACTGGACAGGTGGAGGCTGTTTCCAGCTTTCCCTTCATGTCAGCTACATATCTTGAAGAGTATTCTTGACTAAGCCACTTGTTTATGATAATGTAGCCCATTATGCCTTATTCTCAGAGGAGCAGAGTGACCTGAGCCTAGCCTACTGCAGTTATTTTGATAACTGCTTTCAGTAAAGACTGTTAAGAAGAAAATATTTGCATTTTGGGAAAAAGGTTGTAATAGGATGGGTAATCTCAACCTCCGTTCAGGTGGCTGAAGTCTTAAAAGCCATTGAAATTTGCTTCTTCAAAGCAATAGGATTTTCTCATTTATTGAAACATATGTTCAGCATTGTCGCTTTAACAGTAGAGTTACCACTCTACAAAAGGCTGTTAAAATGCAAAAATAGAACTAGGTCATCTTTCTGCTGCACATCAGTGTATGTGCATGGACGTTATTGATCACAGAAATTACACATAAGAGGTTCTTAAAATAACATGGGGGTTGAGACAGCAGCTCTCACAGTTGCCTTTGAAGTCCAAAGGTTCAAAATAAAATGGGAACATTACTGAAATGTTCAAAGGGAAAATAATGTTCCTGTTGATACAGGATTGCCTGTGTCCTAATTATGGAAAGATTTTCTCTGTCCTCCATTTTCTCCACTCTCATATCTACTTGCCACTTCCTTCAATAGTTCGGCATGTACATCATCAGTAGAGAGGATCAAATAATGGGAGGTTGAAGTCACTTGGTATACTTTTGAATGATCCTTAGAATTGTTTAGAATACTAAAATTAAATGGCACCTGGTAATATGATGTTCATTTCTTTTACAAAACTGCAATTTAAAATCAAAATTAAAAAATAGGAATAAGTCCCTTCTCCTAGTAAGTACCTGGGTGATAATTCCAGGAAAAAATGGATAGAACCTCTTCCCCTGTTTCTCAGGATAGGTTCTGAAAATCACAATTTTAAGTGCAGAAAAGAAAGTATTTTTTAAAAATCTATTTTTCCATTTTCTCTTTCTTCTTGTCTCTTGTGCCTAAGCATGAAACAGAGTTATTTTACCTCTTGCTGAAATGTCATCAGCAGCTACACTAGGAACACTTGTGAGTAATGAGAAAGTTACAAACAACTAACTCGTTTGTGGCCAGTGTCATGTACATAGCAAGAGTTATAACCTAAACATCTGCCACACGCTGGTAACAATGCTGTGACTAAAAAGACCAGTGTACCTTGTAAGCTGACAATGCATGCCTCTTCTGAAATCATACAGGTTTTTAAGTATGTTTTCTTTCTGGTGAGAAGGTCAAGCTCTGCAGACAGCATATATAACTTTTAGTCAGACCCCATCTCTTCAAGGTACCATAATAGCTACTGTGGCTTATATAAATTCTCACTAATATAAGGCTTGGTGTTGATTAAAAGAAAACCATATATAGGACTCCAAAATACTTCATTTTTGTTTAATTTTTAGTTATTAAAAGCTAACATCTGAAGATTCAAAGAATCAAATTGTCCCTTTTAGAAAGCAGTGCCTCTGCATTCACTAAAAAAGGCAACAGTTTCAAGAAACTAACCAAAATCAGCATCAGAAAAGGGAAGGGTCACACATGAGGACAAGAAGGGCAGGTTTCAAGAGCCCTTGAAAATTGTAATGTTTCTACTTGATGCCCCAGAAGGATTCATCTTGCACACTTAGAGAAAGGACTCAAGTGCCATTACCTTTAAGAACACACCCAATGGATGAACTTCTGTAAAACAGTCAAAACCAAAGGTGTGCTGTCGAGCCTTGAAAGAGGAGAACACAATTAAAATAATTTAACTCATGAATTAAGAGATGGGGGAAAGGAAGGGAGGTAGGAATAGAAATCAACAGTTAACTCACCAAACTTCTTATAGCATCTAGTCAAAACATGGCATGAATAACAACTAATAAAGATTTGTCAAGAACAAATGGAGGTAAACCTAAGCAATTTCCTTCCATGACAATGTAACAGGCCCTTTGGATGGGGGAAAGCTGTAGATACAATGAATCTTGATTTTTTAAATAAGATTTCAGAAGCTGTTTCTAGAAGGTAAAATGGTCTAAAAAATGCATTCAGTGTATAGTCCCCAGTGATTCATATTTTTTGAAATGGAGGGATACACTGAACAAAGTTCTGCAGGGATTTATTCTGTCTCCAATATTGTGCAATATTTTCCTTAATGAGGAGGATGATGGGACAGAGCATACTTACACTTATGACATTTGTGGACAACACCAAGCTGGAAGGGGTTTTCAAAGGCCCTGAAGGACAGAATTAGAATTCAAAAGATCCTAAAAAAGCTGGAAAAGTGGTGTGAAAAACAAGGTGCATCCCTATTAAATAAGACACAAGGTTCTATGTATAAGAATAAACATCTAAACAAACACAGGATAGGAATGAGATGGTAAAGAGCAGTCTGACATAAAAGGATTTCTGGGCTTTAGGGGATTGAAGGCAGAAATGGATCAACACCACCATGCTGATATGAGAAATATGTTAAGATATGAGACGCCAAACCTCAAGAAAGATGTGTTCAGAAAGGCCGGATTTCTGAGACCTCTAATCACTCTCCATGAGACGACTGAAAGCATTCCTATTCTGTAGTGCAGAGACTTCAAAATACATAAAACATTGCAGCACAAGGAACAGTAATCATCTGCTCTCCATGTCCTTGTAGAAGAAGAGAACTAATGGACTAAAACTGCCTTAAAAGAAATGTAAAACAGATAATAGGACAAGTTCTCTAATGGTGAGTATACCACTAGAATAACATTAGAACTGGACCGGATTGTGTAGGTAGGCTATGGAGCCCATCACTGGAGGCTTTTTTAAAACGTGACTAGCATCTGTCAAGAGTATAGGTATATCCTTCCTGAGAGGAGTATGGATGAATGAGGTAATATTTTGAAAAGCCAGTCTTTCAAATTTGTACTTTCTGTGGTTCTGTGCAAGAGGATAACATGCATCCTACTCCATAATCAGTAAATTTTGTTCTCCACTATTCTAAAAAATAATAAATTATGGCTATTTCGCTGATAACAGAATTCTAGTTCTTCATTGACCTTCTGAGTTCTTTCTCTGAGTCTTTGCTTGCTTAACACAGACTAACAAATCAAAAATGGCACTGACGATAAGACTTGCACATGCGGATCAGCCAAGAAGGGATCCATAACTGGATATTACAACTTCACTGTAGCATACTGATATATTTTCATCTCTGAAGAGACTCTAGAATAATAAACTAAATTATGCCAGAAAGTAAGAAGCACACTGTTCTCCATTGCTGGGTCAGCTATATCAGGACAGAATATGCCACTGGCATATGCTCAGGTGAGATACATATGTAAGCAAAATATTTCTCAATCCCCACTTCAGCTGGATGAAATTGTCCTCAACCTTTGCTGACTGAAGGGGAACAATGCTGAGCAACTTCCTTTCAATTTTAACACTATTTCTGCCTTAGATCTTAACTCTTCAATTGCCTTTGCCCATGAACAATCCTGCTGGCAATTTGTTACCCACAAGCTATAGGCAGGGGACCACTAAGCTACTGCTTAGACATAACAGTAAATAACAAACACATGAAGTCTTGCTTGTTGTGTTTGTGTAAAAGCACCTTTGCCTTTATAATTTTTATACTGTCTAGTCTTTTCCGTCTAAAGACTTGGTATATTGGGACACCTAATAAACAAACTAGCGGAATGCCTGAAGTAAGGGAATTTTTAATAAAATCAGACTGCATAAAGGTTTACACTTATTGGTCATCCATAACCATTACGGTAAGAGAAAACAATAAACAAGTAAGGCATACAAATATTTAGAATAAATACTATAATGACAGGCACATTTCCACTAAATAAAAGTATATTAATTGTTGGAGGAAAAGTAATTTAATTGAAAGACAAAACAGGCAAAACAGAAAATCTGAGCTGGCTTATACATTTTAGCAGACTTTTTATTTCTGTGAAAAGGTACAGAAGTGTTTGATTTGTAAAACAACTGATACCTTATGGGAAAGTGTAAATAACATTCTTCTGGGCAAAAAACCTCTCTGTTGTGTAAGTCAAATTGCTGAATTTATCTTTTCTTAATTTGCATAGATAAGGATATTTGCAGTGCTCAAAGTGTGTATAACTGGTGGGTTTAATTAATTTCTCAACTCTGCTACTTGAGGCAAAAGATGAAGAAAACCAGAAATGTGGGTGGGAGTGAGAACACAGCACTGCTCCCTGCCCTCCCACAACTCAAATGCTGAAATTTGATATGAAAGCAGGGTCTTGATATCTCAAGAGTTCATCTGCTTATTGCCTTCTTAAAGGTTATAATCCTCTGTTTGTGAAGCCACAATGGGTTGCTGTAGAGAAGACTACAACGTCACAAATCCTATCAGAGGATTATAAGTCTGTCAGGTTGCGAGTAATTATGAAGGAAAAAAAAAAACATCAGAGGACACAAAAATAACCTTCATAAAAGGAGATACAGTGTCACATAATAAAAGTCTACTGGGAAAACCAGCCTCAGACTGTAGCACTTTTGCAAAGCAAAATCCCGGAAAATATTACAAGAATGTGAGTGCCATGGTACAGCATGGAGCCTGAGGGAAATGAAAAGCAGAAGAGAGAGGCTTCCAGCCAGTTTAGTCACAAGGCCAGTGAGATCCCACTCCCACCCTCCTCAGATGGCACTAAAACAGCCAGCTGATTTTGCAGAACTCTGGTCCTACACACTTGGAGCCTAACCAGAAACAAGGAGGCCAAACCTGAAACCTGATGAAGGCCCCATCTCCTAAATCACTGCAACCACAGAGAATTCAGCACCTTTCAGCATCAGAGACTTCATCTAGAAGACAGTGGGAAGCTTCGGTCACTAGCTCTTAAATTTAACTCATACACAAAGATGCAGTTGTCTTTTCCCCCATTTGTAACCTGTCACACAGAGTTCAGGCAAGCTTGCAGGCCTGAGATTCTTATATATATAAATAATTCCCATAGATTTAAACATAAAGTGGCAGCAACACATTCGGTATGAAAAAGGCCCTTTTACAGGAACATTGTGTGCACTTCCCAGGCTGGACTCATGTGGCAGTGGAACCTACAACTCTTTGCCCACACTACTACTAGTTTTCCTTCTTTTATGTTTCAACCCTTCCTAAAATCATTATTCAAAGAAATATAATCTCTGACTTTCACATAAGTAAGTGCCTGAAGGACGTAGATAGTGAATTAAAGAGGTGGAGGGGGGAGGATTTGAATTGTAAAATTAGTGCTGTCCTCATCTGCACTTCAGACTGAGAATGAAGAATCCATCTGTTTTCGAGTATGTGTAGATAGCACTGCCTTCACCTGACAGCAGCACAGAATTCCACGGCACTGGAAGGAAACTTGGGAATTTTACCATTCAAAAACAGGCACAGGGCATTGTTCAAGCAATAACAGCACTCTGAATACACAGCTCACTGATAAGTCTCCTGCCAGAGGAAAATCAGTTCCTTCTAACATTTGCACCAAGGGCAGAGCACCATGGATTTTGTGATCTGTGTCCTTGACCTTCTTTCCCACGTCCAGATGAGTGACATTGTCTCTGAACATCAGCTCATGAATATCCCTACTGTAACGCTTTCTCATAAAGACTGCATCCACAATAACCTTATTCATCAGTGTCTCAAATTAGATCAACAAGGTGCTAAGAGTTACTATGCCATCCTATCTCTTGCCAATTTTCAACTTGAACACATAGGAATTTTGGTGTCAGTCAGGACCATGAACCCTGCTGATTCATAAATGCTTGCAGGAGGAGATACACTTCACTTCCCTATGCTCCATGCTGTCAGCCCAGCCCACAACACCACTGAGTCAATAATGTGTTAATACCTTTTTGAATCTGACAGCATAACTGAAGATATCCCTGTGTCCAGCATTTTTCTGTTTTTGGGGAAAAAAAGCTTCTCCTCAGAAATCCACTGAGGATATCCGTATCTGAAAGACCATGTTTCCTCTACCATGGAAGGCAGCAACAGACCAAGAGGTTAAGCCAATAGAAAACATACAGCACTAGATGTCAGTATGCTGAGAGACACTCACATTCAGTGGCACCATGGAGAATCAAGAGTATAGCATGTAGCATGGGACTTACTCCTACAATCGCTTGATAGAAGAGGGGAAGGCACAAGACAGTATGTTTGATGACAGGCATTTACACTGTAGACTGTCACTTCCATTAAACAGAAACATTTTTTTTTGCTGGATGAAATGCCATCCCACTCATCTCAGATCCTTTTTGTGATGGTGATTAGACGGGTAGGTTGTCTGTGTTACAAGAATGTTTTTGTGATACGGCACAGAGACAGAACAGATAAGTGGCTAACATAAATTGCCATGAAAAATATGTATTGTCTCAAGAGCTATCACAGTTAGGGAAAATATGACTACTTACATGACTTGTGCATCACTGATGAGAAAACAAAAGTCTTCATATCATAAGGGACAGAGACTTATAGGGATGGCTTACAATACCATTATGTACAGAATAACACAACTCCATATGTTACTGAGGGTAGAATCTCATCTCAGAAGCTGCATTGCAAGGCTACAAGTGTTGAGAAATGGCAGCAGTAATGATCGAAGCTTGGAAAAACTGTCAGATGAAGAAAGATTGAAAGGAGTGAAACTATTTACTTCAGAAAAGAGACAAATATTTGAAAAGTGAAAAAAAAAGCATATGAAATAATGAATGGTAGAGAAGCTGGATTGAGAGTATCTGTTCTTGCTAAAATACAAAATCAGTTAAACTGCAAGGCAGAGAAATTAAGATTAGATAATAGGAATACTTTTAATTTTAGGACTTGTACTAGACTGTGGAAGATGTTGCTGCAGAGCACCATTAATTTAACAAGACCTGACATATCATTTTATGACTATGTGGAGAACAAGACCATGCAGATTTATAACAGTTAATGCAAACCAAAGAGTTTAAGAAGATTGCTGTTTCTGGGCATAACCTCTAGTGTAAGGGATAAGCACACACTTTACAGACACAATTTTGCATATAAATACAACTGGGGCTCTTGCACCCTATTGTTACACATCTAGTACTGGACAGAGAGCAGCTACTAAACCAGATGGAACACACACATTATGTACATGTCTATATGTGCACAAACAGTGCATTGTCTAATGGGCGTGCAGCCTGATTTTGAAGTACCACCTGTTGCAGAACATATGCTTGTATGCTTCTGCATGCAATGATGCTCTGGATGTGAATAAGAATATCCTTTAAAAACACAACATTTAATGCAAATCTGAAGGAAGGGGCAAAGAATCTAAATAAAAAGACAATGACAATGGCAATACAACACTACAAAGAGAGAAAAGACTCAAGTTATATATGTGTAGGAAAATGTACACATGCAAAACCTCAGGGAGGGTCAGTTCAACTGCATTGGGTCAACCTACAGAGAGGCAAGAGCAAGTATATAGGCCAAGGATTTGAGTTTCACCCCAACAGGAGACTCAGTCCGTGAATGGAGAATGGTTGTCTTATCCAGGAAGGAGCTGGTCTGAAATGAATTAGTTTACAGACATAGTCAAGTAATTAAAATCCCACAGCTTTCATCATATCGGTGATTTTTCAGAAATAGCACATGCAGTTTCCGTTTGTGACGCTTGTAGGAATGTGAGTATGGATTTGCAACACTGTATAAGCTAGTCGTATAATTAAGTATGAGAGACTCAAGAACAAAGAGGCAAATATCCATGTTGGTGGCAGTGCAGTTATGGATGGGAGGGGAGCAATTTTCTACTGGTATTCTCTAATCACTCAGATCTATCTTGTTTTCATAGCTGTTATTTTCAATTTTAGTTAGTTCAGGGCATATCTTTTTCTCTTGAGTATCTGAAGATGCTCAGCTATTATATTTTGCTCTGAGTTTTCCCTTTTTCCCCCTTGACTTCCCAGTCCTCTTTTGTCTGTCTTGTTCTCATTTCTTTTGTATGTGTGTCTGCAGGTGGCTTTTATAGCAAAATCTCATTTTGCTTGTCTGCCCTTCCTCCATCCTCTCCTGTTTTGTTACTGCATCACCTGTCTCATTTGTTCTTTTCCTTATGCCTGTAACTGCTCATTTACTAATAGATTCCATTCTGTGCCTATGGAGTGTTTCATTTTCCCTGTCTTCAAGCACCGAATCATTGACTTCATTGCTACAGAAAGGAATGAATCCCCAGGCCACTCTACAGAACAGGTTTCATTCTCCCACAGCTGAAAGGGAGGAGGGTGGCTGAGGTTAAGGGACGTTCATGACAGGTTGTTGGCTCTCAAACAGTGAACAAGCTTATTACTGCTAGCAGCCTACTTGCATCCCTCCCTTTAACCCTGAGTATTTCCAATAACCCTGGTAGCTTCTTGACAAGAATAATCAAACTGGGTGAACAGCACAATATTGTGTATAAACAATACAGAAAACAAAACAAACAAACAAATGTTTGGGGCTTTTGCCTTGTCTTGCCACATTCATACATGAGACCATGGTGTGTCAGGTGTTTCCACACTGGGTTCTTATTTGTATTAAATAATTGGTGAGATGCCCGTTCCTTGATTTCTAAATGAAGTGCATAAATTAGATATGACACCATCTTAATTGGATAGGCTGCAGCATAACTACAGCAACCAAATATATTATCGTTGTCACCGTGAGGCACACTAAAGCAACTCCAAAATTCACAATCAGGGAGGGGTGGAAACACTCCCAAAAAAGCATTTTCACTTGAAAAATGCAGTAAGTTGTTAGCGGTGACATCCGGATACAAGTTTCAATTGCACAGGCTGAGATATAGCTCAAGATAATAAACAGATACTGTGACCAGCAGCTGATGCTTTAACCATTTCCAAAGGCTCATCGTTGGTGGCTAGGATGTAAAACCCACTTTCTTTAGCTATAAACTGGTTTTGGTGCAGCTTCCTTCCAGTTCTTATTTTCTGCTCCATTTGCCTCCCACAAGCTTTTCTATACCTAGACCTCTTAAGGGGATAACAGTCAAAAGCACTCTTCAGCATCTGAAGACTTTTTTTTGTTTTTCTTTTTTTCTTGTATGTCTAATTCCCTGCTGAGCAGACATCTAGCTTTTGTGTGGTGAGCTCCAGCACGGTTTTTCAAACTTTTCCCTTTGGGCTGGTGTTAGGAAGACAGAGAGCAAACCACTAACACTACATCCAGAATGACTCCTCAAAGTCTTGGGATATTAGGAAGCCCCCTGGCATCATATTTCCTTGCTTCAGCAGAAAATAAGACAGGTTGTGAATATTGCAGGTTTTTTTTACAATATCACCATTGCTGATCAGGTCTGACTATTCACGCTAGAAGCTGTGACACAAACAGTTTTTCGACTTTTTGTGATGTTTGTATTCTCTTTTAAAAATAAATACATAAATTGGCAGTGGCACCGTGCAGCTGGTTATATGGAATACCATGCTGAGCAATGTACCACTGTCAGATTGCCAAAAGTAACATATCAGCACAACCAGAGCTTTCAGGTTAAAGTTGTCCCATTCAGTGAAGCCAGCTATTTGCAAACACCAACCACAGAATATCTGGTTTATAAGTATAAAGGATTTAACTTGGCACTAGATGTCAGTGATAAAGGTGGTAGGGATTTTTGTGGTTAAACTTTCTTCCAACTGTAACCAATCCTTTGTATCCCAGAATACTTTGAATAATCCAATAGATCATTGTTTGCTCCCCCAAATTTAACACTTACTATTTTTTCCAATTTCAGGAAAAAAAGTCAAAATCACAAATTGAAAAATCTCAAATTTCACATTGAGATCTTGAGATGCAGTTGTAGAGAAATGTCTTTGTTTCCTGAAAGAATCTCTATTCAGTATTGCTGAGACTGAAGGAGTATTTACAAGTATAAGACAACACTGCCGAGGCCAATACCTTTTTGAATTATAAATGTGTTTGCCCCAGAGTAGGCAAGGCAAGTCCTGTTTAAAACCTCCCAGTTGCTGATGGCTAAGCTTGGGTTTTCCCCAGTGGTTAGACTTACACTCCCCATCATCAAGCCTGCTGCAGAATTTGCATTACACCATTGTTACTTCAGTTACAAACATTTCCTAAATAGCATCCAAATACAGGTGAATTTACTCATCATCATTACATTAACTATAGGTGGAGAAAACAATAACTATATGTGGAGAAAACAACATAAATGTCCCATTTGCTTACTTATTTCTACCCAAATATAAGGAATCAGATCACACACAGTTTAGTGAGCTTGCAAACAAATGTAACATTCACCAGTTATGGCCAGTTAGACTAAAATTTAGTATAATCCAGATTTTGACAGATGTATATATCAAGCTTAGATTTTCCTTTTAGGCCCTAGGATTCCATTCCAATTAGAGTCTTTTTATAAATAGGAATTTTTCTTCAATTTTCTTCAATGCACTATGCCAGAGTTTGGCCTTTTGCTTAATTTACTTTCTGCAAATGGCCAACTGAATGAGTAATTTGAACTGTGTCTTCTATGTGATGACTTAGTCTTGTGTAAGCATCTGGGTATGAGTGAGGGGCACTGTCTAGTCAGTGCAGCAGTGGAAGAATGAGTGTCATTTATTGGCTTGAAATTAATAATTCAGGAGAGTTCTGGGCTTTTAACAAGACAAAAGAGAAGTCAAAGATTCTCTGGAAATGGAAAACATATTTCTTTACACCTTCATAAACACTCAAAGAACCAAATGCCAACAACAGTAGTAACCCAGCAACCTAGGAACAACATAGTCTGCTACTGAACACCTTGATGAAAAATAAGGACCCCTAATTAATTTTCCCAGGTACATTACTTCACTACATTTAAAGAGATGACTGAGTAAAAATGATAGGTATAAGTAAGAGACAGAGGTAGAAAAAAAACAGTCCTGGTTAACTACACCTTATTTACATTGTTTTTGCGAGTCTCCACAGTTGCAAGTCACTTTGGCAGTAAGCTTAGAAATGCTGGTGCTCACAACATTCTCATCATGGTGAAATCACAATGTTTTAACAGACTGAATAATATGAATTGCCACAAGGGAACTTCATGGTAGTAACATCTATAAAGTGCTGATTTCGAGCTATGCAGAAGAAAATTAGTGAATGTAGTGGTAAAACGTTGGTACCTTCCTTACATTAAAGGTCCCACCCATACTGGTAACTTTAGAGCTGCGCTGTTACCAAAATACAGCTGTGCTAGCAGTCCTCCTCAAAAGTATACTTGTAGATGCAAGTGTAGAAAAGAGACATTTGGAAGATATGGATGGTTTAGAAAGAGTGGTCAGCTATTTTATGGTTCAAGCCATTAGAGTAAGATGCTTTCCTCAGCTGTACTGTAGAAATAGAATGGGAAAGGAATAGGATTTTGCAAATTCTTGCTCTAAGAGAAGAGTCACGCCACTTAGTTATATCATACATACCAGTACTATAGCTGAACAGAAACTTACTAAGAGCTTTTATTTATTAGAAAATAGCAATTCATTAAAATAACAAATGTTTCTATGAGAGGGTTAACTTAACAATCTTACCCTTTCAAGGTAAAACTATCAAAAAGATTCAAAATGTGTTCCAATACTTTTTTTGGGAATTCTGGAACAGAAAAATTTCTGGTTTTCAATCCAAAATAACCTTTTTCTTTTTAAAAATGAGACAATTTATTTTATATATATATATAATTTTGAAATCCTAACAAAACGTTTCTCCTGATATGACACAATCAAGTGCAAAAAGAAATCCAACTTCAGATTTCATTTGTTTGGTAAAAGAAAAAACCCACTGACTGAAAAACTCTTTTGTTATGAGAAAACAATTTCTCATTCAGCTCTACTTACTATCCACAACCAGTTTGTTCCCTATTAATAACAAGTAACAGCAAGAAGAATCATACTGTTATTAGATGGTAGCACTTCTACCATTTTTCTTGAGTTGCCTCGAGGTGCCCTCACAACTTGTTTATACGTGCATGTGGTAGGAGGATGTGATTACAATGCTCTGCAGAGGCAGGGGCAGCCTCAGTCTGAACAGCAGAGACTGCACCAGGCAGCCACAATGGTGAAGAAGAAGGAGGTAGTTAAAAAATGCCTTAGCTTTCCTTCTCTCTCCCGGCGGTAAATCCGTTAACTGGCTTCAGAGCTCCTGCTCTTGTACTATGCTTCATTAATGAGCTGCGGAAAGCCAAGTGGCTCAATTCCCTTAAAATCCTGGCAAATTGCAGGATATTTGGCTCCTGCCAGGTCCTGTGGGCACTTGGGGGTGGTCCACTCACTCCATCATAATAAGCCTTCTTTCCCCTAACTGCCCAGCTTTCTTTCTACATGGTCATAAGCCTGTACTTGATGCTGTGGGAGTTACTGTATTGTCACCAATTCAGTACCATAGTTTCATTGCAGGAGAAAAATGCAGTCATCTGTGATTTCAGAAGCCATGATAAGGTTCTAGAATTGACAATAGGCACCACATACCTCAAAATACACAGCCTGGAGAAAGACTCAGCAAAACAGATATGTTGAGCATGTTGAAACCTGTTGAAATTTAGGTTTGCAAATTGAGTGCAGCATACAATTCTGACCAAACTTTTTAGAGGCTGGAATCAAATACTAAAAGCAACTAATGAATTATGGTATATCTTTGAAAGAAAAGTATCCAGGCTGTATTCTTGCCTAAAAAGGAACAAATCAACTACAGAATGGATATGGGGTGAGTGCTGATATAAAACTATACATACTCAGTAATTAGCTCCTGCTTTTAGGTATGTCTGCTACAGAAAATGTTATTGTATGATATTATGATACCTACTGCCAGGGAAAGGAAAAGGAGGAAACATAAGGACAAAGTGTGAGCTTTGAAGAAATTACCTAATGATAGTCATGAGCCAAAATTGCATGTTCTGCACTGTGGGGCATATCTACAGAACACAACATAATGCTGTGCAAATAATATAGCTGGTTCTGGTATTAAAAGAAGCATAACTGCATATATGCCACAGCCTGCTTGAGCCAATTTAAATCAGCCTGGCTATTTAACCACACAGACAGTGATACTACTGCCCTGTATTCAAGCTACCCTGGAACAAACTTCAAATTTGGTTTGTATCCTAACGCTGCAGGAAATTCAGCCTTTGCGTTGGTGTTCAATTGTTTCGAAAGCCTATTTTTTAGTCCAAAGATCTGTTTTATACACAAGTTACCATATATTGCTACAAACATTCATCAGCCTTTAATCATGCGATTAACTCTTTGAAGTACAGGTTTGCTGTACTCAAACTCCCACTTCATAGTAAATAGTGTTTTGTTGCATTAAATCTCATTACATATCCTGTCTAATCTGTACTGGGTAAGGATGTTAAAACCTTAAGACTAATTTATTTTTTTTATTAATGCTTGTCGATTTTCTTTAACACAGATCCACCACAGATGAATAACGTCATGCCAACATCTCCCCTCCTTCCTCAGATGGCACATCAACATTCGTATCCCAGTCTGGGACAGATCACAAACCCATATGAGCAACAGCCCCCAGGCAAAGAGCTTAACAAGTACGCCTCTCTAAAGGCAGTTGGTAAGTAAGCAACACGATGCATGACTTCTCCTTCAGATCAGTATGTTGTGTTTGCTGTTGTCAGCTGACATTCTGCTTCAAAGTTAAAAACAAAGTCTCACTCATCTGGACTACTTCATGATAGAACTTCATGTAGAATATCATGTTAGTTGGAAATACATTAAGAATTAACAGGGGGACTACAAGTAGTGATAAAAAACTTACATGTAAGAATTGGACATCATATGCATGTGTGTCTATATATGCATACAAAACCACACCGTACCTACTGTACACCATTCTTCAGTGAGTTTCACCCGTGTTATATGCGTACTGGTCAGCCCTAGCTCTTCATGCCCTTAATATGCCTACCTATGCATTTTGGTATGCATTTTCCAAACCTATCTGCACAAATGAGAGAAAAAAACATCAGATATGTTGCAAATTTAAAGCCCATGTTTAGACACCAGCTAAATAATTCCTAAAAGAGAAGGTGCTTGACACTTCTGAAGTACGAGCTTTCACCTTTTCTGCAAGATGTGCGTTAGTAGGTCACTGGAGAAATATTCTGAGGCCTTATGGTTTCAAACAATTAGTGCATCATAAAACTCCTAGTAAAGATCCCAGTGGTGGGTATTTTCTGTGACCGATTAATGTCATACACTATTATTTTAAGCAAATGTGGGAACATCCTCAAATAAACAGTTGTGGGAAGGGAAAAGGCCAATAGTGGGCAAAGATTTCAACCTAATTTTCATATTGGAAGCGTAAGTTGATAATACTTTTCAGGGGCTATAAATACTGCTGCATGCCATGTGAAGACAGGAAGCCTTTATCACCTTATATTTCAGGCCCCTTCTAGGCAATAATAAATTAAGAACTGGAGGGGTTTATTCATAAACAGCTTCTCACTAACCCTTGCTCAGCTTACACATACGGATGTTAACATCATTTCCCCATTAATTTAGAGCAGCATCATGCTGCCTATTTCCAGAAAGAGCTATTTGGCTCAGAAAAATAGAACAGCTGAAAACATTCTGACTTAAGAATCTAATATTCATCATGCCAGAAAAATTTTTCATCGCAAGTTGACATTCCTTTATCCAAATTTCAGGATAGCAGACTTCTAACAAAATGTACACCAAAGTCCCATCTCGAACAGTTTAGCTTTGCTTTAGCATGCTGGTTTTGTTTCTCATAAGTGGCATTTTTTAATCTGTTTATAAAAGACAAGGGTTAATAGCTTTCTGTTGAATTTTGAATACAGACAGAGTAGCTTTACAATTCCTTCTTCAAAAGGTGATACTGTGTAATAATGTGATGATTACCACAGATTTATGCACTGATATCAGGCTTCTTTTTCATATGTCAATTTAGGTCAAGCCAATCATCAAAGCTAAAAGGTACTTAAGCATAATAAACAAGAGATGAAACACTCAGAAGAAACTTCTCTTCTCCGCCCAAGAGGCACTGAATGTACTTTTTAAAAAAGAATTATTAAATTAGAATTTAGATATTTCTTAGGTGCCTGAGAACAAGTTTTTAAAGCAGCTAGATTATAACCATACAGTTAAATCAACCTTGAAAGACTTCACTTCAGCTCAGTTGTATAATGACTCTTGGAATCTTAAACTAAATTAAATATAACTTTCAGGGACATTTTCTTCCAGGAGGATTGCACCATCTTTCCATGCTTTTCCCTTGTCCTTCCTATCCCCTCTCTCATTTTTTTTCCCTCAAGATATACTGGCCTTAGACCACACCAGCCAAGTTTTAGAGTCAGGTGAATTTTCACAAGAAAAGTACAAAAGCGCTGCATTGTTATCCAAACTTTTCAGCAGAAAACAGTAGAGATTTTGAAACTGTTAGAGATTCACACTTTCTGTCTGGACATATGGACCAACAGTTAAATATGCTCAGTTTTAAACCCCTTTCAGACTCTCAAGCTGCCATTCCTCCCAAGAGGCACCTCTTGAGTACATCCCAAGATCACAACGCAGGTTTTCCATGATGCCAGCCAGGCCTAGGTTTGTGGCCACAAAGCTGACATCAAGTTAGCCAGACTGTACATTGCAGAGTTCATACTGGCTTTATGAGAGTTCTGAGAGGAAATAGCAACCGGCCTACATCAGGCCCACCAATATATATTTAACCTGATAATATATTTTGTACAAATAGACATAGGCTGAGTTCGCCCTGACCTGGTATTCATGTCACAGCGTGATGGCATTCTTCATATACTGACACATTTGCCACAACAGAAATTTAATAAGGGATGTATTCTGTACTTCTCCATGCATTTGAGGCAAACCATATTAATTTAAATGCCTCTTACTCTGCATGATCCCATTGTTTGGGTGTAGTCCACTGTGCTTAATTATCTTCTTTAACGGGGGGTGGGGGAGGAGGAAGAAGCATTCCTATTGCTTTGTAGCAACTGTAGATGTAGCTATAGTACATTAATATCACTCATCTTAATGTGGCCATAAGTGGTAAGAAGTTTAGATAACTGAAAAAGTAATGCTTTACCAGAGGCAGTATTAAATTAATTTCCACACAGCTGCTTTCTTCTGAACTACAGATGTCCTAAAAATTTGGCTGTCTAATTTTAGAAGTGAGCTACTCATCCCTCAGTGACTGGCTGCTGTGAAAATTCAGTTCATGGAAAAGTAGAGAGTCACAGTAATCTCTGCTCTGGATTGTGTTCGGGACCCACATTAAATTCAGTACCTGAGACTCAAGCACTGTGAAAACAAGAGACAACAGTGCCATTGCTATTAATTTGCATTGTGTTACTGAATGAGAATGACCAATACCTTGGTAGTGAAGCCAAGTTGATCTCTAGGAAGCTATTTTGAAGCTACACCCTAGAGTCCAAATCATACAGCTTAGTAGAGTGCAATTTGAAGTTGGACTGTTCATGCATGCATGCAATGCAACGTGTGCATTGCAGGGTGTCTGATTCAGCACAATGGGGGGAAGAGAGTTGAAAAGGCCAATGTGGATGTATTTTATTTAAAAAGTAAAATATTTTTATGAGAACCAGTTCAAACTGCACAGCCGAAACCTTACACACTCAATGGAAGGGGATATTTTCCTCATTTCTTGTTAGGAATGTCTTTATTTGTTGCAGCCTCCAGAATTCCTTAAGTACTGACCAGTGGCTACTGACCAAATTCACCTTTTTCTCTTACTGTCTGCTGGCATTTACATCTCTGAATAACGTGAGGATATTCTGTGCCTATTTTATATTCTCACATGTGTGCCTGGAGTACAACAAGGTAATAGTGAGTCGAGATTTACTTACTGTTTTCTTCACTGCACCAGAATTTTACTCTCCTTCTACCTTAACATGTACAACACAGGTATCAGCAGAAGGTAGAGAACCCCTTGGAAATGAGACAGAGCAATACGCACTTCCTGAAAGAATAGGAAAGCAATTAATCTCCTAGTGTCTCTGCCCTATCTGACTGACTGATAGGTGCACCTGTTCATCCATTATTTGCCCATTTTTGAACCAGAGAATCTTTTTTCAACAGTGCTACATATGTACCACCATGGAATGTCAGAGACTGTATCCAAGGGAAAAGTGTTAACAAGATCCAAGACCAGCCTCACCAAAAGTGGTCACTGAATGTTGTGTGGCAATAAAACACCCAGTGTTTAGATATTTTAATTTTTTGGTCACCTAAGATGACATGATCCTGGTTTCCTTTGGTGCTTTTGCAGTATTTGATTATTTATGTGAAAAGTGCAGAAAGAGGTTTTTCTGCATAAATTATTCTTATTTCCAGTTCATCAACCATCTTTTTACTCCATGCTTAAATGGTTATTGCTCATTTAAAGCAATCCTGACATGGCTAAAGCTACACCTTCAGGAAATTCAAGTCCCAGGACATACAAAGGTAGCTCATCACAAATTTTTATACACATCATTTGGACACTCATTCAGAAAGCATGAACAATCCAACTTCAAATTCCACTCTGCTAAGCTGTAAGAGTTGGAGACCATCCTGTTGCTTAATAAGTTTCCTAGAGCTCAAACTGGCCTCACTATCCTGAGATACTAGTTGTTCATTCAGTCACTCACATTGTTCTGCAAGTCTTGCTCAGTGACAGTTACTTTTCTTTCCCGAGTTTCAGGGAGTGCAAAGTGACTAACCTTCTTTAGAACTTCTTGGAAAAATTAAAAAATAACCCAAGCCCAACTTTCTAAAGCCCTGCAGGACTGGGAGAAAGATGACTCAGCTGCCGGAGAGATGCATAGATGTGTATGTAAAAACTGAGAATACAACTATTTCTAGAGTTAAAAATGATTTTATAGTTCTTTCATAAACATTCTTCTTCCTCTCTCTCACACACACATACACACACAAACCTTTGAGGAACTGACTGGGCATAACTTAAGGCAAGATAACTCAGCCAGTTAAAATTTTTTTGGGAAAAAAACAACAAACAAAACAAAAAAACCACCAACAACCCAAAACAAACAAACCAAACAAAACCAAACAAAACCAAACTAAAAAAACCCAAGCTACCAACAGACAGAATTTCCCCCAAAACTCAGACCCAGAATGCCTTCAGTGATGCTGGGAGCTGTAGTCTCCTGTGGGACAAAATCAGATCTAATTGACTGGATATAGTAAAGCTAGAAGGAGGATATAATTGGCAGCAGACTCACCATCATGTCTCTGAGTCTACAGCTCCCAGCATTTCTTGAAGCTTTACAGTTCTTTTTATCCCAATGGAAACGTAGACAGTGCTCCAGCTCTGCCTGCAGCTGCAAAACTCCAAAGTGAGACACTCAAAGAATAAATATCTCATGTTCAGGTCACTGTTACTATGTTAAAAATATTGTAGCCACAAGTGTGCCAATGCACAAAGCAACAACTCCCTCAAAAAGGTGAGACGTGAGAAAACTGCCTGGTTTGTTTGTCCTTTACATCTTCACACACAGAAGGATCCAAAGGGGAAGTTCACCATAAGGTTAACTCTAAGGTGTTATCTTTGAACCACCCTCCTCTCTGATGTGAAATTTGGTGGTGCCTTCTCTTAAGCTTCAGATGTTCAGTTTCTATAGAAATTATTATAACTCTATGCTGATAAAAGATGTCTCGTGTGAATAGAAGTGACTTCACAACAGCCCCCTAAGAACCTGACACCTACCTCACCTGAAGATGAGATTTTGTATTGTTCCCTATAGTTCATTGTGTTCTGTCTCAGCAGCCTCTGTGCAAAGACAGGGAGGGCTGGAAAGAAATACTGTCATTGGAAAAATGGGAACACACAACACGGAAAAAGACCTGCCCATGCATTCACAGGGGTTCACGCAAACTGGAGGAAAAGTAGAACTACAGAATTATTGGACGCAATACATTTGTGTTACTTTACTTTCCTATACCAACCACACTGTTACACTGACAGGTAAATACTCATGTTTCTTTGGAAGGCTTAAAAAGGAATTGTGCTTTCATTTCAAAGAGTAAAGAATTTTTCAGTTAATACTTCCATAAGCACAAAAATGGGTTCAAAAAAATCTGGTACTGGGGAGTAGCTCCCTGGATTTAGCACCATGAAAACAGACAGGGAAGTACAGATTAATGCATCATTTGTCATATCCAGAAGGTGATTCAGTTAATGATTTCATACCTCTAGAGATATGTTCAGTGTCATGGAAAATGCTAGACTAAGCAACCTGCCTGATTCAACACTGGAACTAGGGATCTGTCTTAAGGCAGTATGACATAAAAGCTTGGTATCTTTTTATTGTTGTTATTTACTTAGCCCAGTGTGGCTGGAGAATTTGAAACTTTTGAGTGTTCATTTGTTAAGGAAGTCTTTCATACTTTAGTACTTGCTTCTCCTTCGGGCACAGGAGAAAAGCCAAGAAGCACTCAGTAGCAAGCCTCACTTTACCAACAGCTTTGCTAGAATTGTTCCTTCAGCCTTCCCATTTCCCAAGCAGATGAAGTGCCAGTGTCACTTTTTCCATCTGTGTCTTCTGCTAAGACCCCCCAAACTTCATATGCTGCCCAGTGTGTGCAGAATTTCAAGACCTTTTCTTGCTTCCACTAACTCATGTAACTGTTTTCTCTGTTATTTACCAAACTGGCTTCCAATACCCTGAGGCACTCTGACATAGGTAAATAAAAAATGTTTGGGGAGACCTGATAAAAATATTTTCCTATTTTATCATCCAGCACACTCATTTCTTCTTCCAATGAGGTAGCCATATTTTAATTATAAATACATTGTTTGTGCAAAACCTCACTATCTTGAGCAAGATCAACTGCATCGCTGACATGTTTTTACAGCCTGTTAAAGAAACAACATTTTAGTATAATATCTACAGGGTAATATTCTTTCTGAGGCTGGGGAATCAGACATCCAAGCAGCCATTGCTCAGGCCATACTTTAGCAAATAAACAGAGATGTGAAAAGGTAACTCTTTGGGGATATGATGGTCTTAGCAGAAGTGACATCTAGGCTGCTGGGAGGAAATGGTAAGAAGTTCTTTTACAAGAAGCAGTTTTCACACAAAATAAGATGCTCTTAAAATTTCCCTCTATGTTGACTCATTTTTTAAGACTTTAGCAACACATTGAACTTGTAAAGGAAAGGAAATCTGACCTTCAGGTCCATTTAGTTGAAGTTTCCCTCAGGATTTTTAGCTTTCTGGGTTACAATCACACCTAGTGAATTTGTTTTGTCTGAATTTTGTCCACTATCTGATTTTATGGTGGATGAAGAATGTTTATAAATATCTATTAAATTCTTAACCAATTTCTCATGCCAAAACAGCAAATTTAAATCTGTGTATCCTTAATTCTTGTTCTTGAAATTGATATTCTTTCCACCCATGTTCCCTACAGTGGATTTGCTACAATGGAGAAACTGCCATTTTTTAATTATTACCAGCATGTATTTTAAAACAGTGAAAATGAAACCGTCATCCATAAAGTCATAAAGTTCAGATCACAAATGCCACTCCACAATCCATTTGTAGTTATAGATCACAGAGAACTCAACCCTTCTGCTAAAAATTAAGTTGGTTCTCTAGAAACTATTTGATTTTAAAATCCTTATTATGTGACAATGAATCAAAATGAAACAAAAATTAATTTTCTCCTTTTTATAACATACAACAAAAGATCTAAAATAACAGTAACATGAGTCCAGTTGACTGCTAGAGAATGCTAGTCTTCCAGGTTTTTTTACTGTCTTTTGCTTGTCTTTTGTCTTTGAAGACTGCTTACAATAACCAGCCTTATTTTTATGTATTGAGATGAGTAATGGCCACAGGAAGGAAACTAGCAAATCTAAACCAAGCATTTGTTATTGAAAGCTATTTCTATGAAATGTTAATGAATTATGCACAAGATTTTTTACACATTAAGTGATGTGAAGACATGAGTGAGTGAAACTTTACACTTAGGCTATACCACTAATAAAGTGAACCAATAAAAACCAAAGATCAGCTCACAGGAAGATAAAGTCTAAAATTGTTAAACAATTTCACTTGCAACCCTTCTTATACATCCTTCTGTAGAACTGTTTTATTTTGCACTATAAACGTATACCTACATATAAACATACTTCTCATTCTGCAATGCAAACTTTTTTATTGATTATTTAAGAATAGAGGTTGATCTTCAAGATATGAAAACAATTGTGAATACTTGCAGATAAATAGCAACACTGTGGGATCCCAGCTAAAGTCTAGATTTAATCTGACAAGTGACTTTTACAGTTCCAACCATAGAGCCTACACATCAACAGCACTGGTTGTTCTGACCGTACTCCACTCATTTTAACCTCCTGGACTATTAGCTGTGCAGGTCATTTATGGCAATATTTTCACAATAAGAGTTTCATACAGGTGCTCAACGTGTGATACCCTGCAAGTGGTTCTCAGAGGTGCCAGGTTATCAAAATTTATAACTTTACTGGTGACCCAAATCCCACCCCCAAAGACGTTTTTCAAAAAATTAACAGAGATTTTGAGACTCTCAGTTCATAACCATTTTTAAATACCTGCCATGCTTAGAAAGTGTTCTAAACTCAGCACCTGAAAGTGAAGCTCTAAATGATTGCAAAGTGTGAACTTTGGATGACTTCTGGGAAAAAAGTCTTGAAGATAATTTTCTTGAATTTAATTATAAGTTCCTCTAACTAGAGGCTTTCAGGGACCACTTTTATTAATTGAGTAGTCTTTCATGCTGACAATATTAAAATATAAATCAGGTTATAATGATTGATCCAGGGTTTTTTCTTTTAAAACTCAAAAGGTGAAAATGAAAAGTAGTTTTTTAAGGGAGGGCTTTGATTTAAATTTTCCCAATAACTGATCAAAGAGAACAAGAATAATAGAATGAAGCCGGAGAATACAATTCTGAAATCCCTCTACAATCAATATGATTAATTCAGGAATAAATTTAGGAATTTTGGGTTTGGGAAGCAAACTCAGTGAGAAACAGGCTTCAATTCCTATACTCATATTTTATTTCCCATAGTTCTACTGATTCACATTGGGGTTATTTTTGTATGAAAGTATTATTTCTTCAAGTACATCAGAATCTGCCTCCATGCAGATAATAGAGCTTTAAACTATTTATTTCAAGCCTGTTGTATTTACAAAGTTTGTGATGTGAACATGCGTTCAGGTTTGACTTGGTGATTTTAAACAGTTATGAGGATTACTTTGTTGCAAGTCAAGTTTACTAAAGTAAACAAATAATACTTTTTCTGGTTCTAACCAAATTCAAAAATTCAAACCAGAAAGGCTTTAATACTCGCCAGCTTTGTACATGGATATATCTCCAGTAGTATGATGTTCTTCAGAATTACCCATGAATACCGATGAAGAGTAGTAAGACAACTGATAGGAGTGAATCCTTTATTAGCAATATAACATAAATAGCAGCAGTTATCTGTCTGCTATTTTGGTTCTGCAAAGGACGTTCTAAAGACAGTAAGTGTGTTTAAGAGAGAAATTACATAGATAAAAGCCACAGAGATCATTGCTTTACTCCTACACATTCATATTATAATAACAAAGGGCTTGAGGCATGGAGGGAGGAAGAATAATAACATGATTTGTAATGCGCACAGCTAATTTTCCAGAAGTCCTTCCCCTGACAGTTTATTTGAAGAAGGATAAGAGGAAAAGAGAAGCTAAAAACAAAAGTATGATACATAGTAGCGTCAAAAAATCACCACAAAAATATCAGTCTGTCCCATCCTAATGATAATATTAAGTACAAGAGTTAATTTTTATAGTGGGAAAGTTTGCAAAGCTTTCTAGTCTATAGAAGGTGCTATTGCGAAAAGTTCACCCTCCCTTGCAAGGGACCTGCCACAGCAGGGAAGGAAGATCTGCGGCTCAGTGCTGTTGGTCCTCATTTTCACAAGTGATGGTTATGATTGCAGTTCCTGGGAAAAAAGGTAGATGTGGGAGCTGAACACTCCGATATGGCAGAAGTCGTGTGCGTACGCACTATTAAATATTCACTGAAGAGGGCTTCATTACTGATTCTTCCTTGACTGTCTGTCAGTCACAAATGCTTTTGCTTTATGTGAAGGCTACTCCGAGGGTTCTGTTCAGAGTAGGCATTAGCTCTGCTTTGCCTTTGGGTTTGCCCAATCTGTACGAACGCCTTATGAAACTGATTTTCTTCTGACAGTGCAAGTATATAATTGCTAGGGAACACTATTTCTTTTCAGTTTGACACACATCTCTGGTTTGGAAACCTCTGACAATTATGCACAAGGCTTTAATAATACAAATGCCACACAGTCTGATAGGAGGGAAACAGGAAGAGAAGGAAAGGAGAAAAAAAACCCCAGAACTGAATGCGTGCAAGTACAGCTATGGAATTACTTCCAATTTTTTTTTTCTCTCACTTAATAACTCTGACTTGAAAAGACTCCTTCTGGCAAAAACAATAGAAAAAGATAACTTTCTAATAGAAACAACTTATGCCACAGCTAATTTTGGAAAAAAAAAATGCTTGAATCCGGAATGATTGCTAAAATTTTTTTAAGATTATAACATTGAAGAAAGAGATCAAATAAAAAGAACTCCTGCAAAAAACAGTTATTACACCACTGGCACTTTTTTTCATTTAACCAGTACAATTCAAAAAGCCTTCAGGCCTTACCCCATATTCAGAAATAATGGTGTAAAATCTAGTGTGATGCCAGCTGAAAGACAGAAAAATGCAGATTTGTGTCAGCACTAAAACCATGTCTCAATTATGTATTCAGATACCTGAACTGGGTCTCCTGTGTCCTCATGCAGTTTCCTACATCATCACAGCTAGGAGCTTTTGTAGCTGATTTGTACCTGATTCAGACATAAGTTTAAGAGTTACAACCAGCAGTACGCTAAAAGAAACCAAAACATCTAATAAAAAGTATTAAAACTGAAAATAAAATTCAGCACACAGAAGAATGCCAACAGCGATGTGTGAGAAAAATGAAATTAGGTTCATGCTAAGAACAGTTATTAAAAATAAATTTGGTCAGGAATATAACGGCTTTTTCAGTCAATGTTAAATAAGATAAACTGACACCTTAAGTTAAAACAAACACACATTTTTAGACGCTGAATCATATTGCAGAACACTGTGAAATTTTTTCCAATGTGACCCACATACTACTCAGTGTGCAGCCTGCCAGGACAGTCCACCTGGTTTGCTGTCCACTCCCAGGAGCAAGGCACATTGCTGTGTGCAGACTGCCTGAATTACTCTGACTACAGTAGTGGGGCCTGTTATTGCATGACTGCACAAGTCTTCTGGAAAAGTACAATGAAGTAGTGCTCCTGGAATAGTTAGGAAGCCCTGCCCTTAAACAGGCTGAAGGTCCTCACTGACCAGAAAGGCTACAAACAATTTCACATTATTGTTGATGTATGAAAGCATTGCTGCACACTCTTGACACAATCAGATTTGTCCTAACTGATTTGCTTGAGAAGCGTTAAAAACTACCCAGTGAAAAAGTAAGCAAGATTACTGAATGAAGAAATGGAAGAATACTTTTAAGCAAATCTCCTAAGTGTTAACCTCTTTGGCTTTGGACAACATTTTTAGAAAGGAAACCAAACCCTCATTTCTTATAATCAGTTTATGCTGCAGTTGTGCTTTATTCAGAATTCAAGCATGACAGCATGACTCCTTCAAAAGGCAAGTTTTCTTACCATATATAAGGTTTCCAGTAAAACTCAAACTGATAAATATGCCTAAATGAGATAAAATTAAATAAATATTTCACAGTAGAATTTTTCATATTTATTTGCCATTGTGGATGCCATGAAAGGACATGAGCTTAGGGGCCTTTAGGAAAAAAAATAATGAAAAAACAGATTTACAGTTACAGGACAGCCACTGGCTGCATTTTCAAATAAAAGTCAGAGTTTTGAATACATAATTCTCTTATACTTCTGTTATAATTTCATCTATTGGTTTAAGAATAGAACTGGCAATCTTATTTCCTTCTCAAGTTTATAATTCATTGCATGATACTGAACCAGCAATTTAACATCTTGATGCTTGGAATTGAAAATGTTAAATCACTTGAGGACATAACAAAGTAGTGTGATCTTTGTCTGTCAGCATGCAACAGATTTCAGGTCTCCTGAAAACATTTACAATAACATGATGTAGCCACCATTTGTATCCACGTTGACAGAACCTATTGATTCTGGTAAATCAGAAAAGCTTGGTTTTTCTTACACTGGTTAGATACAAGTATTCTGCACATCATTTGTCTCTACATGAGGTACAAGGTGTGTATGTCTGGATTATTTTGACTAAAACCAATTTGCAATGATACCACTGCAGCACTTTGCAGAATTGAATCATAAATATTGTAATTTAATACTATGTAAATCAATGCAGTCAAGTGTACAAAGCCCAACTGGAAAAGCTGGTTTACATGTCCAAAGAGAAACCTTCCTAAACTTACACAGAAAATAAATGTTTGTAAGAACAAAAAGAAAAAACAGACTTTGCAGTGCTGTGGGTTTTTTGGCACAATGTCACAAGAGGGGTGTTTCTGCTCACAGACATATAGTTACTCTTATGTTCCAGGGAACTGCAACCCTGTACATGAGTTACCACACATGATGTCTGGTGCCTGAGGAGTTATTCAAATTCTGTCTCAGCATTCCCAGCCAAGAAGCAGCCTTCGCTGCCTGTATTGGATAAAGAGAACATTGCTGAGACTGGAGGCTGTGCTTACCAAGTCTAATTACATTCCTATTCTAAACCATTCCTAATGTGTTTCAAAACCCAGAAATATTCTGGCCTCTTCAGCCTTTCAGAAACTGTCATGAAAGTAATCGACAGAAGATAAATGTTTGGGCCTACATGTTTATGTTTCATCATGTCTCATATCATGAAAGTAGGATTTCATTTCACTGGGGGAAAAAATGCAGTCTTGTGTCTGGAGGTGGACAAGCTCCTTTCAAGCAATGTCTGCAGAATAAAAAGTTGATATGATAGGTCTTTTCATGCTTGATCTCTCTCCAGATCACTATAAGAAATGAGTAAATAGATAAAGTGGTAAAGGGGACCAGAAGAAGAATAACACAGAGCCACAAAAAGTAGGTTCTACCAAAATTATGAAAGTAATTTATGGATGTTTCTATCCATTATGTATTTTCCTTTACCTCTATCAGTAATAGGGAATACAAATAATGAGAAAGAATCCACAGATGTAAAATATTATCTTCCTTTTCAGACTATCTTAAAGGCAAACTGGTGTTAGAACTTTTGGGGGAAGAAAGGCAAATATTTAGGACAGAAAACAATGCATTGCAGTCCACAGGCTGAATTCTGCATTCTCAAAACTCAATACAAGAATGGAGAAGGAAGGATGGAAAAAAGATCTTAAATGGCCCTCATCCTTTCTTAGAATTTAGTATGGTTTAAAATTGCCCCACCTTATACACAGCCACTCCAGTGCCCATGAGATCAGAATAGCTCGTGACCAAGCATGAAGTAGCTGCATTCCTTCCTCTTGGCCATATACAGATCTGTCATATCATTCTACCCACTGCTGGCATTTTATGAACAGAATTGTGTCTACCTGAACATCTAGCTGTATTCTGCATTCAGGTAGACTCCATGTTATGCAAAGGAAATTCTTTGCTCCATGATGCCTGGTGAACCCCTTCCTTCAAAAGACACATCAGTAGTTGTTTGTTTTACTGGATGGAACACACTTTTCAGTGAATTTCTTGGATCAAATTCATATGTTACAGGAAATCTCAACTCAGTCGATGTTAGTTTTTTCCCCACCACGAAAGAACTTGTGCTAGAGTAGAAATGATAATCCTTTGATTTTCAGATGAACTCCCACAAAAACTCTCACTTAAAGTTGGCTTATATCTTGGAAGCCTTTGAACATATTGTCTTAGGTGACAGCTTAGAAAAGCAAATGAATAAGCAATCACACATTCAGACAGGATCAACAACAGCACCACCAAAGGCAGCATCCTAGTATTCCCCTGGGTAAAATTCTTGTGCTGTCATTGAGCCAGGATTCATTACCCTTTTGTCTTTCCTTGAGTTTTCACTTTCATTACTTAGAGAAATGTAATGTTCCCATAGCTTCAGGTAACTACACTAATGTCTCAGCAAAGTCATGGCTGTAGAAGCAAAGCCCTGTTATAAACTGTTAAATATTACATAGGGATAGCTTTACTGTTACACAGAAAACATCTACAAATAAGCAGTTAGTGTAGCTTAGCTGTTATCTGGTGTGTCATTGTAGTAATTTCATTGCTATCCTGTCCCCAAGCACTTTCCATTGGCTTTCTTTCTGTATCTCTAGCCCTAAATTTGAAATGCAGTTTCTTTGTGGCTAGAATAAAGCTCTGCATTTCACAAAGTAGTTCTTAAAATATGTTCAGATAACAAACAATTCTGTGAAACATCTACTGAGAAACAGGGTTCCCTATATATTTTTGTATCTTCTGACACTGTGACTGCAAGCGCCCACTGAAGGGTTTGGGTTTTTTTTAATATCTTTAGAGCTTTTATAAGGGCTCACTCCTTTGTGGATTCTCCTCTCTCACTTCAGAGGTTCCTTCCCACTCCTAGGTGCCTACTTTCACAAAAGCTGTAGGACATAATTGCCTTTCAGGATTCTACACTTCTCCCATAGCTGTAAGAAGTGGTGCAAAAACTCAGAGCCATTTTATGGACCCACAAAGATAAGCGGATTGTCACTGAGGAAAAGAGCAAAAAATCACTGCTTCAGAATTACCCAATACCTCCTTATTTAGCTGTACTTTCTACACAGAAGTGCTTGCAACTGCAATATTTTACAAAAAAAAAAAAAGCATTACACAATGTTAATGCATGTTCACACAACTCTTTGTGCCAAAAGTGGTTACACAGCCACCTTGAAGACTACTTAAGGAGCAGAACACTATTACATAGCTTTAGGGCCACCTCTCAGCACAGAAAACATACACTAATAGCGCACTGAGAAATCCTGGCCCTATTACAACCACAGGATTTTTGCCACTGATTTTCAAGAAAACATGTTTTCATCCATGGTATTTAGTCTATAAGTGACTCACTGGTTTACATACTTCTGTTATATAACTGTGGATTATAAAGAAATATGTGAAACTTCCAAGTTTGGTCACGGCCAATCAACAATCAGCAAAAGAACAAAGCTTATCTTTGTTAGTGACAAATTTAGGCAGAATGGAGAAACTTGAATCAAAACATACCATCAAAAGCCCCTCCCTTTCTGGCCACCTCATCTAAATGAGCCTAAACTCACTGAAATTTTCCTACACATTCCCATGACCTTGCTATCCCAAGCAGCTTGGTAGCCATCTCCTTTCAAAATCAAAATTCAAGGATCAAGGCAAGGGTCCCAATCTGAGATGTTTGACATCAATACTAGCAAAGTCAAGATCAAAACAAAATAGACAGTTACGGTGACTTTAAGGCGTTGTTGGATTCTGATAAGAGTGAGAAGTGGAGTGACCCACTGTCTAGATGATAGGCTCATGGTTGTATAACTGCTCCGAGCAGGATTTAAATCTACATTCCCTACCCAGCAAGGTGCATCCCACCTTCTGCTAGGATGGTCCCCTCCCAGATTCACATCCTGATGGACTTGTGCTGTGGAGAAGAAGAAATTTCAAGATTTATTAGTCTAGAAAGACAAAAGAAGAGAAAGCATGTCTTCAGCTTAATATTTAAGGAACTCAGCCGGGAGGGAGAGTGTTGCTTTTGATCCTTATACTGCTTCTATTTTTTTTTCAGTTACTCATTTCATGCACAGCAGGAACAAAAGCCCAAGTTGTCCCCCCTCCCAGGCACACGCTCTAGGTTGGAAAAAATTCATATTTCAACACTTTTTCCAGATGAACAGCTACAACAGTAACTAAATTTGTGGGTGCATTACCTTAAAGGAGTAAAAACTTTACAAAAATATTGAAACTGAGAACATTTGTATAATTAGTTGCCAAGACTGGAGGGAGGGAACACAAAGAATAGCATGCAAAATTAAAACCCTTCTTCTACTATTGTTAATTTGGCAATTTTGTAATTCTAATTCTTTACTCCTTCTGCAAACATGACAGTAATATCTTTAAATCCTATTTACTGATCTATATACAGAGGCCAATGCAAAAGGCACTTCTATAGCACCTTTTGTCTGAAAACTCAGTATACTCTACAAACAGCAATTAATCTTCATAACACTTAACTACCTCCTCCAATGTGTTAACAGTGTGAAACCAAGGCAGAAGAAAGTTGAGTCATGTGCCCAAGGTCACATAATAAATCCATTCTGTGACTCCAAAACGTCTCTTTGCATGTTTAAAGTCCACAAAATATTTATAGGGGCTGGTTAAGAAGAGAAATGAACTTCCTGAGATTCACAGTTGATTTTTAAAGTAGTTGGCATCAGGATACTATAAATATGCTTTTCTTGATAAAACATTTGTTACAAAACCATGCTCAATATTAGTCATCTGAGTCTTTCTGCTTTGAAAACCAGAAGTAAAAAACCTTGTTTCTGCACTACACAAGCATCAGGTAACTCACACTGGGGCAAGCACACTGGTATTATAAAACCTATAATCTAGTCAGTATGCAAGAATGAGCACTGCTTCAAAACTTGCCAAAAGCCCATTTGAACAATTGAACAATTTGGTTTTATCAATGCTTTTTTGCTATGTATTTGCTACAACAGTGTTTTCTTCCACCCAGTTCTGGGTCACGTGCCTATGTGTAAGCCTGCACGTGCATGCTGAAAGAAGACCATTTTAAAGACGTTAAAACATTAGATAAATAGGCTGGCTTTCACTGTTAGCATTTAACTCCTCGGCATACGTAAGAAATTCTCATGCAAAACCTTGCAAACCGTTATTTGAACAGGACAAATACAAACAGCAGCTCTCCAACACTGTCTCTGCCACACAAAACACATGCAATCACACATTTGCCAGCTTTCTGCTTGACTTTGCTGAAGAGGATTTATGGATCAAAGCCTGGTTTGTTGTCTTCAAGCCCAGTTTCCAGACAACAGTTGAGAAGTCCCTAGAAAGGGACTATGGACTAAATTAGTTAAAGCAACTTTAATGTAACTATATTTACAGAAATAATAATTTCACTTACTGTATGATCTTCCATAAAAAACAAAAAGAGTTGAAAATTTTACGTACAGTGTGGCATATACAAGAGCAAAATCAATCTCACAGATGTGTCATAGGCACAGTCCTTGTGAGGCTGATTTCTTCCTTGCTTAGTTTTTACAGTCAGGTTGTTGTTTATATGCAACAGTAATGCAATTTACTCTTCTGTGAAGATATTAATCTTGATGTGTTTGGAGATCTGAGTAACATATCTAATGTCTGACAAAATTCAGAGATCCAGGACCATTGCTGGCAGTGGGAAAAGGTGCAAGCAAGAAAAAATAAAAAGAAACTAAGGAAGTAGCTTCAGCTTGTTGTGGCCTTTTCAGTTAGCCATACAAACAAGAAAAATGGCATGAAAAATCAAGCAATGCAAATATCTACAATCTTTAGTCATTGTTTACATAACTGCATCACCAGTGTTACTTATCTAAACAGAAGTCATCATTTACATTGCAATCGATCATCAAATATCTTGGTTATGTAAGGCAAATTGCTGCAGCTTAACTAAGATGAGATTAAAAGTACAAACGTAGAATTTTCCTCTATTCTTACATGAGTTTAGCTTAGTTTTTAATTTTTCTATGCAAATTAAACCCGTTTAAATGTGAAATAGGCAGACAAATATATCTATATTAGGAGCTGGACATAATTAACTACGCTAAATTTAAATTACATAAGCTAGTGTGACTTTTTGTATATAGACAAGGCCTAAGTCATAATATATAGAAGCTCGCTCCCCTAACCAGTTGACTTGCAGTTCCTTTGATGTAAAAATTTATACAAATAAATACTTGTGTGGATATTCACAATGTCTTTTCTGCAACTGTTTTTCTCAATTATTGATAACAGATTAATGAGAAATTAGCAATACAGACTGCATTTCCCTCCTGTTTTTATTCAACTTGTATATAATACTGTTTTGTGGCATTTAGTAAATATTAACAAATTAAAAGGACAAGCCACATTTAGAACTGGAAAAAGGTCTTCCAAGGAGAAACAGGTAGAACTTGATTATTCAGATTACAGATCTCTAAATGAAACAACTCACCCCAAAATCAAAGCAGAATTTAGTAGGTTCTCTTTGTAACAGATTACAGGTCTATCATCAATTGCAGCTGCACATCCTAGACTGAAATTAGAATAGGCCATTATCTACATTATGTGATTTGTTTAAAACAGAAGACATCTGTATGCTATAGAAAAGCATTAACTTATCGATTAAAAAATGAGGCAGATGGAGATGGGTAAAACATACAAAGCCTACTTTTACAGCACAGACAAGCAATTTCAGTTCATTGAGGAAAAACACCCCTTTAATGTCAAAATTAAGGATTTAAGAGCAAAGTCCAGTCACACTATTATTATACAAAAAATGTTATGAGATGATAAACAGTAACTGCTTTTGGTAATGTTCCTGAGGGACCAGGACAAAGGGGATGCAGAACTGAACCCTGATCTTGAAGATTAATGTGGTGCTTATGGGAATTTCACTGCCTTGAATAAAGATCCAGTTCAGAACTAGAGAGAAGGAGAAAATTCAGAGTGCAACAAAAGCCTCCTAGCAGTACTGGGGAGAGAGAAAAAGAGGGGAAATAAACAAAAACAGTGTAGGGAATTAAAAACCTACTCATCATGAAGGCAAGAGGAGCTGACATGTACATGTACAAGACTTTTGCAGAGAAGTCTTACATGACATATCTTCAAGGAAAATGGATGGATCTAGCCAGGGCACAGCAAAAGTCAAATACAGGCCGACACAATCATATATTCAAAGCACAGCACTGCTGATTAACACACCACTGTGTTAGTTGATCTACATATTTGGCACTATCTTAAATCAAAATCTAAATTTTTGAAGGGGGTAAATAAAACCTCTTTACGTAAAATTCAAGATCATAAAAAATGAAATTCATTTAAGCTCCCCTTAAATCCCTGATACTCAGTCTCAAAATTTAAATGAATTGCTGAAGCGCTGCAGAATGCCTTTAGCTTCCTGAGCACGGTTCATACGTTTAAGCAAGGCCAAATAAATGGCAGCAATAGCAACAATCAAACTTGAGCAAAAGCATGCACTGGAAGACACTTGTCCAGGAAATCACAGAGGGCAAAACCCTAATCTGAGAACTGCAATGCAGTATTTTTTGGCAGGACTATTGCTGTATTTCTTACTGGCACTGGCCCCAGAAAATGATGTCAGAACCTGGAATTTAGGATTTTCATTGTCTGGAAAATAGGGTTAAATAGGGTAAATATCTAACCTTCAACAACCCAAAGTATTTTCAGCCCCATAAAGCATTAGTGAACTTCCAACCATTTAGAAGAGCAGATGCCATTCTTCATTTTTCTGTAAGGCACTATTCAACCAAAACAGGTCCATCATTGGACCTCACAACTGGCTTGGTTTAACATCCACATGACACTTTTCATTTAAAGGGATGTGCAACCGGGCATCCCAAGATGTCTCTGTATTTTCAGTAATGTCTGTATGCTTCTGAACACTTCCTAAACTTCCCATGCTACGTCAGATGAGCAGCGATAAGATTCATAGGACCTATCCCCATAATGTAAATATCAGCATAACCTGAGTCATTTGGGGCAGGAACAGCCTTTTGTTAAAGAGCAACAGGTTTTTGTCTGCATATATGAAAAGCCTAGCATAATGGCATCCAAAAATATTCTACAGAGAGAAAATAAGGAGTGGGAGGTGGCATGGATTTCTCCTACTGATGTACCTGTAACAGTATCTGGACGACAGATGTAACTGTGCATGACATACTATAAACTGTGTAACATTTTTCTTGTGTCCAACTGATTTTTTTGTCCCCTCCCCCTTTAAAATCCAAATAGCTGACAAAGTCAACGATGACTTCTACACCAAACGCCGACACCTTGCAGAACTGGCTGCCAAGGGGAGCCTGCCACTCCATCCAGTGCGCCTAGATGAAGACAGAGCTTACACGATTGACAGTGGCCTAACCAAACAGAACGGGCAGAAATCCAAAATCGCAAAGATCCACACACACCCATTAGGTTATAATTCCCACTACAAGACCTGGGATCCCAATGACCAGTCTCTTAGACGGCAAGCATACACAAACAAGGGGAAGCATGGTATGGCAGACCCAACGTTAAGCGACCCACTGACAACCCGGAGCCAGCACTATTTGGGCCCACAGCCATACTTCATAACTAACAGCAAGACCGAAGTAACTGTTTGAGTTTGTTTTCCTTTACTTTTTTTTTTTTTTTAATGAAATCCTTTAAAAACCATACACAAATACACACACAACACAAACACTCAACTGAAAGGCAAAAAATAAATATAAAAATATAAAATAATAAAAAAAAAAAAAGGAAACAGAAGGAAGGAAGGAACTTCCACCTCAACACTCTTGGTATCCAGCCAACTGTAGGCCGAAGAGTGGGTTAATACCATTCAGCAATACACACTGAAGGTTGAATTATAAACTCCATTTGTATTTCACAATGGAACACAAACCCTTGTGACTAAATTTTTTTACTTGAAACTAAAATCCATGATGAGAAGTAGCACAATCTAGAGAAACTTTATGTCTGCTTAAACATTTACACTATGTTCCTGCCTTGAGACAGAGGAAGAGAGAACAATATACTGTAATATAATATTTCAGAGAGGAATTTTGTATAAAACCTATTAATAATCACTAGACCTGTGAAAAGCCAAGAGCCAGCATCTTGGTACAACCCCTAACATCTATTATTGTACTTTCACACCATCCTATAGAAAGCGCAAAAAATATATATACAATAAGGGACAAAGACTCTTTCACAAGGAATTTATGAAGACTGTTACAATTAAGCTTATGGGACCTTTCTGGCTGGTAAAGAATCCTGCAGGATGATAACAAACAGCAGAAGATTTTATTTCAGTTTACTTCGTTTGATTTGAAATTTTTGGGAACCTCCAAAACAAGAAGAGACATATCATGACACAGAAAGCTGCTGAGGGAATAAGGGCATCAGGATATTCCCTCTCAGTCCTCCTGTTTTCGGGCAGATGGTAACAATTCTTACTTTGCAGACTGTCAGGACTTTTTCTTTACCTAAATGTTTTGCCTATCTTCAACTGCTTCAGACTGAAATTAAGCGTGGGTGGTGCCTTTACTGTATTACTATTGTTCAATGACAGTCTTGTTTCTCAAAGTGACCCCTCTGTTCCTTCAAGCTATTTCCTCATGTTTGCTAAGGATGACAAGGGTTCTGCCCTGCTCAGCCTCCTCTGTTTGTCCCAAAGGGATATTGGACGACATCTCCATGCAGTGGTTGCACAGTCAAGACTATTTAGTTAGCCCCTCCATTTTCCCAATTTAACTTTTCCCTCTAGTCTCTCACTTTGTACTTGCTTTAGCCATGGTAGCTCTTCGTAGCTCAACTAAATGTTATATGGTATACTGTCTCTATCGTTTGGCTTTCTATAGTGGCATTCCCTCTTGGTGGACTATTTGGTGGAAGAGGCTAATAGACTAGCCTCAAACGTCAGAGATCTGGGTTTAAACTAAACAAACAATTGGGCTCGTGGTCTTGACTGTGGTTCTGATGAGCAGGATGCCTTGTTCATATGAGTAAAACCACTCTTGAAATGGGCACTGGTAGTAGACTCACAGTCCTGGGCCTGTAAAGGCTTCAGCACATCCACAAAGATATAAACAGAGTTGGGATGGGATGGTGGTGCTGCAAGAGCCTGATGGCAGGCAACACACTCAGTCTTTCACTTAAATTCCTGCCCTTCCCCCAAAACAAGTCGTTCAGCTAAATCCTAACTAGCTATCTTACTACAGTTGCGTTCTCACCAGCTGCCAGTTCTTCTCGAGATTAGTTTTGGAAGAGTATGCAGGGAGGAGTGAGAACTGCTATGTTGTAAGAAGAATTGGAAGTGGCATTTCTTACTGTACTCAACTGACTGGCAGTGCTGCTTCTTAATCAAGGATGCAAGGGCTAAGAATTTGAAATCTGGTAAAATGGAGAGACCATTTTTTTAGCTATATTGAGGTTGATTTGCATTCTGAGAGCACTGGCATCTCTCCATAAGTGTGCTGCTAAATTATATGATCACATGTTCTATGACTATCAGAAGTGGACAAAGCCCACGGGACAAACACTTTGCACACAACCCAGATTCTCCACTATCTTTTATTCCTTTAATCTTTATTGCCTTCACAACTGGCTGACTTAATTTGACCCTTTATGGAATGTTGCTGTTAATCCATACGCTTTAGATACACATTGCAGCTGCACTCTAATTCACACAGGTTTCGTGTAACTTGAGCATATTTTATGTGGAAATATTTTAGTAACTGTATGTTCTGTAAGTAAACCCGTGTTAATACTTGTTAACTACAGAGTTTATGATACCAATAATACTTCCTACAATAAAATGTTTGTTTGTTTTTTAAGAATGTTTATTTGTAAACATATGTATTCACTATATTAATATGAATTTCTTACCTGGCAATAAAACTGATTCTATGTGAATCCAACTTGCTGGCTCATTCCTAAACTTCTATCATTGGGCCAATTTTTGAGTATTAACTGAACTTCTGGAACCTCTCACTTCAGCCAGTGGGGTTCATCTCAGCACAAATGATGATTTGACTCTGCCACTGGTAGTCTTGTGAACAAGAGGTTCTTTGGAAAGCAGCTGAATGTTGTATGTGTTACATATGTGCAATGCCTTTTACATGTAGTATAACATAATACACACAAGGCACGCAAGCCTTGCAAAGCTCCAGGTGCCCTGTAAGCCTCCAAGCATCACACAGAGCTTGTGTCACTTATCAGTTAATTACAGTTCTGAGGAAAGGAAAAAAGGTAAGCATGCACAGGGACAGATCCTGCTCCTCATGAATTCATGAGAGTTTTGCAATAAGCTTCAGCCACATCCCAGGATTTGCCTACCCAGTAAGAACAGATGAAACAGTGGGGTATATTGATTCAAAATTTGTATATGTTCATTACAGAAAAACCTGAACATAACAACTGTGTACCAAGTCTACTGGAACAGAAAGCCCTTTACAGGCTTTTAGTACTGCTAATGGCTCGTAAACCTGACAATGAACAGAACCTCAGAAAAGGAGAGTGTTTGGGTAGCTTCTTTGCTTTGCTGCAATGGTATCGGTTGAATTTCAGAAGAAGAAGCGAAGAATCAGGATACCTAGCTTCAGAATCAACTTAGTGCATGACTTGGTGCAAATTTAGGTGCAGTTTAGGATTCCTAGGAAGCCATGACACATTATCAGAGAGAAAACATCAATTCAGAAGTGGCTGGAGTCAGCCATTTTAAAGAGTACTAAAGTCTCATTTTCATTATATGCCTTTATGGGTGCCATGAAATAGTCTGTAAAAGCCCCACTTCTGGTTACAGGAGCATTTCCCTGCCTCAGACACAACTACAGAAGCAACCTCATTCTGCCGCAGGGCTCAGGAGAGACACAGAATGTGGCCACACCATCAGAAAAAATCTGGGCAGCCCTGCGACCCATAGGGGAGCCTGGAGAGCCCAGTGGAATACAAGCCTAACCTATGGTAGACACAACTTACTGTTACAGCTCCAA
The DNA here is from genome assembly GCF_949628215.1 of Phalacrocorax aristotelis. Lineage (NCBI taxonomy): Eukaryota > Metazoa > Chordata > Aves > Suliformes > Phalacrocoracidae > Phalacrocorax > Phalacrocorax aristotelis. The sequence continues at coordinate 11,708,479 of NC_134285.1, forward strand.
CAACCACCCATCTAAATTGCGTGTTGTTTCTACCAGCAAATTCCTGACTGGAATCATGGATGGCAAAAAGGACAACTGCTTGGCTAATAGACATGCCTCTGCATAGCCTTTGTTCTTCCAGGTACATGAAAAAAACTAAACCCTCCAAACCCCGTCCTGCACCTGATTTTGTGTGTCTTGATTTTTTTTCTCTAATGTTAGCCTGAACCTTTTGTCACCATGAGCAAGAGCTGCACTGGGTTCCCATAATTCCTCCATAAGGCTCTTTGATATTAACACAGGTGCACCGCACTACAAACAAAAAAGTGTATTGCCAAGATATGAAGATGTTCCATATACAGAGCTACAGAGTCTAAAAGTCTAAAGTTTATCTTGTTTAGACGCCTTTACCCTGGAAACATCTGTTCTCATGACTAAATCTTTTGAGCATGATCCTCAGCTTACACAAACTGAAGACATGATGACTTTATAAATAGACGATCAGGTCTCACGACATACCACGCTACCTACAAAGTGTCTCCAGGACTCAGACTTCAGATTTTAATGGATCTGGGAAAAGATGCACACTTTGCTCTATTCTTATAGAATGGTTATTGAATTTTGGGTACTAAATAAATAACCCTAGTCCACAAATCCCTTTTGCACGAAATCCTGCTCACTTCATTTAATCCTGGTCTCTATACTTGAATACATGAAGGACTTCCAGTGATTACAGTCTTTACTGTAATTATATATTCTTTCTATTTGGAATGGATAATTTTATTTTGCTAAAACCAGTTATGACAGGAAGCATTACTGTATTAGATTATATCATCTCATCTATCACCCAGCCAGTGTGAAATAGGATGAGTACCACACTACTAAAAAGTGAGCATTGTTATTTTCATGAACGGGAAAGTCAAATTATTGTATCTATTGATTATATATGACTCCAGATAACTTCTGTAATTTCAGCATTAATATAATATATATGTAGTAGTACAGATGCCATGCTAGCTAGGGTATAAAAGCTGGTTTTACCCAAAAAGGACTGAATGAAAGTCCTGTTCATTTCAAGTTATACAGCAACTTACTCTATGTATTGTTTTTAATACAGCATTACATGGTCAGTTACAAACAGCTTCCAGGATACATTAAAATCCCAATTTAAAAAAAAAACCAAACAACTTTAAAACCCCCCCATATCAGTTCAATAACAAAATCCTGAAGGGGTAAAACTATTATTAACGCTGTTGTTTGCATTAAATATCAGGAACTACTCAGAAAATTCCTGGTAATTAATCCTCTAGAAATGATACTGGTTTGGAAGAACAAAATCAGAGGTTTTCTAATTGTAGATAAAATTATCAATTTAACAGCAGTTTGGCAGAAGATGTAGCATATAATGGCACTATTCCAAAAGTCACTTGGAGTCATGACACCATCCCAGTTTACAAGATGTGCATTACATTTACCTTACATTCCTATCCGGTTCTGACCACTCTGCCCAGCTGCTGCCCACCTGAAGAGGAGAGACATACAAGATGATCCTTCATGCCATATTCTGCAGTTCCTACTAGGTTGCCCATAGAATAGCACAGAAGTCTAACCTGATACCTTAGGATTCAAACTCAAGTTTATCTCTAGCTTTTGCCCAAGACATGAGCCGTGTTTTCTCAACAACAGGCTTAGTGTCAAGGGGTGATGTTAGAAGAGATGAAGAAAGAGACTGTGCAATGTGAATTTGGCAGCTTGGGATATTACTCACAGAATGCACCTCTTGTAGCACTTGTGCTCTGCTCTAGCAAACTGCACAATCAGCCCAGCTGGCTCTCCTCGTATACATTGTGTAGGACCATGTTTAGGAGGGCAATGGCAGATGAGTGTGATTAATGAGGGAAGATAAACTTCAATGTTTTATGCTAAACTGCTAAATCAATTCATTTGAAAAATGTGACATAATAGCACATTAATCTCAGCCTACAGATTGGGGGAAAAATCAGCCAGCAAATGCTATTACAGCTAAAACCCCAGGGGGAAACTTTCAATGTAAACACCAACATACAGCTCTAATTTGAAAAGTGGCTGTAAAAAACAATTCTTGGAATTTATGCTTCATGCGTTAGAGATTTCCAGACTCAAATTGCTCAGCCTGCAAATAAGATGTGTCCTCATACCTGCCAACTGAATCTGGGACATGAGAGTTAAACCAGACCTTTCCTCCCCATCCAGCTGCATTAATGAAAGTCAGAACCAAATTAGGATACTGGTTATATCCTGTATCTGCACAAAAGCTGCTGTCAGACAAACACAGCTGATCTGGCCTAGTAAACACTTCTGCAGACGATGCACCACGAAGAATTTGACATACCTCATTCAGCTGTGCTGGCCCTGGCAGGTTAGCAAAACATGAGACAGACATATTTGTCACCAGTGAGAACACATTACACTTTTTGACACTGGAAGAAAATAGATACTGACCCTAGCTCCGGGATTCTTCCTACATCAGAAACTGCCAAATAAACAATGCCTGAACAGGCCAGGGCTCCCTGGATAGGCCCTCCTCATCACAGGACTGCTCTTCTGGCAAGATAATGGTGTTGCTTCAAGAGCCAGGTGTTCTCTTCACTTTCATTTAATTTTTCAACTTCAGAGCTTCCCTTCTGGGAAGAAGCAGCTATGGATTCAAGCTTACCCAGGGGTGAGGTAGGTCTAGAACCCCAATCTATCACCACAGCTCAGGTTTCGCATAAGAGAAAAGAATGAGATGCTACTTGTACCTAAGTGCATGAAGCAATGTTAGAGTAAGTCTGGTCCTCCACGGATGCTCTTTGTACCCATCTTTCTCTGCAGGTAACTTGAGGGAAATTTTGCATCGCAAAACAAAATAATTTTGCAAAATGCTTTTTTTTTTTTTTTTTTTTAGTAAAGGTAGAATTCAATTTTTAGCCTATCCAGGGCTTTAACAATACACTCACACTGTTACACACACAGTCGCACCTTGTCTGTTTAAGTCAACACTAGCTTCCTTTGCTTAGCAACTTTGCCTGCGTTTAACAGGCATTGTTTCTTGTTAATTGGGATTGATGTTGCACTGGCAGAGTTCATCTTCTGAACCTGCACACCAAGGGTTGTGTGCATCCCTCACAATAAATAAGGCTGGGAGTACAATAGGCTATCAAAGGTGATGATTTCAAACCCAGAGAGAGTGGCAGGCAGTACTGCTGCTCAGAGGTTCAGCTACAAACTAGAACTGAAAAATGCAAATAATCACAAGCCTTCTCAGTGGTCATTGGCAGGGAACAAGTCCTACCAAGCAGCAGGTGTGTCAGTGGAGCCACTAATACTCCCTGAGCAGAAGCACATTCTTCTTTTTATTGCATGCAGCTGTTGGCCTCGTTTTCACTCTCTGGTATTTGGGCTTACACTAACATTTTGATCACAGTAGTTACTATTTGAGAGACTTTTGCCAATGTTAGTATATATATAATTCCCCAAAGTAATTGGTCCCCAAGGGAAAGAGCACTTTACCTGCTACTTACTATTTCTTTAAGCAACAGAAACATTGCAAAAATATCATAATTGTGCTCTTTTTTTCCTGCTACAGGTGAAGAGGAAGTAGGTTTTGCTTTGTCCTTACAGGGGTAAGAAGGGAGCTCAAGGATGCCTACTTTTCTGTCTCTTTTCCAGGCAGTGTTATACGTCAGTAGGGATTTTTCATACACATTCTGCAGGAGACAGCACTGACTACTGAGCACAGAGCCATCCTGTTGAGTCCCTCATGTACTAGGCATGAAAAAAATTGTGCAATTAAACAACATAAAGATAGACTGGACTACTGTGTCATCAGTGCTGGCTTTGCCATACACCATGGTTTGGTGGCTACTTTCCACCACCCGTGTGAAGAGGTCAGGAGAATAGCATGGTATTTTCAGAACTTATGTTCTCCAGTGAATGCCTGCAGTCTTCCTGAGCATCGACTCATACCCAGCACCTCACTTGGGCTCTCAGCTTCCATACCGATGTAGTAGTCTCAGAAAAAAACCTCTCTCTGTGTACATGTGTGTATGCACATACACATTTTACAAGATTTCCCACATCGGTAGCTTGACCTTTGGAGCCCTTTTCCCTAAAACATTTGTGTTTGCAACACTATCAAAGGTAACACTGATTTGGAAAACCCACCTAACTACCTCAAATTTTAGGGGCCTTATATCACTTCTGAAGATAGGATCTATATCCCTAATTTAGTTTAGTGCTTTTGAAAATTAAATACTAAAGAATATGATGGTCTAAAGAACAGACAGTCTAAAGTTTGGGGATTAAAAGTGTCCTTTAAGACTGTAATGTATTTTACCATTACTGCTTGGGGAATGATAATACTAAGAATGATAGAGAGCAACTTGACAGGATCCATTAAGGCAGAGACAGCTTGTGTATGCTATTATGCACAAGACTCTGCACAAGCCTGCCTATGCAGAGCAAACTGTCCTGGTTTTTACTAACAGTGATTTATGAGTTTGGGGTTTTTTCTGTTCTAAGAGATGGATCTAAAAAGCACAAGGCTAAGAGGGCTCATAACAAAGGTGCCCTGTTGAACACAGCAAGAGACACAACATTGTACAGCATGACTCTAATAGCAAAGGCCCTGATCCTGTACTGCTGATTTAGTGGCAGGCTTGTCAGCATGCAGAAGACCAAAACCCACAGACAACACACATTCACTGTTCAATATGCAAAAGTTTTTGGGCTCCACTACAAGTGATTTTTTTTTCAATCTGACACAGACTAAATGGTATGGGAAAGGAAATGCAGCAGATACATGACAGGATTGCACAGATCTCCTGGACTCCGTCACTGCTGAGACTGCAGTTCAACAAAATAATGGTTGCAACATTGCCTTGTAGCAAAATGTAATTATCCTGCTGGGATCTCATTTACCTGGTTGTCTTGTAACTTTGACACAGCTCATAATGAGTAGGGAAGAGTCCACTATCAGGCTTTTGCTTGGCTTCAATGCGCACATTCAAAGTCCTTGTGAAAGACAGGTACTACAGCCATTAGGACACTGAGGTCTGCATAAAGTCAAAGTGTGGGTACCACTTTCTACAAACAGCATAAAAATATATTGAATTTTGAGGCCCAGTTCCAATTCCCTTGTGATTTGCTGCCTAGCTTCTTAGAAAACTCCGTCTTAGACACCCTAGCTTCTTTGACTTTTAGTTAATATTTGGCTGCTTACCTATTAAGATGTTTTACATCTTTCTACATAAAGTGAGTGCCACGCTTAATACTGGTATTCCTTATACTGTCACTTCACCATGTACAATTTATTTTATTATTAATTGATGGTTTTATTAGGTGAGATATCATTCTCCTAAGACAGCAGTATTAGATAAGCATTCAGCAGGAAACGCGTCTTTTATCACCCCCAAATCTACTGATAATCACAGTCCGATTATCTCTGGGGTTGTACTTCCTTGACAGGTTAGTGATAGAAAAACTTACTGTATACATTACAAAAGCCATTCTCCCATTTGAAATGTGGTTGGTTTTTTTTTTCATAATAGGAAGAGAATACAAATATATGTGCAAGAAGACTGTGTCTGTGTGGAGTGTGAGTGAACAGGCAGAAGAGAGGGGACACTACACTTAAGTAAAGATATAATATCAAGTATTTTACCAGCTCAAATATCAATCCCCATATCTATAATATTACAGCCACAACCACTGTATAATAATACTTTCTCATACATAAGTATGACAGAGGTTGAAGTGTAGTCAATGCATTTAATCAACTCCAGGGAAAGATGAAGTTGACTTTCCAATAATGACTTTCCAGTATGTTCTATTACATTTGTTCACTTTTCAACAGTGACCTTTTAGGATGGGTCACAGTTTCAGAAAGAGATGAGATACAAAACTGCAGAGCGATTCTTTGTAAAATATTACAGTAATCAGTAGCCTTGAAAACTCTTCTCTATTGTCTTATCTGAAAATGGAGGAACATGTATTGTACCTCATATACACATATATATGTATATAAGGAAAGAAGGAGGGAAAAAAAAAAAAAGAGACAAACACAAGCAAGACAGCACGGTGTGCAACACCTCCGGTTGATGCTGCAGCATTACAGAACGCCAGCCAAAGAGCATATTACCAACATTAACAGAAGCAAGCTTGCATTGGCTTTGGGGTTTGGTTGGTAGATTTTGGGTTTGTTAATATCAGAATGGCCATATTCCCATCAACAAACAGGAAACTGAGGAAAAGACAGATTATCAAAAATGTCCACTAGATCAAGAGAAAAGTTACAAAACTTAAGAGGTGACTAAGGCTGCAGTAAGAAAAAATATATAGAAGCGATATAGTGGTGTCTGTTAATAACTACAGAAGTTTTACACCATCTGTTAATTTCCCCTTTGTCAGCTGCACAAGGGAACCACATGAGAGACACCATAATAAACAGAGGTATTTTTTCCCTCTTGGTGATCATAAGTCTCCAGAACCTGTGGCATATATGTTCACTTACACCCAAGCTGTTAATATATACAAGTGAGAAGAGAACCAGTATTTTTATCAATGTGGAATAGCAGCTGAGACAGACAACACAACCTCCGCAGAGGGACATAGCCATATGTTACACAATAATGAATGCCAGAAAAATAATACAGTGTTGAGGTTTCTCTTGGAGAATTCTATTCAAAGACATTTTAACTAGAGGTCAAAAACCACTGTCCATAAAGACTCTGCAAAAACTGACATAGCACGAGATCTTACAAAAAAAACATTTGGAAAGCACATGCTCTACATTAAACCCCAGACCTGCTTCTATTATCCGGTTAGGGCATACACTACCTCCTGCCAAAGCCCGGCTCTGCATATACTATATTTCTTGATCTTCTCTGTTGCCTAGTAAAGGTTTTTTAATTTGCTGCCAATTCAACCCCTGAAGCACAGATGGGAATAAAAAGCATCTTATCTCCTAGCATACTATTCCATATCATGTTTTCCACTATTTTCCAGCTGTACAATCTCTCAAGCTGTATGACATGCCTGTTTCCCTTGGGAGACTGTTTCGCATACACACAGAATCCTAATACCCCTTGTCCATATTCCTGCATGTAAGGCTTGAAGCTGTGGTAGAGGAAGGAGCCCTATGCTCTCATCTGTTTTCATCTCATTCTGTCAGCAACAGGAGGAAGAATTGCCAGAAAGCTGTTTTATAGGTTTCTCATCCAAAACTTCAGACTGGCTGAGGTGCTAGCAGGAAAGGCACTTTTGGCACTCCATTGGTGAGCACAGAAAGTATCTCCTGGAACATCCTGATTGGAGGTACGAATTTCTGTCCTGAATTCAGCCAGTGACATCTTTAAAAATACTGTACCAAGCCTTGGCCATCATGCTTCCAGATATATAAGGGTCAGCTGGAGAGTACCAGGGAAGAGAAAAATCAGTACAGTTATTGTAATCAGTTATTGCTTAAACAATACGTATGAATAAGCAGAGGTGTAGAGAAAACAAACTGCGAGGAAAACAATGAAAAAACTACAGTTGTTTGTGCTACAAAACAGACAACTGAAGAGATGTTATGTAAAGATTATATAATTTGTAACAAAATGTCACTGAAAAGAAGATAAAACAGTTCATATCTAGTGGAGACAGAATAGCGAAAGATTAGGTCTCTTCTCCCCGGAGAAGGGAAGGCTCATGGGGGACCTGATCATAGTATTCTAATACTTAAAGGGTGGCTACAAAGAAGATGGAGGCTCTCTCCACAAGGAGCCACATGCAGAAGACAAAGGGGCAATGGGCTACAAGTTGCACTGGGAGATGTTTCATTTTGATATAAGAAAAAATGTTTTTACGGTGAGAACAATCAATTCCTGGAACAACCTCCCGAGGAATGCGGTAGAATCCCCATCACTGGATGTTTTTAAGACATAAATGGACAGGGTGCTAGATAATCTCATCTAGACCCCCTTTCCCATGAAATTTGGACCAGATGGCCTTTCAAGGTCCCTTCCAACCTGGGCTATTCTCCAAATCTTCAGTTTCTCCGCATATACCACTGGCAACACAGGTAAGGAGTGACACACATAAACATTGGTGTTGACACTGGTCTGCTGATATTTAACAAAAACACAGAGGATTTTTTTTTTTAAGAAGACACAATATAGTCAGTAACTGACAATATACCATGTTTTAGATGGCAATATGAAGCTGCTTGCACTATGTATACTTTAGAAATACAGTCCCTTCTCCAAAGATCTTGTATTTGAAGTAGCATTACCTAGCAGACAGAAACTAACACTGAATGAGTTTCAAGGATTTGCTCGATTTACAGTGCAGCAAAGTCAGTAATTGCACCCAGGATTCTAATTATAATCAGCCAGGCCTCTCCTCCCCAGGACATCAGTGTGCTGTAAAAGGCTGGTGTCCTTCTGCCACCACTTAGAGAATCTCATTTTGATCATTTATCTCAATGGACTTTAGCATTATCCTAATAGAAGAAGGCAGAGACTCCAACAGCAATTTTAGAGTTCTGCTATTTGGATCAGAGCATTTGTGAGAATAATGTAAATGTGAAGCCAAGTGGAGTCAAAGCATTAGTGAGGAAAGGGGTCTCAGATGTAAAGAGAGGGATCTAATTTTCACACTGTCTTTAGCTTGTTCACAGGCTAAATAAGTGATGCCAGGAAAGAAAAATACCCACAGACTCACTTCAGAAGTATGAGGGGAAAAGAGAAAAAAAGACTGAGTGGGAACAGGAGACTCATCGCATTACAGGGGAAGATTCTGCAGATTCTGCATGTATCACTTGAGCATCTCTGTAGCCCCCCCCCAGCTACTTTTTCTCTCACAACTTGTCTAGATGGAACTACTGGAAAATGGGTGCCAACTCCATTATTCAAATAATAGCATTTAGTAAGATTTTCCAGGGGTTCAGTACCAAGGAATATTTTCAGTCATGACTTAGAGGACAGACTACAGAGCAGACCTGCAGAAAGGAACAATTTTGGACTGCAAGTGCTCGTAAGATGTGACTGGAATTCAAATGATCTTGATGATCCCAGCTATTTCAGAGCACTGCAGATCAGCAATGGCATATGCAAAGCGCTACTAACATGAGGACATGAAAAACAGACAAGGTGGGAAATGATAGACTAGGAAACTTTTCTGCAAAAAGTATTTTTGAGTTCTAATGTAATATAATCCTTCTATTCATATGAGTAAGGCCTTAACTGAAATATCATCAGAAATTTATAAATGAACTCCGGAAAGGAGAAACAGCAATGGTCAGATGATTAGAAATTACAAAGATAAAGAAGGTAGCATAAGCCAAGAAAAAATAAAACTTTGTTATTTTAGAGAGTATTTCTTCCTTTTATTCTAGAGAAAAGACAGCTATGGAGAGACATGATTATATCTGTGTAAAGAGTTGCTGAAAAGAAGAAAATAATTACCCTACTGGAGACAGGAAAAAAAAAATGGTTGGTGTAAGGACAATTTAGTCAAGTATTAGAAGGAAAACCTTTTGAACAGTGTGGAATGACAAGCAATGAAATGGATTTTATACAGAGGCTGTGGAGTTTCCATTGCTAAATTATTTTAAAGAAACCTTGAACTGATTCTGTCAAGAATGATTTAGATATTGTTGAACCTTCTTGAAGGAGAAAGATGGACTAGATGATCTTTGGAAGTCCATTACAACTCTTCTATTATTTTTTCTTCAAGGTCCACAGCAAAGATGGGACAGAAAGTCTATTCTCCTAGGACTGAGTTTTTTCTCATATTTCTTTTATCAGTTAGCAGCAGATGAAAGCTGTAATTAGTGGCATAAAGGTATCTGAGGTTTCGCAAAAATTCAGTGATTTTACACTGCAATTGCAAATCAGTGCATAATGTTCCCTAGACAGACGTATATAGTAGCTAAAAGCACGTATATCTGGACACACTACAGACTGTCTGGAAACAAAGAATCCTGAGGCACAAACAATTCTAGCTGTGTTATTATGTATTATCAATATCAACCAACTTGATTCATATATTTGACAGTAGCTCTTTCGTTTGACGTCCTTACCTGGCAGTCAACCACAGTCTTTAAAAGGCTGAAATCCTGATCTCCAATATAACATCCCACACAGATGATGTGATCTCAGAGGTAAGGAAAGAACCTGCCTCTACAAGTCAGCTTATAGCTACAATCTGAATAAATCATGCCTCTGAATTCCAAGCAAGCGTATGAAAGGGTAGAAGAGTACAGAAGGGAGGTAGAAAGGTTTTGACCAAGAAGTAAGACTGGGCTTCCGAAAGACATAGGTTTCATTTCCCAGTGTGAAATGGACTTCTTATGTCATTGAGGATGAATCAGTTCAATTTTTGTGATATTAGTTAATTTAAAAAGTGGGAATAAAAATAATCTCTCTTTAATTTGGCTGTCAGATCCCTGGGACAAATAGTCTAGCCCATAATATTTAAGAGAGAAAGGAAAGTAATGTATTCCCAAGTGCTCCCAGTAGAGTTCGTATATAAACTTTAGTCAGTCCTGGGAAGCATGCATAGGGTTAAAGCTCCAAACAGATAAATTCACTGAGAATTTAGGCAATGATGTCACTGTGACCAAAAGTTGGCCTTAAGATAAATAAATGGCTTTCAGTATTCCCTGCAGTCATTTGCTGTCCCTTGGCACCAAGATGAAATCATAATGCTTTGTAATTACAGATAAAAGGGATTTGACATGAGAGCTCTCCAAACAAGCCAAACATCCTGGAAAGTAAAAAAAAGACCCAATAACTTGCTTGCATGCTCATTCTTCAGACTCGAGAATAACCATCAAGACAATTTTCTTATTATTAGCAGCTGTTCAGAAATCAGTACTAGATTCATTAGTTAAATCAGTGGGCTTTCCCAGACAAAAAGAAAATTATGGAAAGAGGAGCATTTGAGAATAAATTAGCCAGACTGTGACAATGTCACAAACACGAAACCCTACAGCTCTGGCATGTAGAAATTACACAAAAACAAATCCCACAAACAAAAGATACATTCCAAGCATAACTGAATATCTTAAAGTGTAACCTCCTATTCTTTTGACAGCACAGAGGATGGACTCGTCTACTTAAGCAGAGACAGGGATGCAACAGAAAAATAAGAAAACCTTATGTACTGCTACGTCTGTAATTTAAAAACAGCTCTACATTATATTTGAGGAAATGTTGCCATCACCCACAAAGGACAGGATGAAAAACGGTGGCTTAAAGTCTTTCTCATCCTATTTTCCTAAGTGTCATGGTTTAGCCCCAGTCAGCAGCCAAGGACCACGCAGCCGCTCGCTCACTCCCCCCTGGTGGGACGGGGGAGAGAATCGTAAGAGTAAAAGTGAGGCAACTCATGGTTTGAGATAAAGACAGTTTAATAGGTAAAGCAAAAGCTGCGTGCGGAAGCAAAGCAAAACAAAGAATTCATTCACCACCTCCCATGGGCAGGCAGGTGTTCAGCCACCTCCAGGAAAGCAGGGCTCCATCACGCGTAGCGGTTACTTGGGAAGACAAACACCATTACTTCAAATATTCCCCCCCCCCCCCCTTCCTTCTTCTTCCCCCAGCTTTATATGCTGAGCATGACGCCATATGGTATGGAATATCCCGTTGGTCAGTTGGGGTCAGCTGTCCCGGCTGTGCCCCCTCCCAGCTTCTTGTGCACCCGGCAGCGCACGGGGAGCTGAAAAAGTCCTTGACCAGTGTAAGTGCTACTTAGCAACAACTAAAACACCTCCGCATTATCACCATTGTTTCCAGCAAAAATCCAAAACATAGCCCCATACTAGCTTCTATGAAGAAGCTTAACTCTATCCCAGCTGAAACCAGGACACTAAGACAAGATCATAATACATATGTGAAAATTCGTAATTATTACCACTGTAACCACTGTTATAACAGCACACGTCAGTAACATGTTTAAAACTCCTAGTTTGGGGTTTGTTAGTTGTCCACATGTGCCCTGCAGGTAACTCTCTGAGAGGTTTGAGTTCTGGGCTGCTGCCTACATCAGACCCTTGGCTGCAGCAGAGACATTTGGTAAAACTAGTGAGACTGACAGAAGAGACTTCTTTCCTCTTTCAGAAAACTGCAGTGATCCAGGCTATTGCTATTAACCCACTACAGAGAAAAGCACTATAAAATAAATATCAGCTGAATTTATATCAACAGTACAGATGTGCATGTAAAAAGCATAGCCCAAAGTCGTACTTACAGAGCATTCCTGTAAACATTTTTATTGATGATTTTAAAATCTAATTGCAAGCACCTCACATTTGCAACAGAAAAAACCCAGGCATGTTAATTCTTTTCACAGTGAGTTCACCATTAGAAAATGAGGACCATATTAGGAAATTCAGATTAGTAGTAGCTGTGATTACTTTAATTTTATCCCTTAAAGCTTTCTCTAAAAAATTAAAACAAAAAATACTGTTTCTAGGATGAACTGTTTCCTCCCAGGTATTTTATGTTTTAAATGTGAAATACTTTGGCTTAAATAATACAAACTACAGATGTGACTGCTAACGTGGATCTGAAAAAAAGTAATTATTACCTAGTCTAGAAATTTACTTAAGTTTTGGCCACTAATTTTCTATCTGCTGTCAATGCTTTCTATGGTGTTGTTTTGCCTTGCTGCTGCTGTTTGTATGAGAATCATTGTCTTCAGTTTTGTAAACCAATGTCATGGTCTTGTAGAGTGTCGTGAGGTGTGTTGGAAGAGGTTCATTAAATGGGACTTTTGTTCTCATTTGTACTGGTGAGAATCCATCTTCCTTGATGGACTGTGGGAGAAACTCCTATATATGCCAAAGAAATACCGTATTTCTTTTTATTTTGCAATTATTACCATCTATAGACAACCATAGTCTATAAACACTCTAGACCTGGTCGAATACAATTATATATAAAATATAAAAAGCACCCATACAAGTTACCCTGCAACTTAGAGGTAGCTTGTTGACCTTATTACGCTACAGAATTGGTCACTTAATATTTATAAATGTAAATATAAAACAGTTATTCAGCTATATTACAGGGAAAGTGGTATTTGCTAAATAATGCTGGCAATCATAATTTAAAGAGTTTATATGCATGAATTTGACTCTTGAAGAGAAACAGAGATTGCTAAATGAAGTATAGTATTTAATATTTTAAAAATAATTGTAAATTCTAGACAAAACTAGTAAAATGCTTCACTGCTGATACCAGCAGGATCTCTTCAGAGGTATTTACTTAAAGAAGAGGCAGCATCATGCCCAAATGTAATACTTATACTTTCCTACTGACCTCTATAAGGATTAGCTCATACCTGATGACTCTTGCTCAGCAAGGTATTCAAGCACATGCCATATATATCTGACAGTTATCTGATAGTTAATGGCAGAGGCTCTGGACTTAAGGCTAAACATGTTCTTAAGCATTTTATGGCACTGGGCTCTAGTTTCTGGTAGAGTTGTTTTGCCCAGTATTGACATCTGTAACAAGTTGCTTGTGTTGCAATAACTGTTCTAACCTCAACAAAAGGAAGAATTATCTAAAATCTCTTATTCTGTGGTCTGCCATACTATCTGATATTGCATTAATTATTTACATAAAGTATCAAAGTAATATATAGTAGGGAATCCTAGCTTGCATATTAAGTTATTTCCATTTCTACATGTATCATTTCACTTTTCCAATAGTCACTATCTTCTAAGCAAATGAAACTACAAAGTTGTAAGACAATTGCAGACTTATCAATATTACTAAATATTCTTTTTCTCTTTTTTCCTTTTTTAATAAAATTCCATTCAATAAACATTCTGAAAAGAAAAAAAGTGAGGAAAAGGGAGAGCAAATGTCTGACTGCAAGAAGGGAGAGTATAGTGAAGAGCCTTTTATCAAGCTATATCTATAGCTAATCCTAGTTTTCTGAACAAAAGTGGTCACTGGTAACAAGTAGTGGGTTCTGAAAGGCCTGAGCAACCTAAGGGAATCTGGATCACTTAGTAGATCTTCACAAATTTTCATAATTTGTTGACTTATTGTTCCTATTCTGTATAATTTTCCAACTGTATGACTTTTTCTTTTCAGTGGTAGCTTTTTAATCTAAACAAACTATTTTCAGATTGGAAGTACACATCTTTACTTCTTTACTGGGGAAAATTATTGCTATAGCATTAATCAGAACAAGGAACTGCACCACACATAAATACATTCAAAATGATCAGTCTTTTCATTCTCTGTAAAACTGATGCATGGTAAGGGTATATTGCTAAAAAAAAAAAGTATAAGGAAGAGACTTCCATTTTAGCATGAGATATTTCTTAAACTTTTTAATGGCTACTGAACTGGAAAAAAAGCTGCATTCTGATCCTGGAGGGAGCTTCCTGAACTGAAATTCATGACTTAAAAGATAGAATTTTTTTTCTTTTTGTTTGTCCCCTGTAACTAATAATAAAGGTAAGCAGCCTGTTGTAACAGTCCCCTAAGAACGATTTACAGCCATCTAACTAGCCTGAGAGCTTTCATACATGAGATTCCTCTTGATTTCAGTATTAGTTCTGTGGTTTTAAAAGACGAAATATTGCCTTTAATAAAATGTTTTCACTTCCACACATTATCCATAGATAAGCTTTTCGTGATTTTCTCTCACCATACTTTATCCTTCTGTAAGTGACTTTATGCAGCCTGCATGCACTCCCCAGCTTTGTAAGCACAGGCAGAATATACATCATTGGATAAAACATCATCTCCAGTTTTAATGGAAGGTTGCAATGAAGACAGATATTTCATAAATGTCTACAAAGATGGATAGCAAGTCTGACAGAATTAAAAAGAAATAGACAGTATCAATCTATATAATATAATCCCTGTCAAGAAATGGGCTATCTTAAGTGTGCATAAGCAGCAATATTATTCATGGTTACACCACAGTGTAATTGCTTGCTGGATTTGAATGAGGTTCCCCTGAATATGGATGAAGAGACAAAGTAAAGATAAAAGAAGCTTAAAACACCAGAAAACTTAAAACACAAATGATCAAGTCAGCTACACCTCCTTTTATTGTGTGTGTGAATAGGAATTATTATTAAACCAATAGATTTATAACACTAGTCAGACTGATGTACAATGCAGAAAGAAAACTGTTTCCCAATTACATTCTGCCAATGTGCCTCAGCCTTAACACCCAGCATCATTGCCAGTAGAACCCTAAGCCTTTTTTAAGCACAGTCTTAAAATTGCTTCAAACTGTATCAGAAGAACTAGTGATTTTTAGGAAGACAGATGACTGCAAAACCCTCACAAATCTGTATCCCTTAGATTTTGAGGGAAATCTAATACTTAGGTCACTCGTGCTAAAAGGCATCAACCAGGCCTGCCACATCTTCAGTGTGTGGATTATTAACTGAAAATTGTAACAAGGAAGAGAAGGGAATTTAATCTGCCATTGTCAGTGTGTTGCTGTGATTTGGAGCAAACCCAAGTGAGTAGCAATGTTCAACATGTAATTCCCTGGTTCTGAAACAAGAGCAATAGGATTATGCCTAAACCTTTTCAAAAATTAGCTGCCAAAAATGCAAAAAGACAAATACATGAGGTAATCCACCTGAACTGCATTCCCATATCATACTGGGACCTGATCCACTACACTCTCAAGACAGACAGAAACTTGCACAGAAACTGTCATGAAACCCTGACAATAGAAAATCTGGCCTGAGGCAGCTTGAACTGAGAAGGCAATCTCCTCTCTGGAAGCCAGTACAGAAATAATGGGAGACTCAACATGGCAAACACTAAGGAGCAGTTCAGAATAGATGTAGCAAACTGCTATCAACAAAAACAAGCAGGAAAAAAATGTTTGTCTTCTTCCAAAATGAGCATCTCTGTATGGAGCAGACAGTTGGAGTCTGGATTCCTCTAGACAACTCACTGCTGTCTTCCTCCAGTATGGACATTAGGACAAAGTTAATGACAAAAGACAGCAGTAAAGAACAAGCTGAAGGAACAAGAAAAATTTTACTCGACCCAAAGAAAGGCATATTGGAGATTGCAGTGGCAGACATAGAACAGTGGATATATTGGCTATCTTGTCAGTCCACAGCACAGCTACATTTCTACAGAGACTAGCTGAGCTGGACACAGTTTTCCCACTACTCTCCCACCTCGTCCAGCAGAGAAAGAGCTGAATTCAGATTTTTAAAAAGGCAGACTCAGACATTAGCTTTGTGAAACTTGATTACTTTTGATTCAGTATGTTAGAAAATATACTTACGAATTTTTAAATATTTCTGCTGCAGGCATTTCAACTTTTTAAAGTATTTTAATTTTAATTTTCTAAATTTAAAATTGAAAAGCTATTATATGGAAAATTTGGACATTCGCTTCTTTGTTTAATCAACACTGATGAATCTGTAATTTTCTAAAAACCCGAGTCAGCGAGGAGCACGGCGGCGGCAGGGGCAAGTCCCGCGGCGCAGCGCTAGATCGGGGCAGGCAAGGCGGTTCCTCGCACCCGAGAAGCCCGGGGGTGAGCAGAGGGACCCGCCAGGAGCCGGCAGCTCTCGTGAGCGAGACTGACGTGCAGCTGACGCGGCCTGGGGCGTGGCCAGAAGCAACGGCGGGAGATTTAAACAGCCCCTAAGGAGCGCGGCAAACGGGACGGGCAAACAGGGCGTGGCGCGGCAGGAGGGCGTGGCGCGGCAGGAGGGCGTGGCGCGGCAGGAGGGCGTGGCGCGGCAGGAGGGCGTGGCGCGGCAGGAGGGCGTGGCGCAGCAGTTTGCACAGGCAGGGCGAGCAGGAGGTACGCTGCAGTCCGCTTGTAGGTCTACAGCTCATGCAAGTGCTTCAGTCTCAGGCGAAATGGTGGGCACTCGCCTCAGAGCTAAAACCACTGTTCGTTCAGCGAAAGCCCCTGAGATGTCAGACTTATCCACCCAGACAGGTCTGGTAAGGAAGGACGCATCAGTACAGGCAGTGGGTTGCGGCAATTGCCTAAATCTCTCTCCTGACAAAAAGGTAAGTACCTGCATGAGGTGTGCACAGGTTGATGACCTCTTACGTCAGGGGGCTGAACTGCAGGAAACGGTGAAGAGGCTGCGCAGTATTAGAGGAGCTGAGGCAGAGATAGACAGGTGGCTCCAGAATCATATTCCTGTGGCAGACACTGCCGAGAATGAAGCACCGTGGACCCTGGTGACTCACAGAAGCAGGATTCCATATCAGCCTGCACCCTCCACCATCACAATCAGAAACAGATATGAAGCCTTAACGACTGAGGACACCCATGAGCAAGGTCTGCAAAGTCCCCTGCAAGGGGAAACTGTACCAGTAACATACAGTGGACATCGTAAAAAGAAAGGACGAGTGCTTGTGGTGGGTGACTCTCAGTTTAAGGGTACTGAGGCGCCCATCTGCTGACCTGACAGGGAGTCACGAGAGGTATGCTGCCTTCCAGGAGCCAAGGTCTGAGACGTTGCCGAGAGGGTGCCACAACTCAGCAGGAAAACAGACTACTATCCGCTATTACTGTTTCTTGTAGGCATGAACGACACTGAGAGCCATAACCTGGG
Organism: Phalacrocorax aristotelis; assembly: GCF_949628215.1. Taxonomy (NCBI): domain Eukaryota; kingdom Metazoa; phylum Chordata; class Aves; order Suliformes; family Phalacrocoracidae; genus Phalacrocorax; species Phalacrocorax aristotelis. The sequence continues at coordinate 11,726,051 of NC_134285.1, forward strand.
TAAAATCAAGGAAGACTTTTGAGCCCTGGGGGAGCAAGTGAAAAACATTGGTGCCCAGGTGATCTTCTCTTCCATTTTGCCAGTTCGAGGGAAGGGAGCAGCCAGAAACAGGCGCATAATGTATATCAACTCCTGGCTACGTGGCTGGTGTTTGGCTTTTATGACAATGGGGTGTTCTTCAATGACAGCAACATGCTAAGGAGGGGTGGAATCCAGCTGTCTAAAAGGGGTAAGGAAATCTTCAGCACTAGGCTGACTAATCTGGTGAGGTGGGCTTTAAACTGAAGAACTTGCGGGGTCGGAGCCGTTGCAAAAATGCTCACACCAGCACGTCCAACAGGGGAGTAAGTCAGGCCAAGCAGTGTGGTGATAAAGGTTCCTTTGCTGTCTCCCAAGAGGTGAAACAGAAGAGTAATCACCTCAAGTGTATGTATACGAATGACGCAGTCTAGGTAACAAACAGGAGGAACTGGAGCTCTGTGCCCACTCAGAAGGGTATGACAACATAGGAGTAACTGAAACATGGTGGGACAACTCAGATGACTGGGGGATCACAATGGATGGTTACAGGCTCTTTCATAAGGGCAGGCAAGGTGGAAGAGGTGGAGGAGTTGCACTCTACATCAAGGAACACCTTGAATGTATCGAAGCCAACTATGGTGATTGCGACTGCTCTATCGAAAGCCTCTGGGTTAAAGTCAAAGGGGTCATCTCCAAGCAGGACCTCACAGTGGGCATCTGCTATCGACCTCCTAACCATGATGATGCAGCTGACGAAGCTATATTTGGGGGCACTGAAGCAAACTTCTGGCCAACAGAACCTGGTCCTGATGGGGGACTTCAACTACCCAGACATCTGCTGGAAGAACAATATGGCAGCTTGCATGTCATCCACCAAGTTCCTGGAATGTATTGAGGACTGTTTCCTGATACAAATGTTAGATGTGCCGACCAGGAATGAGGCACTGCTGGACTGGCTATTCACAAACCGAGAAAGCCTGCTTTGTAATATCTCGGTTAGTGATAGCCTTGGCTGCAGTGATCACAATATTGTGGAGTTTGGGATCCTGCTGAGTGTGCTGAAGCTCAGCTCTAAGACAAGGATCCTGGATTTCAGAAGAGCAAACTTCAGTTCACTCAGGGCTCAGTTGGGAGGAATTCGATGGGAAGCTTCCATGGAAGACAAAGATGCTAGTGAGTGCTGGGAGTTCAAGAACTCTCTATTGGAAGCACAAAGCCAATTTATTCCCTACAAAGGAAGGGAAAGTAAGCGGAGCAAGAGGCCCCCATGGCTCAACCATGACCTCCTGGGTCTACTCAAATCCAAAAGGGAAGCATGCCAGAGATGGAGAAGTGGAGGATTATCTGTCGAGAGCTACAAGGGCATTGCCAGAGTGTGCAGAGATGCAGTTAGAAAAGCAAAAGCCCAACTCAAATTGAAACTGGCTGTAGATGTCAAAAATAACAAGAAAGGTTTCTTCAGACATGTCAACCATAAGCAGAAAAAGAAGGAAAACATAGGCCCACTGTTAAATGGAAAAGGAGAGACAATCACCAATGATGCTGAAAAGGCAGAGGTCCTCAACACTTTCTTCACCTCTGTCTTTACCAACACTGTTGGGTCCCAGGCTTCGGGAACAAAATTGCCGGTTGATCCAAACACCAACCCACCATCAGTGAAGGAAGAGTAAGTATATGAATTACTACAGGAGCTTGATCCCTACAAATCAATGGGCCCTGACGCCATCCACCCGAGGGTGTTGAGAGAGATGGCTGATGTCATCGAAGGCCACTCTCCATTACCTTTGAGAAGTCATGGAGAATGGGGGATGGCCCAGAGGACTGGAGAAAGGCAAATGTTACCCCTATCTACAAGAAAGGCTCGAGGGAGGATCTGGGTAACTATAGGCCCATCAGCCTTACTTCAATCCCTGGGAAAGTTATGGAATGAATCCTCCTGGGGGCCATCACAAGTCAAATGAAGCACGTGACTGGGAAAAGCCAACACAGCTTCACTAAAGGCAGATCGTGCTTGACAAACCTGGTGGCCTTCTATGACAAAGTGACTTGCCTGGTTGAAATGGGGCAGGCGGTGGACATTGTCTACCTGGACTTCTCCAAGGCCTTTGATACGGTCCCCCACAGTCTCCTCCTGGAGAGATTGATGTGTTATGGCCTAGACAAGTGGTCTGTGCAGTGGGCGAGGAACTGGCTGACAGGCCGCACCCAAAGGGTGGTGGTAAATAGCTCCTTTTCCAAGTGGCAACCTGTCACAAGTGGGGTCCCCCCGGGATCGATATTGGGCCCAATGTTATTCAAGATCTTTAAAAGTGATCTGGATAATGGCATCAAGTGTAGCCTGATGAAGTTTACAGATGACACCAAGTTGAGTGGGGAAGTAGACACTCCAGAAGGGAGAGCTGCTCTGCAGGAAGATCTGGATAGGCTGGAGGAGTGGGCCAGCAAGAACCTTATGAAGTTCAACAAGGAGAAGTGTAAGGTCTTGCACCTGGGAAAACGTAATCCAGCAGTGCAGCACAGACTGGGATCCACTTGGCTGGAGAGCAGCTCTGTGGAAAGGGACCTGGGGGTCCTGGTGGACAGGAAGCTCAACATGAGTGAACAGTGTGCTGCTGCGGCCAAGAAGGCCAATGGGATGCTGGGTTGCATCAAAAAGGGCATCACCAGCAGACATAAAGAAGCCATTATCCCTCTCTACTCAGCGCTTGTCAGGCCACACCTGGAGTACTGGGTACAGTTCTGGTCCCCACTATACAAAAAGGATGTGGACAGGCTGGAAGGGGTCCAGAGAAGGGCCACCAAGATGATCAGAGGACTGGGAAGCTGCCATATGAGGATAGGCTGGGAGAGCTGGGTTTGTTCAGCCTTGAGAGAAGGAGGCTTAGAGGGGATCTCATCACCATGTACCAGTACTTTAAGGGGTAGCTACAAAGAAGACGGAGACTCCCTTTCTACAAGGAGTCACATGGAGAGGACAAGGGGGGATGAACACAAGTTGCTTTTGGGGAGATTCCGATTGGACACCAGAGGAAAATTTTTCACAGTGAGGACAGTCACCACTGGAATAATCTCCCCAGGGAAGTGGCTGACTCGGCCACATTGGACACCTTCAAGAGTCGGCTGGACAGGGTGCTGGGCCATCTTGTCTAGACTGCGCTCTTCCTAGAAAGGTTGGACTAGATGATCCCTGAGGTCCCTTCCAAACTGGGATTCTGTGATTCTGTGAAAATATTATTCTTAAATGGCGTTTCCCCATAAATGTTCTGTTTCGACATTTAGACAACATTTGGCTATAGATTTTTTTTTTGATAAATGTACAATTGACTCCAGCTCCTGACGTAGCAGTACTAATATCTGAAACCATGTCCATGTACATCCTTAGTACCTAAACAGGGTACTGATTTCATAAAAGACTAAAGCAGCTCACATACTTCTAGCCTTCTTCCAACAGAAGCAACCTTTGAAAAGAATCAAAGGATTCTAAAAGCTTTCATTTACAGCAGAATATACATTAGGTTCAACTTAACATTTTATTTTTCTACTTTTTAAACTCCAATTGTACTTATTTCCTTGTTTATTTGTATGGCAAACTGTGGATTCATTTACAATGCACTGTCAGCTGTCAACTGAAATGACATTTTTTTATTATTCAAAGCTAGACATGGCCTCCTTCTGTAATGACAGAAGTATTCAGAATTTGTTAAAATATAGTGGAGGGATAAAGGAAGCCAAAGATACTTTTATATCAATACTTGCAGGAATTATTCCGTGTACTTCAGACTCTACATGTTATAATTTTAATCACAGCAGATTATTTGCATAGTGTTATCTTCCAAAAATATAAAAGCTCCTTATAAATACAACTACAATTAGAGCTTAAAAATGCCTAAGAAAGAAGAAAGGAAAAAAAGGAATTTATGCCAATCTTACTGAGCAAAGTAATAATTTCAGGATTTCAATGCTTTCAAAACTTTCTGAGTTTAAAACAAGAATTTTTATGACAGGTGGGATTCCCAAACTTAGTTTTCAAATGCTGAGGTTCATTTTAATTTTATTCACTGAAATGTTAAATCTTGGATAAACATTGTTAAAAAGATTAAATCAAATCAGGCATAAAAATTTCAGCAGAAACACCCGTGCCACCTACAGAGTAGTAACATTTGAATGGATACATCTACATTAATATCTGTTATTAAAGCATTACAGCAAATGTTTAACCAAGGAGATAACCCTGAAGCAGTCCAAAAGAAAGACAGGGTCAAGGGAAAAAACCACTTAAATAGTAAAACAAGAATAGTACAGGATAACCCTGGACCTTATCACTCACAATGGGCAAAGAAACTCAGAAGGAGTAGTTTTGAGAATAGTATAAGAACAGGTGAAACATACTTACCTTGTACACCACTGGCTTCCAGCAGTTTGTAGTTCAGGATCTCCTGAGCCAAGTATCACATCTTTCTATTTAATAATTCTCAGTGGATTCTTTTTCATTCATTAAGTTTTCCAGTCACTTTTTACACATGTAAATTTTTAGGACCCTCAACAACCTGCAGAAAGGCATTCTGGAACATTTTGTATTGTATGAAGAATAAGCCCTTTTTGCTTCTTTTGCAACTACCTGCTGCTAATTCCATTTGATGCACTTCAAGCATTTTGAAAGATCAGCTGGATTTAGGCCGAGATGAAGTTGTGAACATGAGATTATCTATTCTTTATGGAACTTCACATCCATTTATTTCATGTGCTATCCTCATATTTGCAGTAAATGAAAATTTGTGCATTTTAAAAGGTAATTTATTTGACGCTTAAGGTTACAGAAAGACAAAAACCAGAGGAGTGCAGAAATGCTGGTACAGAAATACTGAAGAAAGCTATAAAGTGGAAACAGACAGTGATATACTGTCTTCTAAACCAATCCTACTAGGATCCCGTAGGATCCTAGTCTAGAGCTTTTCCCCTCATGATCCACAGATATCTAAGAGCCTATCAGCTGCTTCTACAAACTCATGAAGAGTTAATTAAAAGAAACAAGTGTCTAATCAATAGTTTTAAACCTATTATGCGGAGGTCCGCTTCTCTTAGAAAATCAAACCTGTGATTTGAAAAAGACTGAAAAACCCATTCTAGTCAAAGCACAATGGACAACCGCGCGGAGGAAATAGTCATTAATCTTGTTGAGTTACAGGGAGGCTAATGAGAACTACTGTACATATTTTTTTTAATATAATGTATAATAGCTGAAGGATTTTTTATTCAGAAGGGGACATGATCTTCCCTTTCACAGATCAGACCATATAATGGATCTTCCCCAGTGTCAGGAAGCTCATAGAGGTGGTAATGCTTTCCTCTTGATTTTGCTGCAAGTCCCCTTCCACTGTGACAACTGGTCATCTCCTGGACAGGTTGTAGGAGAACAGATGAGAGTTTAAACTTCAAAGCAAGATGGCTAGAGCAAGAGAAACAAGTTTAAAGCTAAAGATATTACCAGTTGCATTGGTTACCTTCCTTAACTTCACCATTAAAAGCAGAGTCAAGTGGCTCTTAGAAGAGTTTCTTTTCAAATGCAACACTGACATGAATGAAAGAAGAAACAACAATATCCAAGTCAATGCAATGTAAGTTAATTAGCTTCTAAAAAGCTTCAAGATGTCAGACTTTTAAGATAAATTTTATCCCTTTTCATTAAAAAAAATCTTTAATGTCCTTGTTTCCAATGATGTCTGATGGGAATGGGAGTTTGGCAGTAGTTCTATAGCTGTCAGCCAAGTCATCAGGCATAGAATGTTACCTTAATAATGGATAAATGGCAACAGATTTAAAGTCAGCAGGTATGTAACCTAGGGACATAGAAGCATTAATTAAATCAGTAAAGCCAGGCAAAAGCTCAAGAGGAAAAACCTGAACAAGAATTTGGGAAGCACTGATAAGGCTTGATTTTCTTTCTGCACAACTTGTGCCTCCAGCAATTCAGCCCCTAAGATGCAAGAAAGCTGTGAAATGAGCTATCAGAACACTTGTCAATCATTGGACAAGCTGTATCATGGTCAAAAGGTACTTCTAGGGCCTGCAGGAGAATAATGGAATGAATATATGATTCAGGTTTATCAGTGACTGAGCAACTGCAGTTTTGATTATTGCAGCAAAGAGGCTTAAACAGAAGGGGGAGAGTGATAATGGATAAATTAAGGATTATAATTCTTACTCTCTTTTCATTTCAAAGAATTCTTTTGTTTCAATAGTGTTTGCTAATTTCCATGTTACAGGAGACTTTCTGTATTACAGGGCGAAGAAAGACCACTCTGCAAATTGTTAATTAAAGCTAGATCAGGTGGTGCTCTTTTTAATTCCACAGCAAGGGTTTGGAAAGTTACATAGGTAGACAGACATACACATTTATTAATGGAGAAGCCTGTTCCTCTTTGAGGAAGAGGTGATACAGAATGAGAGAAGAATAACCTAGATTCAAAAGAAATCTGACAGTTGTCTCATTCATTAAATTTTCAGTAAAACCAAATCTGATAAAAGTCTTAAGAGTACACAAAGTGTGTGTATATATTTTGTGTATATATTTTATATAGATATATATAAAAAGTATGCATGCACTTTGTGTGGAAACTACTTGTTTTACCTATGGAAATACAATCAAAAATCCACCAAACTGTCAACTGTCTAGAGTCTTTGTTAATGGTCTGAGCAAGAATGACTAGTAAATGAGAATTAACTTCTGACTTTGATCTAAATAATCTGTACCTTATCAGTTCAATTTGCAAGCAAATTAAACACATCAGTACTTGTTCTCTGGATATAAATCTGTCACCTTACTATCATGTGAAAAAGTGTTTTCCATCTGATTAATCAATATGGAAGATTAATGCTGTCAGCTCCTTAGGTCAAGTGAAATTATATTAAATGATGGTTAAATGGAAGATACATGGTTGTTCCTGTTCAAACGTACTCTACAGAGCCAAAAATACTAGCCTGGAGCGGGAGTTTGTGTTTCTATCTCTACATATTTTTATTATATGAATGTAACACTTTTGAAAGGATCTGCCTTCATATCAACTTTCAGCAGAGCAAAAGCAACACAAAGAAGATTGTTCCGCTCTTTAGAAATGAGGTCGAACAAAGGGAATAGGGAATGGAGTATTCTAGTAGTCAGAGAAATATTTGTCGTATAAAAAGTGAAGGCTTTTGAGATTTCACCTGTTCAGAACCTGACTGATCATTACAATGTCTTGAAAATCCTTGCACTGTACTCGTTAGCTTTTCTGTTCTTAATTTACACATATGTAGGAACAAGACAGAAATGTAATAGAGAAAAAGTAAATAGAGCATTATAACAGCAGCTGAAAATGAAATTGAGTTTTAAAGCATTTTTACTTCAGATTTGTTTTACTACAAGTAATAGATAAAATATGTATCCAGTTTTCAAAAGAATGGGACTGTCATTACTAGTATGTGGACCACATCCCAGTCTGCATTCTTAGTGGAACTAAAGCTAATCTAGAACACTAATCTGGATAGGAGTCCTGTTTCCTAGGGTTCTGAAGAGGTGGAATATGGTGTCATGGGCAGACCACCAATGGAAACAGCTACCGCAGAGTGACTAGTGCAACCACCTCAAAATACATGAGACAGATGACAGATTTCCACAAGAAACCTTTTCTTAGATGTTTGCAGCAGTTCAAATGACAGACATTTTCCATTCTCTTCTCCATATCTTAATGTGCAGTCAGAAGAGGATTTTTTTCAGTGTGTTACTTTTCTATAAAGCCCTCAAACTGAGGGAGAAGTTCTATGCTTCAGTTATTTAAATTATTCGTTAAATATTTTGCATTTCATACTACCTCCCCCCGAATAACCCCAAGCAAAATTAGCATAAAAAGTGGTGTTTGAGAAAGGTATTTCAAATTATTTGCAGTGCACTGAAAACCTAGCTGAATCATGAAATTCACTTAGTTAGGCTTTGATGCCAAAAGTCTAAAAGAGGTTTTCTCACCAGTGGAAATCTTCTATTAGCGAAGAGTTTACCTAGAGAAAAGTAGATCAAAACAATTCCAAGTGCTAATTATGTTCTGCATATGAATTTGCTCCACCTTCATAAGCACAAATAATGAACAGACAGATACCTCTAATAAACAACTTACCTATGAGGAAATTAGAAGTGCACATCCCTATTGAAGAGAAAATAACAGCAAAGCTCATTTTTAATTCACTGAAAACTATTCAGCAGTTTAGTCAGAATGAAAGGGCACACCAGTTACAAGGGGACTCGGGCATTAATAACAAAACTAATCTGCATAGGCATGTTGTACAGATCTCTCTAGAGTCCAAGTTGGGGAAACAAGATGTGACAAAATGGAAGAGCTACAAATGGAAAAACTGCTACAAGACTAGTCAATCACCTGGTAAGTATGTGATCAACACACATGGGGACTCCCAGAGTGTAGTAACAGGTAGATAAATTGGGTGATACAATTTTGCTAGTTCTGCTGCTACAACTGGAAAGCAGCCATTCATTCTGGTGATGACAGTTATAGCTTCTGGCCATCACCACTAATTAAATCGCTATCTTTCCTATTCCATTTTTTTCTCCACATATAGATGCAATCAAAGACAGAACAATATAAAGAAGGAACAAGAAATTAGATTTAGGTAATAATTCCAAAAGTAAAGTGAGATAGCCTGAGATATTAATCCAATTCCTTGGAAAACAAAGCATGCTTCTGCCAGAAAGAGAGGTGCAACAGTTTGTGAGGTGATGTATGTATGACCACAATGCTGTAATCAAAACTTCATGTTTTTTGTAACTCATAAAATAGCTAGAAAAATGCATAGCACACATAAAAATGGGAATAGTTTATGGATGGTATGTTTATCAGTAATGTATTATCTACAGGTTATTACAAGTTACAGTACAGCCTTTTTCAAAATATGGATTAATTGGTTCTGTTTCAAATACAGCAGTTGTCACTTTTTCTCAGAAAAGACAAGCACTCTTGAAAAACAAATCATACGCACAACATTACTTATCCAAAACCAAGGTCCAGCCTCACGTGTGCATACTAGAATCTGCATTCCAGTGCTCAAACCCTCTCCTACCCACCACCATGCATTTCCAATGATAAACACAAATTTTAAAAGGAAAAACCAAATTAAAATAGAACATGTAGAAATTGACATTACTGTATCTTTGTGGCTCTTAAACTACAGACTGCATAATACAACAGACAGGAAAAAGTTTCAGCTGAAGTGATCCACCTAAATAAGGTCAATTCCATTTTCTAAGTGCAACAAATTGCTTTTCTGAAGTGGCTTGTGGATACTGTCGCATACACTCCCCCTGCCAAAGGCCAGCTCAGATGTCAGTTATTGCTGGACACAATTCACTCCTCAGGTGTCCTGAAAACCTTGTGTCACTGCAAGACTCTCCAGACTTTCTTTTCTTACACAAGGAATACAGAGCTATGTGCACATGGGGGCCAAACACTAGAATATGTTTGAAATAAAAGCTCTGACACAAAACCAGAATGGGAATATTGATACTATTCCAGCAACTTCAGTAGTGACTGGCCCTCAGACATGGGTGTTTTGCCTTTACATGCAGTGATGGGTTAAATGTACTAGTTTTAGAAATGCAACACAGTGAAAAGTCAAATACCACTGTAAAATGTTTCTGCATGTTATCCTTCTGCTATCTGAAATACCCTCATACGGAACATTGCTGTTGGAAAGAACTCAGACAGTACCCCAAAAAAAGATTTATACCACACCAGCAACAGTGCTCTTCATTTCCAGAATGTTTAACTAAAACTCCAGTAAGTGCAATAAATAGCTTGAGGATTTTCTTTTACTTCCTCAGTGTAACAGTAAATCTTCTGTATGGTTTCTGATGACAAACTGCCTCCTAACCTCTTTTAGTTACAAGTTGCTATAATAGCAAGACCATAAGAATGTGGGTATGTTACTATAGGGAAATGCCATAGAAAAAAGACAGACTCAAAGAAAGGTTATGAAGGAGACTGACAAGACTGAGGGATAACAAGTAATCGTAACACCCTACTATGGATCACCATGTGGTTGTGCCAGTTTTCATATAAAAAACAAAGTAATCACTCTTGTCCTCAACATCCTGTTTCAGAGATTCTTGCCTGTAGGGACAGTTTCAACATTGCTTTGAAATCTCTAGTTTCCTTCTCCAGCTACTGTCCCTTCTGAGCAGAAAGTATCCGTGACAAATACTTCATTGACCATTTTTAGCAAATCTGATGTTCATCCAAAACTAGCATTTCACCAGGAAGGGCCTTTGCCCAAGTTAACACCAACGGAAAACTGAATTATACGATAATGAACAAAACGCAATCCAGTCATCTCACACAAGTTAGTTCCCATTTAATTTTCCACTCATTTTCTCAAAGGTGCTTCAGATTTCACCTCACCACTAATGAACCTTGCTAGACCAATGGCTCAGCAGATCTCAGTGCCCAATGGGGTGTTTCTCCATCATAAAGATGATCTGTCTGCTTCAGCCTCATGGGTCTGATCCAGTACAGTTAGTGAGGCATAAGGAAAAGGTGGAGTCTTCAAATCCTGAAGCATTTTATAATGGGTCATTATCTTTTATAGTCTGTATTACTACATCTTAAGTTTTAATCACCAGGAACTATCTTGCTGTCTACTCCTTTGTGGAAGATAATGGTGGCCTCCATCCATTCTTGTCATATTTTTTTCTTTAAAAATAAAATAAACATGCAAAAGGCCCTCACTGCACAAGCATGCAAAATGCAGAAAATAAATATGAGAAGGCAAAGCTTCAAATTAAAAGTGGGTCTGTAGATCACTAGTGCAACTTAAAAAGGGGAATAAAACATCCAGTACTTAGGCAGTAATAGAGTCTCACACTTTCATCATATTAGCTAGCAACATAATGTCCTGGCAAACTTTCTTAGGCTAGATCCTGGGGACCAGATTTAGCATAACACACTTCTGTGAGCCTATGCAATGGGTACAAGGCACATTCAAATCACAAATGCCTGTTGCTGTGCTGGGTGTCTAAAAGGAGGGTCCAAATTATATGAAAAGCTGTTCCTTGCACAGCAGTCCTCTAACTGCAGCTCTTTACTCATACTTATTCCTGGTAGTTCTCTAAGTACTGACATATCCTGAGAGGAATTGTGTAGCTTAAGACATTACTGCCCCAACCTGTCAACCTCAGCCTTTCCATAGAGGTCACTCACAACAGTAGCTTAACAAGAGATGCCAACCTGTCAGCTGAGAAAGGTGAGATATGCACACACATCCTGCTCTTCCAACTCTCATATGAGCATGTTAACCTATGGCACAAAATACGGTGACATAATGTCAGGAACTGCCGCAGCAACGTTCATCAGATGTCTGCATCCTAAACATAAGCCTTATCACAAAAGGGGTTTTAAAGCATTTTAGCTTCAGTACAGCAAGTTATTAAACTTGTGAGCACTCTGGCCAAAATTAGCGTGACTATATATATATATATGTAAGATGGTACTTGCTTAAGTACCTTGTTGAATTAGGTTTTAATACCTTACATATTGGTATTTCTAAAGTAAGTAATGAAAAAAAAAGTTAGAACATACCAGCACAAAACCCATGGGAGATCGCATTAACTGAAACAATCATGCAGTTGACACATGGTTTCTGTTTCTAATGAGGCACATCAACTAAACAGAAAATAAAGGGATAGGAGCCCTGATACTTCCAGGTATAAAATAATTAGTCTCAGAACAGAAAGCACTATCATCCTGAGAGCTGACTGCCCAATGGCTTACAATAGGTTTCTTGTACTTTGTGGGAACTATGGCCACAGCAGACACACAGACAACAGGTCTGACCTACTATGGAAGCTACTGCATTCTGTTTCTTTGAGGGACACATTTAATACATGTCCATATGTCTTCCCTTTTGGCTTTGTAACTCCTATTAAAGCGACTAATGCTGGGGTGGGGGAGAGGTGTCAGATGACTGGAAGACAGAAGGTTTGTCTAAATGCAACTATTAACATAACCCTTTGTTAACTTAGTACATTTCTCCCTGGGAGAGAAATGTATACAAAAATGGGGCTAAGGAGCTGGATAAAGATATTCATGCAACATTGGCAAAAAATGAGCAGCTTACTGTGGCACTGGCACAGGGAGCTATGCCATACTCAATTCCCTTCTGCAAGGGAACACATTCCAGTAGTTCCAGGAGTGGCTACACTACCAATAGTTCCTAAGACATCCATTTAATATATTTTATTACCCTGGAGTCACAGCAGCAATAATTAATTCTGAAAGAAGTAGTGCCTGAGGATGTATAAAACTACACCAAGATTTCATTGATCCTCAGTATGCATGTTATGATACACATCTATATAGGTACAGATATATGCATATATTCAAAAATATATCAATCTGCAATGCAAATTTCAGAAACTGCAGAACGAAAAGATAAATTAAAATGCACCTAAATTTACTCCCATCCTTAAAGAAGCAATATGTAAACATATTATTATAGGATGGATTAGCATGTCTAATTCCATGGAAATTAGAATATAGATAAAAATGTAGAACTGTAATTAAAAGAATGAAGAGACGACATTAATAGGATGAACCGTACACGCTAATGCAAAACTGTATGCAAAACTGTAGGCCTGTTTTCAAAATTACTAAATGAGGAAAAAATATAGTCTGTTCCTGGGAAAAGATTGGTAATAAGCAGTTATAGTTATCATACAAAACCTGTTGACTGTTTCTAAAACTTGTTAGATATCTTTTATCGTTTGCAGGTACATAGAAAAAGGTTTTCCCTTCCATGCTTTACAAAAAGAACAGAAGGAAGTAGAAGTTTTTGTTACAAATACTGCTGAATAGATTGACAATTACATTTTTCTTAGTTCTCTGGCTACAGATTAAAACTGCAGCTTAATATTACCCATTTTTCCCATTTTAGTCAAAGCATCTCAGAGAATTCCTGTTTCAAAGTATCAAAGAAAAATGTTTTCAGTTTCAAGTTAGAAGTACAGACATTTCCCTCTTTATTCATACGGTATTTTCTGGCTGAATTTCAATTTCAGTTTACAGGTTGTTAAAATATTTTCCTGTTATAGAACAGTTTGGTCAAGAGCTAAATCAATCAAAGGTGAAATAGAAAACACCAATGATAAGGGTTTTTTTGTCCCTGATGCTGATGTAGGAGAATTACCTCCTGGAGAAGAATCATCAGTTGCAGTCCTGAAATAATTAAACCTTTTTATTTTGAGAATGATGCATAAACTCATTTCCACAGTAACTTTGTTTTGCATTTCACAAAGTTCTAACCCCAGAATTTCTCTGTTACACCCAATATACTATGCTAATTTGCCTCTGAAGTCATTGTCTACACAATGAGTTGCAAAAGTATCAGTTGTATTTTGTGTATTTACAGATGCAAGAGATTTCACAACATTTATAGCCTTTCCTCACTTAGCAATCCTCTGCTTACTTCAGTTTTCTTTCTCTGCTGATTGCTTTTAATCAAGAGTTCATTTTTAGGTATAGTGAAGTGATTCCCACAGTAATTGACCTCTCTGCAGTAAAACGAAATTCATTCTTTGTATCATGTCAGTTTTCTGGCTGGTGAGCAGATGAAACAGATTCTGACCATTATCCTGTTAACTCCATTTAACTCCAGCTAAAAGAGCATATTGAAAGGTTTAGTCACACCTATGTCTAGGATCTTAGTTTCAAAATCTCTTTTGAGAATGACTGAAAATATAAAAACATCAAAAGTGCATGCATGCACACAAGATCTGCAAACAGACAGAAGCGACGGTGGGAAGCAAGCTATGATTTTAACCACCCAAGCCAAACCATTATTCACTTGCTATGGTCAGAAAGCAGCAGCCATTTTATGTTTTGAAAACTCTTTACTTTACAGAGAAAAATTACTGCTTTACTGTACAAAGTATAAACACAGTGTTTGGTTTCTTTTTAACTTACTGAAGGAGTAACTTCTGCTGAAGCTGATTTTGATTACTTACTGATTTGTTCCTAATAGATTTTTCTAGCAATAAAAGTGTACGTGGACAACTTGCAAAGATATTTTAAAGATACATAGAAAAGCATCATAGAATCATAGAATCACAGAATCGTTAAGGTTGGAAAAGACCCTTAAAATCATTGAGTCCAACCGCTAACCTATCACTGCTGAGCCCACCACTAAACCATATCCTCCAGCACCACGTCTACCCTTCTTTTAAATACCTCCAGGGACGGAGACTCAACCACCTCCCTGGGCAGCCTGTTCCAATGCCTGACAACCCTTTTGGTGAAGAAGTTTTTCCTAATGTCCAACCTAAACTTCCCCTGGCGCAGCTTGAGGCCTTTTCCTCTCATCCTATCGCTTGTTACTAGGGAGAAGAGACCGACCCCCACCTCGCTACAACCTCCTTTCAGGTAGGTGTAGAGAGTGATAGGGTCTTCCCTCAGCCTCCTCTTCTCCAGACTAAACAAGCCCAGCTCCCTCAGCCGCTCCTCATAAGACTTGTTCTCTAGACCCTTCACCAGCTTCGTTGCCCTTCTCTGGACACGCTCCAGCATGTCACTGTCCTTCTTGTAGTGAGGGGCCCAAAACTGAACACAGTACTCGAGGTGCCGCCTCACCAGCGCCGAGTACAGGGCACTATCACCAACCTGCTCCTGCTGGCCGCACTATTCCTCATACAAGCCAGGATGCCATTGGCCTTCTTGGCCGCCTGAGCACACTGCTGGCTCATGTTCAGCCAGCTGTCAACCAACGCCCCCAGGTCCTTCTCCACCAGGCAGCTCTCCAGCCACTCCTCCCCAAGCCTGTAGTGTCACCTGGGGTTGTTGTGACCAAAGTGCAGGACCCAGTACACTTGGCTTTGTTGAATCTCATACCGTTGGCTCCGGCCCAATGATCCAGCCTGTCCAGGTCCCTCTGTAGGGCCTTCCTGCCCTGCAGCGAATCAACACTTCCACCCAGCTTGGTGTCATCTGCAAACTTACTGATGGTGCACTCAATCCCCTCATCCAGATCATCAGTGAAGACACTGAACAGGACCAGCCCCAACACTGAGCCCTGGGGAACACTGCTCGTGACTGGCTGCCAACCGGCTGCCAACCGGATTTGACTGCATTCTCCACCGCTCTCTGGACTCAGCCGTCCAGCCAGTTTTTAACCCAGCGCAGAGTGCACTTGTCTAAGCTGTGAGCTGCCAGCTTCTCCAGGAGAATGTTGTGGGAGAAGGTGTCAAAGGCCTTACTAAAGTCCAAGTAGACAATGTCCACAGCCTTCCCCATATCCACTAAGCGGGTCACCTTATCATAGAAGGAGACCAGGTTAGTGAGGCAGGACCTCCCTTTCATAAATCCATGCTGGCTGAGCCCGATCCCCTGGTGTCCCACACATGCTGTGTAATGGCACAAGATGATCTGCTCCATGACCTTTCCTGCACCGAGGTCAGGCTGACAGGCCTGTAATTCCCCAGATCCTCCTTCTGACCCTTCTTGTAGAGGGGCATCACATTCGCTAGTTTCCAGTCATCTGGGAGCTCCCTGGTTGACCAGGACTGCTGATAAATGATGGAGAGTGGCTTGGCCAGCTCCTCTGCCAGCTCCCTCAGTATCCTTGGGTGGATCCCATCTGTCCCCATGGACTTGTGAACATCCAGGTGAAGGAGCAGGTCAGTGACTGCCACCTCTTCAACAACTGGGACTTCATTCTGCATACTATCTCCATCTCCCAGCACAGGGGCCTGACAACCCCGAGGATGACCAGTCTGACTATTAAAGACTGAGGCAAAGAAAGCATTAAGTACCTCAGCCTTCTCCTCATCTTTTGTGGCAAGGTTACCTTCCGCATCCAACAAAGGAGGGAGATTCGCCCTGGCCCTCCTTTTGTCACTGATGTATTTATAAAAACATTTTTTGTAATCCTTAATGGCGGCAGCCAGTTTAAGTTCCAGCTGGGCCTTTGCCTTCCTAATTTTTTCCCTGCATAACCTCACAACATCCTTGTAGTCCTGAGTCACCTGCCCCTTCTTCCAAAGGTGGTAAGCTCTCTTTTTTTTCTTGAGTTCCAGCCAAAGCTCCCTATTCAGCCAAGCTGGTCTTCTCCCCTGCCTGATGGACTTACGGCACAAGGGGACGGCCTGCTCCTGCGCCTTTGAGTCTTCCTTCTTTAATAACGTCCAGCCTTCCTGGACTCCTTTGACCTTCAGGACTGCCTCCCAAGGGACTCTGTTAACCAGACTCCTTAACAAACCAAAGTCTGCCCTTCTGAAGTTCAGGGTAGTGGTTTTGCTGACTCTCTTCCTTACATCTCCAGGAATTGAGAACTCTATCATGTCATGGTCGCTGACCCCAAGACAGCCTCCGACCACCACATCACCCACCAGGCCTTCTCTGTTCGTAAACAGCAGGTCCAGTGGGGCACCTGCCCTGGTCGGCTCGCTTACCAGCTGCGTCAGGAAGTTATCTCCCACAGACTCCAGGAACCTCCGAGACTGCTTTCTCTCCGCTGTGTTGTATTTCCAGCAGATATCTGTTAAGTTGAAGTCTCCCACGAGAACAAGGGCTAGAGATTGTGAGACTTCAGCCAACCGCTTGTAGGGTACTTCATCTGTCTCCTCATCCTGGTTGGGTGGTCTATAATAGACTCACACCTTATTGGCCTTCCCCCTGATCCCTACCCATAAGCACTCAACCTTATCATTACCATCGTTGAGTTCTAGACCTCATAACTTAGAGGTTATAAGTACTCCTCATCAGCACAAATCACTGTTTCTACTACTGTATGTGCACCGCACTCCAAAGAGAGCTTATTTAAACAGAAATTTCATAGGTACAACAGATTGTGGACACCACTGGATTTCCAAGCCCAGAAACCAAGTAATTGTTCTTAGGCATAAGACAGTTTTGGGTCAGGTGTCCTAACAACACACTAACAGTTAAATCCTGAAGAACTGGCTTAAGGTCAGGTAGAAGGTCTAAGTGAAATGAGTGCAACAACTCGCACAGTTTAACCTCTAGATTGCTGTACATGCAGAGGGGTGACTAGTTGCATTTGGCAAAGCTCTACAGATGACTACCTCAGCAGAGAAGCTTGCAGGATCAAAGCTGTGTCCTCAGGCTAAGACCAATGAACCCCTTTCACGGATGACTTGAACCAAACTTTGATGAAGTAGTGAATCATTAACTCATTGTCTCCCTTTGGCACTAGTATTTGTAAGGCACCCCAGATAGCCCATAGGATTATTCAGGCTGGAAGGGACCTCAAGAGGTTATTTCATTCAGCTTCCTAATCAAAACTTCCTTCTGCTCCTCTTTCTGAACCTTTTATAGATAGATAGATAGATAGATAGATAGATAGATAGATAGATAGATAGATAGATAGATAGAAAAAACAAATATACAAACACATATCATTACTCTATGTTGTAATCAAATCCAGTTTAAGGAGGAGATTACATTCAAGGACACTATTTTGCTCTGAGTTAAGGAAAAAGCAGCCCTTTTGCTTTATGAAAAAAAAAACCCGAACACCAACATCTAATACAACATGAAAATAATACAGAGTGCAAGTTATTATCTTTAAGGCCATATTACCTTTTCTGTTAGCAGCAAAAGCGCATAAAATAGTTAACATTAAAAACTGAAATTAAATAAATATGCTCTCTAATGAACTAATATACGTGGGTAAGGTAACATCTGCTACTCTGTTTATAAGAAATGTGTCAAACATTAGATATGCCAGCATTCATGCACACGTTCAGATGGAAGTTGGAGAATTTGCTTTATTTGCTCAGCAGAAAATGGAAGATTTAATGTCATGGCAGAGTAATATCAGACCTGAGAGTACTAGGAGAGAAAGGTAGAACTTTCTTCTTAAACAAAGAGACAGCCCTTCTGATAACTGTTGCTAGTTGGTTACTACAGAAATGGAGTCTTAACTGATTTGGAAACAAGGAAACATTTTTTAAGAAGTTCTGACCTACTTTCTATCTCTAAACAAAGTTTTAAGTAAGGAGTGATTAATAAACCGCACTAGGTCAGGATTAACCCTTGGAGATAATGGGGCTCTGCTGTTTCCTTTATGTTTCTCTTCCCTTGCCAGATAATCCTAACAGGAAGATCCCAGCATTTCCCTAGCCAGCCCAAATCTGCCCTCACAGAAAACATGGGCGATGCCCGCTACTTCTTCATAAGCATCGCCTATTCCATTATAAAAAGTCCTGGGAGCAATGCATTTCAGTGAATTTCTTAGTGCCCACCTTACAAGGTAAGCAAGAAGATTCTATGCAAAAGCCTGTGGTAGAGAATGTAAAGCCTATAACCAGAAAGGTGCCCTTGAAAGGGGTTGCAAACTGATCTAATGCCTAGTTTCTTCTGTAACTACGTCAACTGTTCACAGACATTTATTTGCTGTAATGGATAACAAATCTTGAGATCTTATTACATCTAGATTAAATATTTAACAAGAAACAAGACCAATTCCTCCATTTTGTTTGTAAAGTTCAACAGTTCATATTAACCAAAACATACTTTTAATTCACCTTCAGTCCACAAACAAGAAAGCTGCTAAATAATAGAAACACAAAGCCCTAAGACCCAATAAAAACCCAAGACTTCCATCCCACTGGTTTGGATCCTTTTAAGATAAATCATGTCTCACAAGACTGCTAATATGGAGTAATTTTTTTGTTATTTGTTTAAGCTTTCTTCATAGTAAATATTTCAGCTGTTTTACCCTGTTAAAATGTTCTTTTTTTTTTTTTAACATTTTTGTCTTACTTTGGATGGACAAGAAAACATAACTCACTGGAATAATTTATCTTAATATTACATTTACTTATTACTAAAGCACTTTTCTATGAGGATTAAAAATGCTATGCCTGTTACTGACTCTAAAAGAATATCCACGATCAGTCTGTGGTAATAACATATGGTAATTAACCCATGATAAATAACTTTGGTAAACAAAAAACCCAGTGAAAATTACATTTAAATAAGCACCTCTTTTGTGCAGGAAAACAGGGAACTTTATAACACAGAATTTTGCTTGAGAATTGGAATAGCAGAACTGTCAAAGTTATTTGGGCACTAAAGTGCTGAGCTTAATAAAGATGGATGGGTGTGAAAAATGGGGTTGTGAAAAACATAAACTTTATTTATAGTAGCTCATAGGCAACCCCTAGTTCTTTTGAAGCTCTTTCTGCAGTTGTACACAGGGAGTGCAAATTGGGTGAGAACAGAAACTTGAGGCTAACCTGCTGAACACTATTGGTGTGGGAAGATCTTGACAATATGCAATGATCTGTTGCACATCCATTTTGTAGTACAAAAGGAACATTTTTTCATTCCAGGGGTACTGAATAGCTCTGTCAATTTCCAGAGAAAGGAAAGGTTGCTCCTAATATTTCCTAGCTCAGGGACACTGACATTCATGCTTTTAAAAAGTCATACTGATGGTCCTTCTGTAGTGCAATAGTACATTGTGCTTTTTGCCTGACTGGAGTGCTGAATGCAATGTGAATTGAGAAAGGATCCAAACTCTCAACTCTGCCCTGAACAGCCCATGGGCAGAATTCCACTTTCACATAGAGATTTCTTAGCATCAATGTAAAATAGTTTTTGCTTGCACTAGTAGGGAGAAGAAAGCAGAGGACTGAACCATCACTGTCAAGACCACTACATGAGTAATGGATAGCTGTTTGGTGGCAGGAGGATGAGGAGGTCACAGGCTTTAAAAATTACTGTTTAAAAAGTTTCTCACACCAGCTCTGAATATTATCTGGAATAGGTGATTGGCACTCATCAACCTTATTCTCACTTCCTGGGAACCTGACGCTCCACTGCTTCATTGACAGTCTTCAAATTACTATTAAAAAATGCTTACAAGCTCCCAGTCACTGTTATGCTATACTTCAGCTCAGTTTCTTCAGGGAATTTTGTAAACAAGGGCATTTTCATAACACAGAATAGATTTTTTTTTTGACAAAACATACCTATGAAGAGATTACCCAAGTTATTTCAAATATGTAGACATTACTAAAATACATTCTTTCCTCTACATCTAACTTGCACATACACCTTCAGATATGGTAACTACTTTAATCTGAAAATATGTTTTCTTGATTAACATTGACTAAACATTTGTAATTTCTCAAGCTCTTTTGTGACACCAGAAAGTATGAATAATAATTCAGAGAATAAATTATTTTCATTTTACATACTGTGTACATTATTTTGTGTTCTTGATTACTATTATTTACCAGTGGTTAAAATTGCATTAGGCTTTTTTCCTCATACTTTCCCTGCATCTTGCTTTTAGTAATTAAGCCCACCAACTTTTCTTCCTTTTTACTTCAAGCTGTCTGACAGCCCAATAGTACATAACAGTACGTTCCCCCCACCTGTCCTGCTAATCTGACATGAAGTGTCCTATGAGTTTATACCCTTATGTACAAGTGCATTCCTATTTTAAGAGCTTTTCAACATTTGCCATTTCTGAATACTTTGAGATATGAACAAATCCTTCATTTTAAATATCTGGACGTGGTGGGTCTGGTCATTTCTGCTGGTTTTTGTTTGTGCTCACTGAAACTTCCCATAGAATCCTCAGGAACCATCACTGACTTTAAATTGTTTGAATTTAAATATGTTTTCATTAGACAATCAGAGTATGATTTATGAATGTTTTCACACATTCTTTGAACCTAGCTAATCCGCCCTCCCCTTCATGATAACTTAATTTATGGATAAGAAACAAGATACATTTTTCTAGTTAAAATGTTCATCTCTTATCTGTCACATATGAAGTCCTGGCCCCACTGATACAGACAGGAAAGCTCCCACTGATTTATTTTGTATAGGCTCCTATAACTATACATAATTCTCCTAGTCTTGGTTATTAATAGCCAAATCTCTTTAACAGTCCAACCAGTTCTGCAAATACCACCACTCTTCTAATCTCCAAACATCTAATGAAAATGTAAACAGCATGAATTTAAAAAGAAAAACAATCAAAAAACAAACAAACAAAGAGTATGCTGACTATAAGAGAAAAGCTGTGATAGTAATAATTTATCATATATCTCCAGGAATCTTATTATTTATGCTGCTGCCCATAGTAATTTAACATCAAATTGTACCCAAATAAACTACTCCAGGAAGCTTGTTACAACATAAGGAGTTGCAGGCAGTACTTTCCTTGGATGAGAAACAAATCTAAATACAAATAGCACTGGATTTGTACTTTTCATATTAAAATAATCCAACCTAAGGGGAAGGAAAAGGCAACATAACGACAACTATAGTCAACCCTTTCCTTTTTGTGCTGCCACAGGCAGAGAGACTCCAAAACGCTCATGTCTTTGTTGCTGAAGTAGATCAGAACTGCTTGGCACTATGATCACTACCTTCTAAGATCAGTGTACAGGAGTTAAGGGCATGATGTTAAATTTCCCAAGTATTAGAGTAATTTGAGGAGTTTTCTGAGATGCATGTGGAATGGCTGTCCAGTTGTCACTTTTCCTCTACTTCTGCATAACAGAATGAAATTAATTTCTAAAATCTTTTGCAGCACTACAGGTCACGTACATACAGAACTTGGTTCACAAACTCTCATTTGAAATTATAAACACAAAATGTGCCTCATGCATCTTACACACAAACACTGCCTTAACACTGAGGAAAGCTATCAGCTAATTACTGAAAAGTTTAAATGAAATTGTTTAAAACAAGACACTTAAAAGTTAAAATGAAACTGTGTTGCTGTGGATCAACTACAAATGTATTTTGAAAGTACTAGATAAGAATGAATTAACAGATATTTGCATACAATAAAAATGAGACAAGAAACAGCATTTTTATAGTTGTATGTTATACATTTAGAAATTATCCAATAATTCTGCCCCCAAACCTGAAAAGAAGCATATATCAATGGGAAAATTGTAGGAGGACTAGACCATGGTTTCAGAACAATTATCTAATTATAGATGTCAGCAGATTCTCATGTTTCCTTTAAAACCATTCAAAAAGGCAGTCTAAGCTCTGATTCATGAAAATTCTCTGATATTCAGGATATCATTTCACACGTACTGAATACTTGATGAGGGTGCCTTCCTCAGTACTCTGTTGCTTCTTCACTTCAAGATCTCAGAATAAGATGACTAACCAGAATAATAAGACTAACCTATGTTTTAGGTGAATGTCTTCATCAATATCCAGTAGACTTGGGTGATGCGCAGCTGTTTAGCCAAACATACATTTTGATTGCTGTATGGCAGAAACAGAAATTTGCTGTCTTGTGTCAGGGCTGCTGTGTTAAAATAACTTTTCGACTTCCTTCACTGATCATTTGAAAGGATGAAATATACCAAATCTCTGTGGTGAGTGCCCAAGTTCCTCTCTAGTGATTTATTTAATAAAATCTGGAGGGAATGGAAGGGTGAAGGTCAGTCAAGTTGATACCGGGATGAATGATCCTTGAAGAACAGCTCTCACGGTACTTGCAAATAATCCAATGCAGATTGGACCGTAGTGAGGAATGCATTTGTTTAAAAGGTCATGCCTCAAAGATCACAGACGTAATCTGGCATTAAAATTACAGATGCAACACAGACACTAAAGTTTACTTCATCAACACGATGCTTATGAAATGTTAGGTAAAAACACAGGATAAAAGCATGCATAGAAGCATACTGCAGACTCAACCAGCAGTCAAGTCTGGCAGAAGTCTATCACCTAGTGACAGCTTCCTTTTCTCTCAGTTGTTAGGGTGATATAAAGAGAAAGGAGTGAGACAAGTCCTGGGCTTCATTACTGTGGGAAGAAGATATGATACAATGATCAAAGAGTCACAAAAATGTTAAAATTATTTCAGATTGTTCAATCCAACTATATTCATATTTGGTGCATTAAAAACCAAACTTGCTGATATGGACAGAAAACACTCAGTATTAGGGAAGGAGAGTATTTACTGGAAGTGCCAAGGAAGGACTGAAATTTAACTCCTACCTCAAAATCACCCAGTGCCAGGTTTGAGGGAGATTTGTCTGGTGTATAAGAACCATAATTACAATCTCCTTATTTGAGTATGGTGTTTATTTCCCTAAAATACAACTGTCATGTGCTTGGGACATCTTAGTCATGGTGTATTTGTGAACACTGCATATGTCAAAATAAAATATCACTAGTAGAAATGCATAGCCAGAATATGAATGTCATTGCTTTGAGGTAACATCCACAGTGGGAAATCTTAACTGAACTAGTGCAAATGAGAACTGTGTAAAAAAGTAAGAAATGAATCATTCTTTCCTTGATTTCTATTGTCTAGAAAAAAACCCTCATATCTTCCTTCTTCCTAGTGTAAGATCTCTTTTGTTTGCTTCCACTTACTGATGCAGCTGGAAAAGCTACATAAAACAATGGCTTAACATCTCCACTGTAAAGGGCTTGCTAAGGTAAGGAACCCATAAGCAAAAATTCTGTCAGAACAGTTAGCAGGTAATATCTTATGATAAGAGACATCCTTACAAGAGATCTAGTGTTTTTTATAAAACAGGCATGCACCTGCACAGTGTGGGCCCCATTAAGACTGTATGATTATGTTTAGATGAGCTACAGTATGAAGCTCTCAAGACAGTTTTGAATTTATTTCCAATATGAGAAGGGTGAACAAGCCAACAAGAGGAAGAGGTTACATAGAACATAGTGGTTTTGCTGTTTAATTCATGAAGTAATTCCTTCTAAGAAAAAACTTGTCACTGCTGAAGAATTTTCTGTTCTGTTCTTAGTCTTATAATGACCATATCTAATGAACTCTAGTATATACACCTGTAAAATAAAAATGTAACCTTTCTGCAGGTGTAAAAGCCTGTTAAAGATTTCCATGTGATGTTTACAGTTTGGATAACCTCTCAAAACAAACAATTTAAATGAAGGTATTTGGAAAATATGTTCTCAAAAGGACTTTCTTTCTTGGGAAAAGGACAAACATTTTTGCAAAATAAAACTAGGCAGGATCATTGTGAGATAATGGATAGAGAGTCCTCAAAAACTCACTTATTAATCACTGGCTTGAGCAAATCCTTGATCAGAACCAATGTCCATGTACATTTCATTACTCACAGAAACACTGTGAGGACTCTGTGGATCTGTAAAATGACCCAAGGTATTTGCATGGAAGGTGCAGCAAACAGCATCTGCACGTGAGCCACAGGGATCTCTATCATCAAAGTGACCAATCAAAAAGCCTAATTACAAAATGTTTCCTAAATCTTTACAGTTATATCCACACAAACTTACAAAAAAAAAGGGCTTGGTTTAATTCCACTTCAGTAAAAGTCAGGATATTTGCTAGAGTGTATTTTCAAGTTATAGTCATTCTGAATGAGAATTCAGTACACTGCAAATTATTTCAGTAGGAACTGTTAATACCCACAAGTGCCCTAGCATTAATGCTCCAGCATAGAACAAGATACCATAGTTGAAGAATTAAGTAATAACTTGGTTTGGGGTCCCTTAAAATAAAACTTGTCTAAGTGCTCAAGTTTTATTTTCACAATAATTTACCATGTTTCTCACTTAAATCATCCTCTCTTGGTGTTTCATAATAAAGACAGACATTGTAGTGACATTGGCTAGACCTTAGCAAAGTTCCCTCAAGCAAGAGAAACCTGAGCAGAGAAACCAGTTTAGCACATGGACAAATTCCTGAAGAGCCCCTGTGGAAGCTTGCATCATAGACCTAATTCCACTTTTTTCCCTTCAACTTGTTAAATAAACGTCCTACAAATGCTAGAATACATTCAGAGGGAGGGAGGAAGGGAGGAAGGAAGGGAGGAAGGAAGGAAGGGAGGAAGGAAGGAGAGAGACAAAGAGAGAAAGAGAGAAAGAGAGAAAGACCACTGAGATGATAATGTAGAGGCAATTAGTCTCTCACTACCATATAAAATAGGTAAGGGAAGGAGGCAAGGGTCAGGCAGACATTATTGGAAGTAATTTAAAATTTACTACATATATAAAATCAGAAAACCTGTCTGATTAAAACAAAGTCCTGTATCAAAGAGAAATCTATATTATAGTATAAACTAAAAAAAAAGAAATGTTTTATGACATTAATCCTCATACCTCTGAAAACAGAGAGTTCTCTGCATTTCTTGAGGATATAATTAATTCACAGATATTTCTTTTAGATCTAAAACTGAAGTGTAAATTCAGTTTGGTTCCTATGAAGGCATCAAAACATTTTTATTTTTTATGCTTCATTATCTTGATCTCTTAGCGTTGCCCTGGAACAGTTCCAAAAAATATTCAGCCTTGGTAACAGAATTCCATTCACCCTCTAAACTATGATAAAATTAATTAGCAAGCTTTGCACTTGGCATGAACACAAAAACTTCTACCGGTCATTTTCTCTGGGTGCATAAGAATGCCTTCTGCCAGCTCAGAGCAAGTTCAATTATGCTTTGTTCAATCAGACCTTTGTCTGCAAAGATAATATACAAATGATGTAAATATAGCTGACGGGATTTTAGAAAGATACTGCCTTTATACTCCCTAACTACTGCGCCCCACAAGAGTTTTCAGACTCAAATTGCCATCACAGCACTTAAGGATCTTAAAAAAGCTAACTACTTTAACTACATGTGTGACTTTGAAGGACATTCATTATATTGCATAAAACTATGTAGACAGTTTAACTCATAATTTAAAGAACTTATTTCATATGTCTTAATTCACCTTCACTGTAATTTAGATCAAACCAAATTAAGACTAATTTAATTATGAGTAAGGTTGCCTATACAGAGATTAAGCATTGTTTAAGCATTGTTTAAGCTGCTAAAGATGATTCAGTCCCCACATAGACATTCTTGCAGGATGTGCTTACATATTATATTCCCCTCAGTGGCAAAACCACTGTAAGAAATAGCCACATCCCTCTGACATCTTTTGCCCAAGCCAGCTGTACTTGTCCCCCACTCTGTGGTTTGTCACAGAGTTTTGAAATGATCCAAACTGAAAATACCTTTCCAAAGCAAAGTTGCTGCCAAGAGCAACATATGACACCACCTCAGATTTGGCAGTTATACAACACATAGCCAGAAAAGCTAGGCTGACCATTCATTGCATTGCCTTCTCTGTATTGACTGATTTTTGTTATGTTTTATTTTATTCCTCTCTCCCCACTTTTGTGCATGCTGGCATTTTCTGTAATTACTGCAAACCACTTTTATTACTACTTCTGCAATTTATATTATTCAAAACAGTAAAAACAAGGGAAGTTTTAAAGAGTTTTCTCAGATTTGGGATTTGACCACAATATCTCTTCTGATGACAGCTTTCTCATTTTACACAGTACATCTCTGTGATATATTTGATAACAGAGTAAATGCTATCCTATTGGGCTCATTTGTGTTTAACCACAACCATACCGCAAGATGCTGTTCTAACCATTTAAGCCATTTTTAGTGTATGTGAGCACTGGGTAAAACATCCGGATTATGATACTCTTGCAACATATCGAGGTGTCCAAACAGAATCACCTGTGGTTGCTGTTAGCATTACAATTCTTTGGTGCTTGCAAATCCACACAGTTGAGGACTATTTTACATATAATCACCACATTATAACATGCAACTGCCAAAGATGCTTCAAAGATCTGTTAGAGGCCATTTTCCTTTGAACTGTGGTGCCTGTTACAGTACATGCAAATTTCATTGAAGTTGTATTTGATTTTAGCTCACAGTATCTCACAGAGAAAAAAATATATAACAGGCGTCATACTTGCCAGATTAAGGCTTCCTGACTAGAGCTAAAAGAGCTGGCTCAAATACAGATGGGAAATACAAAAGCTACGCTTTGATTTCTGTTGGAATAGGTACAGGAACTTATCTGCATTCATAGTAACCTCTTCAGTTTCATCTCACGATATATTCTAATATGCAGGCGGATTCTACAGTCTGCCTCACTGTGTTTTCATATTTGAAATCTGATTCACAACAGTGAGATTATGCAGGTAACTCAACAGGCTGATACTTTCGGCCCATGTAGGATAGACTTCAGGCATTCATGTATTTTATATATTGCTAGAGCTGTGTTTGCCTCCAAGTTTCATATGAAATACATCTTTTCAGCTTGGATGCAAAGGCAGCTCTAGCAATATATAAAACACATGAATGCCTGAGGTTTATCCCACACATTTTTAGACAAACAGAGCACACACAGAAGTACTTTACCAGAAGTTATAAGTTTCCATCAAGACCAAGTGTTTTATTTAGGTTTAAATAAATACCAAGGCTGTT
Source organism: Phalacrocorax aristotelis (assembly GCF_949628215.1). Classification (NCBI taxonomy): domain Eukaryota; kingdom Metazoa; phylum Chordata; class Aves; order Suliformes; family Phalacrocoracidae; genus Phalacrocorax; species Phalacrocorax aristotelis. Next base: position 11,753,400 of record NC_134285.1, read on the forward strand.
TCTCAAGCTCTGCCCATGCTGTGCAGAGGCACATAAGTTTATAGACTGAATCTGAGCAGTCCTGCTTTAAACAGGGAGTTGGAATGACCTCCGGAGGCCCTTTGCAACCTATACTGCTCTGCAATTCTACAAATAGCCATAACTGATGGCAGTATGTAATTATAAATCAGAATTGACACCTCTCAAAGAGGAACTGCTCTGAGATCATGGTTATTCTATTAATGCTAGTTCAAAACTTCAGGTAAAATAGCACTGGTGAATCTCTACCTGTAATTGTATGTGCCTTTTTTCCCCTGATTGATTCTGCCACATTCAACTGTGACATAAGGGATGGTCTAGTGATCCAGGAGGCCTGTTTGTTTGGCTATGCAAAGGAAGCTTTGTGACTTGTCAGAGTTAAAACTGTCAGATATAGAGTCCATAAATACAAATATTTACAAATGTAAAGAAAAAACATCCAATGTTATTATGTTAGGTTTCTCCATGCTTAACATCAAAGGGTGAAACAGTATGCACAGAACACCACCACAACAAAAAATCCTTAGTATTTTTTGTATCAAAGTCACCATGGTGCTGCATCTATATTCCTTTACTTATATCTTTTACAATAAAGTGGTTATTAAATTTGCCACCCTACTTGCTGCTCACTGAGAAGGAATTTTTAATTAAGCCCCTTAAGCAAGGGGATTTAGTCCTCAGCAAATAACGTGAAGAGATATATATAGATACATATATACCAGAGCTGCACTCAGTGTGTAATGTAAAAACTAATTATCTTGTCTGGTCTGAGTTTAGATACAGACACATTTCTTGAAAGAGGTTCACTGCATCTTTCTTTTGGTTTTTTGGTTTGTTTGGTGGTGGTTTTTTGGGGGTGGGGTGGGCTGGGTGTGTTTTCTTTTTTGCTTTTGCAGGCATTGTGACATATCTGTCCAAAGCTCACACTTTTAGATAAGTGTTTCCTGTTTCATTAGAACTTTTATCTTATGGGAAAACATACCTGAGGAAAAATGGACAATTAAAAGTTTGAGGTTTTTACACCTCTGTCAATAATGTTTCTTTACAAAGTATTGTGTTCAGCGATGTTCCCGGAAGACGTCTGGGTACCACTGCTTTTAACTAAGCAAGGTGCTCCAGACGCTTTTACTATCTTTTATTCTTACCTTTGCCTAACTTTCTCCTGATTAAGATGAAGAGTGTACAAAAGAGATTTGCTGTAAAACAGTAACATCTAACACAGGAAAATCACCACGTTATGCCAGCAGAGCTTTTTTTGGTAGTAGAAGTCTGTTTTATTGTCTTAGTAGAGAGCAATTTCAAGTAGAGGATTGCCTTGCTGCTGGAGAATCTGAAGACATTATTTCAAGCATACTGCGTGGAACTTGCTTTTTCTTGTGAAAACAGCTATAAGACTTACAGTGGTTTTGCTCAAAGGAATCTCTTAGTGAAATCAGGTCTTAAACTAGCGGGGAACTATAATCCCACATGGCATTAATGGACTTTTCCTCAGTTGGAAGACATGGGCCTAATTTTGACTCTCATTTGTTTTACAGCAAAATAAGTCAATGACTTTAATACCATTGCAAACAGCTAAGGTCAGATTCAAACAATTTGCACTGTTCAAGATAGGGTGCCATAATAAAAATTCTATGCACTTAATAGATCATAGTTGTGACATTTTTACAAGGATCAATATCCTGGATAATGTCCTTCTTGTGTTATTAACTGCCCTTCTACAACAAGCCTCCCCATACACGCTTTTTGTCATATATGGACCAGATCCTAATATCATTTACAGAGAAATAACTTAGTTAAAATGAATAATACTTGAAGCTGTTGAAATAATTCTATGTCTACTCAAGCACGGGCATTTAGAGTCTGGACCACTAGGTTGAATTAGTGGTTTACTTTCCCTATTGTTCCTCCTGAGATAATTTTTGAGATTTTTGCATTCCAACAGTGGAAGCATCAAAAATATTTTACAATAAACATCACCTTACTCATTGAACATGTAATTATTATCCAACTAAATTCACTAATAGTGCTCTTTAAATACTCAATGTGAAATAAGCAGCATAGGAAAAATTAGGTGACTCAAGATTTCTAGGGTTTCTCCAGTTATTTTTGCTATCTATTTCAGTCAGGTTGTATTTGATGATCTGTTTCCTAATCAGAAATCCAGCCACTTTTATGACAAAATAATAACAAGGAAAATACAACATAATTTAATTTAAAGAGAAAGTCAGTTCAGCTGAATTTTGAAACCTATTTGATGTATTTTTCAAATGAGCTTATTTGCAAGCAATGATGTGCCAGTTTCTCCTGCTTGTCCCTCATTTCTCTGTCACCCATCACAGTGAAATCATTAAAAGATCAAAATTTAATCACATAGAAATTAAGGTTACTAATAGGCATACAGAAAAAGCCACTCCTTCATGCGAATACGGAAGCTTTTTATTTGTTAGGTTAGCATGCCGTTTGAAAAAGCTTATCACTTGCTCACAGAAAAAGTCACAATTTGCATGAAAGAAGGATCTCAGCATGCAGTGTTGATAGCAAGGTTCCACAGCTGATGTCTGCTGCAAAGCCTGCCACAGGAGGCCAGGATAAAATTTTATTTTCACTGAGATCTGGCTAACTGCAGACCTGAACAGCCTCTTATTTTATAAGAGCACACAATTCATTAACATCAAGGTTGAGCAAATAACAGGAGATTTTGCTGCCCTTCTTGTACTGTAAACCCTCAAGGGGAACAGGTTTTCATCAGGAGAAATGCTGCGTTCCACAAGTGTGAGATTTCTTGTGTGGCTGCAATATGCTTCAATTACCACAACTGCACATCGAGAATAATTTCACTGCACTATAAAGGGAGTACCAAATACTAGGAAGGCACAATCCTATGTACTGTTGTGCATGGCTACATGAAAGGCAGTAAAAAGAAAGGTCGGAGAGTTTGTCTCCCACTGTTCAATCTTAAGGTTACAATATCTATATTCAATTAAATAAAAATACTTTCCAATCATGATACATAAAAAACAAAGCCTACTTGTTGGAAAGCATAAATGGTAAATATCACACACCATGCTGGGAAGTTTCTCATTTAGATATGCTGCCTTCTCTTTCCTGCACATGGCACGTCACTAGAAGTTTTGGGGAAGTTTATAGATCCATGCAAATGATAATTTCTTTTGTCACTCAAGGCTACACCTCAAACCAAACCTCCTTACTTTTTACCTGAGCAGGAAATAAGAACAGAAAAAACAATTGCATGTTATATAAAAGATAAACATAAAAGAGCATGTTACTGAATCAACTTAATTATAAAAACAGGTCCCTTTCTGTCACTCATTTCTGCTTCCATGCCAAATATTCAGATTTGGACATTAAGAGAGTTAGAAAATGCAGCTTCATCACAGTGTCCAAACACCAAAACTGACATCATCCAAAGGAAATATCAAGAGACATTGCCCTCTCCACCTGCAGAAATGACTATAGCACAATTCAGGGTGTTTGCCAGTGTAGGCCATCATGAAATTGGCAGAGAAGTGGCAGATCCTGACATTTTAAATGAGCTGAAATCAGAGAATGAGACTAATGAAGAGGTGGAATGTGGGCAATAAAAATGTACCCACATCACATATGCCAAGTAAACAGAAGAATGTTTGGTACCTCAAGCTTGAGTCCTGATAATAACAAAAATATGCACAAAAACAAGCTGATGTGTGCACTGCAATAGACAGCCTTAAACTAGCAGCCAATTTCCTGGGATAAAGGTTACTGACTGCTGAACCTAATTTAAAACGGAACAAAACCTGTCTGGAACAGAAATAGGTAAGTGTGTGCATGGGGGAGGTAGTTACAGAAGAAAAAGTGCAATATACTTGAGACTATTCTATGTCTTCTTACTTCTGATCAGTACCCTGGTCACAACAAGTGAAGCATCCCTAAGGAAGCTTGGAGCATCCCTGACTCAGGAATTAGAGATCGGTTAAGCTCAATTACCTCAAAAGGGAGAAAAAGTAGTAGCAAGACATGTGGGTAAAAAACCAAACCTACCCACAACTACACCAGGCACCACTGCCCGACTTTCCCACCCTCCCCCCCCCGCAAAAGCCACATCAAGAGAGTAGTGCATTAGGTCAGTCCTCTATCAAGCAAAAAATCAGAGGAAGGTGCAGTTGTATCACTGCTTTGGGGAACGTAGCATGCCTTACTCAATAACAGATGGCAAATCCCAGCTCAGATTGTCCTCATACTCTGTGTGGGGACTAGCAGAAAGCACATACAAAAGTTTGTGGAGATGGATTTGGAGAAGCTGTATTTAAATAGTCACATGCCCAGACACTGAAGGACAGCAGGTGCAAGCTCCCTTTCCTCATACTTCTCCACAAGGCTGCATGCTACACAATCAGTTTCCTTCATTTGCAACACTTCCCATCTCAAGGAAGAGTTTACTTTTGTTGCTTCTGAGGTAGTAAGTATGTCTGAAGTGGGGACTGCCCATTTGTTATGCTGACAAACACCACTGCTGTGTCTGATCAAGGCCTCCAGGTGCTACCTGCACTACAAATAACTAATAAAAATTTAGAATAATTCCTTCCCTGATGACAGATTGTTATCAGTTTTTGTTGCCAGGTTAGTTCACTGCTTTCCAATAGCTCTTAGAAATAAAGGAACAAAGGTTTTCAGCATTTTTGCTTCTTTCTTTGTAAACTGAAGATGGGGGGGGAGGAAAGATAAAGATGAAAATGCAACAGGAGATTAAAAGGCCTCTGGGAATCTCCTTTTTCACCCCAAGCCTGTAAGCCTCGATCAAGACTAGACCCTTCACACCCTGTTTACCTGCAAGAGAATGTTCCCCTTACTAAAATGGTGCAGACTTTGGTCTGTCAGAACACACTCTTAACCAGCCTCTCCCTCCCCTAGAAGCAGAATATTTTCCCCCACTCTGACCAGTGAGTAAACTCAGATCATTTGAACAGGTCTGATTTTTGTCCAGACTCCAAAACTCTTGTCTTCCTCAAGGGCCAATAACAACATTGATAAGTGAGAAGCCCTCCTTATAATAGACCCCTATTTACAGAACTTCAGTAAAATATTTTTAAAACAAAAGATGAGGTTCTGGCGGTTTTGTCTAGTTGGCCCTGTATGAACTTATCAACTTCAGAAATGCACTAAAACTTCGTAGCATACAACTTCTGGCAAAATAACACACATTATCTCCTCTTGGGAACAGGAACTTTGAATTCACCTGTTGCAGGGTTTTTTGGGGCTGTTTTTGTTTATTTTTTAAACTTACATGAACATGCAAACTCCCAGGAAAGTCACCCTATTGCTACTGAGGATTAATTTCTTCTCTCTACCCTAAAAGAAAATAGCGAATTATTTTCAGGCAGGGATTTCCTGTAATGCAGGGTAGTTTTTCTTTACTGACCCAACTGCATAAACTATTAGCAGAAGGGAGGTTATTGCATAACATCATCAACAACATTATGTCCAAAGTTATAGAGTTCCTGTTGATGACTTTCAGTACTCAGTATTACTTTCACCCATTTCTCTGCAACACATAAAATTCTTATGTATTAATTCATTCACATAATCTAAAGTGTCTTCCATACAGAAGTCTTCATGTAAAAACTATTATTTATGAGGTGTCAAGTGAATAGTATTATGGCTGTAAGAGACTATTTGGTAGAAACATAGGACACATTAAATTTTAAGAAACTGACACGCCTTGTTAATTAGAAATGCCAACATTTGACATTTTTATTACCAAGAAAATTGATTTATTATAGACCTATTTAATTTTGGGGAAAAAGCTGATGCCAGGAATTCTGATTCACAGTCCACAAAGGTAGGTTTCCAACTACAGTGCTGTACAATTTCATATCACTTTACATAGAGCAAGTAGATATAAATGAAATGCAACAAGCCCTGTATATCTAAAACTCTGAGTAAGTACAGCCGAGTAGAAGAACTTATTTCCATCCACTTTCTGATTCCTGGTTTCCCATCTGGGACTGTGCAAGGCACTTTTAAAGCAGTCCTTCTGGTAGCTAGAAGAAAACTAATGATTTCACCATTCAGCGGACAGAGCTATACCAGCGACCAGCAGTTGCTTTTTTTGTTTTATTTTTGTAAAAATAAAAAAGGATTAGATAAGAATACTAACAGAATATACACATTCCTGATTTTCAAAGTTACTTTTATACCTGGCAGTTCTATCTAAGGAGGACTGTTGATGCACAGTGAACAGATTTCCTTATACAGCTGTGTAAGACCATCACAAAGCACTGATCAGACAGACTTAGGATTTTTTTTCCTCCAGAAATCTTTGTATTTCCCTACAGCAGGGTACTGAAACCGTTGGACCAAACTGCTTTAAGCATCAGTGTAAAAACCTGGGAAAGCCCACTGATTTCAACCATGCTATAAATTTATTTTCTTCCCTAACCCGAACTTATAACAGTGTCATATGTGACCAGCTTATAGCCTCCCAATAAATTAATCATAGTGTCAACAAATTCACACAACCATAGTAATAGAGATAATAGTGATTCACATGTCAACATGGAGTTAAAGTGAGGAGTAGAGGGTGAGGCACCCATAACTTTCCTCTGACCAAAGAACTTACACCAGGACTAAGAGGGTAGTTCTTGACTATTCAGGGCAGTATTTGGAGGGTTTCAGGCCAACGGCCATCAGCAGTGATCCTTTCAGTATGAGTAAAGGAAGAGTTGGCTTATTCATATTTCTGTGTCACAGTTTATATGAATCTTCATGTTATCTTTCAGTGTGTAACAGCAAGCTAGTGTGTTTGAGCTTCTTTATTATTTATGCGCAACACAAATGCTTCTGCAAAACAAACGCAGCAAAACCTGCTCATAATGGGTACCAAAGGGACTTCTACTTTTCAGCTCTTCGTAGCAGCTGGTTGAATAAAGCAGGTTAATTAGATTCCACCACTCAGACAGCTGAGGATTTACTGACTGTGAGAAGTAGTGCTGCCCCAAGTGAAGAAAGCAACATAAATAGCTGTGGCTCAAGGGGCACCTTGGACATATTGACATTGTTTTCATAAGGTATCAGTATGCCAAGTTCCCCCTGTGTGGGATGAACAGGCAAATCTTCTGCAAGGGTGGGGTTAGCGTGGAAAAAGAGTAATGAAGCAGTTATCTGAAGCATCTGGAGCATCTCTCAGCTTGAATATAACATACAGGAAGAGAAGGTTCAAGGGAAAGATGCAGTACAAAAGGCATAGAAAAAAAACAGTGTGAGAAAAAAAGAAGAGAGACAATAAAGAAATCGAGCTAGAAGCAAAAAACTAGTTTACAGACTCCTCTTACACCTTCTTTAAATCCAAATTATTGCAGACTATTCTATAAAGAACTGTTACGCTATGGCTATGTCTACACTGTAGGTTTCACCTGTGGTCCTACATGTGTTTTTGCCCAGATGACACACAACCCATGAATTTGTTCTTCTAGTGCTTGCTGTCATTTGAGTGCAGTTGTTGTTAAATGTCCTTCTGTATTTAGAAGGAACATTCTCCCATGGCTTCCTGAGGGGAAAAATAATCCTTGGACATTTGGCACAGAGAATATTGCAATTTATCCACAGAGACACAGGTGAGAATAGACCAAGTGAGAGCACACCAAAACAGGAGGGAATCTGTTCAGACTCCATACTAATCATATGGCCTAATTGTGCAGCAGACTTACCTTAGCTGCATCACCATGGTTATTTCCCAACAGTTCATTTTGGAAGAGGTGCAGGAAAATGTTACAAAAGTAAAGCTTTGTGAGAGTCTTCTTAGACACCACTAGTAAATATAAAAAACTGCTGAAGGTAAGTGGAAGATGAAGGTAACAGAAAGAACAAAAGGCACAGCTTGTCTTTTTTTTCCTACTGAAATTCTGAGATGCCATTTCAAAAGGGTTTATCTTGAAGCATGCAGACACGTGCTAGAGGCTGGGCATAATTATTTAGACTCACTGACTCACAGATGTTACCTTTAACTGGTTTGTCAGTTGTCATGCACCATCTGACAATCATGCTGAAGAGAAGAAGTACAAACAAGACTGCACGTGTACTTTCTAACTATAGTGGTGAATATTGCACCAAAGTGACTGCCAAAGACAGAAATCCAAAGAGCAGCTCTTCAGGTACAAATTTTTTACGCTAGTAAGACATGAAAGGCGAGTGCCACGTACTCATCTATGAGACACCGGCATTTTGGTTTACTTCCAAGTGTTTAAGATCAGAGACCTGCAGAGCTACCATACTTTAGCTAAGATGCCAAGGGTATGAAGCATTCAGAACCATTATCAATATTTTGCTGTAAGACTATGAGGTCATATTAAAGAAGCTTTTGCACGAGTCTGTCCTTAAGAAATAGCTAATCTAATCTTAACACTTTGGATATTTCAAGTCTTGATGCATTTATAAAGCTGTAGATGTCACTAATCTAAAAGAGTTTGCAGACACTCTGAAGGGACGGAATCAAAATAGTTTTGAAACCTGTTTATTGGAGAACTGTATCCTTTCCATGTGCTCCAGGACAAAAACAATCAAGACTGACAGACTGGAAAATCTCTTGCTTTGCTGCAAAAATATTGATGCACCAGCATCTGCTAAATTAAGCCCACCACCGCAGGTATTTGTTCTGCCCCACTCACAGGAGGTAGAACACGGAGTCAGAGGGATGCGCTCTAGACAGCACTGAACTGTATCTCCAGATATCCAAATTTAGTAAATACAGTAATTCACAATTTATTTTTTTTTTACAGTTCATATAAATTTCTTTAGTGACAAACATTAAACTTCTTAGGAAGAATGGCTATGAAGCACTACTGCCTGTAAACAACAAGGAAACTTGAATACTGTAGTATTCTTGGTTCCATGTAGTCACCTCAGCTATTATAAAATAGCACACTATGGACATTTATGTAGATATGTTCAGTCATGTTTTCTAAGCCACTTCAAAGAATTTCAGAACAAATACTTCAGATAATGTGACAAAGGAAAATCCTACATATACATTTACAATCAAGACCTGTACTGCTACTACCATTATTTAGATTTGAAATGACAAGCAGTAGAACTTAGGTGAAGCTTTAAAGAACAAACTCACATATGATCCCAATATAGTTTCTTGGTTTTCATGTATTTCCTGAAAAAGGCTTTTGCAATATTCTTAACCATTTATTTAACATTGTAGCTATGCCTAGTCACTATGATTAAGGGAGATAAACATATTCAGAATAATTAATCTCCACTAATTCCTATATAGAAAAGAAAAATAATAAAAGACCCGCTGCATTTTAAGCACATTGGCCTCTAATATATGCTAGAAACTATAAAGTAATTACAGTTGCTTAGAATATTTTAAAAAAACCTGGCTGAAATATTTCTAACTTCATTTAAGACACCAAATCATTGAAACCAAATGCTTTGCTCAGGAAATATGTTGGATGTCTGTCTTTGACAACAGGGATTGAAGGTGACAAAGACACATCCTTTTAACTGAACAGCTATGCTCCTCAGTGTTTTTTTGTTTAAGAAACAGAAGTCAACGTTTCTGAAAGTGTGGCTAGATAGATATACCAAATTATCACAACTAATTCTTTAAAAAAATTTTAAATGTCCCAATTGAATCAAACCATTTCTTTCTTATTTGACTAGATTTTAACTTTTCCTGTGCTAAACCAGGGAACACTTCTAAAAGCTGCATTTTTTCATAAAGTGGTCCATAATGCTTGGGATTTACATCTGCATGGAGGGCATATGCAAGGTAGTACCTCACAGAGGATTCCTGTTGTATATTTTCTGTTCATGATGTTAAAAAAAAAAAAAATACAAACAAAAACCAATGACATGACCGGACTTCAAAGCAAAACCAGGAAAACTTCAAAATTATGGGTTTAAAAGTAGACATATCAAATGCACAAAAATATGGGAAGTCTTGGCACACACACCAGATTACATCTGTGAAATACTACAGACACTTTGGAATACGCAGACCATGCAGATCCTAACACCAGTAAGCGATGCAGTACCTGAAGAAGTCCAAGAGAGAACAGTTGTTCTATGTTACAATATCATGTTCTTTAATACTGGCTGGATCAGGTGGAACCCTCTGGTGAAAAGAGGACAATTGTTCTTCCTCTTCAAGCTACCTCATTTTCAGGGAGGGAAGTCTGAGACTAGCATAAGGGCAGGCAGGAAAAGATGTAGAGAGTGAGAAGAGCTGAGCAAGGTCTGGGAGCCTGAAGTTCATTCAAAGACCAGGGGGGCTACTGAGAAAAGCAGATAGACAGAGTTACTAAGGGTATCAGCAGAATACCAGCTCTGGGGTTGACCATCAATGCTGGATACCAAAAGCTATGAAGAAAATCTGAAAATACCACCCTCTATAATAAATTTGGTGACTGATACAATATAGAATAAAAAATGAAAGTGTCCAGAGACATAATAGGACAGCAAAGTATCAAATTCTCACTTAAAATGTGTTGGAAATAGGTGTCTTGTTTCCAAAGGTTCCTCTAGAACTATCTGTCAGCCTATATTTTCAAGTTAACTCTTAAACCACCATTTCTTTTAGGGACAATCTCAGATTAAAATAGGGTCCATTTTATTTCAGATTGCTTCCTATCCCACTTTTTTTCTCTCCAATATTTAATCAAAGTGTGAATGTTGCCATATTTCTGATGTAGTGCTGTCAAGAAAGGTAAGCAGAATTTGTAGCCTCAAATTTATTTTACTTTATGCTAAAATTTCCCAGTCACCAGTTACCTGCTTTGCCCCCAAAGGTATTTAGTGAAAGGGAAAAAGCCTTCCTGATGGCATCTGTGAACTGGTATGCATTAGAGAAGCAGCATGACAGCCAAAACATATGCAAGGGTCTGATTTCCCCCTCCCTCCCGTTGGTATCTAGCTATTCCTGTTGCAGAGCTTAAGCCAGGCTATAACAGTGCCAAGCTTTAACTACAGATTAATATTTTCCAATATATTTTTCAATGTCATTTCTAGACTTATTTTACATTTTTATTGCAAATTCAATTCCCAAAGGAGCTCAAGCACTTTGCAAACTATGTGAAGGACTGCACTTCAACAGATTGTTAACTTCTGGAGTAAAAGGCAAGCAAGCACTAATCAGTGGGTGGCAACAGTTATGGGTAAAAGTAATTTGGGACCAGTACCTTTCAGAAAGAGGTCTCCAATATATATAGCTTCATTAAAATGTTGTTCAATACTACCAGCGTATGAGCCATGGATTTTACAGCATCATACTTCAGCACTTCTTGATAGACATTTTGTAACCACTGAAGTTTTCACAGTATGAGTGGTTAAGTTTAACATGTTAAACACATATAACACCACATACCTTACCTGCACTCAGTTATGGATAGCTTACATTGTCACACCTTTGTCATATAAGCATGTCAGGTTTGTAAACATAGAATGATTTAAGAAGGGTCAAGCCTGAGGTAACAAATTTACATGTGAGGACAGATCTTGATTTAGGTTTCAGTGGACACCGACTCCAAGCAAGAATATCAACCAGCTAATTGAAACATGACTGCTCTTTTAATATGAGCTTTGGCCTTTTTCTGCAGCGAGACAGTCAATGCTGTCTCCAACTTACAGATATCGTTAACAGCTGAGCCATCACAAGGTATCTATGGACAGGTTTATAAAACCACACTACATAAAAATTCACAAGCTGTTTTCAAATTAAGGAACAATAAATATCCTTGCAAAATAACGAGTTAAACAAGCCGATTCTTCTAGTTACATGCTTTAAAAAAATTTCAATCCCTGATTCTCATCTCAGTTCAAGAAAAATTACAATTCTTTTACCTGGGAATTTATTTTGCATTGTTCTGCCTTGCTCCAGAGCCACTGCCTCCTCTGGGATTCATTTTTGCAAATGCCTTCCAGTCAAAGTAAATACGATGTCCTAGTGATACCAAAAGTAAGTAAATTGAACATTTTATTATTTAAGGTAATTAATTTATGTTATATTCTGATAATGTAATTTAAAAAAAAAGTATCCTGGAGGACACTGGAAATATGTCATGCCAAATTAAAACTAAATGCAAAAACTACCCTTATTCTTTCCAAATGCAGAATGATTCCATGCTAAAAGTGTACATTCCTTCAAAGGAAAAAAGCTGACAAAAGAGATATAAGTTACCAACGGATAGAGGTAACAGTGAATTAAAGATTTACAGATTAATCAAGATTGGGAAATGTAATTTGGATGATAGAGTATCTTTGGGGTTTTCATGAAAAAGAACAATCTGACACTGATTGTCCATATAACATCTAGATGTGATCGGATCACTGAATACTCCTGCACCTTTCAATACTGTTTCATCACACTATGCCCAAGAGGTACCTTCTAAATAATTCCTATTAGAGAATGAACTAATTAACTGAGCAGAAAGACATTCAGAAACTCCTGTCAGTATAAGTCAATGATTAAATCTGGCACATGGCTTTTAATGTTTTTGAAAAATAATTAGGTAAGATTTTCAATTAGTGTAGATTAAGTAGAGATTTACAGAATTCAAAGGCTTTCTAAGAGTTTAACAGTTTAACAACCATTTCAAATCTTCAATAAAACATTATTTAATAACAGACGATAGTCTCCTTTGTTTCTAAATCCAAAGGCAAGGAAGAATACCTTCCAAAACAGTCCTGTTTACAATTTTGTCTCAAGGGAGAAGGAGAAAAAATGTACTTCAATGAAAACAAATAAAGAAAAACAGTTTCCTATTCACAGGAGCTAATTATGTTTACAAAAAAAAAAAAAGAAAAATTCAGAAATTACTTTTAGTAAAATGCAAATAGTAGAAGAGGGATATAAATAAAAACCCAATAGAGTTGCTTGGTGTGATTTTGCAATCACAGCTTTCAGAAGCAGAAAGCTGAAAAAGAATAAAAAGTTGCTTTCCAATAACACAGAAAAAAGAATGTTACAACTACCCAGTCAACAGAGGCAGAAAATGGGTAACTAGAGGAGAGTGACAGAGCCAGCTTTTAGTGACATAGTGATAAAAAGGAGACAAAAAAGCAGCAGAAAACACTGATGCAAACAACTATTTGTAAACGCCAGATAAAGAACAGCTGAACGCAATAACTCAGGCTATAACATGTCTGATAAAGCAGCCTTGCAACGTTCTAATCACCTACAGTCTCAGGACTCCTTTTTTTGTGAGGAGCAAATAAGTCATTGTTTTGATAGAGCAGTAAATTTCATGCATAAATTTGAAGTACCAAAATATGATGCATCCTTTAGGAAAGCAGACAGTTTCCAAGTAATTGAGAAATAGACATTGGAAATGAAATTACAATACAGTTTGGATAGAACATTTCCCATATGGAGAGATTCCTGCAGAACGGGATGTCCTTTTTCTTAGACTCCTCTTGCTGCCCAGAAGCAGCATCACTTTTACTGTTTCACTACACTGGTAATTTCTTATCATTCCACCTCATCTATATGGGAAGAGGGGATGTAACATACAAAAGAACGATCACGTACAGACTGCAGGAAAGGGTGTATGGGCTTAGTAGAAGTCTCCCACAGCCATCTATTGGTGCAAATAAAATTTGGCATAGGACTGCCAAAAGGTATTTGAGCATCCTAACTTGCTTCTTCCCTAATAAGCAGGCACATCTCAAACAGGTTTTGCATATAATGGGGCTCCCACCCACACACTTTGCCAAATAAGCCCCTCAGAACCCACCAAAAGGGCACATAGATCTACCTGATAAGATTATGGCCAAAGCCCAGAATGAAATGTCACTTCAATACTATTAAAAACTGTCTCTAAGCATTTGTCTTCATTGTGTTTAAGTGATACTGAAGTGTTGAGAAATATGCGGATGGACCTTGGGCCAATAATAAATTCAACAATGGAGCCTCAGAATGCAGATGGATGACATAAATGTGTTGGAAACAAATTAGACAAAAATAATTGAACATTAGTCTTTGTATAATTAATTTGCTACTAACTGACATTAATTGTACCTTTCCTCTCGGATTTCTGTGAAGCTATTCTCAATCACATAGTTTCTAATTTGCCTGAAGCCTTATGAGGAAGCAGAATGTGCAATAACACAGGGTGATGCTTCCCATAGCTCCCTGCTGTTACATTCTAAATGGCTCCTCTTTGCACAGACTCATTCCTTTCTTCTATACATCTGTATTAGAAGTAGATCCTTTACGCTTGCTAAAGGCTTTTGTCATCTACATACTATATACAACAGATTAAAGCTAACGTCAGAAAATAATCAGAATTCATAGCTTTGAGAGGGCATTCTAGGTTCTGCTATACATAAAAATATCCCACTAACGACAACAAAAAATATGAGTCTCCTCTCTGAGCATTCAGCTCTAAAATTGTCCCAGATCTTGACAAACAGCATGCAATTAAATGAACAAGATCAGAATGAGAATAGAACAGGAATCAGACTTCTAAACCTCACTGGAGGGTGCCATATCTGCACACATGTTGATAGGACTATTCCCTTTACCTTTGTAATTATGCTGCAAACTGTTTATAACTCTTTCCTAGGATAATAAAAAAATGTACCTGAATAGAGCTTCACCCACTGAGAACCTACAGATTCTTTATACACGAAGTTTCCCTTCATAAAAGAGATTCCTAACTGTTTCCACTGACCTGTTTGGGTTTTTCTGGGAGGTTGTTTTGCCAGTATTTTCTGGTGTACATCTAGCAAAAGTGCATCAAGCATTAAAGATGGTAGAAGATTAAGTTTTACCCACTAGAGCTATGCTTTGGGTCATCCCAAAACTCTTTATAAATTGACAACCCTTCCCACCCTGATGAATTAAAGCCTTTTGCTTCCTTAGCTGTAATTAATTCAAAGCGAAGTCAAGGAAAAAACAATTAGGCAACACTAAGCAAATTTTAGGGACTCATTAACCTGTTATTCTATATGAGTTTTGGTTCCTGACTGTACCTAGTGAAACTGGGTGTATATGCAAATTTTAAGCCTTATTAAGCATCAATCACTTATTAGAAGTCCTGCAACATTGCAGCAGAATTTCCTCAACTTGAATCATTTTGGCTGATAGAAAGATTTGGACATGGTGTCTATTGTTGTTCTACAAGGAAGAAAATATTGTTTTATAGTGTGTTGTCTGTTATTAAGCGTCCTTTGTTACCTTGTGTATTTTTCTGCAAGATTTCTGCCAATTTAGTGTGGTAGCAAGTCTCCTAGAGAAACTGCAAGTGGAAAAAGAGCTGTAACATAGGAATCTTTTCCCCACTGGTACTTGTTAGGCTCTGACTGAAGAAGTCAATTGAGAGAACCGACAACTCCTCTCTAATTCCAAAGCCAAACAGAAAATCTGGAAGGTATTGAGTATTAACCTGCTGACCTTCATTCTACAAGATTTAAGGTACAAGCGCTTGCCTGAGCAGGGGCAGAAACCTGCCCCACTTCACATCTTTTCAGAAACTGTCCAATTCAAGTTTTTTCATTGGGTACCCACCGTTCAATCT
The DNA here is from genome assembly GCF_949628215.1 of Phalacrocorax aristotelis. Classification (NCBI taxonomy): domain Eukaryota; kingdom Metazoa; phylum Chordata; class Aves; order Suliformes; family Phalacrocoracidae; genus Phalacrocorax; species Phalacrocorax aristotelis. The sequence goes on from NC_134285.1 coordinate 11,768,939, forward strand.
GAGTAAAAAAATTTCCCTCCCTCTAATTAACACCATTTACTGGTTCAGTTGAATTTACATTTTCCACAGGCTCTTGAGAAGTGAAGGCTTGAATATTGCTGTTGCCACAAATCAGTTGGCCTTAGTTACAGTTTAGTTGTGGCTTGCTTTATTTGTGAAGGATTTATTAAGATGAGAGGTACCCAACAAATATTCCTATACCCATTGGACCTGGGTTCTGCCACAACATTTAAATCTTTGGCATATATTTCAAGCATATATACATGTTTTATTAAACTTATGAACTTAGTCAAGCACTCAGAGGCACAACTCAAGCTTAAAATTACTAAATAATAAGTGCTAATTGTTATTTAACCTCCCATCTGTAAAACATACAGTTTCTTTTTGAAATTTAATCTTTATGGCTTTAAGGAGACATGCAGCAAAATAAGCCACATATCATTTGTTTGATTAGCAAGCTACTTCATCATTGGATGCATACATCTTTTCATCCTGTTTTAAAACATGCAGGTAGACCATAGCAATGTTGTTTCCTACTGTTTTCTTACTGATCTAATCCACATGGGTTTATTTCTAAAGACAGTCTCTTAACTGAGTTCGCATCTTTTTGTACAGCAATGTTAAGAGAGTATCTAAAGCAAAACACTAAAGGGACTTGAAGTAGTGGGTTGAAATCCCAGGGAAAATTTTAGGAGTAAGGTTAATAGAGAGACAGAATCTCTTTTTCTTCTGCCATCTGCTATAGCTGGGGGGAAAATCCAAAAACAAGAGATGAAGTATTAAAGTTCTTTTGAAGTCATAACACAGCCGCATACAAGACTATATTCTTCTCTGATTTCAAATAAGTGTCTGTGTGGGGTTCCTCCTCACTCCTCAAGGTCTCTTCCACCCTTATAATGACAGATCTTTTACTCCTTCAGTTACTTGCAAAGTTTGCAACTATACTAAAATTTCCCCTAGTATTAGGCCAGCAACACTAAAATGTTAATTGCTTATAAATGAGATTAACCTAAAAAATAAACTTCTGACATTCATTTTCATCACCTGTGCTTCATAGGTGTTCATCAGAAAAAAAAAAAAATCACATTCATCACATTTTATCATAAGGCTAGTGCTGAAAAGAACAAACTATGATCACTGAGTTGCTAAAAATGCTTGAATGTTTTCAGAGGCATAGGCCTGAGTCACTTAAGCATTTAGTTCCTCTTGATCTTAATGGAACTCGGGCACCTGTGTTCCTTCATGCATCCGAGACTTGCATTCCTCAGGCCTTTCAATCATGGCAAAAAAATGTATCCTATCACTTGCTAAATAAGTTCACTCTAGGTCATATATATGTCAGCTTTCATATGGGCAATGCTAGCAAAGAGAACAGCAATCATTTTCATGTAGCTTGGGGCTTGAAACAAGCTCTCACTTATACAGGAGTAAATTCAGGGTAATTCCATTTACTTCATTTGATTGGATCTGGCCTCCTGCCTCTGACACTGCCTGTGGTAAGAAAGAAAAAAAAAAACCAAACCCAAAATGAAAAAAACAACCAAACAAAAACTCAAAAACCCTGAAACTGTACTGTAACATCTTTTTCTCTCCAAAATAAGACTGCATTTTAAGGGGAATGCTTACTAAGAGGAATGTCACATTTTTGCACCACTTACTAGCTAGCCTTTCTATATGGATATTTAAGCAGAAGAAACCAAAACTAATTTTTGTAAAATGAGGGGGAAAAGTCATGCACAGACATAGCACTTGCTACAAAATTCCTTCCCCTTACAGACATGATTAGTTTCCCCTCCCTGCAGTCCAAAAAAGAAAATCAAAGTCTAAGCACACAAGATCCTTATAGTTATGTCATCACATAAACTATATTGACAAGGGCAGAAAGATCCATGCTAAGGATTAGTACTCCAGTAGTTAAGAGGAAAAAGAGAAGTCAGATACCTAAGCATCTTTTCTGGCATGATAAATTATTTTTACTTTTTTGTTTGCTCTGGTGTTACTATTCCCAGAAGTAGCCTGCCAGGCAGCACCAGGTATCCAGCTGTTACTGTGCCAGGTAATATATCACTGAAAAGGGGAGTCAATTTTAAGCACTTGCAGAACACCTTCCATTACCCTCTTAATAGAGTTTCAAGTTTGGCATATCTTTGTGTCACTGCTCTTGAAAATTTTGGCTTTGCTAATTAAATATAGAAATATTCCATAAAACTTACTTATGGTTCCCTGTGATAATTACTCTTTCCACTCAAACTTATGGCAACTGGAATCCTCTGCACCGCAGCACATAACTATGTACGCCAAGAAAGAAATCAAAATGTGTCATCACTGTTGATAGAAGGATAAATATAGTTGAAGTCAGATTAATATTTCCAAGATTACTCATTTCTGCTTCAAAAGAGAAGCAAAGATCATGTGCAAAATGACAGCTACCCATCTGGGACTAGAAAAGTCACCATATGGATGTCTTTTGGCTAATTATAGATAAATTTTTGAACTAAGAGATTTAAAAGTAGGGATGTGTCAGTTCAAAAATATACTTCCTCTACTCCCTCATTCAGGCAGTGCTTTGGTGCTGGCTAATGAATTAAACAGAACATTAGATCACATAGATTTGCCTCACCTTTAAGAAGGCAGTTTTGTCCTACTTCATGTAATATGCAGTCACGTTTGTAGCTCAGTTAAAGGAAATTTGTTACAATGATTCCTTTTTTTCCCCCCAGATCAGAGGAACCTCTATAATTTTTTAGCTCAATGGCCCACATATCAGAGGCCATGAGACTGCCTTTTGTTGCTGTTTTACATACGATACTCTACTTGAACTACAACATATACTCCTGAAAAGCATCCCAAGTGGATTAAAAGATGTTTCAATAGCATAATTGTCACCCAAGGTAAATTATTCCAAGAGCAATTAATTTACATAAATGATTAAGTATATGTTCCTAACGTAGTGCAAGTTGGTTCCTCTTCCACTATAAGATTAATTTTTTTGTTGTATTTTTGTCCGCTGAATTGACTGATTAATACTCTAACAGATTACTGAACTGGTTGCATGTAATTATAGACTAATCACATTTTTCTTCAGCCTTTGCTTTGATACACTAATAGAGTGGGCTTCTTGACCTTGGGATATGTCTTCTATATTTTAAGTCCAAAAAAAAAAAGAGCTCCTCTAAACCCTGCAGCTTTTGGCCTCCTTCTAGAACTGCAAACACTAGATGATACTCCAATAGCAATTATATCAGTGCCAAATGCAGAGGCTGCACAGTCTTTTCATGCCTGCTTAGTGTTTTATAGCATTTATACATGGATTGCATTAGCCTTTTTGTCACTACAGTAGAAATTAACTTCAGCAGATAAAGGTAGCCGATGTGAAAACTGCATCCCTAATCAATGAGGAGAAACAGGCTTTTCCAGAAGACCACTGAGAGTATTCATACTATGCTCATGACCTCTGATAAAGCCTCTTTTCCTCCCCTCTGTTGAGTACATTAAAGGTTACGCAGGGCAAGTACATTGGATGTCACCCCTCTCTCCCAAATGTGCTAGGGGTGGGGACAGGTGTCGGGAGAGTTAAAAAAACACAATTAAGTTGAGTTCTGACCAACAGCTGTGCTCTTCACTCCTCTTCAGAGAATTTTAAGACAAATCATAGCACCTTCAGCTGTACTTTATCCATATAAACTCAGTACGAGTTCTGGTCTCATACAAGTCAACATACCAGAGACATTTTTTTCATGCCTCTCTCCTCCTGCCTTGGTAGAATCTCACATTCTGTCTGTCATTAAACCAACTACCTATGACTGTTATGCACAGAAATAGTCCCTCTACCTGCCCTAGATGCACCTGAGTATCTACTTCCTGAGATCACCAACAGTCATCTTTGACATCTATACACCAGTGAGACTGAGGATGAAAAGGCAGATGAAAATGATAATTGCACCTGATCCATGTAGTTTACTACTTAAAAGACAGCAATTTCAACTTGCGGAGTCCCCATTTGGCTCAGGAGCTAGTGCTTCCAGGGCAGCAGGCTGCCTGGAGGATCAGGGAAGCTGCTTTCAGCAGCTGGTGAGCAAGGGCCTATATTTCAGCTTCTCCCATTGCCTTCCCTCACAGCCCAAGGGGGAAAACCAATGTAAAGAGATAACGGCAAGAAATCAATTCCCTTACTTACATGACTTTTAATACAGGTGGCAATGATACAGCACAAGGACTGTCTATTGAGTAACATAATTGTAATTTTCAGCATTAGGTAAGTAATCCTTTTTATCTGGATATAATCCTTACCCCATGAAGGAGCTAGCTTAACATAGCATTTTTTCCTCCAACTATACTACTACACCATGTAACTACACGAGTTAGCTCTGTCCTCATCACTAGAGCCTTATTTCCAATTATGCTGTTATGAACAACTTAGTAGCTGATAATTTATCCATGCCATGAAATCTGGAATTTTAACCACACATAAAGACTGTTACAGTCACACTCCCAAAAGAAGCATGTCCATCCCCATGCAAACCACAACCTGCAAAACCATCTTAAGCCACCTCAGTCCCTATTAGCTTCAAGTTTTCTTCATCTTATCATGGAGTTTTCCACCATTGCTTTCAAGAATTAAAATTAGAGCGTGCAAATGATTTAGTCCTTCAGCTAAACCAAAGAGCCTATACTTTCCTAGAGAAAAAGCAGGAAGTTAGTCAGCCTTCCAAACGATCATCTAAAATTCAGCTTCAAACTCACTCTAACATCCATCCCATGCACAAGAGCAGTAGTTTGCCTCAGCAAAACAAAGGTAAGACAAGGCACTAATATTCTAGGCCTACATTCTGATCTATTCACTTTTAAACACAAAACTAACCTGCATCTGCTCATCAGCAAGCCCCTACAGTATTCACAGTCCAGCTGATATCCCAAGGAAGGACTTTTTCCTCCTCTCATGCCCTAAATTAAAAAAATATCAAGCAGTTCTTCTGTTACAGCTTTCTATTTATCCTAGTCTCAGCTGTAACTCTCTAATAACACACCCCAGCCTTTTTAGATGCTTCAAAAATCACTCAGATAAAGCAGTTGCACTCCCACTCAGTGCTGCACATGGTACAGCCACTGCAGCCCAGCAACAGATGAACCCCTATAAAGTCCACAGTGAATTAGGCAAAAGGCTACAGACACCTTCTTTTAGAACTTTTCTGTGCATCTGAGACATGTTCCAACTTCTCTGGGCTGACCACTTCCATGCCCATAGACACAGCCTCCTGCCCACCCACTTCACCTCAACTGCCCACAGGCACCACTGCCAAATTCAGGACAAATTGAATTGAGGCGTCCTTATTTGTATAAAAAGATCAACTTGAGGGGAAAAGAAAAGAAAAAAAGAGGTGAAATGGAAGTAAGTGAAGTGTGGGTTTAGTAGTTGTAGTACTGAGCTTTTATATCCATAGCTCTGAATTGGGTCTGAAAACCTTAGTGAGAGGCACAGAAAGGCATGGGGAGTCACAGGCCTTACAACAAGATCCTTAACAATTAGTACGATGATCAAAGAACTGCCTAAAGGCAGCATGAACAGAAACATTTGAATAAGCTCCTGGAAAAAGTTACCTTTCATGACAGTCAATAGTTTACAAGCTACTGAAAGGCAGCATCTTCTTCTGCTTGAAGTTTGCAAGGCTGAACTTGAAAGAATTTAAAAGTTTGTTTTTGCTGTAAAAGATTTGTGGTTGCTGTTTCTGCCCTGTTATGTTCAGGAGAGCACTAATCTGGAATAAGGGAGTCAAAGTCCAGTCTTTTGCTTATCTGAAGAAGTAACAGTAAAAACTCACTTTTCTCACCTTTCTGGAGGGTAAACTATTTTCATGACTCATCTAGGCCTTTCTTTACCCCTTCCACCAAAGCTGTACTGCTCTACAGAAAGTAACAGCAGATTTATAGGGCCAGAGAAAGGGTGCAGAATTCTGCCCTAATGATGCAGAGCATGCTGTGAGGTGAGGGGATGGGTAGGCAGAAACTGCTTCAGACACAGCATAAAATTCTGTATCCCCCATTTTGGTTTTTTTATTCTACTAGGTTAGATTTTTAAACCAGATTATCATACAGTGGATCATGCTTTAAAGCAATTACCTCCAAAACATACATGCATTTTAGTAAAATATCTAATCTTTTTTGCCAACTGATATGTGTTGTGAACTAACTTGTCGAATGCTAACATCCCATTTATATGTTTCCCAGACATGTCAATCTGTTACAAAAGAAATCAGGTTAGTTCTTTGCTGCTTTTACCAGGCTTAGTTTTCTTAGGATGGCTTTTTTTGCATTCAGATGGAGGACCATTAGGACTAATGAAGAAATTTCATGGGGAGTTTCAACTAAGGAGAATATGTCTCCTAATTCCTTGATGCTGTCCTCTGTCTTAACATGAAACTCAGGAGAAGAAATGAGGAAATCCCTCAGAAGACTAAAAAACCCCCATAATTTAGCCTGTCTGCTGATAAAAGCATTGGTATTGATGGAGTTAAGGGATTGGCACAATCAAGTTGTTTATCTGCTGAAAATATGAAGCAATGTGAATCATTACAATTCCAAAGAAATTGGAATTTGGAATTTTCATGTTGTTCATGAAAATGAACAACAGCATATGCTTATGCTTCCTTAAAATTAGCTTCAGGCTACTTGTTTGTATCCCATGATAATAGCAAGCATGAAATAATAGAAGAAAGTTTCTATATTGTAAATTCCCTATAGGAGTGAATCCAAAAGTACATGGGTACGCAATGAGCACTGCTCGGGCAAAAACACATCTGCGATTGTCTTCTACCAGAACTGCTAGCAACACAGCCACTTAACTACACTAACCAGAAAGTTTGGTGTTTTAAATATAGGTCTTCCCTATGTAGGGAATAAGTAATGCGAATGTAGGTCCTTTCAATACAATGCTAACTTTCTAAATATATGCAGATATATTTAGGAGAACAGGATGTAAAGTAATGATCTGTCCATCCATCAAGATGGTTTAGCAAAAAGGTACTTCAGAACAAATGGCATGGTGTGCATGGTGAGGGGTCATTTGTGTGTGTTGTAAGTTACAAAATTTTAATCACACACAAATCGTGCATTCTGATGCACTGACCCAAATTAAAGCAATTAACAGGTATATACCCTATTGAACATGTTATTATACTACAGATAATGCTATTATACATATCTACATCTAAGGCAAAAAATATTTGCAAGCAGCTACAAAACAAAATCATAAAATCCTGAACAGAATGTTAGAATATCAGCCCAGATGAAAATCAATATACTTTATCTGAAAAGACTTTAATAAAACCACTCATGAATTCATGGCATGTTTCTTTGCCTTAGCACAGACTAACAAATATCAAAGTAGTTAGAATATGTAACTTGAAAAACAAATAAATTTTCTTTCATAAAACTTTAATTGGTATGGGCGCTCTACATTCAACCTATCACTCAAATTACTGTGGATATCTTAAAAGGGACTTATTTCTTACACCATGTGTTGTGCCATATATCATCTGTTACTAAGCATCACCTCTAATCTGCCTTACAACAATTATTTTGCTAATAGGTTATTCCCATGACTTTTTTTTTTAACTTCAGTATGAAATAATATAAAGAAAAGGGAAGAACCTTGCCTGCATGGAAGAAGTATTTGTTTCTCTACTCACTGTAAATAAGATTCAGTAAGTTTTACAAAAGGAAAGGTTTTCTCTTTTCCTTAGTAGGGCATTTCTTCTCTAGACAATATTCTCAAGTTTTATGTTTATACAAAATAAAAGAATTCTTATGTGACATCATATATGTCCAATGTGCTTTGCAGACCTGTAAAGTCACAAAAGTGAAAGTAATGCACCTGTCTAACAGACTGGCTCAACAACAGGAATTACCTTCGGGCATTCTGATTATTGCACAGCAGAGAAAAAATTAAAAATCAGACCAAGTTGGCAGCTTAGCAGCCTCATTTGCACTCTGTGGGGACTGGGCTGGCACTGATCAAGAAGGGGTGGCCTCAGACCTATCCCTTGTGTAGAGCCAACACAAGCAGAGCTGCTGATGAGGTGATAAAGGTTCCAATGTGGCACTACCTTGGAAATGTGTTAACTCCAGCCACCATGGGAAATATCAGATGTCAGCAAGCATAAGGTGCTTGTAGGAGGGCTGGCAAATGAAGGCCTCTCATTAATCTCTTACAGATGAATAATGCCTTTGCTACCATTTCGTACTGGTGTTTAAGGAGCCAACTTGTCTTATGTTTATTATCCAGAGTACGAGAACCTGCACTGAAATCGGAGAAGCTGCCACTGGAGATGTGCTCTCTCTCTTCTCAGTGGAATTACTTTATGATTTTTGCTTTCACCTGACCCTTATGACACTGTGTACATTACTCATAACAGGTGGCTGCAGTAACAATGACATTACAATAGGACAGATTTTGAAAGACCTACTTGTGCTGCCTAATATTGTACCAGGAAACAAAGAAATATTGGCCCTAAGGGTGCCAGAAGTTGACCCCTTCAGTTTTCTTTGTTGTTGTTTCCTGTCATTGTTACTATTTTACATAAATGGAAATGCAACTGCAGCATCAGCAAATCAACATTATGAAATCTTTAGAAATAACGATACTTAGATATTTAATATTTTAAATTTAAATAATTAAGACTTTCAAGACTATATTTTCAAAATGCCTACAAAAATCTAACTATGGTGGTATGAAGTATAACCAAGGTAATCAAAAAAAGTTCTACTGTTTGATCTGCTATACTGCCCAGCATACACACTTTGAACATAATGCTATGAGGTGCCACACATTTACTTCTAGGAAGATTAGAACATTGGATTGCTGCTGTTTTCCAGCTAATTCTTGGAACTGGTGTATGCTCATGTAACAGAAAGTTATCATAATGCATAATCTTGTGCAGCAGCAGCTCCAGACTGTGGAGCGAGTTTTAGCCTGGGTTGGCACTATTATGCTGCAAGATGTTACTACACATTAGCACAGTCTGACCTAGAAAAAAAGTGATGTTTGACCTGGTGCTCATGTCACAGTTGTGTATGGATTATGCCACTAAGAGCTGCTGGCCTCAACACCTTGTTTACAAACATAGCCCAAGTGTGGATTTCTACAAGAAGCTCAGAGAAAGTTCAGCATAGTTTTGCTGATTACTGGAGCCAAAGCCATAGTTCAGAAGGCACGCTGTTTTGACCATTCATTCAAAATGCACTTCCAAACCCTTAGTTTCATCAAGGGTAGTGAAAAGTTAAGGCTGCCATTCAAATAGTTATGCCTTGTAGAACAGTCCATATAAAATTGTCCACTGTTTTGACATCCATGCTATGTTTAATATCGGTGGAATAAACGACGATTCAATTTTTGTATAATCAATTTAACAAAGCATTATTCTTCATTGTTATGTGATGTTGCCATGATGGTCTCAGAAAGGGAAGTCAAGGGCTGCTATTAAAAATGTGAAGCACAGAGACTGCGCTTTAATACGGTGTTTCAAGCTTCCTTTGAGAATTTTATAATTTTTTATGTTTTGAAGAAACATCTGACTTAACAAGTCCTTGTGCCATTACTCACACATATTTAAGTGTGTGACGTCATTTCTTTTTCTGTTTCCACCCTCTGGAGAACATAACAGAGAGAAGAAAAAAATTCCCCAAGAATGTCTGCTAGTCCCTACAGGCTGAGGACAAAACAAAGATAAACATATACTTCAAAACATCAAGTCATTCAAGAAAGCTGTAGTTTAAACTTTCTTTTATGTCTTGCTACTACAGTTGTTACACCAGAGACCAAGATCAGAAGCACAGCAAATGGGACACCTTGAGTCAGTACATACGTGTGACTTAAAAAGTGGATTTGAGTTCAAAAGTAGGTAAACTCCTCAGATCTAAATAATGTATAAAAAAATCTTGACACCTCAGAAAATGATCAGGGAAACAAGAAGCAGGTAATAGGATTGTTCTATATATTCTGTCAGTAGCCTTTTCTCACAGAATATAAGAAATGAGCTTTTCTAGCAGATGGAGAGAAAAGAGGGGCACAGTATATTCTCTTTTTAAGGAACCTTCACCTAGGAAAGTAGTTTGACAGGTAGGTATAAGTTGACATAATTTACACATTTCTATAGCTTGGGTAAGTATAGCCTATTAGTGCAGGATGTTGTAACCTATGTGACGAGGCTTGAAACTGAAGAAGGATGAAAGAAGATGCAAGATGAAAGAGCTACAGTATGTGATGTGCAACTTACACCATTATTCCTATCACCTCTGTCCCCCAGCTCTCATAGATTAGGAGTGAAACACGACCTGCATATAAGTATGAATATATTGAAAAAGCCGTAGGCAGCAACCAGGGAAGCAATGAAATTGGACAAGTTGGACAAGTATTTGAAGGACACTTCAAAGAGTTTAACCCTAGAGAAGAAAATTTTATATATTTTTTAATCTGATTTTCTTCTTCTTATGGTGCATTTGCACTATAAGAAAAATCTATTTCACCTTCCTTCTGTGCACTCAGGAACAAAACCAACAAATTTGGGAGATCACGCATTATAACTTTGTTTTACTACTCAGTATGAAAAAATTAAACTGCAATATTTCATCCCAATTTCCAGCAGAAGTCATTACTACATGCTATTTTATTTTCCAACTCAGAATTACTAAATCATTCCATTCACCTGGCTGGCTTTTTTATTTATTACCTTTGACACAAGTCTATCTGGAAGCCCTCCTTTCCAAATCTATGTTTAGAATGTATATTCACCAGATATAAAAAAAAGTAATCAACATAATGTTTTCCTTGTTGTATTTAAATGGCATTTATCATATGAAGCTCTGAAACCTTACAGTTTCATATGTTACAGAACTTCAATAAAAATTCTGGCAAAAACCATTCCAAATGCATATCTGTACCTTCCTTACCAGTATATAAATGGCAGATGAAAATACCTTTCTTCCTGGAAAACTATTGGAGCCTTCTACTGCAATATCCAGCACCCTGCAATAGAATCTGTGCCATGGAATGATCTAAAAAAAAAAGCAGCAACTATTTTACTGGCAGGATTGCAAAAACATAACTGTTCAGGTTATGCACTTACCATGTTAACAGTACAGACTGGGTGAAAGAAGTTGGGATGTAGTAAGCAATCAAACTTCTGTTATTTGCGTCACTTATTAATTTCCAGATATAGAACCTGAGAAATCAGGAATAAGGTGGGCAAAAAAGATTTGACATCATGTGTTAGTTCATTACATCCAGCTACATGACAGATGGTTATAAATCTTCAAACCTCTATGACTGTTTGCAAACAGCTAATTCAACAATAACAATGTAAAGACCACTGTAACCACATTATTTTGGTGTTCTTGTACCTATACACTGGTGTGTGAGGAAACCAGGACCCAACTCCATAAAAACTCCGATGTCTAGAAGTACTTTTTCTTCCAGCCTATGTGCCGTTCTCTGATACCTGGTGCTTATCTTCTGCGCTCCCCTCTCCTCAAGGTGCCTTAGATCTCCTGTCTCTGTGGGGAGCTTTTTCCTCCTCCTCAAACATAGCCCTAGCAGCACGTGTAGCTCTATAATGCACTCCTTGTTTCTAAATATTTTTATAGATCTTCAGGATCTTGTCACTGAACAGCTTAGGCCGTCACAGAAACAGCTAGAGACAAAATTAGGGCCAACATCTTATGATCATCCATGCCTCTATAGGAATCACTAAGCTAAGGCATTTGAAAATGTTAATTTGTTTTGAGGAACACATTTTTAGGTTTTTTTTGTTAGCTTGTTCTGATTTTTTTCCCACATGCTACAATATTTAAAGGACATTAAAACTTTTATAACAGTTGGTGCCTCATATCAAGGCAAAAATAATACACTTTCAGCTGTCTTTCTTTGTATGAAGCTTTTAAAGAACCTTTATTATGTACAAACAATATTTGACAGCTCAAGACAGAATTACTATATGTTATTCTTTTCCAAAGAGTAAACAGATCTCTTTCTTTTGTCATTTTTTTTTCTCTCAGTATACTTTGTCTTTCTCACTTGGGTAGCCTCCAAAGCTCTGAGTTTACATCCCTTATACACCTACTAAGAAACCGACAGTTGAAATCAATAAAATAATTCAGATTGGAAGGGATCTCTGGAAGTTACCCTATCCAGCCCCATTCACTGTAAGGTCAACCTCAAAGTTAGGTCAAGTTGTTCCGGGCCTTTTTTGTTTTCTCCCCGGATGGAGATTCCACAATATCTCTGCGCAATCTGCGCCAGTGTTGGACTGCCCTTGCCATGAAAAATCTTTTTCATTATGTCTAGCTGGAATTGTCCTTGCTGCATCTTGTGTCTGTTGGCCTTAGTCCTTTTGCTGTGTACCTCTAGAATACTCTGGCTCTGCCTTCTCTATAACCTCCCATTACGTAATTGAAGTCAGCAATTAGATCCCCCCAGCCTTGGCCTTCTCTTTCTAAGACTAATCATGTAAACATGTCTCTGGGCACATTGTCCTTCAGCTCCCTAATCATCTTCATGGTTCTCAGCCAGACTGGCCCCAGTAAATCAACGTCTTTCTTGAACTGGGGATCAAAAAGGACACAGTACTCCAGATGTGTTTGCCTCACTTTCTTCTTATTCAGCTATATTTAGAGTAAGCCAGGCATTTAACTTCCAGTTATCTCTCAGTATCTGCAAGTCACAAGGAATTCTTGCCAGTTCTGCGGCTAGGTAGTATTTTAAGAAAGGGCCTCAAACAAGATGAATTTCATATGCGTTCAGAGTAAGAGTAGCAGTACTTTTCCATAACTATCTCAAAAATCAAATAATCATCTTTTCCGCTTTGGGATGAATACATCTCCCAGACGTCCTGGGATGCATGTAAAAATATTCCTAGTCCAAGTCTAACATAAGTAATATATTCAAAGCAGTATATAATGTTTAAAAAAAACATAGTAAGTTAATGAAGGCAAATAACTCCCCTTCTAAAGGTGGGGTATGTTAGCAATCTATCCTCTCCCTTTGTCTGTTTCTACCACATGTTAAAGCAGCCTATCAGCAAAGGAGCTAATCTATGTCCACAGCAGGAATTCTATAAAACTTCTGTGTTACACATATGAAGGGGCTTGTGAGGCTTACCAAATATAATTCTAGTTCAGAGCTGAGAGGACAGCCCTAGTTTGTATGCAGTTTATAAACTGTTCTTGGAGTACAGATTGATTTTAAAGAAATGAGAAAAAGACCAAATGAAAAGTAGTAATGACTTCAAGCCTGATCAGTTGAAAGTAAAGGTTGAAAATTTCTTTACCAGTCTGTTCACATACTTGTTCTCTGAAACAGCTCTCAAAGGAAAGGGCCTAATAAATAACATTTAATCATAGATTCAGGGTTCCTATACAGAAAAGCATAAAAACTAGAAACAGAAACAGAAATGTTGGTCACAGGGGGAAAAATATATCCCTGTTCTAATTCTACTGCAACATATAATCTTGATTAGATCCATAGAATACAAACTTGAACAGATATTTCAGTAACAATTCAATAGAAGATTATGAAAGGATAGTTATTCAATAAACATCAGGTGCAAGTGATAACAACAGGGTTCAAACTGCCTCAGAGGATCTTCTCTGAAATAAAACTAAGTTAAGTCCCTGTTCAGAAGTATACTCCCATATCTAGCTTTGGGAAATAAAAATCTAACCTCCCTCATTAGCCTACTAAGTAGCTTTTCACACTTGCAAATTCTCAGGAGTCTTTGTAACATGGAATCATCTGTAGCTTTAGAAGCTAACATGAAAAACAATTACATGAACATAGCCTGGATCAGTTAATCTAGTGTTTTGTAATGCCTTCAGCTTCCAGCACTAATTGTTCAATGTTCTGTATTCCAGAATATATTCACAAACAATTCCCATGAGCCAGAAAGCCCTTGCTAATTACCCCAGTGATATCCATTCCTGCTCTCCTATCACCTAGTTCTGTGATTCACCTCTATTACTCCTACATGGCCAGTCTTCGCTGAAGACTGCCATCCTCTTGATCTAATCCAGCCTCTCCCCTCTCCTTCCCCAAGAGACTGGGTCCAAATCACCATAATCTTCATTCCAGAAAATAATAAATGTGATGGAGGCAAAAAATCCAGTTCCTTGAGACAGAAATGTAGGCTGCTAAAGTCCTCCTGACAGAACATATATATCCTGTTCCATAAGACACAGGCATAAGGGCAGGGTGACCAACTTAGTCCAGGGAATATTTTACCCAGTTGCTGGGGCTTTCATAGGTACAATCACAGCATCAAGCATTTATATAATCAAAACAAAACCTTCAACACAAATAATGTATTATCTTGTGGAACACTAACAGGAGAGTATCATCTGTCCTGCGGGTGAAATAAAGCAAGTGTAAAGTTCATACTGCATACTCTGGCTGATTTGTACACCTGATCTGGACCATGATTGTTGATCCAGGTGAATCTATAGCACTGAGAAAAGGTATTAATGATCACCTGATAAAGCTGTAGCTTAACTTTGAAAAAAGATGCATTGATAATTTTGTGATGCCCTTACAATAGGCAAGTATGAATCTCTGTGTAACTATAGCAAGCTCTTACGGCCTGTGCCGTAGAAAAGGACTTCTAGAAAAGGACTGCTGATGTCTAGGCTGGTATATTTAAAACAAAGATTGACTGCAGGCTATATATAAGTACTTCTGCATGTGCACACCAAAACAGAAAGAATTCAAACTAAGGAAACGTACAGACTTCATGTCATTTGTTTCTCCTTCAACAGAAAATTGACCAAACCCCCTGAAATTCACAATAGCTAGGCAGAAGAAAACGAAAAGCAAAAACAGTGACACAAAAATTTAGCTAAAAGAAAAACACATTTCTTCAAAATTGCTATCTTGTAGACATTTTAAGATGAGCAAATTTGCTTCCTGATTAATAGAAAGGAAAGATTCCTTATATTACACCTGGATGTCCTGCCTGTTCCTCACAGATATGCAAGTGTGAAAAGTGAAACTCAAGAATACATAAAATCCTGTAATATATTATATAGTTGAAAATGGTGTAGCAATACTTCCTTTTTATCCTGATCTGAGGCTTCTATTTATTGCCAAGGCACTAAAGTGACAGTTGTCTTAAAAATCCTTACTTCATGAGAAGATATAAAAGTACAAAACCTATTTTTCACACAGTGAACAATAAAGTCATGTGCAAAAGAGTGATGGCAAATGCACAAGATTTTCAGACCAGAACATTAGAGAGATCTTTGAGATAAGAAAATGCATATGAAGAGTGATACTTAAAGATTTTCTTCAGCTGGAAGCTGGAGCTTTTTTGAGTCAAAATTCAACTTCCTTAAGTTACTATTGTGATATTTAATCTTCGTGGGTGCTCTGTAGCTTTTCTTCTTTCTGGGACTTTACTTTGCTGGAAACCTAGGTGGCCTGAGGTAGGCTACAAAATATACTGTTGTATGTAACAGTTTCATAATATGCTAATATTTGCTTCTGTTATTGTGCCTGTGGAAAAAATCTCAGAAGTTTATTTGAAGTTGCCACAAAACTTCAGTACCCAGATAATATAAATGCTATTATATCAATAAAATTACCTCAAAATCCTGATAAAGTATCAGCACATGAACATGCAAAATCATCTCCAATTTACCTTCTGGTGTAAGTGGTTGAGGGAGATGATTTGGAGGCAGGCAGAAGGAGAGAGGTTAATAGAAACAACAGAATGTTTGGAAATCTCAGTGGAGTTGGAGCAGTAATTACAGATCAGCCTCTCACTAAACTGTTTTCACCTTTCATGTACTTTATGATTGTCATACTTTATTTTTTATAGTGACAAAACAGTGTGATGCATTAGACCATCAGTCTGACTGTGGTTGTTAAAGGACAGTACTGCAGTCCAAGATTGCTTACTAAATTGTTAATATCACTGATATAACTTCTAAGTCCTTACTGGATTTGGAACATTATTTTTATCATCTGCAGTATTCTAAAATGAAAACAGGAGGTGTTCTACAGACAGCCTGTCAATAGAAGCTGAGAGATGCAAATAATGTGAAGTTCCCATCTTAAACGTGCTCCTAAACTATTGGATGAGGTCTTAATCCCAGAGTTACCAGCCAATATGTTTACAAAATTGAATGTATTTTTTATTCTCTGTGAATGTTTTGAATATTCTGATCTCCAGTTTTTTATTTCTTCCATTATTTGCTCACTGTAATGACACTCTATATTTGTGCTCAGTTCAGTTTAACAAAGTTTATTTCTGTCAGAATTTCCTTTAGGACAAAGTTAAATCTATGATGAAAACTGAAGTTTTTGAATAAACATCCACCTGCATGGACTGTGGGTGATGAATTAATCCAAAGGATTTGCTAGTAAAGCATTTCATGATGTTGGAATGAGGTTTCTGTTTCTCAAAGACCTTATCTTCACTGACCCTGTTCAGTGCCAAGACTAATAGCTTGAAAAGAATCCTAATCACACTGCAGTTTTATAAAGGTAGGGCCCAAGGTCCCAAGAAGGGCAAAGCCCACCTATGCTAGTTAATGTACACATACTGCATAAGGAAGAGCCTCTGCCCTCTTATACAAGGCTTTTTTTCCCTTTTTCTTTTTTAAATACCTGTTACAGATGTGGGACAAGGACAAGAGAAGGTTACACATATTTCCCCCAACCATATAAGGGACTGGTGAAAAAGCTAGAGACTGAATGTAGAAGATGCCCTCAATTTCAGAGCTGAGTGAATACTTCAGTTTGAATTTTATTTTTATACTGAAAAGACTATGTGTAGGTCAGCTGGTACTTGGCTGACCCGAAATTGTTTCCCTTTGTTTCCAAATATTTCACAATTGTAATAAAAAGTTATTTTCTTGCCCATATTATTCTCCACCCTACAAATAAACTGAAAAATAATTATGTATCAGGTTTTCCTCAGGCCCAATCTATTGCATTAGTCACACGACTGGCCTTGATGTCTTGTTCAATAAGCACTCGCATTTCTGATTTTACTTATGCCAGGTATTCTAACATGCCTCATTTGGCTTATTTTTAAGACAAATTTTTCCCATTAAATGTGATTTTAAAGCAAAAACAATCAAGCCTGAATGTCCGTAATCGTTCACAGCTTTTGTAGTTCTGTTTGAAAATGTATCAGACTGAAAAACTCTATGTAGTATTCACTCTTCGTTCACATGGTTCCTTTCAAACATGTCACACGAATGAGAATAGTTTATTATTCATGTCGGCCCATTAAGAAATCTGGTTTATGCTTATACTAGCTGTGGTATATTGAGGCAGTGGAAAAAATGACGAGACACCTGTTTTCTTGTATTTGAGTCTGCAGACAGTATTCATTTCATCACACAACACACTATCAGACCTCTGAGCTTTGCTTTTCATATCCCAAACCAATAGTCAATGTATGAGAAAGAAAAAGTAATGCTTGGTTAATAATGGAGGCTTAAGTGACTATTCAAAAGAAGATTGAATGACTTGCAAATGCAATATAATTGGTGGCAATGTTATCCAAAGTTTGTGCATCTGCTCCTGTCCATAGAAACTTCACAGCATTCTCATGCCTGAATTTAATTTATACTGTCAAATCCACCTCAGTGTAATTATTCTAAATTTTATTGAATAAGATGGAAGTATAGCAGATACAAGTTGACACATCATTTTATTTCCTTCTATTTTAGTCATGGCTACATATTTTAAACTTTATGCCAAAATATGGGACCTCCACTTGCTGCAAAAGGGCATGAACCTCTGTCATGCCAAGAACTAAACTTTGAAATTCAAACAAAATGAAAGGGGATTCCACTTGGCTGCACTAAATCCAGACGTCTTTTTTTTCCTTTTTAATTTATTTTCACAAAACCAACTTACAATCTTTCCTCTTTTCTTTTCCGTTGCTAACAGTTTAATGTCACTACACAACCTATTTGCTTAAAAAACAAAGAACAAACAAAAAGCCTCTCAGTTCTTTTAAAAAAAAATCTAACAGACTATTTGAAAAACATAGAAATCACAGAAAAAAATTACAGATGTCTCAACTGTTTTATGCTTAACTGAAAATTAAAAATGTTGTTGCAATTGTGATTTTGTATTTTAACATTGAAAAAAATTACTAGGCTTTAAAAAAGTAAAATGGCTGAGTTATTAGTCTGTGAATTGCCTGCTGTGCCCAAGCAGTAATGTTTTCTAATGTGTATGTTTATATCAATATAATGACAGCACCATGCTTCAGATCAACTGGATACTAATTACAGATTTACCTGATAGACTGGAATGGCTCCCAAGGAGCTGTTGCACTCTATTTAGCAAGTAAGTGATTCTCCTAAAAGCTGCATAAGGACTTGTAATGCTAAATAATCTCATCTGGATACCATTTTGTAATACACTTTTTTTTAAAAAAAGTTTTGATGAGCTTCAGCAAATACTTTGCAAAGATGTGATAGACCACTGAAGATGCTTGGAGTTCCAGACACCGGGGTTTTCCTTGAACCCGCGAAGCCTGTTTTGTTTGCATAGAAGAGAAATTACAGCCCTTGAAGCAGCTCCTCAGATGTCAGATCTAATGTCTCCTTAACACTATGAAAAGCAAGAATTCTCCATTTCATGCACTATGAGAACTAGGATACATCCATTGAAATTATTAAGCATAATATTCAACAAAAAAACGAGTTCATTCTTAAAACACAGATTATAAAATCGTGGATCTCATGACTCCAAGAAATTGTGAAAGCAAAGGAACAAGTAGGTTCAAAAAAGATAAGCACAGGAAATACAGCTGGCAGACCTTTAACATGGTCTGGATACAACCTTAGAGTCAAGAGTGATTTAAATAAAGCTCTGATTTTTTGAAAGTAAGAGGATGGGTTGATGGAATAATTTATTTAAAGACCCCAAGTACTTTCTACTGATTTTTCACATCACTGAAGCAGTTCAGGCTGGTATAGAGCCCATAGTGTGTACGCTAACTCCCACTGTAGAGCATAAACAGTCCCACTGCATCACTGTGGGAAGGTGTTACTCAATGCGAGCAGAGTATCAGGTTGTGAGCTGTAATCATTGTTTACACAAACTGAGAAAGCCTTAAAGAAAGACTAAAAAATACCATTTTTAATGAAGACTCTCCAAAGAGGTGATTAATTTGTTCATGACCAGTTACTAAAAATGTAACCAGTAAAGTGTAAAAAAGGTTTTATACTCCATATAATTGCCTGCCTATAATGTAATAGTAATAATGAAAACACCTACAGTAAAGGCTTGTTAACTCAGTGTGTGATATATGATTCCTGTTTCACTTTAAAGCAGAGAAATTATTCAGAGCCAGCATCAAGAAGAATTAGACACTTGCTTATGCTCATTACATCTTTTTGTTTCAAAAGCACTCAAAAGCATAATCAATTGTTCCCATCTCATTTGGAAAATCAACACTTACAGTTCCTATTATGAATCATTGGTCTCCTTGTCTATCACTTAAAACAAATATGTTTTGCTGTTCTTTGATTGTTCTTGTCTTTCAGGTTTTCACTTCTGGATAATAAAATGCACATCACTAACTACACTAAGAAATTTGGTGATTTCTGAAATACATAGCCTGGGCAAAGAAATGAAAATTACACCAAAACAAATTAAAATGCAGTACAAAATATATTACAGTTTATAAATGTGGTATTCAGTTTACATTGTGGACAAATTCTTGTCATTTACCTAGGCTGTTTAGCGTCTTGGTCTACAGGAAAACTTGACATTTGTCTTTAAATAATTTACATTGCAGCCAACACAGTAGCAAAAGCCATTGTGCTTTCCTGGATTTGAATTAAACCCCTGGATGCTGGGAGGTAAAAAAAGAGAATAGCTGAAGAATTCTAAAATTGTGGCAGACTTTTCATAAGTATATGGTATCTTTTTACTTTTTACACTGTACATTTTTTTCCTGACATGTCACTCAGGAAAAAAAAATCTACAAATGGTTACTAGACTATAATTGATCATTACAGATCAGACTCTGACTTCAGAACACTAAGTAGTATCTTATCCCTTCATGTTGAGATTTATTCAACATAACTAATCTGAAAATGGGGTAGCATTCAACATCAGTAATTATAAGCCTGCTCACTCATTTTCTACAGATACTTCTGGGGTTTGTTGCAGTGATTTTTGGCTTTTGTTCTGAAAATGACTAGTAAAATGTACTAATAAACATATAACAGTGAAGTGAGACCAGAGAGCAGATCATAGATGAGACATTCTTGGAAAAACAAGTAGCAGAAATAGCCATTGCTGCTAGGAAGAATTCCCTAACTCCACGGAGTAGAAAGTCTAAAACATCCAGTGGGAATTAAGCTTTATCACATCATCATCATTTACCCTGTAGCAAGAATGACGGTTCTGCATAGTAATTTGTTTAGAAGTATATATTATGTATTTATCTTTTCTTTTATTATTTTTTATACGGTATAGGTCTGTATTTTGCTGAGCTTTAATGGTTCAGATCTTCCTAAGCCTCTCACAGAAAAATCACACCAAAAAAAGCTCAAGAAATTATTAAAAGGAAGCTCCAGTTTCTTATTATTGCTGACTTTATCTAATTACTGAATGTTGTTTTACACTCAGATATACACAGATGCATATAAAAGCCTTATACCTTCCCCAAAAATAAAATTACAATAACTCCTGCAACCAGATGAATGTAATAGGATTCTGTTCAATCTATCTATTGAGTGCCTCCATGCATGCTTCTTCAAATCAATAGTTATTCTTAATACAGATCTGCAAAATGCATAGCTATTAAGAACAAGAAAAAAAAACTTAAAACACTATGTGCTTTTGAAGTTTATTTTCAGTAAACAAAGTCTTCCCTTTCTCTGAAAAAAAGGAAGAACACATTATATTTTAATGCTACAAAAGCTTAAAAAAAAAAAGGGATTTTCTAAGGAATCCAAGGAGATCAGGCACCTACTTCCTTAAGCTCCTTTGAAAATTGTAGCATTTATCTTCAGAAGTGCTTACAGCCAGCTGGAGAGAGGCTGGCTGAAAGGATCCCATCAGGATTTCACAACCCTGAAGTCATGTAAATTGTACCACCCTCTTGATTTGCTGGAGCTTTTACGTAACATTCCTGTTGTAAAAATCACAAGTGTACCCCAGGATGCCCTAAAAGGCTGGGGGTGAGGAAAGCACATTCTGAGCTTAAAAAAGGAGGGAAATATAAGAAAGCAAGATTCCCCAGGGGAGGCAGGTTATCTGTGAGATGCATGGGAATAGGCCACCCTTGAGCTGAAGAGCCAAGGCAGGGCTGAGGGACAGGGGGCTGTTTCGTTGGTCTCCTTATCCGGCAGCCCCTGCACCAGGAAACACAAAAATGATGAAAATCAAAAGGGTTGTGCACTAGCTTTTGCCGAGCTGAGAAGACTCACTATGAGGCTTAACCATGTACTTCTGTGACCTGAAGTCAGATACCACCAAGGAGGAGACTTGCCTCTCAACATATCCCAGCCTGGGCATCCCTGCCAGGAAGGGCATTCAGAGCCTCTGGGAACTGTGTAAGTGGCAGCTACTGAAAGCTGATGGGACTGGAAGGAACTGCAACAGGGCTGAGGAAGCTGGAGATGAGACAGCCTTAATCTGTACCTTTCAGTGTTAATGTTTTGTTAAGAGAAAATAGAGCTGAGGTTGGGACTTTCACAGTTGTTTTCTACTGCTGGGGAAAAACTGTCCCAAGGATCAGTTGTTTCATATCCATTGAAAGATGGGAAACAGAAATGAAGAAGGCAGCCCAGACAGCTGCAAGGAAAAACAAGCAAGATGAAAATCATAAACCATGGTTTGTGAGGGACTCTTCTAAGTATTATTCCTAGTGATATGCTGATTGTAGTTCTTTCTCAAGAGCATTCCTACAGCACCTGAATTCAGAAGCAAACGTTCTGGTTTTTTCCTTAGAAATTTGAACCAAATATATTAAACAGAACTTCTTGCTTAGAGACAATATTTTCATTAGTGAATGGACACAGAGTTGGGCTGTCAAAAACTGTAGTTTGGAAGAGGCACAGTAAATGCTACTAATATATTTTTGTTAAATAAATGGACACATGTGAAACCTCTGACTAATTCAAATTGATTCTTCTGCTGACAATGCTATATGTTTGCAAAGGTTTGTGAGCATTGATCGAATTTGTTTGTATAGCTCAGAAGCCACCAACTGTTCCTCTCAAAGTCTGGGTATTTTTGTTTTGTGTCTGTATGGATGGAAAGATGAATTTTCCAATGCATGATTTGCATTTTAGCATGAAAGAAGACAGCTTAATAGTGTACAATATAGTACAGGAGATATGTACACTTCAAAAATTGCAGAGGTGCATTGAGCATATGTCTCAAATGGTAAGAAAAGTGATTGATCTCATATTAAAGGTCTGATCCTTCTGCAAAACATGCTCATTCAGTCCACAAAGAAACAAGTTCAATAAAGAAATATATACCATTGCATGCTAAAAACAATGAAGTCAAACACGGAGAGCTCCTTTCATGTATCATTTTTGATTGTCCTACTTTGCTCTGTCAGGAACAGCAGTGACAGCTTAGGCGTTAAAGCTTTCTGACATTGCAACAAACAAAACAAAGCCTAGTTGCACATTTTGGAATTTATTTTATACCACATCTAAAATATAAACAAAAGAGGGAGTTTTCACATTCTCAAACAGAGCAGCCACTGGGGACTGTTTCCAGAGATGATGTTTTCCTCATATAAGGATTCTTGCTAGTTGAGTAGAAAAAACATACTTTATAGCCAGCTCCAGCAGCCAGGCTGGCCAACACAATTATTGCACATTCTGTCAGCACATTTCCTCCCTTCAGCTTTACTTCTCCAATCTTTTTCAATATTGTTAAAATGAGCAATCATTCCTGATTCACACTCCCAAAAAAGGCAGAAACCAACAATTCCCAATGGCTATAAATTATTAATGCAATTGTGCCAATCACACAGAGCTTAGTGCTTTTAAAAATGGAATGAGATTATCTGCACAGTTATTTTCAATCAGATTCATCTCTTATTAGGGGGCATTATGCATATGGCTTGCTTTCAGAAAGCTATCTTCTTTAAAAAAGATTATTGCACAGTCATTTCTTGTGAAATACTATGCAAGCTCTACACTTAGATACTAAATCAATCTTTTGTTTCAGGAAATAATTATATGTAATGGGTATTTTCTTTTGTGGATAGACTGATTCTTTCCAATGTAACAACCTGCTCTGTTCTCACTTGTTATTCCCATTCAAACCATCCCTGCTTTCAGTTGGTCCTGATTTACACCAGTCTAGCAAATACAGAGGCAGATCTGGTGGTAGCAGCATAGCATTTTTTTTGCTGCAATAGCTTAAACAGGCTGTAATAGAAAAGTTTGTAAGAGTAACTGTACAATGTATGTGTTAAAATATAGCTGGGGTATATGGCTGTTTCGAAAACTACAAGCTAGAAAATCTTCCTTTCTGGTGCACAAAAATCTGAAAAAAATACAGTCAAGGGCAGTAGAGAATCAAAGGATTTAATTATAAAGGTCAATTTTGTGGAATCCAGAAGGTGGTCAAGCAAATAATTTTCTTTGTACATTCTCTCTGACAAATGCTTTTCAAATGTTTGTTATATTTTGCACTCTGTCCTGCCAGGGCCTGCACTGGAGTGGGTATGGAAGAGACTACATAAAGTGGAGACAGAGAATAATTTTATATTTAATGTTGCATCTTGTAAGGGGTTTGTAAAACTGCGTTTGTTCTCCCAAATCCTTATAACGTACTCAGATTATCCCAAATCACACCATGGTGTCCAGGACCCATCAACACACAATGCAAAGAAACTGCAACCAAATTCAGAGATGCCTCAAGTTGCAGGATTAAGAAAGTTATTTTTCTATTTCCCTTGAGTATGCCTGGCTAGCAAGATGGAATGTGGCTTGCATTATATTAGGTAATTTGAGAACTGAAATACTGAAATCACAAGGCTAAAGACACTGATTCAGAGCACATAAGCATGTTCCATGTAATGGAACTTAAATATATACAGAGTCAACAAAAATGTCAGTAGCAGACTCTAGGACATGCTTAACTGCCTTACTTAATCTAGGCCAAAAAGCAGCTCTCACTTTCTACGACCCTTGCTTTTTGCTCTAAGCATTAGACTATTTTATCTCTTGCATTGATGAAAAAGGGATCTCTGAAGCATTGAGCTGTCAAAATACTGCATCAGGATTTTGCTATAGTGTTTTACATATTTCAGTTCTATGTTTCAAGTACTGGCAATCATCATATTGAACTCATCTTCTACAATATGGAGAACTGTCTGATTCTTGCGGTCATATGCCATGGTGCCATTTAACAACATGTATTCCCATCTGTGAGTTTGCTTTCTGGCATTTGGCTTGTACTTTATTTTTCCCATCTAGAAGTCTGGCAATAGTTTCTCACTATTATTCTGATGAGAGTGTGGGTCAAACTCATTCCACTGTGAACGTGCATTTGTACTTGCAGAGAGTGAGTGAGTGATTGGTATCAGGCAGAAGTGACTTCTCCTGTTACATTTCTGGCATGTTATTCTGTGATTAATCAGTTCTACTGAGTGTCAGTCAAACCTACCAGATGTGACTCTAATGGATAGTTGCTAGTTGCCTGACGTCTGTTTTGTCACTGATGTGGCTAGAGTGCTCCTAAAAGTTAAAAAAAGAAAAAAAAAAATAAAAGAAAGAAGAAAAAGAGCATGAAGTTTAGCAAGTATGAGGAAGCTGTCTTTCAGAGTAGCTGTATTTGTATATCTCTGCTTTTAAATATTCAGTCAGCTATTTTTTTCAATATGAATTAATCAGAGGACTAACTGCCCTTGTTTAATCAGGAAAGATTCATGCAAATTTTTTGGTATTTCCTTTTTTTGGTATTTGGTATTTTTTGGTATTTTGGTATTTGGATTTTTTGGTATGTCCTGTGGGGGGTAAAAGAGTGTTGTTATTAATTTAGTTGTTTAAACACTTAGCAGTTCTGAACACATGCATTATAAATATTCTTCACCAAAAACACCACAGAAATTTGTATCACGACTATGCCTTTTAGGTTGAAGCAGAGTCCCATTGAAGTAAACACTGTCATGAAGACAGAAAGGTAGGTTGTTGTCTCCCAAAAGGAGCTAAAAATTCAGCCATAGTGAAGGACTGAAATTATTTTCATTTAATTAAAAACCATAAATCCATCCAGTTTTAGATCCAATATGAATCAAAGACTGCAACTTGAAATATCCCACGATTCCTTTTCCATTCTGGTTTATATCTGAGGCTGGCCCTGGAATTACCAGATATTTGACAACCAGCAGACTGGAACTTACAGCTCATTTATGACAGATGTGGCTAGATTAATCAAATTGGAGACATTTAAATATAGGGATATTTATTCAAATATAATGCTTAGCAACTGTGCATCCAGTTCCATTGGATCTAAACTTTATGGATCTGAACAGACCTGACAAAAATTTTTAACAAAAGGTCAATTATTTCATTGTTGTTTAAGATTGTATTATATTGATGTTTTACTTACCATATAAACAAACTTCTATTGTGTATTTGCCAAGCCTTTCAGTAGCAGTTAAATCCATTGCCTGCACAGTTCACTTATTCTCTCCATTCATGAGCTTCAGTAATATTATTTGTTTCAGCAGATTTGGCTTCAGAAAGCCAGCCTGTCACTTGAAAATAAAAGTAAAATGTGTAATAACACTTGCAGCCAAACTCTCCAAACACTATTCTGTTTTACTAGAATCAATGAGATCACCTAAGTATGTGCAGTGCTAGTCCTGCTTGTTATGGAGTAGAAATGAGTAGTAGAATGAAACAACTTACATGTCCTGAGGCCTCTCAGAGAGCAAACTTTGAAACTATCTCCACATTTTAAAGTTTTAAAGTATTAAAAACATATTTGAAATAAATAAGTCTCAAAGTTCATGGTGAACTTGGTAGATAAGCTTGTTTCAGGAATTGCTACAATTGTCATTTTTGTTTTCTGGCCTTTTTTTTAGCCCCAATTTTGAATATGGTAGGATTGATTAATACTAGTCTCTGAAACAGAAATTGAATCCAAAATTGAATTTTCTTGGAAGTTCCAGGATATATTCTTGTCCTAATGCAAATCTATACCTGCTGACGACTGACAAAATTTA
This sequence comes from Phalacrocorax aristotelis, assembly GCF_949628215.1. Classification (NCBI taxonomy): domain Eukaryota; kingdom Metazoa; phylum Chordata; class Aves; order Suliformes; family Phalacrocoracidae; genus Phalacrocorax; species Phalacrocorax aristotelis. The sequence goes on from NC_134285.1 coordinate 11,795,164, forward strand.
TCTTCAAATCTATTCCCAATTTGGAGATTAAAATTATGCCCATGATGTCTAATGGAGAACATTAGAAAGGCAGGGGTTTTAAGTGACAAATTAGAATATTTTTTAATTTTGTTTTTAAGCAAACTGTAATTTAAATCAAGCATGAATTATAAACTTTGCAATGAGAATGGGGATGGTAATTGTGCTTCAGTTTGATCACACAGTGAACACGACCCTTTCTCTTCTGACTCCTTCGAAAATACAGATATACAACCAATGCAAAGCACAAATTGACCTTAATTCACTGACCTAAAACATTTATATGCCTTTGTTGCCTTTAATTTTCACTGAAAATTACATAGTAACTTAAACACACCCCCAAAGAGCATTGTGGTGTTTTTACATTTTATTAACAGGTCAAGAATAGATCAAGATCACAGTCATTAGTCCTAAAGCTATTGTTCTGTTGAAGCACATTTCATAAACTAGAAGTGAACTTGGATTTTTGGCACTTCTCTGTTTGGTGCAAGGGTTTTGTTTTTCACATTGCTGAGAAATCATTTAAAAATAGTATGTTAAAGAAGAATTCTAAGGAAGAAAATCTACACTTACCTTCATCATAACTTCCTTCAGTTAAATTAACGATACTGAGAAATGTAGAGAAATTATTAATTGGTCTAAGGACCCAGAATTCAGCAGATATTATTTTTATGGCTTCTTACACACTTAAGATGTGTAAATGTATGCATGTGTCCATATATATGCACACAACACACTCCACATTTTTTTATGGGTGACTTTCTTGCACCGTAAACAGACAAGTCATAATGAGATGTAGCTTTAATAATTAATTGAGAGCAAATATAGCATAGAAATTTGGCAAGGATGATACCATATATATATATATAACATTGATAATGCTGAGAAAAAAGATCTAGATGTGATTTTAGAAAAAAGAGCAATTTGGCAGTAAGGATATTTATAGTACTGAGTGCATAGAAGAAACATGAAGCTAAACTTAGAAAGTGAAAGGGACCAATTAAGGAGAGGTAAGGGAAATATTGTGGCTATAACTGAGTCTCTCACAAAGGCAATGATCACCTTTATAATGTGCATTGCAGTGCTCTCTAATATGTGCTTGAAAAATAGAGCACCAAACAGGAGAATTTTACACTGCAAAAACCTCAATAAAGAGGCTAAACAAAACATCACAGAGCTGAGTTCATCCCGTTATGAATTTAGGGAAACCACGTTTCGACTCTGTTTATCAATTTACCCATCCCTGCCTATGCTGTAGCAGCAGTTCTACAGAACTTAATTAACTGGTACCTGTAAAGTAAATATTAAAGCAGCTAAGCAAGTGCAAACTATTACTATTTTTAATATGCAGACCTGCTCATTGGAAACAGATAAAGTTTTACTGCACATGTAGGAATGGGTTAGGTCCCTAAAAAAGGCAGTGAAGAAAAAACAAACTCACTCAAACCCCATAGTTTTAATTGGGGTCTCTCTTAATTTAAATTACACAAGGAAAAAAATAGTTGAAGAGATGCTGCACAAAAAAGAGTAGTAAGAATTTTGCACTCTTCTTGGGTGCAACTAAAATACAAAGCAGGAAGAATAGCATATTCTAGGAATAAAATATAAAGGGTTGCAAGTATTTGTGCTCCCAAACCAATTCCCTCCATATTAGTGTTAGGAAACCTTTTTTATGTTCTGGGGTGTGGTCATTGCCAGTAAACAAGTTGGCACAAGTGACAGAAGCTTGCTGTGGAGAACTGCACAGTGTCAGTCCCACTCCTCTGGGTAACGTTGGCACTGCGTGACATCCAGGGGCCAGATCCTTTGCTGGAGTATCCCACTTACAGGGATCTGCTCTGATCTTCAGCAGGCTCTGGTCCTCATGGGAAAGGGGACCATCACAAGAGATTATCTAGTATACACGTGAGAGGATATTAACAACAAATATCTACAGAAGAACAAGAAAAATACTCTCTCAGTAATATTGTCTCAGCCAGTGACATGTATATACATAGGCTCCCAGACAAATATGCTGTTAGACAGCTACATCCTATAGTGCAGAATCGCTGTGCAGTCCTTAATGGCTTTCTGACAAACCTTTGGTTGTAGCTTCAGCAGCAAGCAGACATGCCCTTTCAAATTCCCACTTTATTTTTAACATCTTCATCCCAAGCTACTAGTAGTATGCTGTTCATACACATTTTTTTCCTATGTACACATTCACATCACACAAACAGCAACCTACTTTAATAACTATCTTTGTGCACCTTCAAACCACTTGCCTGTTGCATCTTTTTTTCCTTTCTGCACAACGGATCAAGTACAGGAACATAAGCTATTTTTTTGTACCTGCAATATTAATAAGGAAATTTCAGAACATGTCTAAGGATGGTACTGAGGAAATGTGCTACTGAGGTTGCCTTATTTCATAAACCTGTCAAGTGATTTGGTCACCGCATTTATATCCACATCTCCAGAAAGCTGGTGGACTCTTATGTCAGAGAGGATACAGATGCTTTTGTAGCTCCGTAACTGATTGGTTCCTTAGGATACTCTAAGTTTATCACAAGGCCAGAAAGACAGGATAAAAACCTCCCACAATGAAAGCAAGCTGTTAGGTTGTGTGGTAATGCAGTGTCACTTTGGCAGTGCCTTTTCAAGTGTTCTTTGTGCTTCTTAGGTACTCCATGTTTGCCAGTCTGCACTCTGATCAATCTTACCTGCTACAGCTGGTAATTCACTTTCTTATAATAGCCCAAATTACACGTATAAGGGCCTGGGCGCTGGGGCACTGTGTGTGTTAAACTACTGGCCTTGAATATTGCACAAAAGAGCTGGCTGCATGAGTCGCAGATCATGAAGTATGAAAGTTGAAAAGATGTATTGCAAGTATGAAAGTATGAGCAAGGAATTTCTTATTCTAACATTCAAAACTCTTCAGCCCCATCATGTTTATGGCTAAAACTTTTTCCAGGTCTACCAGTCTAACCAATGAATCAGATTGAAGGATTGGTGCTGAGTAATCCCAGGTACTGGTAGAAGCATACCACAAATCTGTCTCAAGGTGTGTCTTCTAATAAAATGCAATGAAGTTATAACAGACAGAGTTTTTTATTACCTTCTTACTACAGTTAAGGACACTAAATGATAGCATTTACCTTAGAGGTGATGGAAGTGGTTTTAATTCATTATATTTTAGAAGAATTACAGTGGCTTATAAGCCTCCTGACCTGGCTGTTTAGCACTAGTTTTTATGGCATTTGCTTCTCTACAACACACTCCCAGCAAGCTCTGTTAGATACAGTTATAAATTTTGATGTAGCTACATACTAGCCCCTTCAAATCATTCAGATCATCCCCTCTACTCCTCCACATACCATCTTCATCATGCATGAGCATGAGTAGCATTTCTAAATGTCATTTGGGTTACCATGAAGTCCTACTATTAAGAAGACAACGCTTGCAGTAAAAAAAGAGAAAAAGCACACCCATATATTTGACAACATTTTACCCACACCTGAAATCAATTACATGGTGGTCTGAAAAATAAACCTCCAATAAAAGATGAAAAAAGAAACACAGCACTGCAAGAATTTTCGTATTCACTAACAAACAGCAAAAAGTATGATTCCGGAGTTTCCCCACTCCTAGGACCAGTATTTTTTAGATTTGTTGATTGTCAGATTACAGAAATAAAGTAGAAATTAAAATAATGCAGAAAAAATACACATCAGCTGCACCTTTTGGAGTGTCCAGGCACAGAAACAAGCATCCAGATACTCTGTTCACATCTTAGTTAGTGATAATTAGTCAGTAATCTGAAATCTTAGAAGTATCACATATGACAAAAGATTATTTCCACTTTGTGACTGGTATCTAACTGCTCACTTAGACTGATTAAAAACAAACCCCCAAAATCTTTCAGCTGCCTACGTAAAACGTTTTCTGATGTTCATCGCTAAATTTTTATACAATATTTCTTAAGAAGCCTTGTGTAATTAAGGAAGTTTTAATCGCTAGGATCCTGTACTGAAGGAAGGCCATTGATGATGTGCCAAGGTGTGCTCAGTAGTAGATAGAACGTAAAGGAAGCTACGGATCTTCCTCAGGGGTGTTCCCTTCTGCACACACAGACTATTTAACCGAGCAATGTAGGCAGCTCTGAATAAACTGCAGAAATGATATCACAGTCTACAAGTTCTCCTGTTTTAATAAATAAATTACCTATTGCTAGATCACATCTCCTGCTGTCTGTTCGTCTGTATGTTAGCACCCTATGTCACTAAGCACCTGGCCATCATTGCCACAGCATCAGGCTGCTTCACAATCATTCATGGATTTCTTTCTCCTAATGTACACCCCATTTAGCAAAACTACTTCTTATTTCCATTTGGAGAATTGCAGTGACAAAAATACTGTGATTAAATTAGAGATTTGGCTCCTGCCTCCCAGGCTGAAGTCCACAGTGCTGCCATCTCCAAAGCTGGAAGGATTCTAGATGTAGTGCTAGAATGAGAACAGAGAGGAGTTTACACAGGATCCAAACCTCTTCCCAGTGATGTTAACTGAAAAACTCCTGCCAGTTTAAGCAGTCTTCGGCAAAACTGATTCTTAATTTGTGTTTTTATCATATTTTCTTAGTTTTTTAGTTATTATTTATGTTCTAAATTATTTTAACCCCCTTTGTTAGGTTGAAGGCACTGTCTGCATTTGCTATGTTTGCAAGAGGCTACCTAGCCTGTTTTAATGCGTATATTATGAAGCGTATATTATTATTGGGTCAGGAGGTTCCATTAGCTTGTATGGGACAAAACCCTGTGAATTATAAAACATGAAATAAGGCCAAGAAGTTTACTATCTCTTGCAGAAGACAGGTAGCGGTATAGATAGCTACAGCTTGCTCTAGTTCTGGAAAGCATGAGTTTCACCACTATTTAAGTTCTCAGCCTTTCCACTTCAGATAGGTATGTTCTGCCACCCACACAAGTTTTTAACCAAAGCCTGAGTTCTGTATGTGTGCAATATTTCTTAGTCCCAAAAGATACTGCAACATTTGGTACAGCCAAACATCTTGCTTAATTCATTATACACTATTTAAAATTTTGCCAAGAATTCCAGGCATGATGTGAAAGAATAAAAAAAGTAAGATAAAATTAAGCAATCACACACCATCATCAACAACATAAATAAATCAGAAAGCCCATATGCTGAAATTCATGAATTCAAATTACGTGACGAATATAGCACAAAACCCAAGATAAAAGCACAAAAGGGGCACATTTCCAGTGAGTAATTGCCACAACTAGTAATGCCTGTAACTGCATGTTTTTTCTGTGAACATGTAGCTTCATCAAGTGTGACAGTAAACATCCCTTCCTGATGCTTCCTGTAAACTTTCACATCCTCCTTGTGATCAGGGACACACAAAAAGCCTTGCTGTCAAAGCTCCCCACCAAACCCTACAATTTATGTAGCAAACTATGTGCTTTTCCCCTCCCAAGACTTCACTGAATCAAGAGACAATTCAGTCTTTCCCATAAGTCCTTGTACTCCGGGAGCTCCAGAATGGGACTGGTATTGGTATTTCAACCCGGGGGCTAGGACTGTATTCTCTGTTAGTTAAAAGCTCTTTGACAAGTCTCTTGCAATCTGCACAAAGAACAAAGCAGCTCTGTAGCTTTGGCAACCCAGCTTTAGTCTTTGTATTGTATCGGTGATCAAGTAGGAAAGCACCACTCTTGCTTTTTCTTTTAACAGATTTGATTGACTTAAAGTTACAGACCTGATTTTAGCTGCATAAGGATATTTAGCAGGCATTACACGAAGCCTGCTAAGAAGCCTGAGCCTGTAGATGGCAAGGCAAAAGTGTCCGCTTCAAGACAATAGGAAGATGTGGAAATTTACGTGACAAGTCATCTGGGCTATAGCAGAAGTTGCCCCTGTAGAAATGGGCTGTTGCAACCAAACAAAAAGGCATTGCTGTCAGGTAGACTTAGAAAATGAACCTATGAGACTTTCTCAGCAAAGACGCGTACCGCTGATTTGATCAAAGTACAAAGGATTCACAACTCTACTCAAATTCAAAATGCAGGTGATTGCAAATCATGAAAGCACACTTTGCTGTAACAGTTTATACAAACCTTCAAACCTTCCCTGAAAGGATACAAAGCTTGATAGGAAAGCATCTTTTTCTGAAAGGATACAAAACCTAAGATCCTGGATTTTTATATACTTATTTAAAATCTTGCATGGAAAACCCTAAATATTAATTGCTCTATGCTGTCACTAAATAACTTTTTAGCATACCAGTCCTAGGGAAAAAAAGATTTTAATAATAAATTGATTATAAAATATAGAGGTTTTATATATTGAAAATATAATCTATCACAAAAGTTAGGTTTTGTTGTTATCTGAAGAGACTGGCTAAAATTACTGGCAGAGAATTAATAGTCCCACAAAGTTGAAAATTTTAGGCAGAAAAAACACAGAAGGAAATAGGATGTTATCAGAAACTCTCAGGCTAGAAACCTGCCTTTGAATTCCTAAATGTGTGATAAGAAGTGTTATATAACTATGGCTAAAACTTAATAAACAAAGCCTGTCTACTCAAGAAGCCAGAATTAGACCATTTGTTTCATACAAGGAGGAATGTTTAAAGTTATTTCTCTGTCAACGGTAAAATTATGAATAAATCTAATGAAAAATATAGAATCTGTGGGAGTAAAGAATATGCCTGGCTATAACTTCACTTCTGTTTAACTACAGAGGTATTGCTAGTTAAATGTTCCTCTATCTTAAAATATCGCATCTGGTAAGATAGCTCTCTATTCTAATCACCCACGGGGCAGGAAAAAAAGAAGTGGGGCGCTCAAAACAAACATCTTCCTGGTAGTCTAACCACCTTCATTTGATGAAAATGTCTAGATGAGAAAATCAGCTTCAGCCAGCTTATCAGTATCCTAGTTAGCTGTTAATGGCCTGTTGTAAAACTACCTGTATTATGGGAACAGTGTAAAGCTTTTTAAAAAATTATCAGAGGTCATGACGTAGGTTTAGAGCTTTTTCTTTTTTAAAAGCGAGTGAAAATAAGGGTCATGGATAGCTCACACAAGGAGCATTCAGTCTTTTAAATACTTACCTAACTGCAGATAGTGGCCGCTTCTGTTGTTCGAACACTGTTTGAGTGTTCAAACAGAACTGTGTGTCTTGGATGAAAGGTACTATTTTATTTCTACCTCTTTCTTCTGCTATGCACATAATCTGAACAAGTCCAACAGCATACTCAGATTTCACACTCTGAAAATGAGTTTTGTAGAAATCACAGCCATCCTGACAATGGACAGGTCCATTATAAGAGGCATAATAAGTCTGGTCACTCCTAGGTTATTGTTTCTTACAAAGAAGGGAGAGAAGCTGCTGATGGGGGAGGAGGGAGTGAACAAAAGATTAACATGAATCAGCAGTGCACCCTTGGGGCAATGGATGATAACTACACAGCAGGAACACAAGCAGCAGGTCAAGGAAATTGAGTATTCCCTTTTATGTAGCACTTGTGAGAGCTCAGCTGGAATACTGCCTCCAGTTTTGTGTCCCCCGGTACAGAAAAAAAAAAAAGACATTGCCATACTGGAGCCAGTTAGTAAGGAGGCTGGAGCATGTAAAGTACCTGGAGATGGTGGGTCTTCTTAGAGACTAGCAAAAGGTGACATGACACAGCAAAGACAAGTAGAATCAGATATACCAAAAAAGAATTTTCATAGTAAGGGCTGTTGAACATTGGCAGGGACCTTGGAGGTATTTAAAACTTGTCAGAACTAGACCCAAAGCAACCTGATCAAGCTTTGAAGTTAGCCCTGCTTTAAGCAGGTAACTTTCAGGTGTCTTGTCAATTTAAATTATTATATAATTTATATATTATATTATATTATGTTACTTTACATAAACATGGTGTTTCAATAACACACCATATATCAGAGTATATTCCCTCAACTACTTATAAAATAAAAGGAACACAGTAGCAAGAAGGTACTTTCATCAATGTCCAATTTTTGTCTGTAACTTTCCTGTACAATGATAAAATATATCTCCACTGTATAATGTGGTAGTATTTCTATAACAATTCCTTCATACTAGGTATGATGAAGATACAAAAAGCTACATTCTAAAATCACAATATTGCAGCAATCCCAAAAGAACTGTTTGAAGGAGTTACCTAAGAGTTTAATAAGTATGTAAATAACAATTTCAACCAAGACACGGGAGGACAGTCAAGCTGTGGCTTACTCAGCTGCTCCTTGACATCCTTTCTGTAGTACTGAGAGCCATCATGTCCTAAGATTATGGCAAGAAGAGGTGGGAAACAACATGATTCCTCTTCCAGTAAAGAGGGAGGTGAGGAGCTCTGTGGAGTATGCGAATGGCTAGCTGCAAATAATCCAACTCCCCAAGAAATCGACGGAAACTGGATGGTATGTTCCAAAGCTCTGTTCCACTAGTGATGTTTTTTATTTGTATGTGTTTTGCTGTTGGAGAATAGGACTCAACACATCAGCACCCTTAAGTCTGAATCATTACAATGGATAGAGTTACTTTTCTTGGAGAAAATATACTGAATGCAATTTAACTCTTACAATACACTCACAGCTTGGAAATGCAGAGGTGTGCCAGTTTAACTGAATGTGCAAGCACAAAATCTTCATGTGTTCTTGCAGTGAAAATCCTGCTGAGAAAGCAGTGTCATCCAGTGTGCCATCACATCCTCGGGACAGGAACAACTACTTTTGTGAATATCCCTACTCACTCAAAGAAAGCAAATAAGCACATGAAATAACTGAGCAAGGAAAGGAGTAGGAGGTTGACGTGTAAGCATATTCTTTGCTAAGCAAAAGCAGAACAGACTAAGGCCTTCTGGAGGTCTATTTGAACTAAGCAGTCCTGATCTGTATGACCTTGTATGATCACCTAGGAGTCAACAAGGAGAGCATTATGCATAACTTGAGTATGCTTTGAAAAAATAACACAATTTATCTGAACCATGGATTTTTACAAATCAAGAATGCTTCTAACAGAACCCAAAATATTTTTTTCTGACAGGAGTTGTTTGCTTATTCATGAATAAAAGAATTTAAAATAAAATCACATAGGCAGCTTCATAAATACTGTAAACAAGTCAGAAGCAGGCAGAAATGTATTTCGCTCTGATCACATTCCAGCAGGACTCAGCTTTTGAGCTACTTTGCAGGGAACAGCAAAATACTAATCAGATCTATATGTTTCATAGCTAAAATAATCCAGAGATTGACATTATTCTTAATATTGTTTCCTTCCTACCACTCATATTACCAAATCTAAGTATCAGGGTTACCTTGTTAGCCTAAACCAACACTCGTTCAGATCAATAGACAGCATCCACTGCCTTCAGCTGGTTTTGAGCGAGTCTTTATGAAAGCAAAGCCCCTGCAGTGACAGCTGGGACTCTGGCTGGTTGTGCCAGGGCCCCGAGTGTGTGTCCCTGACCAGGGTTTGGCTGCTGATGGCCAGGGCTGCTGCAAAGACAGCACAGCCACGGGTGCCTACATCATGTGGGCCATGGTGGGAGCACGTCAAGGCAGCTGTGTGGGGGCCCAGCCAGGACCACCCCTGCGCTGGGGAGCTGCCTTCAGCACTTGGCCCACACCACTCCCATTGGCAGACAGTTGCCAGCAGAAGGCTCCAGCTCTCCATTCATTGGGGCAGTAGCTGGAGAAATACAGAGAAGTTTGGCAAGTAAAATATTTTTGAGGTTATTGTCTTTCTATGATTTCTTTTCTTCTTGTTTTACAAGGAATTACAGCAGAGGGTGGGTCAGGCCTGTGCTGGAGATTGCAGCAGACCAGGGTTAATGATGGGGCTACTCATTCTGATCAATTGATAACCCTGTGGTCTGGGGCAGCTGTTGAGCCTTGAGAAATAATTTAATTAAATTACATGTCACTTCAGTTCTAATTTTTGCATAGTCTTTAAACAGGAAAAAAAAATAATTCATTGCTTAAAATTCCTTACAGAGCAATAATTTAACTCTAAGTCAAAAGCAGGATTTAAGTTTGTTTCGGATACCAAATGGTATTTATAGAAATGCAACAGGGATATATAGGTGCGTCTACCATGAATGCATTGAGAGACTGTATTATCTACAATGATTTGTTTCAGAATTTATTTAAATATTTTACCACTGCCTGTACTCTGACAACTGGAAAATAAATAAGATGATGATGCATTACTTTCCTGTCAGTAAATTAGAGAGTATTATTAACATAAGTAATCATAAAGGTCTGCTAAAAGATGGTTTATGTTTGAAGGCAACTTTTGTGTGTTTCAAGTATGATGATGATTTTGTGGCTTGCGCTTTTAGAAATGTCTTAATGAAATTTAAAAAAAAAGTTTTGTCCAACATTTTTTGTTCCATTTGGGACTACTTCTAGCACTGAATTTTTTTATAGCAAGATATGTTACCTCCTGGAACTGATAAGTTATTTGAGAAGTTTAAAGTGGATCTTAGTGGAGTTCTTAACAGAGAGTGAATATTACTATCTTACCTACCCATGTTTTCTTACAACAGACAAAATTCTATGCAGAGCTGGATGGTTAACAGTAAGTTAGCTGAAAATTTGTATTTGGCCTCAAATTATATTTAAATCAACAATAAGCTGCTGAGGTTTATCTTGAAAAGTATGCTGGTGAGAGAGATTCAGACTACTGAGAGGCGCAATCTTCCACCCAACAGCTCTGCTGGTGAGCTCAGGTCTTTTTTTGCTGCCTGTGGGCCCTTAACCTGCCTTTGTACAGGGGGTTCCTCTGATCAGGAACACACCAGTTACACTGGAATGCAAGAAGGAATTCACAGTCCTTATAATCAACGTTGCTCCCCTCTGAATTAATGGCGAAAAGTTCACTGAAACCAGAAGTGGCACTCAGGTGCCATGTACCCAGGTATCCCAACTGCATTTTCTTCCTTTCTAAACACCTAGTAAGCCAGGGCAGAACACAGCAGATGCTGGTTTCACTTGAACAAAATGGCACAACCAACCACAGCCTGTACAAGGGAAAGCCTCCTCCTGCCCTGAAGCCATGCCTTTGTTCCAAGCCTCTTCTCTCTCCCCATCCCCTCATTTAATCTTCTCTGCTCTTGGCCTCACAACAAGCTAGAACTGTGCAACGTAACTAATACATAAATTAGCAATAAACATTTCACTGTGATACCAGATCAAAGGTAGAAAGTGCTGCTTAAATTTGGGGCCCACCGTACCCCTCAACCAGTTGTGCAAGTTACGCAGGTGCTGCACCTTACCCTGTCTTTGCACATCTCCCTTCATCACACAGTTAGAGGTTTCCCATAGATAGTCACTGCACAGACCTAAATACTAAGACTTTAGTACATCAGGAAACATTAGATCAAAAGAAGAGAGTAAGAAATAAAATGACATTTTCCACACAATAAATAGCTTTTCATTAGCGTTATGTAAAAGTGTTATGACAAACTTAATTTTGGAACTATTGACAACAGCCTAGAACTTATCTTTTAATTATGAACTTTTAAAATCTGTCTTTGAAAAGAAAGTCTCCACTTTTGCTTTGGCACATGTTTTCAGCTTTTGATTTATTGGCACAGAAGTTAATAAAAATCACAAAGTTGATTCAGTCATCAACCTAGGGCTTTTTGTATCAGTCTGGGCTGTTCAGACTTTAGAGTTACTTTGATTCAGATAATGGAAAAACATTACTCAAATCCTTCCACTAACAACCCCAGTTCAGAAGACACTTTTCATTGGATCTGAGGTTAACCAAGGCTACAAGATGAACCTGCCTCCTTTTAATGCAAACACTCTACATTGTAAAATATAGAATTGAATTTTATTTGAATGTAGGCTAGAATTACTGAGTAGAGAAACTTTGAGCTGGGGGGAAAACCAGACTAGAATAAAAGGATTTGTCCCCTCCAGTGACATCCTTTCTGGCTGAAACCTTTTCTTAAATCATCCTTTCTAGTCCAATACACTTCCATGGCTTCTTGGTTTCCAGTAAGCTCTACCAGCTCCTTCTTGATTACTTTACATGGAAAGTGCTATCTGCGATCACCTCTAAGATGTGCCTGTGACCTGCACTCAGCTTTTCTAAGAGGTGCCTCTAATCATCTTCTACACTACTCACCTCCTTCTAGCTCTCTCCCATGTTTTCTGATCCGGGGGTACTGCAGAAACAGGGTACAGCTCTCTAAGCTGAGAACGCACAGCTACTCTGCAGGAGGGTCCACTTTTCTACTCTGCTGGTCAGTTTCCCTGGAGCTGGGCAGGACAAGGCAGTCTTCCTCTGACCCCTCCAGACACTCTACCATACATACCAGCTGTGAACACACAAACCAAATATAACATTTATCTATCACATATACATGAAATCATGCATACTATGAAAAAAAACACAACATGCCAGAAGTACTTAAACACCTTCTTGAATAGGGCCATCCCTGACCAAATCTGAAGTCAACAGGAATTTTTTCACCTTTTCTAGTAGGACCAACACATGTTAGCTGGAGGAGATGTTAGGAGCCAAAACTGCCAGTCTCTTGTACACAAAACGCTGACTGCTGACACAGTATTTAAGCCCTCAATTATAATGATTTGAATATTTACTTTCATCTGAAGATGTGATCAAGCATTTACCATAATGGGATCACTCTCTAGCCTAAGATTAAGTCTTCCTTTCTAACTTGGTTTATCTGCCTTCTGTCTTTAAAACCAACCCTAAGATCTGCAGGACACAGCAATGTAACTTAAAATACCAAAACAGCGCCCAGGTCCTGTTCAATGGATGCACAAAATCCAGCACAACGTACCCCTTGGTACATTGGTGATGGCTTTTATACAATAATTTAGCAATTCAAGCACAGATCTACCTGACACTTTGTTCTTATTTCTTTCCCCCACCTCATTTTAAACTCCTGCATAAGAACTAAATAATAATTCTCATAAATTTTTAGGGTAGGGAAACATTGTCTACTTCATTATCCAACAAGAAAGGGGTCCATGAAAAAGCTGACCTGATCAATGACAGCAAATGATTGTCAGAGTCAGACTCAAAACTCAGTAACTGTTAGCAAAAGAGTATTAAGCAAATCAGTTTGTTGGACAATGTCTAATGTGAAGTAGGAGCTCACTTTGAAGCTTGCCAGCTCAATATTTAAGTTAAGCTCAAAACAAATCTGAGCAACCCTCATAGCCAACTGAGATCAAGGAATGGTTTGAAGATAATGCAGCAATCAAGAACCCAGTTTTTGAGCACTTTTGAAATTAATCTATAAGATCAAATCAGTGTTTCTCAGATACTTCAGAAACTAACATACTTATATAACATATATAACATTTTTTAAAAGTCAGAAGAGGCACATACAGAGAAAGGTTAGTATCTTGAATGTATTCTTTCCTGGTTTTCAAAAATAAACTGTAACTAGCAAGCATTCACTCACAGAATATAAACCTCTTATCACTTGCCTCTGAAACCAAGCTTGGTGCACCCACTTGATATAAACTTCAGTATTTACAAGGGCTTACAAGATCAAAATCAATTGTTCATACTTGTGTTCTGGATTGTGGAAAAAAGAGCTTTTGACTTCTAAAATTTTCACAGTTTCAGTCTAATAATAAAGAAGAATAACTGCTGGTATTTTGAAGACATCAATATACTCCTGCTGGTATATTATACCTTCCTCCTCTCCACAGTTTTGGAGGGGGGACATTTCAGTCAAGATAACTGTAGTTTTAAATAACCTAACATCCAAGGGAAGAAACTAAACATAAGTAGCATGTGTACAGTATTGTTTGATTTAATTTACTGATTATGCTTAGCTACTGTGAAGGTCTAATTTCATTCCATTTACTTTATGAAGTGAAAGAAACCCCTACATTATTCCTTCTCCAGTCATCGAGTTCTCAAGGAACAGACACTCATAATTACTGCAAAATAATTCAATACAAAAAAAATGTAAGCATTTAGCAAATGCAGACATCCTTTTGTTCTCCTCATGTAGTTTATTACTCTTTGCGTTACATGCTCAATCAAGAAAAATCCACGTGCCTGTTCTACAAGATTGTACAGGAGCAGAGTGCCAGTTGCAACCTCTCCACATGTTCACATGTGCAAAGGCCATCTGACAATTTGGCCAGCAGCTGTCTCTTCATCTTTGGCAAAAGATTTCTTCGGTAGACATTTGTTTGTTTCTAGCCATAGTCTCATTCTTTTCTGTTCATTAAAAGCCTGTCTGTCCATAAGATGCTGTTGGTATGTCTGAATTAGTTTAAGTTAGATAGCTTGCTAGAAGCTTAGCTGTGCTTCTTATGGTACGATACATGTAAAAGGCACAGGCAATGGCAAAGGAATATGAATAGCAAGCTGTGTTTTTATTTCAGTGATCACTAGTAGAGAAAGATAATGCCATTAATAAAAATTTTACAAATATAGTGACACACAACTAAATCTCAAGTGCCATTAATATCTATAACTATGTATTCAGGACAAAGTAATTTATTCTTATTCTTAAAGATAATGAGTCCTGTAATCATTTATCTTTTCTAGTCCTACCAAACAGTAGAAATCCTCCATTCAGCAGAAAATTGCTTATAATCTGGCCAAATTACTGAATATAAAGTGTTCCTTGGACAGAAGTTGGCTCCTTCATCACCTCCCTCTTTCAAGAGGAAACAGAAAAGAGTTATTGAAAACATTTTCTAATAAAAGGCACCACTTTAACATGTCAGTGCAGAGCTGATCAGCTTTATTAATTCCACTACACTGTGGTTAGCGTCCTCCCTGCAAAACATTTCAATGCTGAATGCATTGCAACAAAGGCTAACTATTTAAGGGAAAGAAAGTGTATCACTGGCAAGCTTATGCCCTTGCTGGCTTGCTTCTGTTCCCACTCCTTTGTGCTTTTTTTTTGCTTTGACTTGATAAAATCCCTTTCCAACCAACACAATGGTTCTCAAGTATACAAAGCAAATGATTTTGAAAGTCTTGTAACAGAACATAAACACAGTTTTCAAACCCCAAGATTCTCATTCGAGCCTTTTAAAGCTTACAGGTCTTTCAAAACTCTACCAACGCTGCCTGAAAAGTCTCATAAATCCAGCCATGTATGGAGAGGTTGCCATGACAGACACAGTAGTGAATCTGAAATTCTCCGGAATGTTACTATGGCCTTCGACCTCAGGAGAGCATTTTTGGATGTGAGGAAGACAATATTGTAGCTCCAAATAAGTACATGACAGCCTCTTGTTCTGAATGCTAGATGTTCTTGTATTCTTAATCAAGCCACTTATCTTCCTATCCAGTTGACTTAAACATTTTTTCACAGGGATGCTATTAGGGTTAACTAAAGCAAAGGCACTATGATGAATTACGATAAAACGGACAGCAAAAGTGCTATTTAAATAAAACAGCTTTGTAAAAACTGCTTAATCATAAGAAGTCAAACCAAAGAACAAAACAGCAAATCAAGCATCTTTGGTGCTTGCTAGCTGAAAGTTTCATTATAAGCATAGGGTGAAAGAGGCAGAATTTAATAGTCTTTTATTCTCTAGAAGAATAGATTCTCTGTTCCTCAATTTCCAAGTTGCTAGGGTTCACTGGAACACAAGAAATATACTAGGCAAAATATAGATGTTTCAACAGTTTTCCTTCCACACCAAGGAGAAAAAACCAAAATACAACAAAACCCTTCAATATTTTCAGGGAGAGCACAGGAGACTTCGCTTCCTCAAATATTACATCAGACTCTCCACCTCTTAATGTACCTTGTCTGAGTTTTCACTTACTGCAAATATTTAACATTATTTACCCTAAAGCCATCCCTGTACGTTTTGATGCAATGTAAATAACCAAATATTCGTTCCTTCTGCCATAGGTGATTTGAAATTTATTTCTGCTTATATCTCACATTTCCCCCTTGTAGTTCAGAAGAAATTATATTTGTCAAGAATTGGAGGGAGTCCGCCTTTCCCAGAGCTTTGTGCAACAGCAATTAAAGAAGAGTTGTGACACTAGCCTTATTTTTTATAATTGCAACAGAAAACGTGAAACTCGGGTCTTGTTAGCGCTAAATACACTCCTATTGACTCCAATTTATTTTGTTCTATTAATTTATCATCTTATATTTGGAATGATTTTATACTGGTGAGGCCACACCTTGAGTACTGTGTTCAGTTTTGGGCCCCTCACTACAAGAAGGACAGTGACGTGCTGGAGCGTGTCCAGAGAAGGGCAATGAAGCTGGTGAAGGGTCTGAAGAACAAGTCTTATAAGGAGCGGCTGAGGGAGCTGGGGGTGTTTAGTCTGGAGAAGAGGAGGCTGAGGGGAGACCTTATCACTCTCTACAACTACCTGAAAGGAGGTTGTAGCGAGGTGGGCGTCGGTCTCTTCTCCCTAGTAACAAGCGATAGGACGAGAGGAAATGGCCTCAAGCTGTGCCAGGGGAAGTTTAGGTTGGACATTAGAAAAATCTTCTTCACCGAAAGGGTTGTCAGGCATTGGAACAGGCTGCCCAGGGAGGTGGTGGAGTCTCCATTTCTGGAGGTATTTAAAAGAAGGGTAGACGTGGTGCTTGAGGATATGGTTTAGTGGTGGACTTGGCAGTGATAGGTTAGCTGTTGGACTCAATGATTTTAAGGTCTTTTCCAACCTTAACGATTCTATGATTCTATAGTCTGCTAGAAAAAGGTCTCAAGCACAAAGCAGTGAGATAATAGAATGAAGATGCAGCTAAATGTGATATCTCAGAGCAATCTGAGTACTATTTGTGAATACACTGTTATTCTAAACACAACCCTGCAGCTTTTTATGCCTACAGCATATACAACATTGTTTACTATTAACAAATATGACAGTCTTGGTGGCAAAACTCAGTGAACCCAATCCACATAAGCTTGCAACCCTTACCACAAGTTCGGCTGGAGAAGACCCTGTAATCTATTCATTTGTAGCCAATGTGTCTTTGCATTGATCAGATTCCTTAAGTCTATCCTTGAACAGCAGCAAAATAAAAAAATATCAGGACTGTACAAAATGGTGAAGGGATTTGTTGATGCTATAATTTAGATTTAATCTATAACTTGCTTGCTAATTAGAATTAAAAAAATATATTGTTGTGATAAATTCGAACTGTGTCTTAAGTTACACCATGATGCTTTGTTATTTAGACCAAAGCCACTCTACACTTTGAGAGACCGTTAGTCTGCTTGACTGGTTTCAGGATTCACAGGATGCGTGGCTTTCCTTTCATACCAAAAATGAATAATGTGTTGCTTCATGCTTTTCTTACTTTATCTACTGAGAATTCCTGCCAGCTACCAGTAAACAAAGACCACGTGAGGAATATTGTGATATATGGATACTTTTACTTTCCAAAATGACAAACAAGTGTTGGATAGCACTGTGAAAAATGTGCATCTACCAGTAGTTAGTGAGAGGCATAGAAGTTGAATATTTAACATCCTTCATGACCTTCTGCAGCACCCATGATGGCACCAAGAACTACAAACTCAGTTACACCTTACTGATCAGAGCTATAAAAGACATTAAAGAACCCAGAAAGTGAGTTCAACTGGTTTTCCAGGGTTGTTTGGGTTTTTTCCCTTTATTATCACTGGTGGTCTGCAAAGACAACTCACTGGATGGCACAACTGCTTCTGAATAAGTAACATATCTCCACAATACTTGCAGACTCTGTGATGCTAGAAATATTGCACTGGAACGACATACAGCTATGTTTTTTAGTTAGATTCCAGGCACCAGTATCTGTGCTACATTTCAACTGGAATTGTCATGCTTTTTTAATTCCCTATTTTAACTACATTTTTTTTTCCTTTCTTAGCACTGCTATTAACCCACTTAAAGACACCTGACTTTAAGAGGCCGTATGTCTGTGCCTAGAGCTAGAGTGAAATGAGTCACATGTATAGTGAGTTACCTTCATTTTTGCAGAAAAATATTATCAGTTTGCAAATGCAAATATTTTCCTGTGTTATGATACACAGAAACTCATAAACTAGTTTCTTTGATAACAACCTTTATATTGTTTTGAAAAATACTGTATATGCTTCCAAGACCTCATAGGATTAGGAGAGTAAAAACCCAACATGCTACCCCAGAAACACAACTGGGAAGGGCCAGGAGATGTGGTCATTCTGCATGCAGCCACACTTGACCTGCTTTTTAAATTAAAAAAAAAATAAATCCAGTGAGCAGAAAATAATTTCTATTTGGTAACTACCATGATAAAAATCACTTACCCAAAGGTCATGCCTGACAGCAAAAATAGACCTGGAAAACAGAAGAAATTAAAAATAATTTTTAGCATAAATAATATATTTTTAATTTGTTTGAAACCAAAAATCAATCCAGAAATTCATTCTTTAGAAGAATGCCAGTCAAAGTGAAATATAGAGGAAGCAAAGGCATATTATTAATACCAGCATCTGGGTTCAGTCCAAAAATATAAAAATGGCCATGAATGGCTCAGCAGTCTGACAAGAGGCCCATCAATGCAGTAAGGTGGCCCCCAGCATGGTGTGGCTGGCAGTGGGGAGGGCAGAACTCCGGCTTGCCCCTGTGGGTGGTGGAACTCTCATAAAGGTACTGTGCTGCATCTCAAGGGAAAGTTTTGTCCCCTGATGTCACAGAGCTCTTCACTGGAAACTCTCTCTTTGATTTCAGTGGGTGAGTTCCCATCAGGTTCTAACTGACAGACAACAATGTACTTTGCCCTTATGAGTGAAGTAAGGTGAAGCCCATCTTTGCCAATACATTGCTGTGATCATAAATGGATTTGCCTGAATCACTGTGCTTTACCTTGGTTGAGGAAAATACTTCTGGACTTGGCACATTCCTGATGATCTTTCCTGTAAGTCTCGTGGAATCACCATGGTAATATTTCCACTTGCAGTAATTATGGTTATATATCCTCTCTGAACATCTAAAATCTGCTGAAATAAAAGTAATTATATACCAGTCAGTGTAGTACAGCTGTGGACAGCTGTAAATAAGGTGTTTACATGGGGATGGAGACATCGCAGAGCTTTAGAAGAGTGTGTTATGAAAGACACGAAAATAAGCCTGTTCCAGTTTGTGAGAATATGCAATTTAATCCATGTAGAAATCTTGTTCATCAGTAATTACAGAAGGAGATAAGAGTCTTCTCAATTAAGATCAGGCAGAAAATGCTTTAATTTAATGTGTCCTGAGAAGTAGCACACAAAAAATAATTACAGGGACGTAAAAACTTTCTGGTGGGTTAAATATATTACCTCCTTTGAAATTCAGAAAAGCTTCAAAGAAATGTCAGGTTCTGGCATGCTATGGAAAGAGCACTTGTGTTTAAAAACAACAAGGCCTTTCCCCTAGTTTTATATATATTTGATGGAGCCACTCAAAAAATAATAACTGAAAAACTAATTTAAATTCAGACATGATCCTTTGGATAATTCTAACTACTGAGCTAAAAGTGTTATTAGGAATAAGCCTGTGACAAACCCTAGATTGGGAACATGACACAAAGGAGTTTCTGTCAAGCTTTTTCAATTATTAGTCTTCTCTTCCTGGTTATTTATATTTCCTTTCAACTCAAAAGTATAAGTCATACAGCAGTAATACAGTATCATCATCTCTGAGGTACAGTCTAGCAACCCATGCTAGCAAGTTTGTTTTCATTTTCACGGTTTTAATATTTTCTATGGGAGGCAAGAATGCATTTTTAAAATTTTGCATTATTGTTACATTTTTACAATCTCTAATCATTCCTCATGCCTTTGGTAAACAATCTTCAGACCCACTCTTACTCATTAACTAATCAATTACACACTCGCTAATCTGTTTTATCCTAGGATAACCAAGGCGAAGGAAAAGGCAGACATGGATTTCTTTCTACTACTTAAAAAAGATTTTTTAAACACTGGTTACATAAACCCCTTCTGAGCCACAACCCCCCAGCCTTCCACACGGATTTTCCAAGCGACTGTGTGAATTCATTTTGATTTGAGTCTCTTATTGTACTCACTCAGTGGGCTATTTTGTATGATATGGATTGGCTAAGCGCTATCGTCAACTCATTTGAAATCAATTCATTTATTGTTCACACCCAGTACACCATTTTGGGCAGAGAGAGAGTACAATGAAAGAAGAAGAAAGACCCACTGGAAGCAAATAATAGCACAGGGGAAAAAAAAAAAAAAAGGGAGAAATATAACAGCCATGGACTGGAGACAAAAGAATAGAAAAGCAGATTAAAGACAAACATTGATCAAAGATAGAAAAGAAACTGCAGACAAATGAGAACCTCTGATCAAAACCTGATGGAAAGGAGCATGGTGACGTGAAAAAAGGAGAGAAGAAAAAAATCCTAGACTCACTGCTTCAGGTTATCCTATATGCTTTTGATTCTCTACCAGTCTCTAATCCAGCCATGTTTAAGAAAGAACTAGTATACACATTTTTCCACATCCCCTAAGGATAAAAGACTTTTGCCTGGATATCTTATCATTAACTCTCCCTTGTCCACTTTGCTGTGACGTTCATCCTCCTAACACTATTTTCAGCTTGCGTTGCTGGTTGCAAGAAAGGATTTTCTCATATTTTTTTCACAAATTTCTCAACAAAAGCATGTGTGCTAACTCTTACAAGCTGAATTCTGTTACCAGTCTAATTTCTGAAGAACTCCTGCTGCAAGTAACTTCTAATCACTGATTGTGGAGCTGCTGCCATATGACAGCTATTTATGCCCGACTGGCTGAGGTGTGAGTACCTGCTCCCCAGGAAGAAAAGCCTTAGAATTGCTATGACACCAGTTTTGCAAAAATTAATCAGAACATGTCAAATGTGGGTTT